>NC_135589.1:4305000-4943333 GCF_965152235.1 Eretmochelys imbricata
TTCCCATTCCTACCCTTAGCTAAACATGATTCCAACTTCCTTACTCCCATTCCCTGTTCCCATTTCCCCCTTTAGCAAAACATGATTCCAATTTTCTTACCCCCATTCCCTGTTCCCATCTCACACACCCACATGCCCACCCCCACCCACACCCAGTCACTTCCTCATTGACTACAGATTATATAGTAAAACTTGACTTCTGCTTAGCTATACCTTAACCAATCATTTTCCTGAAATTTAACTAACCAATCCTAACATATTGTAACATGATTATGTAACCAATTATATCCCACCACCTCAATTAGTTTACACCCAGCAAAATTAATTATACAGCAGACAGGAACAATCACAGAACCAGACAGAGATTATACAGACAAACAACAGCAAAGTGGGAACTATAATGACAAAACAATACAGAAGTGAGGATTTCACATCCCAGCTATTGATAAGTGAGTTCTTGCCAGACAGGATGCTATCAAACTAAGTTTCCTTTTACATTGTCTAGGCACTTCCCTTTCTCTGGAGGTGATAGGAACTATCCTGTCCTGATAGTGCCTAACAGCCCAATAGCACCTTATTTCAGTGTGACTAGTTTGGAATGTGAGGATGTGACCGTTCGCTTCCCAGCTTATGGCTGCCTCTGCTGCTTAGCCAAAGGCCTGAGCCTAAGCACAGGGCCACAAACTGTCACAGTAAGAGAAGGCCCTTACACTGGCAGACAGTGGTTTTGATTCTTTCTTTTATACCTCTATCACTAGCCAAGTGATAAGAATACACCTAAATTCTTAGAGTATAGGCCTTTACAGACAGGCCTGAATATCTATATCCTAACAGCTATCATAATGCATACAGACAAGGGGGCTGGATTAAGGTTGCATGTGCAACCTTAACTGTGGCATTTCCTAGCTTGTGAGAGCTTGACTTTTCAATCCTAATATTCTTTTAACGTAACTTTTTGATGCAGTTTCCTAATTTAAAAAACAGATTGAAAAAATGCAAATTCCATCATGTAGAACCATGCTGACCCCCAGGCTGTGTCATTAGCAGGGTCTGGACCCTTTACAGTCACAGCACAGATCTACAACTTGAGCTAACAGAGTAATTGGTAGCAGTAGCAGAAGGAGATGAAACACACTTTTCCAGTGGGTTTCACAACTATTTGCTGACAGCAGAGCAATGTAGAGTCTGCTGTTTTTGTAAAGGGTTTTCTTGCATAGTGTCCATGCTAACCTGTGTTTGGAATGTGGTATCTGTTATTCCTTGTGAAAAGACCATCTCTTCTGCTACTGCCTGTATTTGAGAAGTGCAATCTTGTATTCAGAGTGTGTTTTTAATCTTGTGCTAAGTATTTGTTATACCATGCATAAGGGATGGTCCATGGCTGGGTCATATAAATAAATCACTGTTAACAAATAAGATATTTATTAAAATAATAAGTTTTTTCTCTCCCTTCCACCCATTTTCCAGGAGCAAAAAAAAGAAAAAAAACTGAAAAAACAAACAAAAAAAACTAAAACCAAAAAAATTTTTAAAAGGAAATTTATTTTGAATAAATCAACAATCTTTTTGGAACCTGCAGAATGAAAATAACATTGAAATTCTTTGTCAAAAATGTTTTTTCCATTTTTTGACCAACTCTAAGTGCCAGGTTCAGTGGGAAAACATAATCCCACTGAGGGGAGGGATAGCTCAGTGGTTTGAGCATTGGCCTGCTAAACCTAGGGTTGTGAGTTCAATCCTTGAGGGGGGCCACTTAGGGATCTGGGGCAAAATTTGGGGATTGGTCCTGCTTTGAGCAGGGGGTTGGACTAGATGACCTCCTGAGGTCCCTTCCAACCCTGATATTTTATGATTCTATGATCTGACCTTGTGCATAGAGGGAGGTCAATAAACTACATATACCTATGTGACGGGTTCCCCGAGGTGCCATCTGGTACTGGGTGCCACTGAGCAGTCTGTGCCACCAACCGGGGCTCCCTCTCATACTGTGATGCTGTGACAAGCTGCAAACCTTTCCAGGTACTGCACTTACACAACAGCAGTAGAGAGACTCCAGCCAATTCCCCGCAGCTTCCCAGCCTGACGCCCCAGGGCTGTACCATCTTGCCCTGGTCAGAAGCCTGAACAATGTAAGTTTATTACTCAATCTGCCACTTCCACAAAGGAAAGTGGACGTCCACCAGCCCTTACAATCTGAGCGGATTTCCTAAGCTCTTCAACCAAAAAGCACTGTTTTAGGTAATATATAAAACAGGTTTATTAACTATAGAAAGACAGATTGTAAGTGATTATAAATAATAAAGCGTACAGATCAAAGTTGGTTACATAAGAAATAAAAGTAAAATTGCAATCTGAGTTCTATAAACTAGACAGGATTTGAATCAAGCAGTGTCTCATCCTAATAGGTTACAGATCTTCCATACACAGGTTGGAAGTCTCTTTCAGCCAGAGACCACCTTCCCCAGTTCAGTCTTTATCCTCCATACGTGTTTCTTCACAACCTATTTTTCTGGTTGATGTCAGTCCACATATAGTGTGCTTATAAACCAAAGTTACAGGCACCTTATAAATACTTCAGAGTATGATGTGAAATACTGAAGCAATGGATACAGTAGGTGCAATACTAGAAAAAGTGTAAAAAGATTATACAAAACTAATAGAGCATTGTGTAATCTTATGCCATTTTAGGCCATCTTGAGTCATTCAGACATAAAAGTCATTAAGAATTTCTCATAACTGGTTGTTTGCTTGTTCCTTCAGGTGATTCTGGATTGCTGTGAAGGCAGCTCCCACAGGGAGGCAATGGAGAGTCTGCTCAGGAAGGTGGTGGAAGAGAAGACCCTGAAAGCTGAGAGCTTGGTAAAACTCCTTGGGGCTGTAAAAGCATCATTCCCTGATCTGCACCTTCTGCTAGACAATTTGGTGGCAGCAGCAGTTGTGTCTGATGGCACAGGTATTAATGGATTTAGCTCAACAAAGAAAAGCTAAGGGGTGACTTGATCACAGTCTATAAGTACCTACATGGGGAGCAAATATTTGATAATGGCTTCTGCAATCTGTCAGAGAAGGGTATAACACAATCCAGTGCCTGGAAGTTGAAGTTAGACAAAATGAGACTGGAAATAAGAGATGTAAATTTTTAACAGTGAGGGAATTAGCCACTGGAACAATTTACCAAGGCAAATTCTCATCACTGGCAATTTTTAACTCAAGATTGGATGTTATCCTAGAAGATCTGCTCTAGGAATTATTGTGGGGCAGTTCTGTGGCTTGTGTTACACAGGAGATCAGACTGGATGATCACAGTGACCCCTTCTTCCCTTAGAATCCATGAGTCTGTGAAATCTTCAAAGTGTTCAGATAATGGCCAGAAAGTTTGGATGTTTGTCTGGACTTCAGTGCACTTCTGAAAGCTTACTTTTATAAAAGCAGAAATGGAGACTATTTTCACAAAACACCAGATGAGTGAAAGAACAATGGGATAAGAGGACCTTGCCAGTGACAATGGTCTGTCCCTCCCCAGGCCCATGTTATGATACAGAGCAAGTGTTACCATATGCAAGCCCATAACTGCTTCTTGGTGAAATTTAAATATAATGATTTAAAGCTAATCTGTTAAATACAAGAGTGTTTCTGTCCACTATCTAATTACAAATAAGCTTTTCAGTTAATCACATGAACATAACAGCACTGGTATCTGCGACAAACCTAAGGTTGCATACAGTGTTCCTTTTATAGGCAAAATTGCCAAACTCCACTGTTCGATGCACTGATGTATTAGTGGCATATTTGGCTGCTGGTACAGGTGCCCCCTTATGTGAGAAAAGCAGATACCAAAATCTCGCAGATACCAAAGCATTCAAGCACAAACATCGCCTTTCATGCCCAGTATTTCATGTTAGCCAATCTCACTGCTGAGGAAAATGAGTCTCTCTCCAGAGCGCAGGATGTGACTAGCTTTCTTTTAGAAGGCTGGTTTTGAGTGCCTTTCCCCATGGCTTGGGACTCATGTGGAGATTGTGGGCTAGATTTTCAGTTTGTGTATATCCATTGAAATCAGATGCCAGCTGAGAATCTGACCCACTAAATTCCACAGGAGTCTCTTTGGTTCTGCAGAACATATAAGCCCTACAGTCTCCCAGAGCTGATGGGTGTCCCTGAGATCTCTCTCAGGATCTTACAAGGTTTTATCAGAGAGCTAGATATAATTTACAGGACTAAGGAGAGAACCAGAGCTGGAGAGTGGGCAAAGCTATAACCTCTGCAGCAGATGGGACACTTAAACAGTTACACCTTCCACATCATGAATGACCATATGAAATATAGGTTCCCACACTGAATCCAGGCCCTCCCTTGGAGCTCTTTCCGTTAATGGCTGCAATCCTGCAGTGTTTAGTTGGCATTTATACAGTTTGTTTTGTAAATTTATAATGTAGCCCTATGAAAATCCAGCTCTAATAATCTAATCTAGAATTGGTGTTTGGCCTTACCCAGGAGGGTCCCACAGATGTGTCACAGAGCAAGTTAAAAGGGAGGGGCTTTCCTGTGTCACAGGTAAATGTCGATATAGTAACATGGGAGAGTCAGTAGTTCTTTCCCAGGGACAGGACATAGGGCTGTCACATAGACTGGCACTGTTACTGTGTTTAAGCATAGTGTGTGGTAGTAATGAGACCTTTGAAGCAGTCCCTATGTGATGGCTGCTGCCGGAGTCCTTGAGTCTGCATTAATATCTGTTGAATGCAAAGTCCTTGAGTAATTGTGCTGCTGTGTTTTGCCACAGCTGCAGTTTGGAGTAGGTTGCTGGGCAGTGTCAAAGTGTAATTGCAGCTCGAGACCACGAAAGTATGGATCACCACAGCATTGGGGAGAAAAGAGTGTAACTCCCAAATAACCACTATGAATGCATTTATAGTCATTTCTGTGAAAGATTTCAGGCTCCAAATTTCAGAGTAACAGCCGTGTTAGTCTGTATTCGCAAAAAGAAAAGGAGTACTTGTGGCACCTTAGAGACTAACCAATTTATTTGAGCATGAGCTTTCGTGAGCTACAGCTCACTTCATGAGATGCATACCATGGAAACTGCAGCAGACTTTATATATACACAGAGAATATGAAACAATACCTCCTCCCACCCCACTGTCCTGCTGGTAATAGCCTATCTAAAGTAATCATCAGGCTCCAAGGCATTCAATCCCACACAGGAGACCCTGGCAGATGCCTACCTCCAGTGTGCCCAGTGCAGCCCCTATTCTGGCTCCTCTATAACCTCCAGCTGAGGTTCTGGTTGCACCTTCTCTATTTAGGCACTCCCTGTCCATGGCTGCACTGAGTCACCGCACCTCCTCCTCAGCAATGTTCCATCTAATTTCTTAGATCCATGTGTGAAATGAATTTTTTGTTATGTGCACCAATATGGAGGAGATGTGTGGCGGGGTGGGGTCGAGGGGTTCAGAGTGTGGGAGGGGGCTCAAGGTGCGGCAGAGGGTTGGGGTACAGTGGGGTAGGGGAATTGGGGTACAGGAGGGGGCTCAAGGCTAGGGCAGAGGGTTGGGGTGTAGGGGGGGCGAGGGCTGTGGCTGGCGTTGAAGGCTCTGGGGGGGGCAGGGATGAGGGGTTTGGGATGCAGGGTTTGGGATGCAGGTTGCAGCGGGGAGAGAGGACTTCCCCCAGTCCGCTCTCACTGCAGCAGCTCAGGGCTGGGGGAAGGGTGCCTCTCCCTGGCCACAGCAGCTCTGTTTTTTGAGCTCTGAGGACCATCCCTCATTTGAGTGGGGTTGGACCTTCTATCCTGTGTGGGCCTAGGTCCTCCCTCCTGGACTTCAAACAGGCCAGCATCTTTCATCAGTGCTGAAGCCACTTAAAAATTAAAAACTAAATTGAAATGCAGTGAAATGTAAATGAAAGTTTAATAGAAAGCAAATTTGTGCTCATAATACCGAGAAATCCCTCTGTGACAAACATTCCAAGTAGACAGTTTGCCTCATCATTTGTTGAGCACCATTGCTTCCCTTGATACATCAGACTACGAATATGGTTAATTATCTAATGGTAATACCCATTCCAGCAAGGAGCATTCCTTCATTACATGAGTTGCATATTCTGGAATTGAAATTGGAATAAATAGAAGCACAGTTCTTTACCATGGAAATAAAGAGCGTGGGAGAGTCCACTGATACCGTACTGCACTGTGTGTCAAATTGAACAGCTCTGGATTTGGTAGACTATTACTGTGATGTGAAATGTACCTTATTGCTATGAACAGAGTTTAAGTGACTCATACTAAGTGTGCATGCATTTTCAGGGCTAGACATGATTACAAGATTTGGAATCAATTCTAAGAATTAATGTTTGTTTAATGAAATCTTAAACATTAAATATGAGAAAAAAACCTACTAGTTCTTAGCCCAGCTCCCTGCTCAGTGCAGGATTGTTCCTTACAGCTCCAGGATGCTACATTTAACGCTAGATTGGGCAATGAGGCTTTCACGGCTTCGCTTGGGAGACCAGGCCACTGTCTCATTTAATTCACTGGCAGGAAGTTTTTTCTGATGTTCACTCTGAATCTTCCTTTTCTTAATTTCATCCATTAATTCCCATTGCCCCCTTTCACCACCCTAAAGAGTTGTGCTCTCTCTTTACAGTGTGTACATTTCCAATTCTTTGAGACTCTCTATCTATTCCCCAAAAGCCCAATAGCTCTGTAATTGTAACTCATTCCTTCCTTCAGCATCTGAATCTCATTGGTGCTCTTTCCTGATTCACTCAAGTTTTCAACTATGTTCTGGTGTTGCTGTGCCTACAGTGGAATGTGGCATTCTAGGTTCCTCATTTCTCAGGTCTTCAGAAGAGGCATTGGGGTTTTTTTGTTTGTTTGTTTTTTGGCTGCTGTTTTGCAATCCACAATTTGCTTTACTTTCCCCTAAATATTCTCATCAAAGATAACCCCGCCTACCCTGACCCAGATTATCTTGGCCATGTGGTTGTTTGGGAAATGGTGTAGTGTATTTAATATATTACTTGTACACACCTGAAGAGTTACTCACAGTCTGTGACTTATAGACCATAGGCGCCCTCAATGTAACGACAACTAAAAGTCAGCAATGGAACCTTCTAACTACAGGGGAATCGAAAGGAGAAACTGTGAAGGATCGTCTCACAATATTGTCTTCATATGCTGGACTATAAGGTCTGTTTAAGAAGCTGAGCCTTTGATCTTCTGAACTAGGAGGACTGTGACTGATGCTTTGAATAGACTAGGAATATCTATCTGCAGCCAGGAGACTTTTATGTGTATACACACACTGTACAGTTTATAATGTCTCCTTTTATATGGATAAGTTTAGAGCTCAGACAACTGAATGGCTAATAGCCTTTGGCTAGACCTCACTAAAGGGCAGGTGGACACTGCAAACTTCTGTTACACAGCTCAGCCAGTGCAGTGCACCTCACACCTGCTGCCGTCCATTCCTTCTGATCCCTGGGGCTCTGCCAGTAACACTCCATCCTGACTGGAGTATCTAACTCTGATTTTCATAGCACAGTACTACCAAGACACCTCAGACCTGTCCTGCAACCCCCTGGCCTCCAAGGCTCTTGTGAGGAGAATCTGTGCTTCCTTCAATTTTCAGTTTACAGATCCTTAGTGATTAGAACTGAAACCTATTTTTACCTTGCATCCTGTGCTTGGATTTGGACCCAGGTCTTCCAAATGAAAGGCTACTGCAGTAACCTAGTGTGCCAGTGTGGTCCCCTGTCTGCTTTATCCCCTTAGCTCTGAGCATCAGAAAGGCACAACATATTGAACTGTTGTTTTCATTTGCATTCAGCCAGAAGGACCCCAGAGGATTATGGGACCCAGTTACTGAAACGATACCAAGAAAACTTTGCAGAGCTCTTCATGGACACACAGATGCTGCTGCGAGGGATCTCAGCTGCACAAAACTTAGCTCCTGGAGAAAGAGAGGTGAGAGGATTGTCTGTCTTCATATTTGACTAGAGTATGGTGTCCTAAACCCTGATTTGTATGTGGAAGGCTAAAGAGGACCTGATTATTTCATTCATCAGTGCAACACGGTGTGGGTTTTTTTATTGCAGAAGTTGGGTTAATGTCTTGTTAGCTTTCACCAGGTGCAGCAAAACACAGCAAAAGATGGATTCATGGAGCTAAAAGTTGCCAAATAGCAACTACTCACTCCACAGCCAAGGGAATGGCTTCAGTTTCTCTTGGTACTGGCATGTCTCATCGCACACTGGTACTCCTGTAAGTACCCAGTCTGGCTGCACATTAGCTGCTGCATGGCTCAAGCATTTTGGTCACATGACACATATTCCTGGTATAGGTCGCAGCAGGGCAGTATCAAAATGCGCGTCCAGATCTCCAGCAGGCAGATGGCTAGTTGGCTAGTCTGTGGCAGATGCATAGAAGTTCCTCTTAGTGTCTTGGTGCCTGTTTCTTGAAGGTAATGGAACAGATTGTGAAGAGGGAGACTGACTCGAGTGGTTTCAGCTCACTCGTATCTGCAGCACTGGAAGAACAAACTGTGTCGGTGACTGCTGTTTGGCAGCTGCTACTGGCAGTGCGAGAGGCAGAGCTTCCTCTGAAACTACTCATTGAGGAAATCCGGAAGGAACCCGATGCAGAGTTTTTCTTCCAAACAGGTAGTGATGTTGTATTCTGGACAAAGATGCTTTCCTTCTAGATCCCACCAGATCCTCCCTGAGGTGCCTTTCTCATTGTTCCCACCCATCCGTCTCCCCCTCATCCCCGCAGACATCAGAAATGGATTATCTACAGAGCCTCCTTCCCTCAGTCAACAACAAATCTCACTCAGTCTACTTTCCTCCTATGCTTTAGAGGTGCTTTCCTCTCAGATCCCACCAGATCTTCTCACTTCCTGCACTCCCCCCTGCTGCAGATGTAGAGATGTACAACAGTTCTCACCACAATCCTGTGAAGTGGTGACTAAATGCTTCAGAGCTCAGATAAGCATCTAGAGGTTTGGCTGTGTGTCTGAATCCCTTGGGTCACCCCCCAACGTGGCTGGAAAAATGGTGAAAGCCATCTTTCTTGTATGACTTCCAGCACCCACTCTTTATAGTTGGAGCCGGAAACACCAGAACAGCTTTTCATGTGGTGTTATGCATTGCTAGAATCATGTAGCATATTGCTCATTGAAATGAGAAATAAGGGGACACAGCAGGACTGGAGAACTGATATTTACTAAACTCTTTCAAACAGCGCAGCATTTGTCTCTAGAAATCAGCAAAGTTTTTGGGGCCTGGGGAGGGTGTTTGTCTTTCCCTGACTCAGTCCCCCCTCCCTGGTGTCCTGCCAGGTAACGAAAATGCAAGTCTGTCACCTCCCTGCACCTGGTTAGCACCTTCAGTAAAAAACTGATTTGAAAGAATTCAAGAGGTACCATCAAACTGAAACCCTATCAGTTTGAAAACATAAGCTAATGGTAACTCCAAGGCCACAGCTGGTACAGGTCCACTGCCTGACCCTCTAGAACTTATTTCTGCCTCAGAGTTTCCCTGCCAACTATAATTACATTTTTCTACTTTAAAATGCTTTTCTTTCCCCACTTACTGAATAATAATCTCACACAAACAAGAGTGGCACTCAGCTGGCTGACTCGCAATGTTGGGAAAGAGTGAAGCTGACTGTACACAAACTGCTGTTAAATGTACCAGGTAAACACACTGGAAAAACTAGAGAAAATATATTTATCCTCTAATTTGTTCCACTACAGCAATCTTAGGCACTGCTGGTTACAAAAGCAGGCAGGATGCACTCAAAGAGAAGTGTGATGATTGTTTAAGTTGACTGTTTCTTTAAAGAAATTCCTTCAAAAGAATCACGAAACCTGTTCTTCTCACCCCACGCTCCAAAGTGGACAAGCATTGAACACTGTTACTCCTGCTTTATTTCTAATTGGATTAGTTGTTGAATGGTGTTTTCACAGCCATAACTAATGCCACCAAAGTCTTCACCTTAGTCCTTGACCCTCCCCCAGCTCTCAAAGGGAAGCGTTCCCACTGAGGGGAGGTGCCCCTATCTGAAATGGGGTGAATAGAGATAAAAGCCTGCAGGAACCCCCTCCATTTTTAATATATTCTTTTCCTTCAGTGGCCACCAGTGAAAGTACAGCCATCGAGATAATACTGAGACACAGCAAGCTGATCACGGAGGCCATCAAGCAGAGAGCTGGACTGGAGGGCTTGGCTCCAGGAGAAGTGGGCCTCACAGAGGCAGTGAAAGAGGTACTGATGGGGTGGTAAGGTGGCCCACAGCTGTCCTCTGCTTTAATGCAATGTACATTCCATGATATTGACGGCTCCTAGCTTGAAATGTTCCATCCTGATTCAAGTTGAAACCACTTAGATCAGAGTAGAACATGGCATACTGGCATCTGTGTTCTCGGAGCTACCCTTCTCTGAGAATGAGGGGTTGACAGACATTTTATGCAAGGTATGCATGCAGCTCTGGCTCCTGGAAGTTACCAGTAGGCCCTCATTTGAGCAAAATGTGGGTGCCCTGCCGTACAGTACCAGCTCATCTCTGCAAAGTGGCATAGATGCCTTAGGGAAAGCACAGCTATCAACTAGCATGGTGTGGACTGTCCTGTAGGTCAGCAGCCTCCAGACTGCCTGTCAAACAAGTGAAGTATTCATAGGGGACATGCTGAGAATGATATGGCTGTTGCTATGACTTGGTGGATTTTAGCTGTCTTGTAATGTTGGCGAGCCCACCTTGGCATTCACCTCTAGGAAAGGGAGACTAGGCCACATCGAGCCTGTAGAACTAAAAGAGGCAAAAGCATCTGCTGGGCTCCTCAGTGGCTGGCTGGTGGGTGAAATTTATTCACAGAGCAGCCTTCAGCTGATCAGCTCTGCTCTTCTAATTGGTGTTGCAGCCTCTCTGAGGATTTGGTGTTATTTAGACTGACTGTAAATATTTGTTAAAATGGAAAGTTCTCTCAAGCCTTGACCTGATGCAAACTCCCTAGTAACATCCTCAACTCTTCCCATGCTGTTGCTTATCTCATACACAGTTAATGCTTCTATGGCCAAGAAGAGCTACAGTGGGTATAGTGGCATGGGGTCAGAGTTGAAGGGGAGGGAAACACCCAAAGGCCATCGGAATTATGACTTTAATGTCCTATAAATCACAGCACATCAATGCTATCTCCCAATGAAAGGCTGGAGTTACCAGTTAGCTAACAATGTCATTACCCTCAAGGAAAGTGAGCTATTGGGGATTGAAATGGTCCCCACTTCCTTGGAGCAGCAGTGCTAGGTTGGCTCAGTCCAAAAGCAGCAAATTGAAATCAAGTAACCTTTTCTTTTTTTAAATCCCCAGAAGCCCTTTCAGCTGGTGCAGAGTTATAAACTAAGTAAAACACAATATGTGCCAAAGGAAAGTCAGCAATAGAGGAGGTTTTGGAACAAATTAATAAATTTAACAGTAATAAGTCACCAGGACCAGATGGTATTCACCCAAAAGTTTTGAAGGAACTCAAATATGAAATTGCAAAACTACTAACTGTGGTATGTAACCTATCATTGAAATCAGCCTCTGTTCCAGATGACTGGAGGATAGCTAATGTAACACCTATTTTTAAAAAAGGCTTCAGGGGCAATCCTGGCAATTACAGGCCAGGGAGCCTGACTTCTGTACCAGACAAATTGATTAAAACGATAGTAAAGAACAGAATTATTGGACGCGCCAATGAACACAATATGTGGGAAAGCGGGAACGTGGCTTTTGTAAAGGGAAATCATGCTTCACCAATCAATTAGAATTATTTGAGGGAGTCAACAAGCATGTACATAAGGCTGATACAGTGGATGTAGTGTAGTTTGATTTTCAGAAAGCCTTTGACAAGGACCCTCACCAAAGGCTCTTAAGCAAAGTAAGCCGTCATGCGATAAGAGGGAAGGTTTGGATCAGTAACTGGTTAAAAAATAGGAAGCCAAGAGTAGAAATAAATGGGCAGTTTTCACAATGAAGAGAGGTAAATAGCAGGGTACTCCAAGGATCATAGAATCATAGAATATCAGGGTTGGAAGGGATCTCAGGAGGTCATCTAGTCCCACCCCCTGCTCAAAGCAGGACCAATCCCCAACTAAATCATCCCAGCCAGGGCTTTGTCAAGCCTGACCTTAAAAACCTCCAAGGAAGGAGATTCCACCACCTCCCTATGTAACGCATTCCAGTGCTTCACCACCCTCCTAGTGAAAAAGTTTTTCGTAATATCCAGCCTAAACCTCCCCCCCTGCAACTTGAGACCATTACTCCTCGTTCTGTCATCTACTACCACTGAGAACAGTCTAGCTCCATCCTCTTTGGAACCCCCTTTCAGGTAGTTGAAAGCAGCTATCAAATCCCCCCTCATTCGTCTCTTCCGCAGACTAAACAATCCCAGTTCCCTCAGCCTCTCCTCAGAAGTCATGTGTTCCAGTCCCCTAATCATTTTTGTTGCCCTCCGCTGGACGCTTTCCAATTTCTTCACATCCTTCTTGTGGCGTGGGGCCCAAAACTGGATACAGTACTCCAGATGGGGCCTCACCAATGTCGAATACAGGGGAACGATCATGTCCCTCGATCTGCTGGCAATGCCCCTACTTATACATCCCAAAATGCCATTGGTCTTCTTGGCAACAAGGATCTGTACTGACACATGCTATTCAGCATATTCATAAATGATGTGGAAAAAGGGCTGAACAAAATTTGCAGACAATACTAAACTACTGAAGATAGTTAAGTCCAAAGCTGACTGCAAAGAGTTACAAAGGGATCTCACTTGACTGGGTGACAAAATGGCAGATGAAATTCAGTGTTGGAAAGTGCAAAGTAATTGGAAAAAAATAATCCAAACTATACATACGAAATGATGGGGTCTAACTTAGCTGTTACCACTCAAGAAAGCAATCTTGGAGTCATCGTGGATAGTTCTCTGAAAACGTCTGCTCAATATGCAGCGACAGTCAAAAAAGCGAACGCTGTTCGGAACCATTAGGAAAGAGACAGATAATAAGAAAGAAAACATAATAATGCCACTGTATAAATTCATGGTACACACGCATCTTGAATATTGTGTGCAGTTCTTGTTGTCTCGCCTCAAAAAAGATAAATTAGAATTGGAAAAGCAGAGAAGGGCTATGAAAACGATGAGGGGTGCGGAACAGCTTCCATAGGAGGAGAGATTAAAAAGACTGGGACTGCTCATTTTAGAAAAGAGACGACTGAGGGATCTGATAGAAGTCTATAAAATCATGAATGGTCTGGAGAAAGGGTTGTTATTTCAAGTATTCTTTACCCCTTCACATAACACAACTTAGGGTCACTGAATGAAATGAATAGGCAGCAGGTTTAAAACAAACAAGAGAAGGTACTTCTTCACACAACTCACTGTCATGCTGTAGAACTTGTTGCCTGGAGATGATGTTATGAAGGCCAAAAGTATAACTGGGTTCAAAAAAGAATTACAGAAGTTCATGCATGATAGGTCTATTGATGGCTATTAGCCAAGATGGTCAGGGATGCAACCCCATGCTCTGTGCATCCCCAAATTTTCAGTTTCCCGAAGCTGGGACTGGATGACTGGATGGATCACTCAAAATTGGCCTGGCTTGTTCATTCCCTCTGAAGTATCTGGCGCTTGCTGCTGTCAGAAATGAGTTACTGGGCTAGATGGACCATTGGTCTGACCCAGTATGACTGTTCTTATGTTCTGAGCTCTGTGGCGAAAGGCATGTTCTTCTGTTTCTCATACAGGGGTCTAAACCAAGCTAAAGCAATTACAGGAATGAAAAAAACATTGTCTGCCATGTGACTACTTCTTCTCTCTTGTGTTTCTTTAGCTACTGAGTATTTCTTCTCAGAAGGAGAGTTCAGAGGCCTCCTTGAAAGCAGCTCTGAGCGCTGCACAGGAGAAGTCTGTACCTGCCATCAAGATCTGTCAGCTGTTATGCACTGTTCATGAGTCTTTCCCAGGCCTACAACCAGTGATGCAGGAGCTGGGGCATGTGGGTAAGAAACCTGCAGGTACCACTCCAGTTCGCTTACACCAGTCTCTGGTAATTGGAGCTGTGTGTGGTTTAATGTGAGATCACAGCATGGAATTGTTGCCTGCCCAACCCCTGTATTGTACTATTAGAATGGGGCATTCACTAAAGGTGTGCTTGGGATCCTAGTGGATTCATGCATGTCCCCTAGTACTAGGAAATGTACTGTAAGGTCATTCCTACATTAGCAGGGACATGGATTGGTTGGCTTAATAGGTGTTGACCATCTCTAACTTCAGTGATTCACCCACTACCTTTATATGTGATTTCATGGGCTAGGCTTTTGCTCAGGAAACACTCAGGCTGTTTGTTAGCTGCATTGCATGTTCACTGATTTACTTTCATGTGGAGCTATCTCAGCCCTGGCTGTTCACATGATACTGGATCCATGTACGTTTCTGTGTTCATATTGTAAATATGTTAGCCATCTCATAGGTTGACCTAAGATAACGGTATTGTCCAGCACAAGTCTGTAGTGATATTACAACCCTATAGCACAAGGACTATGCAGTTTAGTGGTTGTTTGAACATTCAGGCTGTTTTTCCCAGTGTATTCTTAATTTGGCCCTATTGTACGTATGCTTACCCTCTAGTTCCATTGATTCAAAGTGAGCAGGCTGCATACAGCCAGAATGATCATGGTAGTGCCAGCATGGCTGAGGCTGTTCTGATTCTCAGACCCATCCAAACTCCAATACAGATATGATATCTCAAACAGATGGACAGATCCTCCATCCAGATTCACATTCCCTGTCTGTCATAGCATGGATACTGGCTGGCATACATCAGCACAGAGAATCTCTTCAGCTGAGATACAAAATGTTCTCCTCCACAGTAGAAAGGACTCTGAGACTTACTCTGCCAAGTGTAAAAGATTCACTATCTCGACACAATAATGCCAGTTATTGCCATCTCTGCTTCTGATACCAGGCATCCTGCAGTCCTACTGTCATTGATAAGCTCTCTGAGAGTCCACCTAGCAACCATCTCACCTTTCCACCCTACAGTTCAGGGGTATTCCACCTTTTCAGACCCTACGGTGACTAGGTGTTCCTAAAAGGCCGTATGAGGGTATAGCCTCCATACAGAAAACTTTCCCATGCTAGGGATCTAATTATTATACTGGCAGGGTTATGGGCCCACCTTCTGAGCCACCAGCTATATGTTTCCTGTTTCATCTTTCTACCAGAACAGATGTTCTAGTAGCAATAACATCAGAAGGTAAGGATGATAAAAGTACTAATGACAGGGCCCCCACATATGATTTTTAATAATGACAGGGTGTCCTCAAGACATCATCCAAAATTTATACCGAACATAGTTTCTGACTTCCACCTAAACCAGGTTATACATGACCTGTGTTTTCCCCAAAACCACATTCAAACAAAGGCAAACCTAAGTGTCACACCCTAGCTGTTCGCAGAGTGCTCCTTTTACACTGATAAAACTAAGGCATTGAGGGTATTCCCCAGTCTGTTCATAGCTTATGCAGATGAAAGGTCAGGCCATTTCAACACAGAGACTTCCTAACTGGATTTCTACTTATTCTTAGCCCACATAGACCCACCAGTGAGAGTGACAGTGCGCTCTGCTAGAGCACACGCAGCTTCTGTTGCTTCTTTGAGCAGTGTTCTGATACTAGAAATATGTCCGGCAGCAACCAGCTTTACTCAATAGTGGAAGCACCAAGATCTGATGCTCGTTCTGGTTGGTCTATCCTGTAATCATTGTTGAGGTATCTGGGTGTGGGGTTGCTCAGAGCACCTCAGAAAACAGGGGGGTTTCCTGCTTAGCTTACAGCCATGGTGGTTCTTTGAGATGTGTTGTTCACATCTATTCCAGTGTTTGGTGCAATCGAATTCAGCACCTGTTGGCCAAAGGTGGCTGTTGGGGGACTAAGTGTCCAGGTGCTCCCAACCAAGGGCAAAAGGGCAGGGTGACCCCACCTGCCCCTCAGTTCCTTCACCAGTACAGAGTCCAGGCTTAATCAGACCTCGCAGTAGCAGGAAGAAGGGCAGGTTATGGAATATATTTGAACAACCATTCTTGAGGAACTACAGTTCCTGTAATTTGAGTAATCATTTCTTCTTCATTGAGTGCTTGTCTATATACATTCGACTGCTGGTGTCTTACAAGCAGTGACCTAGATTACAGGAGGTGGGCTCTAAGAGTCTTCCTTACGCACCTGCCTCATATACACATCCTGTGCATTCTTTGGGTAGTTTATGTACTATAATAAGTATTGCAGCTCAATGGCAAGTTCAATTCAGGGGGTGAAATCCTGGTCACAGTGAAGTCAATGGCAAAACTCCCACTGACTTCAGTAGGGTCAGGATTTTCACCCAGGATGCCGTATCAGTCAGCCAGGGCCTGGGACCATCTTAAGTCCCAAGTTCCTTGCTGCTCATATCTTAGAGAATGTTCTCTGTAGCATATCCAAAAGAGTGTGTATTGTCTAATCACAAAAACCTATTTAAGATGATTTAAGGTGCTGAAGGCTACAGGGAGCCTCAATGCTGTGAGTGGGAAAAGCTTCCTGTGCTGGTGTCAGGGGAGTAGATTTGGTCTGTGGGAGGGGAGTAGAGTGGAACTTTAGTGGGGCTGAAATGGAAGAGGTGAGATATGGATGGTGCTGTCTTGGCAAGGGAGGGTGAACTGGAGGCTTATCTTAGAGTTTATTTTACACTCTCTACATTTTCAGTATGCCACAGAGTGACATCTTTAGGTTTCAGAGTTAATGATGCATTAAAATACATGGGTATTTAACATCCCTCAGCTGTTTTTCAGGCTGCCTACAAACTCAGGGTGACAACACTGCATTGATTACACTCAGTTTACATTTGCAAGGTTCACTCCATAACCACAAAAGTTAGAAACATACTTTCAAAAATGCAGCCTGGAGTTCCTGAGAACCGTGCTGTGGCAAGGGCTGAATTCTGCACTAGTTTCCATGGCCACAGATTTGCAGAATTCTACCTATAATGAAGAAGCCAAATAACTGTTTATATTTGTATTGCCTCCCCCACACTGATTACCACGGGGGGGGTTCCTGTAGGCTGGAGTCTGGTGTACATTTTCCAGTTTGTGCCTTTTGGGATTGTGCTGTTGCTGGTGCTTGAAAAATTGTTAGAATCTCTGGAAAGGGGGCACTAATGAGTGATTTTAAATCCAGTAGCGGTCTTCCCAGAAGAGCATGAAGCACCCCAGAGCGTTAGTGTGTCCTCTTAGAAACAGGCTATGATGGAGAGGGATTCCTGGGACTTACCCTGTTCAATTAAGGGATCTGTATTCACTTTAAATGGAAAATTCAATGCTGCCTTATCTCTGGTGCCACTAGGGTGCCATCATAACAAAGGCCTCAAACCTGCATATCTTTACCCACACAGTAATTTCACTCATGTGAGTAGGAGGCAGTTTCAGAAGTGCTGAGTTTCCTGCAGCTCTGGTTATTCTCATTGGTGCTGAAATGAGAGCTGAGTTCTTTTGAAATTCTGCCCAGGTGCTCTGTCGCTTTATCCAACCCTCTGTAGATATTGGCATTTTTGACAGAGAAATTCAGGCCTGATGCTCCACTTCCTTGCACCTGATATTGTCATTGCGACCTTCACAAAGTGAATGTGAAGTGCTGCCATTCAGATGTGACCATGTTCTGTACACATTCAGGCATCCATTCACACCTCTTAGTAGGAGAACCTGGAATTGTCAGTAAGCACTGAAATTGGAGTTGTGCACACAGGGCTCCTGACCGAGGGAAGTGGGGAGAAGGCTGGAATCAGGAAATGGAAGGTGAACAGTGAATCCCAGATTGAAGCTATGGACAAGGAGGAGGAGAAGGCTGGGGGTGCAAGCGCCAAGGAGCAGAAGGAGCCGCAAGAGAAAGCTCCCTCCAAGAAGAACTTTGTCTGCAAGGCCTGTGATAAGAGCTTCCATTTCTACTGCCGTCTGAAGGTGCACATAAAGCGGTGTCGTGTGGCCAAGGGGAAGCAAGTGCAGTGTAAAGAGTGCAGTGAGATCAAGACCTCCAAGAAGGAGCTGGAAAAGCATCAGCTGGAAGCCCACGGAGGGCCTGGAGCTGCAGGGACAGCCAAAAAGAAGAAGAAGCGGCTCCCAGTGACATGTGACATCTGTGGAAGAGAATTTGCTCATGCCTCAGGTAGGATTAGACCTGGGAGAGATTCCACAAGCAGCCAGGGAAGAGGTGCTTAGATACCAGGGTAATGGCCATAATGACAACACATTAAATAGCCTGAAATCAGAGCCCCTTCCCTCACTTATGCACTGGGGACTCTAGGGGAGATTGAGAAGCTCTGAACTGCACTGTGGAGAGGGAAATGCAGTTCAATTCATTTCACCTGCCCTGCTGATTGCCCCAGCTTCTTGCGTGATTGTTTTTTCCACCATTGCATGAAGCTTATGTCGGAAAAGTGGGGCTGCTGGCAATTTAAAAAGGCCTCCAGAAATAATTGCACTGCAAGATGGCCTGTTCAGTTCTTCAGCTGGTGGTAAGAAAAGGGCCAAAGCTTCTCAATGCTCTGGGTTCTTTTTCCCCTTACCCTAAGCCTCCCTGCTCTCAGCGTGGTGGATGGGGTAACACTGCTCTATGGGCAGAAGGAGTTCACTGCCATGCCATTCTTTCCTCTTATCAGCAAGTGGCAGCTAGGGAAGCAGTTTGGGACTGCTGGCTGCTAAGAAAATCAGCTCCTTGGATGTGAAGTTAGGCAGTCACCTGGTGTCACGGCTGGGATGGGGTATTGCTTTTGTACAAAATACCTTTGTGCCGGGCATTAACTGCTGCCCTTGGTCTCCTACCCCCAGGAATGCAGTACCATAAGCTAACGGAGCACTTTGACGAGAAGCCCTTCTCCTGTGAAGAGTGTGGTGCCAAGTTTGCGGCCAACTCCACCCTGAAGAACCATCTGCGGCTGCACACCGGAGACCGCCCCTTCATGTGCAAGCACTGCCTCATGACCTTTACACAGGCCTCCGCCCTGGCCTATCACACGAAGAAGAAGCACTCTGAGGGTGAGCCTGCTGGAGTCATTGTGTCCCTGTTGTGCCCCAGGGCCTGTGTGCCTTTGTGTATGCTTAGAGGAGGAGCATGGCCTGGCAGTTAAAGCACATGGCCGCACTATAGGTGCCCTGGCTGCAGAATGGGATATTAGTATTTACATATGAGGGGTCATGGCTTCATCCATCCACGCCTGGCTACCTCTACTGCTCCTGCCTTGCTGGTGGGTTGTTCCCTCAGCCTCCCTGGTAATGGCTCCTCTGCTTTTGTCCTTGGCTGGTGCCTGTCTCCCTGACTGCCTGCCTTTCTCTAACCTTATCTGCTGACAATGGTTTCAGCTACTCACATTAGCAGTTGATGCAGATCATTCCCCAGCTCCAGCTGCCTCTAACATCACCCTGTCACTGCCCAGCTGCCATCTCACTCTGTCTCTGAAACAGACCTTCCTGTGTTCCCTCTCTCTGCCTTTGTTCTCTGTGTCCACTGCCCTTCCTGTCTTCTGGGCCCACAGCTCCAGTGTCTATTGACTCCTCCCCTCAGCCCTACATTGAGTCCTTCGCTGAATCAATGCTCCTCCCTGTCTGGTAAACCTGCCCTTTCCTCTCCATCCCCACTGCTGAAACCCCAATCCCCACCCGGGTCATCTCTTGCCTTGATTATTGCTGGCTGTCCTGCTTCTCTAGTCTGTCCTAGCCACAGCTGTGAAACTCCTCTGACCTCAGTACCCACTCCTGGAATCCCTGGGTTGGCATTCTGACTTCTACAGTCTCCCATACAAGCTCCAAGACCTTGCCTGGAAGGCAGCACATACTGTTGTCCCCACCTAGTCCCTGTCTCTTTCTCCTCCTCCACTACACACCCCCCCCCCCCCATTCTCGTCCCAGGCCTCTGCCCCTCTCTTCCCCTTTTGTCTCTTCCTCCTTTTCTGAGCTTTATACCTTCTAAGCACTTCCATCTCTGCCTGGAACAGCCCTGCTGTCCTTGCCTGCCTGATGCCCTCTCTGCCTCCAATCTCACTGTTTCAAACACGATTGAATTCATGGAAGTTCTATGGCCCATGCTTTGCAGGAGGTCAGACTAGTATAGTTATCTCTTCTGGCCTCATCTATGAAAGCAGCCTGCCTTCCCCTCTTCTCTGCAATAGATTTTCCCATGGTACATTTTGATAACAAATCCAAACACAACACGTTTCCATTTTGGTTTTCGAAAACTGAAAAAGTTCCTGCTTTTAAAAAAAAAAAAAAAATTATTCCTTTTTTCTCTGTCTCTCTTCTTAAAAAAAACAAACCAAAAAGCTTCCTTCCTCTTTTTCCCTTCTGGAAAAAAGGTACAAAAAGTAGGAAATGGGGAGAAGGTGAGGGGAACCCCAAAATCAAAACCCATTTTTGGAAGGTTTTGAAAAATTAAATTAAATGAAAAAATTTTGCTTCATTTTAATTTTTGTCACTGAAAAATATAAAAATCAAACTGTTTTTCCAAAACATTTAAATTTCAAGGAAATTGCACGTTAGACTGGAAAATGTTTCAGTAGAAATATTCTACCTCACTCTACTCATCAATGCTTCCTACATCCTCCCTCACAGAATCATAGAATCATAGGACTGGAAGGGACCTCGAGCAGTCATCTAATCCAGTCCCCTGCATTCATGGCAGGACTAAGTATTTTCTAGACCATCCCTGACAGACTGCTGCCTTGGGTGTGTTTCCTTGTCTCGTGGAAGCTTGTAAGCTCCTCTGAGCAGAGAACGTGTTGCTATGTTTGTAAAGCACATTGCAAACTTGTGGCACAGCATAGATGTTTTACAATAATAAAACTGTGTCTATAGAACAGCTAGTAGTTAAACGGTCTGCATTGTAGCTGCATGTATGGTATTGTCTGTGTTTATAGTCAGAGAGAGCTCACCTTTTGCACACAAGGTTTTGTGGTTCTGATGCCAGCGTCTTTGGGAAGGACTGCTTTTGTCTGGAAGTTTGTCTTGGAACCGACACCTTGCTCACATGAGAGCTTTTGTGTTCCGTAACCTCCGGCCTCCTTTCCTGAGAAGTGAGCTTATGATGTCCAGAAATCCTGTCCCCCTTGTCAGGGCCAGCTGGAGAAGTTCCAGCCTCTGATCTTGGCTCTCACTGCAGGGAAGATGTATGCCTGCCAGTACTGTGATGCGGTATTCGCCCAGTCCATTGAGCTGTCTCGTCATGTGAGGACTCACACCGGAGATAAGCCATATGTCTGCAGGGAGTGTGGGAAAGGATTCAGGCAGGCTAATGGGCTCTCCATCCATCTGCGCACCTTCCACAGTGAGTATCTGAGTCCTGCCATGCCTCAAATAGAGTCCTTCCCATAAGGCAGAACAGAGCTGTTGGAGCTCCTTAAACAAATGGCCATCAGAATGTGACTGAGAGGCAGAGATGAAGGGGCAATGCCATGTTCAAGTGCTTGATGTTCCAGACCACAGCAGTCCTTGCTCTGCCAGGCAATGCAAGGGGCAGTCCTGGTGTCCTGGAGCTTCATGGGCGCTATGAAGGACTGCAGTCTGGTCTTTCACTGGTGCTTCCATGGTGGTACTTTCCCTCCTGGAAAGGAAAAGGCTGTTAAACTTTACATGGTGGAGGTAGGGGTGGGATCTTCTCAAGGAAACAACAGCACCGTCTAACAGCACAGGCCAAGGGAAAGTGGGGCTACAAAGAACCAACTGGGAATCTTCATCACTGTAAGTGACGGGGGAAGAAAGAGGGGAATAGTACTTACCTGCAAAGATCCTAAAACTCAAATGTTTGCTATTGCCTGGAAATAACTAGCATTTCTTTTCCTCTCTTGCTCCCCTCTTTCTTCTGCCTCTTCTCATTTCTTTTCTTCTTGATCTGTCTGTCTTCCTCTCTCCTCCCCCCCGGCTTTTCACCACCTCTTTGTGGGAGCAGATATTGAGGATCCGTATGATTGTAAGAAATGTCGGATGAGCTTCCCCACCCTGCAGGAGCATCGCAAGCACATTCATGAGGCCCACTCCAGGGAGTACCATCCCTGCACTACCTGTGGGAAAGTCTTCAGTGCTCCATCCCTCCTGGAGCGCCACATGGTGACCCATGTTGGAGGAAAGCCATTCAGCTGTGAGATTTGTGACAAAGCCTATCAGGTGGGCTGGGCTTAGTGCACATGTTACCCCAACATCCCAAGTACCCTAATGCACGTGTTATCCCACCCCTCCAGCATACCCCATTGCATGTTGCTTTTCAGAGAAACCACTCACTGACAGTGTGCAATTAGACACTCACACAGGGCAATGCCTCCATTGCAAAAGGAACAAGACGACTCGTTGTTCAGAGCAGGGGTAGTCTTGTGACCAGTAGAAAGAAAGGAGGCGTACAAACAAGGACAATAGAAATCTGTAGGCTCTGAAAATGTGCCAGTTGCAAAGATCTAGATAAACTCCTGCCCTGGACTCCCCAGAATCTGAGCTTTGGCTTCAATATAAAGTTTCTAGCCTTCTTGGCTGCTAAGATCCGTTAGAATAGAATTCCCCATTTTGCAAATGGCTCCCTAGTGAATCAGCAGGTATGAAAATTTAGCGCCAAATGGGCCTGTAGTGAGGAGGATGGGAGAGAACGAGTAGTGCTGAGCTTTTCAGAGGCTGTGGGATGAATTTTGTTAGTAGAGCTCACATGCTTTCTAAGCCCCACTCAGGATGCTGTACTGCTGATGTAAATGAGTTACAGTAACACAAGCAAAGTATCAACTGTACTGAGTGGCACAGGGTGGGTTGGGATCAGATCAGATGAGCAGTACAGTTTGCTGTGTCTCTTCCCGTGGCGCACAGCTGCTGTATCCATGTGGCCTTATTACCACAGCCTGTTGCTGTCACATTACCCTGTGGAACAGCTTTGCCATTGTAACATGGTTTGCTTTATATCTTTACAGCAATTGTCAGGGTTATGGTATCACAACCGCACCCATCACCCTGATGTCTTTGCAGCTCAGAATCACCGCTCTTCCAAGTTCTCCTCACTGCAGTGCAGCTCCTGTGACAAAACCTTCTCCAGCACTACTGCTCACAAGAAGCACGTCAAGGCAGAACATGCAGGTAAGAATCCAGCACTGTGTGCTCTGGGGAGCCAGTGCTGTGGAGTTCGAAGTGAGCTGCATGAATAGCCCTAACCTGGCAGGATTGTGCACAGCAGTCTCCTGAGACAGCACTAAAATTCACTATATCCCATCAAACCAGTCTCCTCCAGTGAGTCCCCTCTCTAGGAATGTCTACACTATAATTAAACACCCGCAGCTGGCCCGTGTTAGGTAATTCAGGCTTGCAGGGCTCGGGTTACGGGACTGTTTAATTGCAGGGTAGACATTCGGGCTTGGGCTGGAGCTAGGGCCTCATGAGCAGGGAGGGTCCCAGAGCCTGGGCTCCAGATCAGGTCTGGACATCTACACCACAGTTAAACAGCTCCACAGCCCGAGCCCAAGTCAGCTGACACAGGCAAGCCGTGGATGTTTAATTGCAGTGTAGACATACCTTCTGTGTGATTAACTCGTTCTGTAACAACTTCCCTTTGCTAAGTCATCTCTCCTAAGATGCTTCTTGTTACTGTAGTGAGATGGGCTCTTGCTGCCATGGCCCCTTGAGAAATGGTGTCTGTCTAGGTCGGGAGCCCTGGTCCACAGTGACTGTCTGATCTGGAAGGAACTTTGAGCCCACACCTCTCCCCATGCTCTTCTTTTCAGATGTGAAGTTCCATGAGTGTGAGAAGTGTAATGAGCTTTTCCCCACGCTGGCTCTGCTGCAGGTCCATGTCAAGTGCAGGCACTCAGGTCTTTTTTTATTGTTATTTGTATTCCCATAGCACCTAGGGAACCTGTGTCATGGACCAGGCCCCCATTGTGCTAGGTACTGTACAAACCCAGAACAAATAGCCCTTGCCCCAGAGCGCTTGCAATCTAAATATAAGACAACAGATGGCTACTGAACAGAAGGGGGAGTACAAGGAAACAGTCAGACACTACTGGTCAGCACCAGCGGACTCAGCTCACCAGCAGCCTAACTGTTGTCGAGTGTTTTGTAGGCATCATGGCAAAGGCGAGTTTGAAGGAGGGATGTGAAGAAGGCTAATGAAGTGGCTTTGTTGGTGTTTATGGGGAGCGCCTCCCAGACATGAGGGGCAGTGTAGGAGAAAGCACAAAGGTTCTTGTTTGAAAATTTAACAAGTGGGTGATGGAGGCTGGCATCACGAGCCAATTAGAGGTGGGAGTCAACATCTCAATAGTGAATGAGAGATGATAGGTAGAGTGGGGATAGGCTGTGAAGGGTCTCGAAAGTGAATACAAATAGCTTATGTATGGTACGGTAGAGAAGAGGGAGCCCGTGGAGGGACCCAAAAGGCAGGGGGGATGTCATGGTCCGTGTAGCGAGCTAAGAGAATGATCCTTGCAGCAGCATTCTGAATGGATAGGAGTGAGGCAAGGTTGCCTTTGTCAAGGCCCAAGAGAGAAGCATCTTGCAGTAATCAAGACATGAGATGAGAGCCCGGAGGAGAGATGTAGCTGTGTGGATGGATAGGAAAGGCCGTATCTTAAGGATGTGATGGAAGAAGAATCTGCAAGATTTAGACATAGCTTGGATGTGAGGCCCTAGAGTGCATTCAAAGTCACAGATGATGCCCAAGTTATGGGCCTGTGTGACAAGCTAGGTTGGATAGTTGTCCACAGTAATCAAGAAAGGAGGTAGGGGAAAGGTTTGGAGGGCTGGGGAGATTAAGAGCTCTGTTTGAGCCTCAGTTAATGGCTAGACATCCATAAGGGGATGTAAGAGAGGCAGGCCAAGATTTTAGTTAGGACAGAAGGAGACCGGTCTGGAGTAGCGAAGTAGATCTGTGAGCCCTCAACATAGAGATGGTAGTTGAATTTGTGTTTGCAGATGAGATTATCCACAGATGAGTTGTAAAGGGAGAGGAGAAGGGGATAAAGACAGAGCCTTGTGATAGCACCACAAGACAGCTGGGGTGGGGTATGAGGAGGATCCTCCTAGGACATGCTGAAGGAGGAATTAGAGAAGTACAAGGAGAACCAGGAGAGGACAGTCAGGGAAGCCAAGGGAGAAGATGATTTCAAGAAGAATAGCATGGTCAGTGGTGTCAAAGGTAACTGGCAGGTCAGGGAGGATGAGGATAGAGGACTGGTTCTGAGATTTGGCTAAAAGGGGGACACTGGAGACTTTGATGAGAGCAGTTTCAGTAGAGCTGAAGGGGAGGAAGCTACTGTGGAGAGGTTCTGGAGTGGAGTTCCACTTTTCCAGTTCCATACAGTGATTGTAGAGAGCAAGGAGGGAGATGGGGCACTAGTTTGTGAGGTAGGTGGGATCAAGGGTGTGTTTTTAAGATGGGAGAAACTAAAGCATGTTTGTCTTGTGAGGGGAATGAGAGAGGAGAATGAGAGTTTAAGGAGAAGAATAAGGGAGGGTGTGAGGGAGATCAGGAAATGGGATGGAGTCAGTGGGGCAAGTCGAGGGGTTGGAGGAGGAGAGCAGATGAGAAACTTCTGTGTCTGTGAGCAGAGGAGGAGAATGTTGTAGTTGGGGAGGCGGGAAGGGAAGGCAAGCTGAGGGGAGGGGGAAGGTCACTGTCATATTTTGTCAATTTTCTCATGGAAGAAATCAGCAAGTTCCCATGTAGAAACTGAAGTGGAGGCAGGACAAGGAGGGAGGAATGAGTCAAAGGTGACAGAAAACGCGGCTGGGATAGAGGACATGGTGTTCAGTTAGGTTGGAGAAGGAATGTGTTTAGCTAGGAAGATGGCGGAATTGACGGAGGAGAGAACAAATATGTAGTGGAGAAAGTCACTTTGGTTGCAGGAATTTGGCCCAAGACACGCTGGAGCAGAAGTGGAGGAAGCAGATGTTGGGGGTGAGCTGGGGCTGAGCGTTGTGAAGGCAGATCTTGCAATGGTCTTTTTAAATCAAAATTGGAAGTTTTTTCTAAGTGATCTGCTCTAGTTCAAACAGGAATTAATTCAGGGCAGTCCTATGGCCCGTGTTGTGCAGGAGGTCAGACTACCTGATCACAGTGGTCCCTTCTGGCCCTATGTTCTATGAATGTATGAGTTGAGATTGGAGAGGAAGGCTGGTAGATCATAGATGACAGCAGCGTGGCAGGGGAGAGGAGAGAAGGGTCGGATGCAGGACTGCTCAAATGAGGAGAAGGAGTGAGGAGGGAGAGGTTGGCAGCAGTAGTAATGGGAGAGGAGAAGCCCAACAGCCCCACCACAGTCTGATACAGGGCAAGGAGTATGAGAGAAAGAGGGCAGCTGTAGAGGCAGTATCAAGTTGAAGGGATCCAGGTCTGTGTGAGAGCCAGGAGCTGGAGAGAGCGAGGTAAAAAGAGGTCATGGATGGCTGAGATCTTGGTGGAGTTGGAGTGGGTGTTCCAGAGACAGCAAGAGAAGGGGGAAAGCGAGAGATGGGTATGAGGGGTGGAGGTGGTGGCAGGGATGGGGTTGGCAGGTAGAGAGGTTGGGGGATGGAGGGAGGGCCAAGTTTGGGGCAAATATCTCCCGAGGTGAGAAGGGGAGTGTGGATATAGGATCTGGATTTGAACTGGTGGAAGGAGATGGGAAGAGAAGGCGGGAGCTGGTGGGAGCTGTAGAGGGGTGAGGGTAACAGGAAGAGGCAATTGAATCAGTGCAGGGGAGAGCGGGATGGAGGCTGTGATGCAGAAGGGGGTGGAGAGAGCTGTGGGTGAGAGGCAGATGGGCAAGATAAAACCAAACCCCCACAACAATCCACGCCTTAGTGCATCACAAAGTGCGGGCAGGATCCCTCACCATCGTATTCAGTGTCCCACCCCTGCACACACCACTGTGCGGCTCATTGCAGAGCCTCTCACACACTGCTCCTCATTGTCTCCAGCATCACACTCCTTCCTCCCATGCCTACCCCAGCCCTGGCTCTCTGCTCCTCCAGTATGTTCCACTCAGAGTGATGCTTTCTCCATGTCTCTTACACAGGGACCCAGCCATTTCGCTGCTTGTACTGCATGGCCTCCTTCCGCTTCCCGGGGGCCCTGCAGCACCATATCACCACAGAGCACTTTAAGCAGATAGAGAGCACCTTCACTTGTGGGCTGTGTGGGGAGCTTTTCACTACTCGGGAGCAGCTGCAGAGTCATTACAGCGCTGAGCACCCAAAGGTGACGTTCACGGAATGCCAGGCCACCACTGCCCAGCTTGTGCAGGTAACTGATTCCTCCAGTCACTGGCAGTCACCATGAGTGCCAGGCAAACCTCATGTAGGGGAGGCTGGAATAAGCTCCCAAAGTTGAAATGCCTCTGTTGATAGAATCATAGAATATCAGGGTTGGAAGGGACCTCGGGAGGTCATCTAGTCCAACCCCCTGCTCAAAGCAGGATCAATCCCCAACTAAATCATCCCAGCCAGGGCTTTGTCAAGCCTGACCTTAAAAATATCTAAGGAAGGAGATTCCACCACCTCCCTAGGTAACGCATTCCAGTGTTTCACCATCCTTCTAGTGAAAAAGTTTTTCCCAATATCCAACCTAAACCTCCCCCACTGCAACTTGAGACCATTACTCCTTGTTCTGTCATCTGCTACCACTGAGAACAGTTTAGATCCATCCTCTTTGGAACCCCCTTTCAGGTAGTTGAAAGCAGCTATCAAATCCCCTCTCATTCTTCTCTTCTGCAGACTAAACAATCCCAGTTCCCTCAGCCTCTCCTCATAACTCATGTGTTCCAGTCCCCTAATCATTTTTGTTGTCCTCCGCTGGACTTTTTCCAATTTTTCCACATCCTTCTTGTAGTGTGGGGCCCAGAACTGGACACAGTACTCCAGATGTGGCCTCACCAATGTCGAATACAGGGGAACGATCACGTCCCTCAATCTGCTGGCAATGCCCCTACATATACATCCCAAAATGCCATTGGCCTTCTTGGCAACAAGGGCGCACTGTTGACTCATATCCAGCTTCGTGTCCACTGTAACCCCTAGGTCCTTTTCTGCAGAACAGCTGCCGAGCCATTCGGTCTTTAGTTTGTAGCGGTGCATGGGATTCTTCCATCCTAAGTGCAGGACTCTGCGCTTGTCCTTGTTGAACCTCATCAGATTTCCTTTGGCCCAATCCTCCAATTTGTCTAGGGCCCTCTGTACCCTGTCCCTAGCCTCCAGCATATCTACCTCTCCTCCCAGTTTAGGGTCATCTGAAAACTTGCTGAGAGTGCAATCCACACCATCCTCCAGATCATTTATGAAGATATTGATCAAAACCAGCCCCAGGACCGACCCCTGGGGCACTCCACTTGATACTGGCTGCCAACTAGACTTGGAGCCATTGATCACTACCCGTTGAGCCCGACAATCTAGCCAGCTTTCTATCCACCTTATAGTCCATTCATCCAGCCCATACTTCTTTAACTTGCTGGTAAGAATACTGTGGGAGACCGTGTCAAAAGCTTTGCTAAAGTCAAGGAACAACATGTCCACCGCTTTCCCCTCATCCACAGAGCCAATTATCTCGTCATAGAAGGCAATTAGATTAGTCAGGCATGACTTGCACTTGGTGAATCCATGCTGACTATTCCTGATCACTTTCCTCTCCTCTAAGTGCTTCAGGATTGATTCCTTGAGGACCTGCTCCATGATTTTTCCAGGGATTGAGGTGAGGCTGACTGGCCTGTAGTTCCCAGGATCCTCCTCCTTCCCTTTTTTAAAGATGGGCACTACATTAGCCTTTTTCCAGTCGTCCGGGACTTCCCCCGATCGCCATGAGTTTTCAAAGATAATGGCCAATGGCTCTGCAATCACATCCGCCAACTCCCTCAGCACCCTCTGATGCAGCGCATCCAGCCCCATGGACTTGTGCTCGTCCAGCTTTTCTAAATAGTCCCGAACCACTTCTTTCTCCACAGAGGGCTGGTCACCTACTCCCCATGCTGTGTTGCCCAGCGCAGCAGTCTGGGAGCTGACCTTGTTCGTGAAGACAGAGGCAAAAAAAGCATTGAATACATTAGCTTTTTCCACATCCTCTGTCACTAGGTTGCCTCCCTCATTCATCAAGGGGCCCACACTTTCCTTGACTTTCTTCTTGTTGCTAACATACCTGAAGAAACCCTTCTTGTTACTCTTAACATCTCTTACTAGCTACAACTTCAGGTGTGATTTGGCCTTCCTAATTTCACTCCTGCATCCCCGAGCAATATCTTTATACTCTTCCCTGGTCATTTGTCCAATCTTCCACTTATTGTAATCTTTTTTTGTGTTCAAGATCAGCAAGGATTTCACTGTTAAGCCAAGCTGGTCGCCTGCCATATTTACTATTCTTTTGACACATCGGGATGGTTTGTCCCTGTAACCTCAATATGGCTTCTTTAAAATACAGCCAGCTCTCCTGGACTCCTTTCCCCCTCCTGTTATTCTCCCAGGGGATCCTGCCCATCAGTTCCCTGAGGGAGTCAGAGTCTGCTTTTCTGAAGTCCAGGGTCCGTATTCTGCTGCTCTTCTTTCTTCCTTGTGTTAGGATCCTGAACTCGACCATCTCCTGGTCACTGCCTCCCAGGTTCCCATCCACTTCAGCTTCCCCTACTAAGGGTTGAGGGGTCCATCCCTCTCCTTCCTCCCCTGCCTCCTCCTAGCCCCATTATTCTCTGCATTGGTGGGCATCCCCAGCTCCCCTACTTCCACTCCTGCTCCACAGCTCCCCCGCAAAAAAGCGTGACTCCAGTGAGCCCCATGTCTGATAGGTCCTTAGGCTGCTTGGAGCTCCCTGGGCTCTGGTATGCAAAACACAGGGGTGTGACTGGTTTGGTGGGGAGGAAGGAGGGAGCCCTGTCAGTATATTAATACTTTAACATCAGTCAGGGTTTGGGTAAGCAGAAAGTGCTGAGGCTTTGTTCAAACTGAATTGGTTCCCCATCATGAACAGCCCTTTACCTCCACGCTTTCCATTCCACAGACCCAGACTCCCATTCTCACCCATGCTCTCGGGGAACTCAGACAGAGGTGTTGGCGAGATGTGTGGAGCAGACTGATTACTCAAAGGAAGAATCTATTGGAATCCAGATGACATTCCCCGTTAGATTATAACTATTTTGTAGAAGGCCAAATTAAGCCTGGAACCCCATACTGTCCCTTTAATATTGACGCTATCAGTAGAGAATAACTCTTTGGATGTGGGAGCCCGGTGTGTGAGATTCCCTGGGATGGTGTTCCACTCGTGTGTTATCATAGAATCTTTATGATCCAAGACTGCATATGGTGCTAAATTATAGCAGCTTTGTGAAGAGAAATATTGAAATTGCTTGCCTGACTTCTCTTTTGCATCACTGGTGCGTGCAGCTTGGAGTTTCCCATTAGGCTCATGCGTATTGTAATTGCAGTCCTCTGGCGTGAAAGTAAATGTTATCATTAGAGCTTGGGCCGAGAATGAATGATGCAGACGTTGGAGCAATTTAGAGGAAAGCATGCTCTAAGTGTCTCCTTGACTCTCTCATTCAGGTGATTCAGACATCGGAGCAAGGAGAAGCAGCTGAGCAGATGATCACCTTGGATGAAGCCCAGCTTGCTGACTCCCAATTCTTTGTGACATTGCCAGATCCCCAAACTAACCAAGCTGGCTCGGAGCTGGTGGCAGTGACTATGGAGGACTTGTTTGATGACAAAGTAACTCTGATTTGTGAAGAGGCTAAGTGAGGCATGGCTGAGAGCACTTGGAGGGGAAACCACCAAGCTGGCTTATCGGCTGTACGTACCAAGGTGTGCTGCTCTGGCAGTGAAATTCTGGTTTTTTGCAGCAAAAAACTGGGATATATGAGACTGGCAAAAGAAGTGACACACACTGCAGGCCCAGCACGTGTGAGAATGTGAGAGATTGGCAGTACTCACCCTGCTTGGAAGTCATGGATCCAGGATGGCGTCCTTCCCTAGCAGGGGCGGTGGGCAGCAGCTTTTGGTTCTGAGGGAGCGGGCCACATGTCCCTTCCAGCCCAGGTTTGAGTAATAGGAAAAGAGAGATGGAGCACAGCTAAGCAAAGGCTCTGCACAAGCATGTGTGGGGAGCAGAAGAGGGAGATGGAGGGAATTTCATTCAGTCATAGAAAGAGTTAGGGGCTGCCCGTTCAATAATCAAGAACCAGACTGAGCGCTGCTCTCAGCTATGTTGGGGTGCTGGTGACAGATGCTTATGGAGAAATCAGAGAGTATAAAGGCTGTACATGGACACACACGATATTTGCGAGAGCATAGATCTGTGTGGATAAGGCAGCTTCTGGTACACTGCTTCATTTCTTCTCTTGCCCCCTCTCACATGCTACACTGCTCTTGAGGCCTCTGATGTGTCTACACTGCATTTTAAACCCCTGGCAGCAAGTCTTAGAGCCTGGGTCTACAGACTCAAGGTCACAGGGTTCACTCTACAGCACTAAGAACAACCGTGTACATGACTGGGCTTGAGCTCTGATGCCCAGACATACTCATAGAAAATTTGGCTGCAGCTGGGCCCTCCCCTTGGATCTCTGCTCAAGCTGAAGTTTCAGGGGCATTGCCCTAAGTGTCTGTCTTAACCTGACAAAGGGAAATCCAAAGCTTAGTCATGGGAATGAAAATAAGGTGTCTGGGGCTGGCAGCTGTAGGGTCTCAGGATCAAGCACGTGGGACAAACCATTGTGCACAGTTACAGGATGTTGGGTTACCTCTCTCAGCAGATGTAGCATATCTAATTAGCTGTCTGTTATTCAGAAAGTGGCTGCTAAGCAGGTGGGAATGGCCCAGCCTCATTCTCTCCTTTAGTCAGGACCGTTAAGCACCAATCTTGCTAACTTGGGGACTACTTGGAGCCTTGTAGGATTTCAGCAAGTGGCCCTTGCCTTTCTCAGGCCGAGTCCTCCTAGGAAAGCTGGCTGTCCATCCATCCCACATCTTGCATCCCCCTCAGCATTGCACAACTTTTAAAATGGTATACAGGAAGCTCTAACCCAAAGTCAAAAAACACTAGCCTCCGATAGCCCCTAATATCTGCAGCTGGCTCCATTAACCTGTCTCCAGCAAGGGTTAGCAATGCCTTGTGTAGGCAGAGCCTAATCCTGGCCAAATCACTTCCAAGGCTATCAGAACAGTTCATGCCCTACACTAAGTAGTAGGGTCAGACCCACAGCTGGACAGCTACAGCTTGTAGCCTCTTTGTAAGATGACAAAGCCGCAAGATCTCCCTGCCTCCTCTAGTGCAGGTGAAGCTGCAGTGTTTGAAGAGAGAAGCAGCTAATCTGAGTGCTGTGGCCCATCATTTCTCAGGCGTTTAATACTATTACCGATGAATTGGCGCTCATGCAAATATTTCTCTTTGAGCACATAATGGTTGCCAGAATTGTACACAGCCATTCCCCTGCAGCACACAATACATGGCTTTGTGAAACGCTTTCAGATACCTTGCATAAAGCTCGCTGTCTGTGCCAGCACAATGCAAAACCTTCATTGCTGTGTAATGGCCCCTTTAAGAATAAATTTCACAAAGCGTTCTTATCTGCAGTTTCCTAAAATATAATCTGATAATTAATGGTTTGCTGAACCCATTACGAAGTGCGAGTAGATGGATGCGGGGTTCCTGCAGCTCAGAGGGAAGTAGTAGCATTTATCTTTCTTTTCCTCATGCCAGAAGGTTGAACTCTGCCACTGCACCATTTACATACTGAACAGTGATCCTCATGGGCCGAGCCCCCACGGTGAGCTATACCCATGTAATCATACTGCCCAGAGCCACACAAGAGCAGAAGATGAACAGATCCTGGCTTTTCAACAGCATCCTGTGCTGGTTCCTTGCAACCACTAGCCTGAGACTGTTGTTAAATAGTCCAAGCTTTCCTTGCCAATCACCTTGCTTGATGCCCCTATTTCAACTTGAAGGATGTGAGCAAATGGCCAAGATGCCATTTTCCTTGCTGAGAGCAAAGGCCCAGAGAAGCAGATATTCTGCAGCATGAGTTTGTGGGTGACGGATGATGATGTCGCTGAAATGCTGCACAGTGTAGTGATGTGCTCCTACCTCTGAATCTCTCCCTCAGGCATGCACATGCTCAGGCTGTCTGTCCCTGGGGATTTTAAGTCAGAAGCAAATCGAAGACCCTTAAATTAACCCTGAATCCAAGCAAATCGAAGACCCTTAAATTAACCCTGAATCCAAGAATGGCCAGGAGATGGTGCTCAAGGTCTTGGGAGGTCATTGCAGTGGAAAGGCCTCTGCTAACTTTTGCTGAAGCTCTCCTTGGACATTTCCAAACCTTCTCTCGCTGCTGGGCTCTTGGGCCTCTTGAGAATTTGACCTAGCACCCCAAGAGTTAAAGCACCACTCTGTTAACACAGCATGAAACTGGTTTGATGAGGCTTAGGGCCAACCCCCTCTCCCTAGGGAGGGTAAAAATGCTGCTGCTTACTGCTAGCAGCAATGAAATGGTCCAGGAACAATTCCTCCTTCGAACAAGAACAGTGAAGAAAATAGCATTGATACTTATCATATCTAAATATGATCGTCTTTCCTTTGCAGGATGCTCATGAAATTGGGAGTAGGGAGGTGGGAGGGGGTGCAGGCTCTGGGGTGGGGTCAGAAATGAGTGCAGGGTGTGGGAGGGGGCTCCAGGTTGGAGTGTGGGGGCGGATGAGGGCTCGGGTGTGACGGGAATGAGGGGTTTGAGGTGCAGGAGGGGGCTTCAGGCTGGGACCAAGGGGTTCAGAGGGCAGGAGTGGGATCAGGGATGGGGCAGGCTGATGGGGGAGGGCTCTGGCTAGGGGTGCAGGTTCTGGGGTGGGGCTGAGGATGAGGGGCTTGGGATACAACCGGGGCTCTGGGCTGGGATCGAGGGCTTCGGAAGGCAGGATTGGGATCAGGGCTGTGGCAGGGGATTGAGGCACGGTGGGGGCTTGAGTGCAGGCTCTGGGCGGCGCTTACTGTAAGCAGCTCCCGGAAGTGTGTCCCCCTCTGGCTCCAAGGCGTGGCCAGGCAGCTCTGCACGCTGTCCCGACTGCAGGTACCACCCCTGCAGCTCCCATTGGCTGCAATTCCTGGCCAATGGGCACTGTGGGGGCGGCGCCTACAGACGGGGCGGCGCGCAGAGCCGCCTGGCCACCCCTCTGTGTACTATGTAGGAGCTGGAGGCTGGGTCATGCCAGCTGCTTACTGAGAGCAGGGCAAGCCCCCGACCCCACTCCCTGGCTGGAGCGCCGGAACAGGGCAAACCCCCCACCCCACTCCCCGGCGGGAGCCGAGTCCGGATTAAATGGTTTGACTGGCCGGATGTGGCTCGCGGGCCATAGTTTGCCTACCCCTGATCTAGTTAGTAGTACCCTTCATGTTAGAGAAGTGTTCGTTGTAGTAGTTTGTTTCCCTCGGTGGTGTCCTCACTGGGGTTTAAACATAGCCCTGTCATGTGGGAGAGCAATCCCCACACACGATGCTTGCTCAATCTCAGCAAGGCCCACATCAAAGAGCATTGTACGCGTGATGAGTCCCCCCCGTCGTCTTCCCCCCCGGGGTGCAACCTGGAACTGTGATGCCACTGAGACCTCTGATTCACCAGCTTGGGTTCCCTCTCACACTGTGTTGCTGTGACAAGCTGTAGACTGCTCCTGGTCCTACACTTCCACCAGCATTCACACAGGCAGGACTACACCCAGCTGCAGTTACATGTAGGCTCTAGCCAGCCACTGCATGAACCAACAATAGAGAGGCTACAGCCAAAATACCCCCCACTTCCCAGCCTAGGACCCCAGAACTGTACTGTCCTGCTCTGGTCAAAAACCCGATCGGTATGAATTTATTACCTAGTTCACTTGTCCCTTGATGTGGAGAGGTCAATGCATACCAGCCCTTGTTAACTGAGCTGAGATTTTCCCAGATACTTCACTCAAAACCACACTGGTTAAGATAAAACAAGTTTACTAACTACAGAAAGACAGATTTTAAGTGATTATAAGTGATAACAAACAGATCAAAGCTGGTTACCTAGGAAATTAAACAAAAATGCAAACTAAGCCTAATATACTAATAGGATTTGAATCAGCAATATCTCACCCTGACTGATGATACAAGCAGTCCACCAAGTTTCCATATACAGGCTAGAAATCCCTTTAACCCAAGACCAGCACTTCCCCCAGTTTAGTCTTTGTTCCTCAGGCATTTCCAGGTGTTCTCTTGTGTGGGGAATGAGGCCCCAAAACATAAACGCTGACTGCATGGGTGCTCCAGGGCTGGAGCACCTACGGGGAAAAATTAGCGGGTGCTCCAAACCCACCGGCAGCCAAGCTCCCTCTTCCTCACCTCCTTTCCCCCGCCCCCTGCGAGCATGCCACATCCCCACTCTCTCCCTCGCAGCGCTTCCCACCCCCCTGCCACTTAACAGCTGTTTGGCAGAGCTTAGGACTTTGCGGGAGGGAGGGGAAGGAGCAGGGATGTGGCGCACTCAGGGGAGGAGGTGGAGAAGAGGCAGGGCAGGGGTGGGGATTTGGGGGAAAGGGGTGGGAAGGGGGGCGTGGCTGGAGTGGGAAAAGGCGGGGTGGGGCAGGGACTTTGGGGAAAGGTGGAATGGGGGTGGGGTGAGGGCGGTGCAGGGGTGGGAAGAAGCAGGGCAGGGGTGGGGCCAGGTATGGGGGGCTGTCGAGCATTCACTGGGCAGAGAGGAAGTTGGCGCCTATGCCCCGAAAAGATGTCACTCCCTATCTTTTATAGTCTCTCCATAGGGCTGGAACCCCTTTGTCCTAAGCCAAGTTCCCAGCCCAGTTTGTGGAAAAATACAGGTACCAAAATGGAATTCAGTATCATGTGGTCTGGTTGCATGCTTTGCTGACTCATAGCAGCCATTAATCATAGGCTGGCTGAAGCATTCCCAGATGAGGACAAGCCTTTTCCATAGTCCATTGTCTTTGTTGATGGGCCATTAGCACTGTCTCTAGCTTCTTGTTGTTGTACCTGAAAGGCTAGTTGTGGGTGTTACCCAGAGGAAGCACATTTGAAATACAGATACATAGTCAATATTCATAATTTCAGATACAAAAATGATACATGCACACATAGGATAATCATAGTCAGCAAATCATAACTTTTCAATAGACACCTCACTTGATACACTTTGTACAAGGTGCATCATAATTGTCATGATCATAACATAATTATACCACTATGAGGAATATGGGATGCAGTGTAACAGTACAATCTGCAGATTGTTTAGATCACCCTTGGGTTCCAAGAGCGCTGCCGCCTCACGTTCTGGAGCAGGTGCCTCTCTGAAAAAACAGAGGAGCTATTCCCTGTTGACTGCACTCCACAGCATCTCCCCACTCTCACTCCCCACCCCTCTTCAGGGATCCCTCTCATGAAATACCACTCTTCAAGCATGTCTGTCTTTTGCTGGCTTTTGGAGCGGTGGAGGAGATTCCACTGGAACACCAGGGTCATGGCTTCTACTCCCAGTACTTCCTGATACCCAAATCCAAAGAAGGGGTAAGACAAATCCTTGACCTTCGCAGCCTCAACAAATATATCAGGTACATGAGGTTCTGAATGGTCACTCTATCAACTATTTTCCCTATGTTGTCTCAGAATGATTGGTTTGATGCTCTGGACCTTCAAGATCTCCACTTTCATGTGGCAATTTTGCTGAGCCACAGAAAGTTCCTTCAATTTATTGTGACAGAACACCACCTTGAGTACACAGTGCTTCCATCCAGCCTCTCCTCTGCCCCCTGGGTTTTTCCCAAATGTGTGGTCGTTGTATCTCAGGAAGAAGGGAATTCACATTTTCCCTTATCTGGAATACTGGTTACTGAGGAGAAGATTCAGAGAAGTTCTTGCTGGTGTCAGCACAACACTGCATTTGTTTAACAGTCTGGGTCTCGTTCTAAACACTGGAAAGTCAACCTTGGCTCTCACTCAAAAAATCGAGGTCACTGGAACCCTGTTATATTCCCTGACATTGAGAGTGTTTCTGCCAACCAACCGTTTTTAGATAACTAGCCATCTTTGCCTCAGTCTGCAATCTCAGTCCTCCATGATAGTTCGGACATGTCTGAGGCTCTTGGACCACATGTCTGCATGTGCATTGGTAGTCCATTTTACAAAGATGTGCCTTCACCCCCTTCAAATGTGTCTCAGGATGATCTACCATCCTACTCTTCATTCTCTAGACCAGCGTTTCTCAAATGTGGCCTCCAACAGCCACCAGCGGCTGTTTTTGCGGCCACGACCACTTCCTGAGCTGTGATTGGGAGACTGGGGGACAAAGCAGCAGCCCCTCCCCTCCCTGTTGCTCCTGGATGCGCCGACTTTGTGTTTGCTGGCGCCGCCAGCATGGAGCGGTGCCTTGCAGCACCTCTGGAGCCACTTGGGGCACAGTGCCAGGGGAGCCTTGGACTCTGCAGGCAGCTGGTGAGTTCCCAACCCACCTTCCTAGGGGCAGCAGGGCTCGGGCTCCGGCATGGCAGGGCTTCAGGCTTGGGCCCCAGGGCTCCAGCAGCGGTGCTTTGGGCAGTGGCAGATTACTGCATGGGCCGACAGGGCCCGTGCCTAGGGGCCCCGGACAATTTGCTCCTTCTTTCCCTGCCCCGGGCTCCTCCTCACTGCTCCTCCTCTTCCCCCTGAGGCCCTGCCCCCTGGCCTGGCTGGAAGATGGAACCTGTGGTAAGGTGAGTCTATTCCCCCTGCCCCCACATAGAGCTGGCTGAGCTGCACACCAGAGCCCCTCTCCCTTTGTTCCCCCATGCAGAGCAGAGCTGGCCCGAGGGTCATCCCTCCTCCATGCTGAGCTGAGCTGGCCCTAGCCCCTCCATACCTCTGTGCAGGGCTGGCCTGAGCCACTTGTCCAAGTCTCCCTCCTCTGCCACGCAGGGAGTCCAAAGACCTGCCATCCCGGGGCCAGAGCCTGAGCCCAAGCCCTGCTGCCCTGGTGATCAGTTGCCAAGAGCAAACTGGACAAATGCCCAGTTTTACCAAAAAAGTTGGGATATCTGGGGCCAAAATGGGACATATGGTCACCCTAGGCTGGGGTCCCCAAACTTTTTTTGGTTATGCCCCTCCCCCCTTACCCAGTCCGTGCCACCCTGGGAGCCGGGCCAGGAGCAGGGCTGGATTTGGGGGCCAGGAGTGGGGCCGCAGCTGGGAACAGGATTGGAGCTGCAGCTGGGGCTGCAGCCAGGAGCAGAGTCACAGCAGGGGCGGGTCAGGGCCCCACCATGCCCCCCCGAACATTTCTCTGTGCCCGCCTAGGAGGCGTGCCCTACAGTTTTAGGGACCCACTGCCCTAGGCTGTGGTCAGAGCTGCCCAGGGAGCCTGGGCTGCTGTGGGGAGCCCTGGACCCACCACCTGCCCTGGGCAGCATGCCTTGGGGGTCAGGGACATGTGCCAGGGGCTGCTCTTGGGGAGGAGCAGGGGGCAGGGCCCATCGCGGGGGAAAGGGAATGTGGGGGGCCCAAATGTTTGTGCCCAGGGCCCCAATAAATCTTAATCCACCTCTGGCTTTGGGTTCAGGCTCCAGCCCCAGGGTGGCAGGACTCACCACTTACCCACCCCCACATCGTCCCTGACCCCCAACTTCCTCCCTGGGCTTCTCTCCCATCCCATCATTCATGTCCCCCGCTGCCTCTCCAGTGTCCCCACCCCTCCCATTGCCACTGGCCCCCACTGCCTCCCCGGACTCCCCCCAGCCAATCGCTCACAGGCCTGGCTGCCTCCCTCTCTCCCCCATTGCCATGGACTCTCTTCTGCTGCCTCACAACCCAGTCCCCACCCTCCCCTGCTCCTCACCTCTTGACCACGGCCCCCCATCTGGCAGTGGCACCCTGGGAGGTCACCCACATCTCCCTCCTGAAAGACCAGCCCTGGTTAAATCTGCCATGCCTGCCCCCCCTATTCCCCAATACAGACATCAAACCATGGTGTTTAGGTCCACTAAAGAACAGAGACAACTGTGCATTATTTTTATTACTGAGTCTGCAAAAAAATAAACCTACATAAATACATTGCAATGATTTGGGTGTGTATATGTGCATAGTTATTTGTTTTTTCTAAAATTAATTAATTTATTTTATGAAAAAGTGTCAGAGCAGCCACCAGCAGTAACTCTGAGCACGACAAATTTTGTTGTGCGAACCCCTGCTCTAGACAGACCAGTTCATCTTCCTCCAGGGTTCCTGGACTCCTTGTAGTAGTGGATGTGTCCAGAGAACATTTGCCAAGGTGTTCCCTTTGTCCATCCCTTGCCAACCAGGTTGGTTGTTACCAATCCCTCCCTGATGGCTTGGGGGGCACACCTGGGTGCTGAAAGTAGGGGGATTGTGGTCAGAGCAGGAGGCCTCACAACATGGTGGAGATGTAGAGCGTCTACAGTGCATGTCACACTTTTTGGGATCGTATCAGAGACTCGTAGTTCATATGCTTATCAACAATACCACTGTGATATATTATGTGAACAAACAAGGGGGAGCATGCTCCAGGTTGCTCTGCCTGTGGAAGCAACAGGCTGTGGAAGTTCTTCCTCTGGCTGTGGAAGTTTTGCCCTGAGGAGAACATTACTCCAATAAGTGTTCACTTGCCTGGGGTTTGGAATCATCTTGCGGACCATCTCAGCAGGTATTTTTCCCTGAGTCACAGATGGTCCCTAAAGACAAGTGTTCTCCAGGTCATCTTCAAAGCTTGGGGCATCCCAACAATCAACCAGTTTGCTGGAAGGGACAACAGGAAATGTCGTTTCTGCTATTGGGGGGGCCTCAGTCCAAGCTCCCTGTCTGATGCTTTCCACCTCAGCTGGCAGTCGGCTCTCCTATATACCTTTCTCCTGATCATCCCTCAGGTCATCCTCAAGCTTAAGGTGGATTGGGCCTAGCTTATTCTTGTTGCCCCAGCATGGCCCAGTAAGTTCTGGTTCTCCAACCTTCTCACACTGTCTATTCAACTTCCCATACCGCTTCCTCTCCATCCTGACTTACTCACTCTGAACCAAAGCTGCACCTTTCATCCTGCGCTTAGCTCCCTGCATCTCATGGCATGGCTGCTGCTTGGCTAAATCTTCGGCGGCTGTCCAGCAGGTGCTCCTCAACAGTAGAAAACCTTCCACCAGATGGCCTATTCAGCTAAATGGAAGCGATTTTCAGTGTGGTCATCAGCTCACGGAATCCAACTAACACTGGCCTCTATCCAGGACATTTTGGAGTAGCTACTGCACCGTCAGTCGTTGGGGCTTGTGTTTAGTTCGTTAGAATTGTATCTGGCAGCGATATCAGCATTTCATCCCCCCATTCAAGGAAGATCAGTCTTCTCCAATGCCATGGCAGCAAGATTCTTAAAAGGTCTCTGTCTACATCCTTGAATCCGAAAGCCAGTTCCTCTGTGGACCCTTAACTCAGTCCTAGCGGTCTTAATGGGACCTCCATTTGAGCCCCTGTCATCTTGTCCCTTTCTGTTTTTGTGTCAGAAAACTGCATTCCCGGTAGCAATAGCATCCACCAGGAGAGTGTATGCATTGCAGGTTCTGATGGCTGGGCCTCTTTATGCACAACTCTCGAAAGACAAAGTGGCTTTACAACAGCGTCCAAAATGTTTGTCTAAAGTGGTTTCTCGGTTTCAGTTGAACCAGGTGATAGATTTGCCTTTGTGTTTTCCTAAGCTGCATCCATCTCAGGAGGGGCAGTGTGTCCACACCCTAGATGTCAGGCGATGTCCTGGACAGGACTAAACCATTTCATGCTTCGCCTCGTTTGTTTGGGTCATGTGCAGATCGCATGAAGGGCCGAGTGGTCTCTTCGCAGATGATCTCCAAATGGATAACATCCTGCATCAAGACTGCTTATGAAATAGCCTTTGCTACCCCCTCTCAGCAGATGCGAGCTCATTCTCCAAGGGCAGAAGCAATGCCTGTAGCATCCCTCAGTGACGTTTCCATATTGGACATTTGCAGGACTTCTACATGGTTGTCAGTACCTACGTTCATGGACCATTATGCCATAACCGTGTCTTCCACGGCAGATGCAAGCTTTGGTAGAGCAGTCCTGCGGTCCTTGTTTAGTTGGACTCCAAGCCCTGCTTCCTGGGGTGAGGGTACTGCTTGTGAGTTGCCTAGGTGGAATACATAGCTGCATCTACTCGAAGAAGAAGAAGAAATGGTCACTGGTTCTTCAAGATGTGAAGCAGACGTGTATTCCTTGACTTACTCTCCGTCCCATCTGCATCAGAGTACTGCCCCTCTGTGAGTACTGCTAGGCAAATTTCTCTGGCTCTGGTGCTCGGGACATGCACGGACATCCAAGTCACATCTTGAAGGACCGCAGTTAGTGAGTAACTCTTTCTGACTGCCATGGATTAGGCCTCAGGCCCCCAGTACTATTGTGCTGTCATCAGCATCTCAGCTGCTAGTTGAGCACTCTTGTTTAATGCCTCAAGCTTCCCTCTACAGTGCGTGAAATTAGGGGCTGGGGCTGGAGCCATGCCTGAGAAATTTGTTACTGCAGTGACTGCTCCTGAGAGGTGGAAACTTATGATAGGCCTGGCCTTTCCAGCCCTGTGCTCGGTGCAGTCACTCACCAGCAGGACAGCCCCAGGCAGCGCTGTTTCCGCTCTTGGTGTTCTCACCCAATCTAACACAAGGTCTGATTTAACCAACAGACTAGCCCACCCATTTAGGGTGTCGGCTTCTTGCATTTGTACGTGGGCTGTTGGAAACAAAATACCCTCCCCTCTGGGGATCCAAACCCCCAGGAGTGTCCATCCTGCAGGATCTGCGATGCTGTGGGTATCTTGAAGGACTCTCATGGCATCTGTTTAATCTACTCAAATTCCCTGTACATTGGGCAGTTATTCAGGAGGAGGTTTGTACCAATAAGCTCTGCTGCTCTCTGCAGACTGTGGCCTGAGGTGTTTAAGCTCCCCGCTCCCACACTCCCCCTCAAGATCCAAAGGTTCCCACTCCCAACATGTTCTTCCCCTATGGAAATCCCTTCCATTGTGCTTTCCTCCCGCCAAGGTCCAGGTCCTGTCCTTGGATCCTTGTGCTGCATGGCAGACTCCTGCTCCCTACAGCAGCAGGCCGAACCTGGTTTTCATAGGAATCCTTGCTGGTGTTCAGAATGGGCAGTGTGATAGCAGAGCCAGTTGTGCTGCTGCAGTCCCCAGAGTAGTGATGTGCCTGCAGGCGTTTCCCCGGAGACGGGGGAAAACAGGTTTGTGCCCAAGGGACAATGTTATCTCAATTCTGTAGGTGTCCTCTGCACTAAGTGGCCCAGAGCCTGACCCTAGAGCTGACATCCCAGATCAGGCCCAGACAGTGCAAGGGGTGAAGAGCTAGCCTTTGGGTCAATGCAGCAGGATGTCTTCACTTCTGAAAGTCTCTGGAGAAGCCAGGGCGGGTGTTAGATGGGAATTCACTGGTGAGCAAGCCTCAGCTAGTGGAGCTGGGTCTTTCAGCTGACAGTAAAGCCTCCTGCTTTTAGATTTGAAGATCCTGGGTTCAATCCCCACTGCTGACGATTCTACCAGAGGTGTCCTACTATGCTTGCAGTGGATCAGAGTGAAAGTGGTCCTAGTAATGGGTAGAAATAAGCAGATTTATCATGGTGAAAAGCTGGGAACTAAGGGCCCTACAAATAGAGTTTGGGTCCGTTTGTAATAAGTTGCTTCTTTAGACTATTCATGGCTAGAGGTAGAGAAGATACCAACAATGGAGGGACGGTGTGGCTGGGTAAGGATGTCCTTATCGAATGTGAGCAAATCATTTTGGGAAGGGGAGTAGCTCTTTGCACGGTTCTGGTTCTGAGCTCCTCCATCACCCTCAGCCAGGAGCCATTCCACTGAAGCAGTGGGGTTGCAACAGCATAAACCCCGTGGAAGACCTGAACGGGGCCCTATGCATGTCTTCCTGGGCACAGCCACATCTCCCTTCCAGACTCCTGCATTGTGCCACTGTGTGCTGCAGCAAGGCCTACCCCAGAAAGGAGATAGAGGATGGCACCAGCACTGTGAACTGTTAGCCAGAGTATTGCCATTGTACAAAGTCCATCAAGCATCTCCTGCGTCATTGCGAGAATAATACTTCAATCCCCCACTTCCAGCTCTTTCTGCAGTGATGCAATATATATGTCAGAGCAAATGGCAACATTAACGGCACCTGCATTCTATCTAGAAAGAAAGTGTATTTTTCAGAGCATATACTAGCATGGAGAAGCATGGAGTATGTACAATGTAAGGTATTGATTGCTAATTTCTTACTTTATGCTGCATTTGTTTTTCTTCTATAAAAATAAAATGTAAAAGATGAAATATGTAACTGCACTGCAAAATGTAAATGAATTGATTGATTGGGAGGAAAATGCGGTTTTAGAAATTGCCTGTATCTGTGATTTTCAACTGCTCTCCCAGCTGTGGGGTAGAAAGTGGGCACCTGGACTTGTGGAGTTCTGTTGTGTCTCTAAAACATTGCGCCATCCTGAAGGCAGCCAGGCGCTGGGCCTAAGTCACGTGCAGCATAGGCTGTGTTGCATAGGAACTGCCAGACCTGAGCAGAACTGGGCCCATCTAGCCCTTTACACGGTCTCCAACAGTGCCCAGTATCAGATGCTTCCAAGAAAGAACCTGCAAAAGAACCTTGTAATGGACAGTCGGGGAATAACGTGGCCATTGGGGAAATTTCTTCCTGACCAGGATCAATTAATGGTTGTTGGCTTATGCCCTGAAGCCGGAAAGTTTATAGCCCTTATTGTGGGGTTGTTTTTTTTAATCTGTTAAAATGATGATGTTTACATTTTAAAGTTGAGTATCTGAAAGTTAGGAAACAACTGTTGCCCATCCCGTTCATGTGTCCATTGTGTGCACTGTGTGAGGCAGGATCCTGTTGAAAAAACAGTCTGTAATCATCTAATTAAAGATTATCTCATAAAGTAGATACCCAAGGGGCCCATAATAAGGTTGCACAGTAATGGTAAAGTGGCATTTCTTAACTTTTGAGTGGTTGACTTTACATTCTAAATAACATTCTTTAGTCTTTTCTAGGAAATTTCCTGTTTTGGGTTGCGTTTTTGTTTTCCTTTTCTTTTCAGGAAGTTTAAAAACTGAATTCTAGTACGTACAGAATACCCATCAGGCATCTCAGCAGAGTTAGAACCTGAACATTCAACATTACAGCACCAACTTAGACCACGTGAGCTTCAGGACTAACTACGTTAGTGGGCAGCAAGAGAACTCTGTGAGCCTGGAGGGTTGGGGGTGGACTCAGTCCTCAGGATGGGCTTGGGGGAGAGCTCAGTCCAGCCTTACTCTCTCTTTTCACCTCCTCCCTGAAGTTGGAGGAGTTCTTGTCCCTTCTGTTGCCTCAAGAGGGGGGGATGTGATGCTGGGTCCATATGGTGGTACCAATGGTGGTAGGAGGGAACCTGGCCTGCTGTGAGGGCTCTCTCTCCACCCTCCTTTGGAGTAGGGGGAGCTCTAGTCACATGTTCAATATCTTCATAAACGATTTGGAGGATGGTGTGGATTGCACCCTCAGCAAGTTTGCAGATGACACTAAACTGGGAGGAGTGGTAGATACGCTGGAGGGTAGGGATAGGATACAGAGGGACCTAGACAAATTGGAGGATTGGGCCAAAAGAAATCTGATGAGGTTCAACAAGGACAAGTGCAGAGTCCTGCACTTAGGACGGAAGAATCCAGTGCACCACTACACACTAGGGACCGAATGGCTCGGCAGCAGTTCTGCAGAAAAGGACCTAGGGGTTACAGTGGACGAGAAGCTGGATATGAGTCAACAGTGTGCCCTTGTTGCCAAGAAGGCCAATGGCATTTTGGGAGGTATAAGTAGGGGCATTGCCAGCAGATCGAGGGACGTGATCATTCCCCTCTATTCGACATTGGTGAGGCCTCATCTGGAGTACTGTGTCCAGTTTTGGACCCCACACTACAAGAAGGATGTGGATAAATTGGAAAGAGTCCAGCGGAGGGCAACAAAAATGATTAGGGGACTGGAACACATGAGTTATGAGGAGAGGCTGAGGGAACTGGGAATGTTTAGTCTTCAGAAGAGAAGAATGAGGGGGGATTTGATAGCTGCTTTCAACTACCTGAAAGGGGGTTCCAAAGAGGATGGCTCTAGACTGTTCTCAGTGGTAGCAGATGACAGAACAAGGAGTAATGGTGTCAAGTTGCAGTTGGGGAGATTTAGGTTGGATATTAGGAAAATCTTTTTCACTAGGAGGGTGGTGAAACACTGGAATGCGTTACCTAGGGAGATGGTGGAATCTCCTTCCCTAGAAGTTTTTAAGGTCAGGCTTGACAAAGCCCTGGCTGGGATGATTTAGTCGGGGATCGGTCCTGCTTTGAGCAGGGGGTTGGACTAGATGATCTCCTGAGGCCCCTTCCAACCCTGATATTCTATGATTCTATGTGGTGGCCCCAAGAGTGAGGGGAGGAAGAAAGGGCCGCTAGGACTCTGTGCCAGCTCGGGAGGACCTCATCCTGGTTCTCTTCCTTTATACCACCCAAAGCTGCTCTAGGAGCTCCCCGATGTTCCTTGTATAGTGGCTGCTGCTGCTTTGGCATATTTACTTATTATTCTGCCAGACTGCCAAAAGTATAAAGAATGCAAGCCAGAGAAAGGAAATGGAGATTTTTAGCAGATTGTCTTAACAGAATTTCATGGGACAAAGAAAAGTCACTTCTGTAGTCCAAAGGCATTCACCTTCCTGAATATCAAATGTCTGCTTCTAACAATGAAGGTGTGAGAGCTTCTCAAAGAAACAGTTGAGTGTTAGAATAAATACAGGGGTCACTACCTGCTGTCCCTAGAATATTTTTTTTACCCTAACTAATGTTTCCATTATCCAAATAAATGGCTAATCCTAATATGCCCCTGACTGCAGTGATACCTTATGGCAATGAGTTCCACAAGTTAATTATGTATTATGTCAAAAAGTGCAAACGGGAGCCCTCACTTTACCTTCTCTAGATGATTTTTTTGGTCTAAAGCTTTGCCTTGTCCCCTCTTTTCTGTGTCCTCTCTAAATTGTCCTAATGTTATCCATTTCCCCACACATAGAAATCTGATTTAAAATGTGCCAGTTTTTAATCCATTTATGATGTGCCATGTTGATTTTGTGTAGCGTTCACTGATAGATTTTAAAATATAATTGTTAACAGGGACTCATCATCAAACGGGGGTCTTTTGGTGGAGCCCTGCCAGGAGCTGGTTCTCAGCCCAGGGTTTTGTCAGTGATCTGAAAGAAAATATAAAGTCATTGCAGATAATATTTGCTCATGACGCAGAGATCAGCTGAGTTATAACAAAGTGATCTAGATTTCTGGGTAAGCCTGGTGCCATTAAACAATGTATATGTTAGTATGGCCAGATGTAAGGTTATAGAGGTTATATGACTAGAAACAAAGTACATCAGCCACTTACATTTACAGAGATATCCTACAAAGCAGTTATGTTGGAAAGGACTTGGCCAAATGAATGTGAACTCCGAGTGATGCTATGGCTAAGACCATACTTGGATACTTTAACAGGGAAATATCAAGTTGGAGTAGGAAAATTGTATTACCTCTGCACTCATCGTAGGTTTGATCATTTGTGAAACTGGAATATTATGCACAATGCTGGTGTCCACATTTTAAAGGGATGTTGGAGAGGGTATAGAGAACAGCTACCAGTATGGTTCAAGATCTGGAAACCTGCCTTACAGTGAGAGACTTAGGGAACTCAATCCATTTAGCGCATCAAAAAGAAGATTAAGGGGTGATTTGATCACAATCTGCAATTCATAGAATCATAGAATATCAGGGTTGGAAGGGACCTCAAGAGGTCATCTAGTCCAACCCCCTGCTCAAAGCAGGACCAATCCCCAATTAAATCATCCCAGCCAGGGCTTTGTCAAGCCTGACCTTAAAAACTTCTAAGGAAGGAGATTCTACCACCTCCCTAGGTAACGCATTCCAGTGTTTCACCACCCTCCGAGTGAAAAAGTTTTTCCTAATATCCAACCTAAACCTCCCCCACTGCAACTTGAGACCATTACTCCTTGTCCTGTCCTCTTCTACCACTGAGAATAGTCTAGAACCATCCTCTCTGGAACCACCTCTCAGGTAGTTGAAAGCAGCTATCAAATCCCCCCTCATTCTTCTCTTCTGCAGACTAAACAATCCCAGTTCCCTCAGCCTCTCCTCATAAGTCATGTGTTCCAGACCCCTAATAATTTTTGTTGCCCTTCGCTGTACTCTTTCCAATTTATCCACATCCTTCTTGTAGCGTGGGGCCCAAAACTGGACACAGTACTCCAGATGAGGCCTCACCAATGTCAAATAGAGGGGGACGATCACGTCCCTCGATCTGCTCGCTATGCCCCTACTTATACCTCCCAAAATGCCATTGGCCTTCTTGGCAACAAGGGCACACTGCTGACTCATATCCAGCTTCTCGCCTACACAGGGAGAATATTTCTGATACTAGAAAGTATTTTCATCTAATAGCCAAAGGCAGAACAAGATCCAATGGCTGAAAATTGAAACTAGAAAAATTCAAACTGGAAATAAGGTGCAATTTTTAAATAGGGTAATTAAGCAGAGGAACTATTTAGAGGGGTGGCGGATTCTCTATCGTTTGAAGTCTTTTAATGGAGATGGGCTGTCTTAAAATCTACAACCTATGAATTGTTTCAGAGTAGCAGTCGTGTTAGTCTGTATTCGCAAAAAGAAAAGGAGTACTTGTGGCACCTTAGAGACTAACCAATTTATTTCGTGAGCTACAGCTCACTTCATCAGATCCGATGAAGTGAGCTGTAGCTCACGAAAGCTTATGCTCAAATAAATTGGTTAGTCTCTAAGGTGCCACAAGTACTCCTTTTCTTTTTACGAACCTATGAATTGTTCCCCATCACTGGTCCTTATCTAGTTCTGTTTTTTTCTGACATAGAGTGGTGTGACGGGGTAACATCTGGCCTTTGCTGTTCCCCACAGGTGGCGAGGCAGTCCTACTACACACTGCCCCAGGAAGCAGCAAAGTGAAGGGGAAGGATTCCTCTAAGTCTGCCTAGAGAAGCCTCACAGAAGCAGCCAATCAGAGCCCAGCAGGCTCAGATCAAAGGCACTGCCAGGCCTTAGCAGGTCAGTTCATGGCTGGGACCTGAGGGGGAACGAATGGTGCTCCTCTCTAGCTATGAAAACTCGAGGGCTAGCCAGAGTCTATTTTCTGGCTGCATTTTGCAAAACTGGATTTGCAAGGAGAAAGAGGATATAAGAACCATACCCCAGTATAAGGGCGAAGCTAAAGGGGCCAGGTAGGAAGAGGCTCAGGGAAGAAGCAGCAGCAATGAATTGGATCGAGCTGTTCGTGGCTGCTGTTTATAGAATCTCTGGGTTGGAACCTGGAGTTCCCACACTGGCCACGTTTAAAGTGGTATAAACCCCAAGAAGAGGAGCAGGCTTAGTTGGAAGCCAGAACAAAGGGCTGAGTTTGAAGGGCCCAGATCTAGGGCTGAAGATCTTAGTGAAGGCAAATAGACTGTCTACTTATTGGACTCCTTACTACCCCAGAGGGGGTTCATTCAGGCAGGAAGGCCAAGTCACTGAATCATAGAATCATAGAATATCAGGGTTGGAAGGGACCCCTGAAGGTCATCTAGTCCAACCCCCTGCTCGAAGCAGGACCAATTCCCAGTTAAATCATCCCAGCCAGGGCTTTGTCAAGCCTGACCTTAAAAACTTCCAAGGAAGGAGATTCCACCACCTCCCTAGGCAACGCATTCCAGTGTTTCACCACCCTCTTAGTGAAAAAGTTTTTCCTAATATCCAATCTAAACCTCCCCCACTGCAACTTGAGGCCATTACTCCTCGTTCTGTCATCTGCTACCATTGAGAACAGTCTAGAGCCATCCTCTTTGGAACCCCCTTTCAGGTAGTTGAAAGCAGCTATCAAATCCCCCCTCATTCTTCTCTTCTGCAGGCTAAACAATCCCAGTTCCCTCAGCCTCTCCTCATAAGTCATGTGTTCTAGACCCCTAATCATTTTTGTTGCCCTTCGCTGGACTCTCTCCAATTTATCCACATCCTTCTTGTAGTGTGGGGCCCAAAACTGGACACAGTACTCCAGATGAGGCCTCACCAATGTCGAATAGAGGGGGACGATCACGTCCCTCGATCTGCTCGCTATGCCCCTACTTATACATCCCAAAATGCCATTGGCCTTCTTGGCAACAAGGGCACACTGCTGACTCATATCCAGCTTCTCGTCCACTGTCACCCCTAGGTCCTTTTCCGCAGAACTGCTGCCTAGCCATTCGGTCCCTAGTCTGTAGCGGTGCATTGGATTCTTCCGTCCTAAGTGCAGGACCCATCAAAGTTGGCCGGTAGCCTGCAGGGCGCACCAGAGGTGAGAAAAGGACTGCGGTACTCCAGTTAGCTGCTTCCAGGAACTCCGGAGGTGAGTGCCCCGTTGTAAGTGGCCACAACTGAAAACAATATCGAAAGTCAGATCATGGCATCAATTTATATTTAACAGCATGGCCATATTCTCATTGTTATTTTCTACTGTCCCATTCTACATACTGCTTTTTTTATTGTCTCTGTGCACTGAGAAGTTATTTTCATTGAACGGCCCACAATAACATCTAGGTCTTTTTCCTGAATGATTACAGTACATTTCAAATTTAGCAGTATGCAAGATCAATTCAAATTGTTCCTTCCAATGTGCATTACCTAGCATTTGTCAACATTACATTTAATCTGCTGTTGTGTTGCCCCCTTTCCTAGCTTTGTTAGCTCCCTCTGAGGTTCCTCACAGATCTTTCTAGTCTCAATTAACCTAAATAATTTTGTGTCATCTGCAAATTTAGCCACCTCACTGTTCCCTTCTCTTGCCAGATAATTAGTCATTCTGTTAAATACACACAAGTCTAGTGCAGTTCCTGGGGGAACCTCACTGTTCATCTTTTGCCATGAAGAGCCAGTTTGTGATCCATGACAAACTTCACCTCCCACCCTGTGATTTCTTGGTTTTTTTAACAATCTCTATTGAGGCTTTTGGAAAGTCCAAATCAATTAAATAAACTAGTTCTTCTTCATCCATTGCTTTATTGACACAAATAATTCTAGTAGCAGATGCATGATTTTCCTTTATGGAAACTATACTACTTGGTTCCTCTGTGTTTTACAATTCTCTTTTTAAATTATTGTTTCAACCCTGGTACAGCTGAGTCTGCTGAGTCATAGAATCTTCTTTGCTTATTTGGAATTGCACTTTTTGTTATTGAAGAGGCATGGGGCGTGCAGTACTTGGATGGTGTGTGCATAGTGATTTACATTTTTATAATGCCTTTAATTCTGAAGAAACCCAGACTGTCTTACCTGCTATATATCCAAAATCTCTTAACCCATATTTCTCTGATTTATGACGCAAACAGTTGTTTAACTGCACAGGGCAATGCTGTATGACAGCATAGCAGAAGAATGCTGAGGACAGCTGAAAATACAGGAGCAATATAGGGAGAATGTAATCACCCAAAGCGGGATGTGTAAGCTCAAAAACTTGTCTGTGTCACCATCAGAACTTGGTCCAGTAAAAGATATTCCCTCACCTATCTTGTCTCTGCCCTGGTCTACACGAGGACTTTAGGTCGAATTTAGCAGCGTTAAATCGATGTAAACCTGCACCCGTCCACACGATGAAGCCCTTTATTTCGACTTAAAGGGCTCTTAAAATCGATTTCCTTACTCCACCCCTGACAAGTGGATTAGCGCTTAAATCGGCCTTGCCAGGTCAAATTTGGGGTACTGTGGACACAATTCGATGGTATTGGCCTCCGGGAGCTATCCCAGAGTGCTCCATTGTGACCGCTCTGGACAGCACTCTCAACTCAGATGCACTGTCCAGGTAGACAGGAAAAGAACCGCGAACTTTTGAATCTCATTTCCTGTTTGGCCAGCGTGGCAAGCTGCAGGTGACCATGCAGAGCTCATCAGCAGAGGTGACCATGATGGAGTCCCAGAATCGCAAAAGAGCTCCAGCATGGACTGAACGGGAGTTACAGGATCTGATCGCTGTATGGGGAGAGGAATCCGTGCTATCAGAACTCCGTTCCAGTTTTCAAAATGCCAAAACCTTTGTCAAAATCTCCCAGGGCATGAAGGACAGAGGCCATAACAGGGACCCGAAGCAGTGCCGCATGAAACTTAAGGAGCTGAGGCAAGCCTACCAGGAAACCAGAGAGGTGAACGGCCGCTCCAGGTCAGAGCCCCAAACATGCCGCTTCTATGATGAGCTGCATGCCATTTTAGGGGTTCAGCCACCACTACCCCAGCTGTGTTGTTTGACTCCTTCAACGGAGATGGAGGCAACACGGAAGCAGTTTTTGGGGACGAAGAAGATGATGATGAGGTTGTAGATAGCTCACAGCAAGCAAGCGGAGAAACCGGTTTTCCCGACAGCCAGGAACTGTTTCTCACCCTGGACCTGGAGCCAGTACCCCCCGAACCCACCCAAGGCTGCCTCCTGGACCCGGCAGGCAGAGAAGGGATCTCCGGTGAGTGTACCTTTTAAAATACTATACATGATTTAAAAGCAAGCATGTGAAAGGATTAATTTGCCCTGGCATTTGCGGCTCTCCTGGATGTACTCCCAACGCCTTTGCAAAAGGTTTCTGGGGAGGGCAGCCTTATTGCGTCCTCCATGGTAGGACACTTTACCACTCCAGGCCAATAACACGTACTCAGGAATCATTACACAACAAAGCATTGCAGCGTATGTTTGCTGTTAGCCACAGGGAGGGGGGAGGGTTGAGGGGGTAGCCACGCGGTGGGGGGAGGCAAAACGCGACCTTATAACGAAAGCACATGTGCTATGTATGTAATGTTAACAGCAAGGTTTACCCTGAAAGAGTGTAGCCACTGTTTTATAAAATGTGTCTTTTTAAATACCACTGTCCCTTTATTTTTTCTCCACCAGCTGCATGTGTTTCAATGATCACAGGATCTTCTCCTTCCCAGAGGCTAGTGAAGATTAGAAAGAAAAAAAAAATGCACTCATGATGAAAAGTTCTCTGAGCTCATGCTGTCCTCCCACACTGACAGAGCACAGACGAATGCGTGGAGGCAAATAATGTCAGAGTGCAGGAAAGCACAAAATGACCAGGAGGAGAGGTGGCGGGCTGAAGAGAGTAAGTGGTGGGCTGAAGACAGGGCTGAAGCTCAAATGTGGCGGCAGCGTGATGAGAGGAGGCAGGATTCAATGCTGAGGCTGCTGGAGGATCAAACCAGTATGCTCCAGTGTATGGGTGAGCTGCAGCAAAGGCAGCTGGAGCAGAGACTGCCACTACAGCCCCTGTGTAACCTACCGCCCTCCTCCTCAAGTTCCATAGCCTGCACACCCAGACGCCCAAGAACGCGGTGGGGGGGCCTCCAGCCAACCAGCCACTCCACCACAGAGGATTGCCCAAAAAACAGAAGGCTGGCATTCAATAAATTTTAAAGTTGTAAACTTTTAAAGTGCTGTGTGGCATTTTCCTTCCCTCCTCCACCACCCCTCCTGGGCTACCTTGGTAGTCATCCCCCTATTTGTGTGATGAATGAATAAAGAATGCATGAATGTGAAGCAACAATGACTTTATTGCTTCTGCAAGCGGTGATCGAAGGGAGGAGGGGAAGGTGGTTAGCTTACAGGGAAGTAGAGTGAACCAAGGGGTGGGGGGTTTCATCAAGGAGAAACAAACAGAACTTTCACACTGTAGCCTGGCCAGTCATGAAACTGGTTTTCAAAGCTTCTCTGATGTGTACCGTGCCCTCCTGTGCTCTTCTAACCGCCCTGGTGTCTGGCTGCGTGTAACCAGCAGCCAGGCGATTTGCCTCAACCTCCCACCCCGCCATAAACGTCTCCCCCTTACTCTCTCAGATATTGTGGCGCGCACAGCAAGCAGTAATAACAGTGGGAATACTGGTGTAAGCAGTGTCAGGATGAGCTCCACCCTGACATCTGGTGGTGAGGTGTGGCAAGTTGTGGAAAAGAACTTCAGGGGCTGATCTTATTTGCATAGGCACACCCACCCTGCCTAGAATGAGGCCATAGCTGCCCAAATGGTCACTTTGGCTGCTGTGGGATCCCCAGTGTCTCTGTTATTGTGGCAGGAAGAATAAATTGTTATTACCCTGATTATGGGAACTATGCTTGGAACTGTACTTGGCCTTTTGTTATGATGGAGGGACTCACCATCAACTAAGTAGCACTCGCTAGGCAAGGGTCATGGGTTCCAAAACTCTGTAAATTGAGAGAGGTTGGGGACAAGTATACTAATTAATACATACTAGGTGGTATGGGCCCCTTGGTGAGGGCCTTACATGCTAATTGCACTTCCTCTTCTCTTCACTGTGGAATATCAGAGCTAATTTTGATTCCATTAGGAGTCTAGTTACAGGCTGCTAAGTCCACTTTGGGCTAATGGTGCACCAGCACTGAGGCTCCCCTACTACAAGCTGAATTCACCTAAGAGCTGAAATCACTGAGCGTTGTGTTAAGTAGTGGGGGAGCCTGAAGATATATCGTGGAGAAGTTTGCGGGATGGCTGGAGTGCCTTGTGGGCAGGCTGGTGGAGCAGTTCATGGGACGGTGGGAGCTGCTGGTGGGACGCGGAGCGGAGCGGAGCTGAGCGAAGCAGTTTGTGGGGCAGCTGGTGGAGCAGAGTGAAGGCCTATGGAGCTGTTGGGCAGTCAGCTTCAGATCATCAGATCAGATCAAAAAAGGTGCCTTTTACCCCCACCCCCATCTCCACCAGGTTGGGAGGTAAAGCTCTGCAGATAAACTTTTGAAATCTGGGGCTGCCCTGACCAGGGACAGAGACTTTTGGGTCATTGGACTTTTGGGACTTTGGGTGATTTGGGGTTGCTGGACTCAAGAACCAAAGGGAAAGGGCATGCCCCAATTTGCTTGGGGTGGGTTTTTTTGCTCATGGGTTGTGTTATGAATCCTGTTGGTGGTGTTTCCCCAACATAATGCCACATTGTTTCTCTCTGTTATTAAAAGGCTTTTTGCTACACTCAGACTAGGTGCTTGCGAGAGAGGAAGTATTGCCTCTGGGAGGCGCCCAGCGGGGGGTGGTATATATTTGTCCCAGGTCACTGGGTGGGGGCTCGAGCCGGTTTGCATTGTGTTATTGGAATGGATCTTCTAGATATTGAACCCGGCCCTTGTTGCTGCCAACTCTGATGGGCAGAAGGGTTACACTGGTTTCGCTGAGGTCTAAGCGAGTCAGTAAACTGCGCCAGCGCGCCTTTAAACATCCAAATGCACATTCTACCACCATTCTGCCCTTGCTCAGCCTGTAGTTGAACAGCTCCTGACTACTGTCCAGGCTGCCTGTGTATGGCTTCATGAGCTATGGCATTAAGGGGAAGGCTGCATCCCCAAGGATAACTATAGGCATTTCAACATCCCCAACGGTTATTTTCTGGTCTGGGAATAAAGTCCCTTCCTGCAGCTTTTGATACAGACCAGAGTTCCTGAAGATGTGAGCGTCATGTACCTTTCCCGGCCATCCCATGTTGATGTTGGTGAAACGTTCCTTGTGATCCACCAGAGCTTGCAGCACTATTGAAAAGTGCCCCTTGTGGTTTATGTACTCGCCGGCTTGGTGCTCTGGTGCCAAGATACGGATATGGGTTCCGTCTATGGCCCCAACACATTTAGGGAATCCCATTTCGGCAAAGCCATCCACTATGACCTACACATTTCCCAGGGTCAGTACCCTTGATATCAGCAGATCTTTGATTGCGTGGGCTACTTGCATCACAGCAGCCCCAACAGTAGATTTGCTCACTCCAAAGTGATTCCCAACTGACCGGTAGCTGTCTGGCATTGCAAGCTTCCACAGGGCTATCGCCACTCGCTTCTCAACTGTGAGGGCTGCTCTCATCTTGGTATTCATGCATTTCAGGGCAGGGGAAAGCAAGTCACAAAGTTCCATGAAAGTGCCCTTCGCAGCCACTGGGAATCGTCCCAGACCTGCAACACTATGCAGTCCCACCAGTCTGTGCTTGTTTCCTGAGCACAGAATCGGCGTTCCACAGCATGAACCTGCCCCATTAGCACCATGATGCATGCATTGGCAGGGCCCATGCTTTCAGAGAAATCTGTGTCCATGTCCTGATCACTCACATGACCGCGCTGACGTCGCCTCCTCGCCCGGTATCGCTCTGCCAGGTTCTGGTGCTGCATATACTGCTGGACAATGCGTGTGGTGTTTAATGTGCTCCTAATTTCCAAAGTGAGCTGAGCGGCCTCCATGCTTGTCTTGGTATGGTGTCCGCACAGAAAAAAGGCGCGGAACGATTGTCTGCTGTTGCTCTGACGGAGGGAGGGGCGACTGACGACATGGCTTACAGGGTTGGCTTATAGGGAATTAAAATCAACAAAGGGGGTGGCTTTACATCAATGAGTATTTCAGGCAGGACTTCACAGAGGGTTCCAATAAGAAATGGTGCACCTAAGTAATTGTTCTTATTGGAAAAAGCAGGTTGGTTTGGCCTCTGATTGATACATGGCTAGATTTACCTCGCTGCACCTTCTCTGTGAGTGACTGCAGTGTGACCTAGAGGAATGAGTCCCCTAGATGGGGGAGGGGGCGAAGCAAATGAGTACAAAACAAATCTGGTTTATTTCTTGTTTTGATCCACTCCATCTATCTTTTACATCTTTGGCTGGCAGCAGACGGTGCAGTAGGACTGCTAGCTGTCCTCATCTCTTACCTGCCTGGCAGAAGATGGTACAGTAGGACTGCTAGCAATCTGTATCGCCTGCCTGCTCACCATAAGATGGTTCAATAGGACTGACTGCAGGACTAAAGAGAATGACCTGGTCAAGTCACTCCAAATTTAGTCCCTGCGCCCATGTCTGGCCAGGAGCACCTCAGACACGACGAGGACGGCTACCAGTCCTACTGCACCGTCTGCTGCCACAAGGCAATGGGTTGATGCTCCTGTGTAGCAATGCAGTACCACGTCTGCCAGCACCCAGGAGACATAGGGTGACGGTTACCTGAGTGGGCTCCATGCTTGCCGTGGTATGGCGTCTGCACAGGTAACTCAAGAAAAAAGGCGCGAAACGATCATCTGCTGCTGCTTTCACGGAGGGAGGGAGGGAACGGGGGCCTGACGATATGGACCCAGAACCACCCGCGACAATGTTTTAGCCCCATCAGGCATTGGGATCTCAACCCAGAATTCCAATGGGCAGCGGAGACTGCGGGAACTGTGGGATAGCTACCCACAGTGCAACGCTCCAGAAGTTGACTCTAGCCTCAGTACTGTGGAAGCACTCCGCCGAGTTAATGCACTTAATGCGCTTAGAGCATTTTCTGTGGGGACACACACACTCGAATAGATAAAACCGATTTCTAAAAAACCGACTTCTATAAATTCAACCTAATTCCGTAGTGTAGACATACCCTCTGAGTGGAATGTGACAACAGTGGGGCTAATGTTTCCTACTCTTGCAGAAAGTGCCATGGCATCCATCACCAGGACTGTGGTTATACATCACATCAGACACGACATCTCCAGCAGCACAGCACCCCCTAGCACCCTAGTGGAGCACTGGCTCAGTGCTGACTCAGGGGATTGTACCACCTACTGAATTGTCAAAACCACTTTCACTGGCACCTAGGCTTTCTCTGGAGCAGTGGTTCTCAACCTTTTTGGGCTCAGGACCTATTTGTAAAAATTTATGGCCTGTTGTGACCCAGTAAATAACCTGGGGATGGAGGCCCTGGGGTGGTTTCGGTTGCATCCCGCTCCCCGGAGGGTTGGGTCCTGCCCAGAAGTCACCCCACAGTGATGGCTCCTTCAGCTCTGTGCTGTGGGGCTGGCTGGGTGAGGCTCTCTGCTCCCGGTGCTGCAGGCTTCAAGGTAGCAGTGCTGCTCAGATTTGGCCCTGTCCTCCTAAGTGGACCAAATTTGTGTGAGTGGAATTGTGACCTGGCTTGTGGGGTTGCAGTGCCACTCACTCAAATTTGGCCTACTCGGACTCCCATTGTCGTGACAGCTGGCCCAAATCTGAGTGGCGCAGAGACCCCAGAAGTTGCCGTGCCTGGAGCAGGGAGGCGAGCCCAGCCAGCCCCATGGAGCAGAAGCCACCATGCAACCCTTTGAAACATTCTGACGACCCAATTTTGGGTCCCAACCCATGGGTTGAGAAACCCTGGAATAGAGACCTCTCATCCAAGTATTAGCCAGTCCCAGCTTTGTGTTGCTTATGGGATTTGACTTGGGAACTTAGCCCGGGCTGGCAGCAAGCTCCCAGCCCCTCGTACACACTGGAATTAGCAGAAATGATGGCATAATAGAGAATGCAGCTGGAGCCTCATTGCTAGTATCTGTCTTGTTCCCCTCATATTGTTACCTGTTGTTTTCCTCTACTCCGGTTCTTCTGGCTGCAAAAGGCTCTACTGCTCTCGCATACCTAATGCTAGACATTGCAGAAAGATGGCCTTGCATTTGACAGGGAATCAGGCGTTGCTGAGTGATCATTCTGAACTTGTCGGAGCAACTCGGCAAAGGAGCAGCAGAGAAGGGTCCCTTGACAGTGTCAGTGCTGTCAGCACCTTTCCTCCAGACTGCCATGTGCCACAACGAATGCAAGCTGGAGCCCTGCCGCTTCCCTTGGCAACTTCAGACTCATCTGTCAGACAACCTGGCACGACAAATTGCTTTCTTTACCTGGTGTGTCAGCTGCTTGTCTCTTCCCCTATTACACCTTGGCTGTGAGCGTGAAGGGTTTAGCCAGAAGGCTCTGGGCAGAGCTGCCGTGCTTCCTCCGTGACCCACACGGTGCTGGGCACTCACCTCACTGCACCGATCGAACCCAATTTCCTTTCCCATGTAACAAGCCTGTTAGCAGCTGGAGAGAACAGAACCAGGGCTGGCAGGTGCTGGCTGAGAGTTTGATTAGACGCATCGGGACAATTGTATACCAAGGAGCAGTCATTTCCCTTCAGGGGAGGTGTACACAGATACGTAATGAGGGGCTAACCTAGGGGTCGTCAGCCTTTCAGAAGTGGTGTGCCGAGTCTTCATTTAATCACTCTAATTTAAGGTTTTGCATGCCAGTGATACATTTTAACGTTTTTAGAAGGTCTCTTTCTATAAGTCTATAATATATAACTAAACTATTGTTGTATGTAAAGTAAATAAGGTTTTTAAAATGTTTAAGAAGCTTCATTTAAAATTAAATTAAATTGCAGAGCCCCCCAGAGCGGTGGCCAGGATCCAGGCAGTGTGAGTGCCACTGAAAATCAGCTCGCATGCCGCCTTTGGCACGCGGGTCATAGGTTGCCGACCCCTGGGCTAACCAGTGTCCGTAAAAGCAGCCTGACTTGTTTGCACTCTGGAGAGCACAAAGGTTCTACCAGCAGCAAAGCCCCCTGCCCAGAGACCAGATCCCGCTGTCGAGTCACAGAGGTCACCCCAGTGTGCTGGTGAGTTCTCAGGGGAATGAGCATCATGCATGGGTGCTTTAGCAACAGATCCCACATGTGAATGGCTGCTCTTGGCCTGGGGAAGATGGAGAGGATGGTGGGTTCAGGGATTCATAGAATATCAGGGTTGGAAGGGACCTCAGGAGGTCATCTAGTCCAACCCCCTGCTCAAAGCAGGACCAATCCCCAACTAATTCATAGAATTGCAGGCCAGAATGGGCCATTGTGATCACCTAGTCCGGCCTCCTGTGTAAGCCAGGCCTGGGAAATTCCCCATAATGCCTAGAGCAGCACTTTTACAAAAACATCCAGTCTTGATTTTAAAATTGTCAACGATGGAGATTCCACCATGACCCTGGGTACATTGTTCCAGTGATTAATTACCCTTACTGTCAAAAACGTACCTGTTATTTCCAGTCTGAATTTGTCTAGCCTCCACTTCCAGCCAGTGGATCATGTTAGACCTGTCTCTGCTAGACTGGAGAGCCTGTTATTAGATATTTATTCTCCATATTGGTATTTACAGACTGTGGTCAAGTCACCCCTTCACCTTCTCTTTGTTAAGCAAAATAGATGGATCTCCTTGAGTCTATCACTATAAGGCAAGTTTTCTAATCCTTGAATTGTAGCGGGTTCAAAGAGCCATGAGAACAATTAATCAACATCCTTGAACTGCGGGCACCAGAACATGGCACAGTATTCCAGCATCGGTCACACCAGGGCCAATGCAAAGTTCTGCTGCTGGATTTGCCAGCTGGCAGGGAGGAAATAGCAGGCTTGTCACATGGGCTAGGGCTGATGCGGGATGTTTCTGGGCTTGTTTCTAGGGAGGGGAGGGGTGGATAGAGGGAGCAGGTTGGCAGGGCTGCAGTGGGGTGGGCTTGTCATACACAGGAAAACAACAGCTTTCTATCACAACTTTACCCCATAGGCGCTTCACCAATGGGTCATTGAGCACTGCAGGGGGAGAGCCTGGCCCCTACCCCTCTCCATAGCAGAGACTGCTTCTACCTGGGGCCTCCACCTACCCCAAGCGTGTGAACTCTGCAGGACCCCCCCCCATCTCAGGGCGGATTGGTACCTTCTGCTCCCTGGTGCCTACCTGGAATTCCCATGAAGATCCTAGAGTGTCCATCCCAGCTCTGGGGATTTGGCCCATCCAGCCTCGTCACAGGTACATGCTCTAGCCTCTTTGTTAGGGCAGCAGTGCTATTGGATCCAGGCTGCCTGAGGACTTTATTCTGAACCTACACTGGCCAGTAGGGGAGGCTTCCCTCATTAGTGAGTCTCCAGCGACGTGCAGGGAAGCATCTGGGAATTAGGGGATAGCTTAATGGCCAGTCAGCCTTCAGGTCCCTTGTCCCCAAGGGAGGCTGACAAGATCTCTTTATTCCCCAGTGAATTGCTTTTCCAGATTAGCCTCAGGATGTGGATCAATAGAAATGGATGCAGATGGTGCAGCTGCCTTCTCTGCCTCCACCGAGCCCTATTTGCACGTGTCCAAGATCCCCCCCTTCCCTACCCTTTCCAACGGGGCCTTTAGCTAAGTGCTCTTGTAGCACAACCTTTCCCTGTCTTTATGAGACCCACATTGAACATGAGCCTAACTGTGCCGCATCCCTGGATTCGCCCCTAGAGTTGGGGGGCCACTCTTAGGTCCAAGCTGCCCTCCTGCCGCAACCCTTGCAATGACAAGGTGGAAACTGAGGGTACAGGTACATAGCTAGATGGCGGGGAGGGGGCTGCTCCACATAGCTAGATGGTGGGGAGGGGGCTGCTCCTCATAGCAGGATGCCACCAGTTAGGAAAGCTGCTCGCTGTGACGTGCATTCCTGCTGCCTCTAGTATGTCCCTTGCTTTTCTTCTGGCTGGTTTCAAGATGGCTGACAGAGAAACCTGGCCCCAGGCCCTCCCCAGCCATCTCAGTGACTTGCACTCCCAACAAAGGTGGAGAACTTGGCTCTTATCCCGACGTGCAGAGATCTAAGCATTGACCAATAGGCCTCTGGGGAAACCTTATCTCTGGTGTCCCAGGTGCTCCTGGAATCCTCTTCAAACCTTTAGGGGATGTAGCCTGAGACTGTACCCCCTCAGGTAGGTGGAAACCACTTTCTCTGAAAGCAGCATGTTCTGTGCCAGTGGCATTAGCCTGCAGAGCGAAAGCATTACACCCACTGAGTTTGTTCTGAATGAGGAGTTGTATGTTAATGAACCAATTGCTTTACCTCGCTGCTGATCTCTCCTTGTTGTCCCTCTCCCTGAGTCAGATGAGTTCTACTTGCAGGTTTACCTCTCCTGTACTCAGAGATTCATAGAGTTTGAGGCCAGCGGGGACCATTAGACCTCGTGTGTAACACAGGCCAGGGAATTTCACCCTGCTACGAGCGCATTGAGCCTAGTAACTTGGGTCTGGCTAACGCCTCTGCCAGAAAAGCAACCAGTCTGGTTATGAAGACATCAAGAGATGGAGAATCCACCACTTCCCCTGGCAGTTTAACCACTGGCACAATCACCTTCACTGGGAAAAGTGTGCGCCTAATTCCTCATTTTAATTTGTCCGGCTTTAACCTCCAGCCATTGGCTCCTTGTTCTGCTTTTCCACAGCAGCTGCAGGGAACGTAGCAGCTTATTCATTTTAAAGAGTGAAACAAGAATGAGAAGCCCCCCTCCACAGTGGCTCTGTGGACTGTGCCCCACTGGTATAGGACCAGGTTGGTATTATTGAGTGGCTCTTGGTAAGAGGTAGGGCAGCCCCCTGGGCTCAGAGGGAAGCAGCAGTTGCCTCTCCAATAAGAGGCAGGCACCTCGTCATGGGGGGAGGGATAGCTCAGTTGTTTCTGCATTGACCTGCTAAACCGTGGGTTGTGAGTTCAATCCCTGAGGGGGCCATTTAGGGATCTGGGGCAAAAATTGGGGATTAGTCTTGCTTTGAGCAGGGGGTTGGACTAGACGAGCTTCTGAGGTCCCTTCCAACCCTGATAGTCTATGATTCTATGTCATCTCATGCCTGGGCCTGGCATTACCCATGGGGTCTCTTGGCACGGAGTGGCTGGTGGGGGTTCCAAGCATCCTTGAAATGCAATCCCATTTGCGTTGGCTCACAGCCTGGGGCACTCTGCAATTGCAGCTGCTGGGTCAGCTGGGAGGAGAGGAACACCGGACACACTGGCTATTCTGGTAAACAGAGTCCCCTCTTCTCCATTGGGGATGTGTGGGAGGGTGTTTGGTTGGAGCGTCTCTTCCCTTCTTCCTTGATCTTTCCAGCTATGACGTTGCTCTGGACATTACTAACGGGAAAGGAAGTGGGCCAACGGATGCTCATGTACTGGCTCCTCTGCGTCCCTGCATCCGCTAGTGGGGCCGCACGGCTGTCGCTGGAGGAGGAGGAGGAGGGTTACAACGAATGGAATTACCAGGGAGTGACGTATGTATTTATGCCCCCTGGTTTTAAACTCTGGTAAAACAGAGCATGTCCAGAGATCTCCTTCCCAGTTCCCCCCAACCTTTTGCTCCAGGACGAAGCATAAGACATTTCAGCACAAAGAATTCGTTCTCAAAGTTGTTAGTGACTGCAAAGAGGGGTTTAGAAGAGAATGACCTTCAGTACAGGCTATAATCTCACTCCCTGATGCTCTAATATGCCCCACTCACACAAATACATATATCCGGCGTCCTCCAGCGAGCATCCCTTTGAGAAAATCAATGAGGAAATAGGATTTGCCAAACCTGATCAGACCACTGGGCCTGCTCCTCCAGTGTCCTGCCTCTGGCCAGGACCAATAGTATACATGTCTCAGGAAAGGGAAACACCCCCCGTTTACCCAGGCACTTACGCTATAATCTAGATGGATAAAATCCTTTCTGGGCTCTGCATGTGACCAGCTCCTGCTTTTAAGTACGAGCTTAAGTTACCCTTGTCTCGGGCCCAATCCTGTTCCCATTTTCTCCTGTGCAAATCCCATGTCACTCCACTGGTTTCAGATGAGTTACACTCACAGAACTGAGCAGTTCTGCAGGCTAACAGCTCCTATTAGAGACTAGAGGGGCACGTGCTTTGTTGCTCATGTGGGCCCATGCTATGTGTTCCTCAGCTTTTTAAGTGCAAATGCTTTTCCAGGTTTAGGGACCACTGGAGAAGGTGTCTGGGGGAAGGATCCTAGCTGGGAGAGCTGAAGCCAGAAGAGTTGTAACAATGAAATTGGGCAGGGAGAGGAAAACTCCCAGGAGATTTGGATGGGAATAAAATAAAGTGTGACAGCAACATGAAAAGGTCCTGACAGAAAAGCATGGACGCTTCCTAGCTTGTGTAGGCTGAGTGCATTGCACCCTGCAGGGGCCCCTTGTATCCCTCCTTCTATTCCCCCACGCCTCCCTCCAATCCCCCTCTATTGAGGGACTCCCTGCACCCTCCCTCATTCCAGGGGCTCTGTGTGCTACCCATCCCCCTCCCTCACCCACCAGGGGTTCTGTGTGCATACAGCTGGTGGCAGGAGACAGGAATTGCCAGTGTGGTTCCTCATTCCTCCTTTTCCCCTGTGTCCCCCTTCTCCACAGTGCCAGGGACTCTGTGTCCCCCCCATTTCTTCCCCATTCCTCCCCCATCAGGGTCCCTTATTCCTCCTCCCACAGGGCTGCAGTGTGCAACTCCTTCTCCACATTCTTTCCCCCGCTCCATTCTCATGTATTTTCTTTCCGTCTGGGAGAGACTTATTTCTGGGTGTCCCCAGGCAGACTCCTTTGGGATGACAGGGTGGAGCTGGGAAGGATGCTGGACGGGGTCGATGACAGATGGGCCATTACAGAGCTGGTTAAAGTTGCTGGCCAGCTGCCAGGGACTCCATGTGTATCTCCCACTTCCCCCTTTTGGTTTTTCCAATTTTCACCCAAATCCACTGGCCCGTGGATTTGGGCCCGTGGCCCGTTCTGGCCCGTGCTGCCGAGACCATTCCTGACCGTCTGGAATTGCTCAGGTGGGTGGGTTACAATCAGAGAAATGCCACCAAGTTAAACATAGACCTTGACTTCACTCCGCCACACCACTGACAAACCGCAGTGTCCCCTGGCCTCCCCCACCCCAGCCCTGTAGTTACCAGTGCCCTTGGCAGACTGGGTGATCTGCACCTGTCCCTGGCACTCCCTCCATCTCCGCTCTCCTCGGCCCTGGCCAACTAACAAGTTTGCTGAGCCACGTTTCAGCTCCGTTGCCTGGTCCAGAAATTGGTTTCTAAGTTACTAGCATCACTAAGTGCCTAGCGTCACTGAGAGCCCCCTCCCTTACCCTTTAACCCTCGACTCTGCTCAGGAGGCAGCTTCTTTTAGCTGCTCGCCTCCTGAAGCCCAGAGCCTTACCTCTGCCCCTGCCCCCACCCCGTCCCTGCCCAATTCCCCTCCTCCTGCAATGCTATTGCCGCCCCTGGGGTTATTTCTTTCCCGCCTTCCGCAGATCCCCCACAGGGAGCAGCCTTTGCACTTTCTAGTTGCGACCCATTAGGAGTTGCAATTTTTCCCCCGCCATCCCCTTCCACCCCAAGGCGTGAAATGGATTTAATAACTCCAGCTTGTCAGACGCCCCGCCGGTGGTCTGCACCCTGCCTACCCGCCTTAGCGGACCACGAGACTGCATTAAGAGCCCCACCAGGGAACACCCCGGAAGTCGTAACCCCACCCCCCCATGAGCTGCGGCATGCACTACGGAAGTTCTTAGAACACACCCATGGCGCCCGCAACAGGGTACAGCTAGCTCTTCAGCTATGGGGGGACTTTGATCAAATTCTTCAGGCCACAAGGGCCCTTATAAAGGAGGGCAGGGGGCAAGGAGAGTGCGGTGCTGCGGCCTACAAGCGGGCCCGCGGCTTCCGAAAAGATTTACTCATCCATGGGATGGGTCACGAGTTGCTGCGCAACCTGCCGGGGGCCCCGAACACCCCCACCAATAAGGAACCCCCACCCCCGCAGCCCTCCACATGACGCCTCTCATTATTGCAACCTTGAACACCAGGGGCTGTAGGATGGCTCTCCGCAGGTCCCAGGTGCTCTCTTACCTTCAGGAAGGGGAGTACTCTGTAGCTTTCCTGCAGGAGACCCATACGGACCCGACCGTCGAGGACAGGTGGCGGCTGGAGTGGGGGGACGGGGTATACTTTAGCCACTTCACGACTTGGCAAGTTGGAGTGGCGACCCTGTTCTCCCCCACCCTACGGCCCGAGGTGCTAGGGGTCACTGAGGCCGTGCCAGGCCACCTGCTGCACCTTCGAGTCCATATGGAGGGGCTCGTGGTCAACCTTGTTAAAATCTATGCCCCGCAAACGAGCCCAAAGCGGCAACAATTCTATCAGCGGGTGTCCGACTTTCTCGGCACCCTAGATTCGCACGAGTGCCTGGTCCTGGGAGGGGACTTTAACACCACCCTCGAGGAACAGGACCGCTCAGGGGCCGAGCCAAGCCCAGCCGCCGCGAAAATTCTCCGAGGAATAGTCGAACATCACTCCCTAGTGGACGTCTGGCGTGACCATCACCCAGATGACACTTCCACGTTCACTTTTGTCCAGGTGGAGGCCCATCGGTCACACCACTCTCGGTTGGACCGTATTTACTTATCCCGTTTCCATTTTTCACAGGCCCACTCCTCCACCATTCGGCCGGCCCCATTCTCCAACCATCATTTAGCCACCATAACGGTCTCCCTCCATGCAGAGAGACCGGGGCCGGCCTATTGGCACTTTAACAACAGCCTGTTGGAGGACGAGAGCTTCGTGACGTCCTTCCGGGAGTTTTGGCTGGCCTGGCAAGAGCAGTGGCGTGCCTTTCCCTCGGTGCAGCGATGGTGGGATCTAGGGAAGGTGTGCGCCAAGCTCTTCTGCCGTGACTACACTCGGGGAACCAGCCGACGGAGAAATGCGGCGATAGAGCAGTTGGAACGGGAGGTCTTAGAGATGGAGAGGCGCCTGGCCGCCAACCCCGAGGATCCGTTCCTCTGCGGAGCGTGCCGGGAGCAGCAGGAGGAGCTCCAGGCCCTCGAGGACCACTGGGCCCGAGGTGCCTTCGTTCGGTCCCGCATCCGCCTCCTTCGGGAGATGGACCGCGGCTCCCGCTTCTTCTATGCCCTGGAGAAAATGACGGGGGCCTAGAAACATGTCACCTGCCTTCTAGTGGAAGACGGCACCCTCCTCACGGATCCGGAGGAGATGTGTGGGAGGGCCCGTGACTTCTACACAAGCCTTTTCTCCCTGGATCCGACCAATCCTGGCGCTTGCGGGGTGCTCTGGGAGGAACTCCCCACAGTCAGTGTGGGCGACTGAGACCGGCTAGAGCTGCCTCTCACCCTGGCCGAGTTCTCGGAAGCCCTCCATTACATGCCCACCAATAAATCTCCAGGCATGGACGGGCTGACCATGGAGTTTTACCGCGCGTTCTGGGACATCCTCGGCCCAGACTTAGTCACTGTCTGGGCTGAGTCCTTGCAGAGCGGGGTCCTCCCTCTGTCGTGCAAGCGAGCGGTGCTCGCCTTGTTGCCGAAGAAGGGGGACCGCCGCGATTTACGAAACTGGCATCCCGTCTCACTCCTTAGCATGGATTACAAAATCGTAGCGAAAGCAATCTCGCTGCGGCTAGGGTCTGTGATGGCGGACGTGATCCACCCAGACCAGACCTATACTGTCCCGGGTCACAGCATTTTTGACAACCTATTTCTAGTCCGAGACCTTTTGGAACTCGGGCGGAGAGATGGTCTGTCGTTCTCCTTCCTGTCTCTTGATCAGGAGAAGGCGTTCGATAGAGTAGACCATGGGTACCTCCTGAGCACTCTGCAGGCGTTTGGATTCAGACCTCAGTTTGTGAGTTTTCTCCGGGTGCTGTATGCCTCCGCAGAGTGTTTGGTTAGGCTCAACTGGACCCTGACCGAACCGGTCAGCTTTGGGTGAGGGGTGCGGCAGGGGTGCCCCCTCTCGGGCCAGCTGTATGCTCTGGTGATTGAGCCTTTCCTCTGTCTCCTCCGCAGGAGGATGACAGGGTTGGTGCTGCGGGAGCCGGAGCTGCGGCTGGTCCAGTCGGCGTACGCCGCTGATGTGCTCCTCGTGATCCAGGACCTGGGCAACTTGGCGCGAGTGGAGGCATGCCAGGCCATCTATTTGGCAGCCTCCTCCGCCCGAGTCAACTGGGTCAAGAGCTCTGGCTTGGCGGTGGGGGACTGGCGGCAGGTAAGCTCCCTCCCACCCGCGCTTCAGACCATCCGGTGGAGTGCGGGTCCACTGCTCTATCTCGGCATTTACCTTTCCGCCACGCACCCTTCCCCGCCAGAGAACTGGCAAAATTTAGAGGGCGGGGTGATAGAGCGGATTCGGAAATAGATTAGGCTACTTCGATGTCTCTCCCTCCGTGGGAGAGCACTGGTGCTTAACCAACTAGTCCTGTCCACTCTCTGGTACCGGCTCAACACCCTGGCCCCGGCCCCGGGTTTCCTGATCCACCTCCGGAGATTGATTCTAGAGTTCTTTTGGTCAGGAATGCACTGGGCCCCTGTTGGAGTTCTTCATTTATCCCTGAAGGAAGGAGGGCAGGGCCTGAAGTGTCTGTACACTCAGGTCCGCGTTTTCCGCCTCCAGGCCCTGCAGAGGCTCCTTTATAGTGCAGGTAGTTCAACGTGGAGCATATTGGTGCACGCCTTCCTGCGACGCTTCCAAGGGCTCTGATACGACCAGCAGCTCTTTTATCTTTGTCCGAGAGGTTTTCCGCGAGACCTCTCCGGGCTGCCGGTCTTCTACCAGGACCTCCTCCGGACCTGGAAACTGTTTCTAACGACCAGGTCCGTGGCGGCCACCGTGGGAGCAGATCTCCTCACGGAGCCCCTGCTACACAATCCCCAACTCCGTGTGCAGGTGGCGGAGTCCCGCTCGGTGCGCCAGAGGTTGGTCCTGGCAGAAGTCACGAGGGTCGGAGACCTCCTGGATTATGACCGGAGAGACTGGCTGGATCCCCTGATGCTTACTCGGCACATGGGGCTCTCCAGCCCTTGTACCCCCCGGTGTGTACTTTAGGAGGTGAAGGCTGCCTTGACCCCCGCTGCTCGGGCTTATGTCAACCGAGCCTTGCGCGAGAGCGCACCCTGGCCATCCTCTACCCCAGGTCTGCCGGACCTTTTCATTGGGCCCCTACCCTGCCGATCCCAACAAACCCCTCACCCTTTCACTGCAAGCCGGCTGCATGAACTGCAGCCGGTCAGTTTTCAAATCGCACCACGGAAATATTTATACACACTCACGCTTCACACCCTTCACGCCCACACCCTGGTGTCCCGCCCTGATACAAAGCGGCGGGACCTCCTGCCACCTTTGGAGGGTGAGCAACCTCGGTGGGCCAGCCTGTATTCCACCTTGGTCCCGAGGCCCGTCGGGGACATCAGTTGGTGGCTCCTTCACGGAGCTGTGAGCACAGGCGTGTTTCTGACACGGTTTACCCCCATACCGGATACTTGCCCTTTTTGTAATGTGAGGGAAACCCTGGCGTACGTATATCTAGAGTGTGCCAGATTGCAGCCCCTTTTCCGGCTCCTCACAAATATTCTATTGCGCTTTTGGCTTCATTTCTCCCCTCACCTTTTTATCTATACACTCCCCATCTGTGGCCCCACAAAATCGTGAGATCTCCTGGTTAACCTCCTCCTAGCCTTGGCTAAAACAGCCATTTATAAAACCAGAGAGGGGAGGTTGGCCCATGAAGCGTCCTGCGATTGTAGGCCTTTTTTCGATCCTCAGTTCATTCACGTATCTGGGCGGAGTTCCTCTGGGCAGCGTCCACCGACTCCCTTGACGCCTTTGAGGAGCAGTGGGCGCTGTCCAGGGTTCTCTGCTCGGTGACCCCGTCCGGTTCCCTCCGTCTGACCCTTTGAGGGGAAGAGCGAGAGACGCCAGCCCCAGCCGTTGCCGCTGTGGATACCATCATTACTGTCATCTAGGAGGGGTCCTATAATACATGGGTGTCTACCCCCCCCAAACCGCCCACCCCGCAGCCGTGCCCATCTTGCCGGGCACTCTCAGGAGAGGGATAATCGGTGACACTGGGCGTGGCACTAGGTAACTCGAGGGGGTGGAAGACCACGAGTGTCGAGGAAGCCCCCCCGCTCTAGGCCACCAGGTAACTCAGGAGGGTGGAAGACCATGAGTGTCGAGGAAGCCCCCCCGCTCTGGGCCCAGGCTAGCCTGAACACTTATCCCTCCTGAAAGCTGCTGTGTTATACCTTCTGTTTGCGCTGTTTTGTTGCATAGTTTGTTTTGTTTTCTTTGGTAGCTCTTTGCAAGCGTTACACAATAAAATTCTTTTCTGTTTCAAAAAAAAAAAAAAAACCTTCCCTGTTCCCTTACCCAGGGCTAAACCTCACTGCGCTCTACTGGTTGGGGCGAGTAGGGCTCATCCACACAACTGGAGTGACTCAAGTGTAATAGCTATTACACTTTAAATCATACTTTCTTAATCCCAATTTACTCTCCAGTGTAGATGAGCCCTTCCCAGGATTGTTCAAGCCCAGAGGGCCCCAGCTTCAGCTCATGGAGCACTGCCTGGTGGCCAGTGAGCTGGAAGGTTGCAGGGTGCCAGCAGTGCCTCTTTATCCCTGTCAGGGTCAGTCCAGCTAAGACCAGCTACTGGCCTACTCCCCTGCTAACTTGCCTGCTAGGCAACTAATTGGCTCAGATACACTGTCCTGGAACTGCCAAATTAATTGCAGCACCTGATTCCCTGCAGGATCAGCAGCCTGGTTTATAAGTCCAGCAGCAGCAACAACAGAGATTAGCTGGTCAACACACATGCCCATAGATTCTCTGCTTTCCTGTGCTGGCCTCGTTCCTAGACTCAGCCCTGCACCTAGCTTCATTCCAGTCCTGTCCCAGCCTTGCTTCTGCCTCAGAACCAGCCCTGCTCCTGCCTTCCCTGACTCCAGGTAACCCAGTTCTGACCCACAGCTCTGATTATTGGCTCTTACTTTGTCTCACTTGGCTCTGGCATTTGTACTCTGACTCAAGTTCTGACCTCCTGATCCCACCACAAGGCTAGACTACCTACAGCCCAGTCCCCTGACAGTTTGCCCAGCCCCAAAAATGCAAAGGCAAGGGATTCAGCTCACCAACATGAATCCCATTAAGACCAATTTCTCCCTGATGGAGCTGGTAGACACTGTACAGAACCTACAGGCAGGGGTGTCTGCCCTGTGGGTGCAGAACATGACCCTGCAGGCACACTCTGTTCCGCCAGCTGCCCCAACCCCCTGGGAGCCAAAGATCCCTCTTCCAGATTAAACTGACAGTGATCATGGCCGATTGCGAGGATTCCTGAATCAGTGCCAGCTCCTATTCCTATTACATCCCCGCTTGTTCCCCATCGACCAAGCCCAAGTCGGCCTTATCATTAGTTTGTTGACTGGCAAGGCCTTGGCTTGAGCCTTTTCCCTCTTGGAACAATCCAGTCCCTTCCTAGGCCAACTGGAAGAGTTTGTTCAAGCCACGTTAGCCATCTTTGACAACCCCAACAACACATGAACTACTGAGGTCACAGCTCAAGAGCCCTAGCAGGGGCACCAATCTGTTGCCAGATTTCATTGCTGGGCCACGGACTTCCAGTGGAAAGAGGCTGTGCAGTGTCAGCATTTTCAACTGGAGCTGAACTAAGTTACTAAAGATAAGATGAACAGAGAGAACCTCTGCCCAGCTTGGATGATCTGATTGAGTTATGTGTTAGGATATGACCGCCAGATGGTACAGAGCCATGAATGTGGTCAAAGACCCCCCCACCCCAATCCTGCTGACATTTCAGACCAAGTGTCCTCAGCTGCGCTTTTCACCCAGGTGCCAGAGCCCTTGCAAGTTGACCAATTCTGCCCCCCCTCTCTGAAGCAGAGGAGCACCAATGCCTAGCCTCAGGACTATGCTTATGTTATGCGGACCTAGACACCTTGCTTCAGCATGCGCAGCGAAAGCCCCGTTGGCTCATGGATTGGGAAACATCCCAACAAGGGGGTCTGGATTGGGTGGCTCCCTGTTCCCTTTTGCAGTTCTTGGTGTGCCCCCATCCGAATGGTAGCAACAGCAAGTCAGCACCCAATGCACCTCCAGCTTCCGTTGCAGATTCTGTTTCCATTTGGAGGTGCTTGTTGACTCAGGAGCCTCCTACCACTTTATGGAGTAGGGCTTTGCTAAGACTCCTGCACAAAACCTGGTGGAGACCATTGAGACCTCCTCTTCTCCAGCCCAGTAACCGTCAGACTGTTCTCTTAGTGGTGGTAACCCTCCAGGGCCATCAGGAAACCTTCCAGTTTGGGTTAATCCAGGCCTCCCACCCGCAGGTTATCCTTGGGGTGCTCTGGCTCATCGCCCATGACCCCTGTGTCTACTGGAGTAAGGGGATGATATCATTCTCCAGTATTACTGGCAATTTGTCTCCCAAAACCCAGTACCCTATGCAGCTCCCACTGCCTCCTAGAGAATCCCTGCTGCAAGGCAACAAGTCCACAAGAATGCACAGTCCCCACCACAGGCAAGTCTGCTGCCACAGATACCTCACAAGAAGCACAATTTTGTTGACGTGTTTAACAAAGGAAACGCCGACACCCTGTCTCAGCACCAGACTTCTGACTGCCCAATCACCTTCAGGCCAGAGCTGGGGTTCTATTCAGTCAGAGATATGCTCTTTCTGAACCAGAACTTCAGTCTCTTCACACCTATCTGCAAGAAAACCTATAGAAGGGGCTTCTCCATCCATCCACATCTCTGGTGGGAGTCCCAGTTTTCTTTGTTAAGAAAGGCTGCTCCTTGGGACCCTGCACTGATTATTGGGCACTCAACAAGATGACCGTTTGGAACAACTCTCTGCTCCCTTTCATCCACAAACTTTTAGATTGACTGCGTTCTGCTGAAAAGTAGACCTGTGCGGAGCCTATAACCTGGTGCGCATGCAAGAGGGAGATGTGTGGTTCTGATTCTGTCTCTTTTGGCTCTGGCATTTGGACTCTGATCTCTGTTGCAGGATCTATGGATTGTTTGTTGATTAGATGATTGATTTTAAAAAAGAAAAGGAGTACTTGTGGCACCTTAGAGACTAACCAATTTATTTGAGCATAAGCTTTCGTGAGCTACAGCTCACTTCATCGGATGCATACTGTTGAAAGTATGCTTTCATACTTTCATGCTTTGTGTGTATATAATAAGATCTTCTAAACTTTCCACAGTATGCATCCGATGACGTGAGCTGTAGCTCACGAAAGCTTATGCTCAAATAAATTGGTTAGTCTCTAAGGTGCCACAAGTACGCCTTTTCTTTTTGCGAATACAGACTAACACGGCTGTTACTCTGAAACCTGTCATGATTGATTTTAGTTTTCCCAGTTAGGACACTGTAATTTGGTAGGTTCTTGTCCCAAGAGCAGACCCAGTATTGTCAGAATTGCTGCTTTGGGAGCCATGCAGGGCACAGCAGTGACAAACACACTGACACTCAGGGAAGATCTTCTGTAACTGTAACAGTTTTATTATTACAATCATTAGTCCAATAAATAAAACAATCCAAATAAGTCTAAGCAAGATTTGAACGAGCTCTCCCCTGACAGCTAGTGATGAGCTGCGGCGGGAAAGGCTTCAGGGCCAGACTTTATTTACATGACACACCCACTCCGCTTAGGTGTGAGCCAGACAGAGCTGTGTTGGCAAAGTGATCAACTTTGGCTGGTGCTGGGTTACAAATCACTATAGTACTGAGTGCAGGGGTAATGAAATGTTGTAGGAGTAAAGGGCAGCAGAATTGTGCTTGGCCTGTCCTGATTGAGGGGGTCACCCTCAACTGAACTGAATTCGCTAAGCAGGGGGCTCAGATGCCAGAGGCCTGGGAAGGGTTCGAGGGGGTGGGGACAGGTGTTCCTGCTGGGAGGTGTGGGCTCTGCCTGAGTCCTAGGCATGGTTTAACGTGCCCCTCCCCACTGGTCAAAGATACAGATAATTAAGGTTCTATTCGGAGTTTTTTTGTTTTATTAAGTGATTACTAGAGCTGAAATGATCAGTTGTGGGACAGCATTTGTGTCCAGCCTGCTTCAGCAATGAGGTTCCCCCACTAAGAGCTGACAATGACTGAGAGTCGGGTGGAACCTCAAGAAACCAGCCTGCAGAGGTTATAGTAGAGAGGCAGGTGGCAGCAGAAGGTGACAGTGTGCATCGCTGATGACCACAGGGCAGTTGGCGGAGCAGAGCGGCCGATGGTGGAGTGGCGGGTGGTGAGCAGAGCGGCAAGTGGCCAGTCACCCAGCAGGGCAGCTGACACCAGAGCAAGCACCCAGACAATGGAGCGAGAAAGGTGCCTCCCGCTTCAGCCGGGATGGGAGGTGAACTCACACAGCAGCACCTCTGAACTCTGGGTCTTCACTGACTAAGGACAACAACTGTGAGTGGGGTGTGGTGGAGGGATGAGGGAGGGACACATTAAAGGAACTTTTGGTTGTTGGACTCAAGAACCTGAGGCAAAAGACACTGGCCAACATACTCTGGAGGGGAGGGAGGTTGGCTCATGGTTTTATGTTTATGAATCCTGCTTGTGGTATTTTCCCAAATTAATTCCGGGTAACTTCCCTCCTTTTTATTAAACTTTTCTTTGCTATACACATGCTCTGTGCTTGTGAGAGGGAAGTATTGCCTCGTGGAGGTGCCAAGGGGTGGTGTTTCATTTTCTCAGGTTACTGAGAAACCTGAGGGGGCTTGAGCCGGTTCTGTGTTGTATTGTTAAGATGGATCCCTGACTATTGAACCCAGCCCTTGTTGCTGCTGACTCCACCTGGCAGAAGGGTTACACAACTATGATGATGTAATATAACACTGTCAGTGACTGGCACCTTTAGAGGTATATACTTGCTCTGTCCTTGGGGAGAGCTCTAGAGGTTGAGACAGATGCTCTAGCATGGTGATGAAGAACTCCAACAGCTGTACCTAAGACCAGGCATTTTATAGACCTTGATGGTCCTCATGCATATGTATACATAGCTCTTCCTTCCTTGACCATATCTTAACTTTCTCAACCTCATTACATTGGGGTGTCCTTACTCTATAGCTTAGTATATTAATGAAATTAAGTGTATTAATATATACATCAACTGGATTACTGTGGTTATCTGCGGTGGAGAATCTGCTGATATTCCTCACCAAAAGTACTCTACTGTACTACAACCTGCCTTCTTGCACTTACCAACCAGCAGTTTGCAACACTTGTGATTATTACAAAACCATAAACAAAGTCTTATGCCATCTTGAGGCTTTAGGTCACTGTTAGTTTACTTACTTATGCTGAGTTATTGAGCATCTACTCCTACTCAGGCTAGAAGGCCATATACTCATACTAACTGCTTAAGCTGTTCTGACAGGTCTACATCTATGGGTCTCTTGCATTCCTGCTATCAATTCCTTACCCCCTTTATCTTCTGACTACTGCTATGATTACTACATGGCTACACCTCCTGCTCCAACCAGTAGGCCTGACTCCTGCTCTGACCACTATGCCAGACCGCTTACGACCTGGTCCCCTGACAATCCCCCACTGTAGACACTGTAAAGACACCAAATGCTTTTCCAGGGAGGCCATTGCAGTGCATCATCCCATCACGACAGAGGAGCTGGCCTGCACCTTTGTCAATGGGAGGCCAGGTGGGCCCCTCACTGGCCTATCCCTAACGCACGGGATCTCAGACTGGGAGTCGGGACTTCTCAGGGGGTCACAAGGCTATTACATGGGGGATCGCGAACTGTCAGCCTCTACCCCAAACCCACTTTGCCTTCAGCATTTATAATGGTGTGAAATATATAAAAACATGCTTTTAATTTATAAGGAGGGTCGCACTCAGAGGCTTCCTATGTGAAAGGGGTCACCAGTACAAAAGTTTGAGAACTGCTGCCCTAACCCATCCTCCTATGGGGGACGGCCTGCAGAGGGACTTTCTGAGTGCTGATCTTCTTGGGGAGGTGGGGCTCCTTGCTAGGGGGTGGCTTTCTGAGGCTTCCAATAGCATCACAGGAGTGCAGTGCACTTGGGGTGGTGAACACAAATGTGCACAGCTGTGGGGAGGGGCAGGGGAGGAGGGCTGCTCCCCAGAACTGCCCAGCCACTTGGAGAGCCCAGCTCCCGCAGCAGCAGTGCTGATACAAGCCCCGGTCTGGGGCAGGGGCAGCGTGCAGAGGGGGTCACTCGAGTAGGGTCCGTGGTGATGTATGTGGGAAATCCCTGCAGGGTCTGATGTGGTAACACTGTGGGAAGGAGCCATCTCCCACCCCCCCAGAGGGAGGGGCATATTCAGCTCTCACCACTGTGGGGTGGAGGATGCAATTTCACCCTCTTCTCTCAGCGGGTGTGTCCCCAGCCCTGGAGGGAGGCTGCCAGCTCAGGGATGCTGAGACTCTCCTTTGGCTCCATGTTAGTGGCCCCAGAGGAGCTGCTGTTGCTGAGGCTGTTGCTTTCCTCATCCACATCTCTGCTATTTCACCCTGGGGACAAGCTGGCCTCAGGCCTCTCGAGGGGCCTAGTTCCTTGGCTTCCTCTTCAGAGCCAGCTCTGCTCCAGGCACGCCTATTTCCTGGGGACTGTGCATTTGGGACCAGGCCTGTCCCTCTCTTTTCTACAGGGCAGGCTGAAGCCAAAAAATGCCCTGCTGTTTCCCATCCTCTGTGATGACCCTGTCTGGGCTGGGGCCCCACACGGACCTGTGCAGCCTCCCTACTTCTCCTTGGCGAGGGAATGGTGCTGGGGTCATTCATGGGTCTGTGTCTCTCTCCTGTATGCCAGGCTTGCACCCTAGCCAGGACTGTTTAGGCTCCTGTCCAGTTCTTCCCTCCCAAGTGGGATGCACTTTCCCCCAACTGAGTGCCCTTCTCTGACTTCCCTCCCCATAGTGCAATAGCTGCTGCTTGTAGGCATATGCACCATCTGTGCCTGGAACATGGAGTCTCTCTTTGCCTGCAGGCTCATTCCACGCTTTGACAAGTTGTTTTAACTTAGCCCTTCTGCCATCTGTTCACCAGCTTCCAAATCTGCCCACTCAGAGCTCCTCCTCCTCGTGTTCTCTCAGGGCATCTCCGTGCACTTGTTGGTATCTGGCCTAACGGTGCAGAGACAACCACACGGCCAGCGGAGCTTGGGGCTGCTATCAGCCCCACACTGGAGTTGCCTAGCCAGAGTCCCACTCGCCTTCTCTCTTGGCGGCACCAAGCGAAGCTGCTCTGAAAAGCAGGTCCAGCTTGACAATATGTTGCTCGTCCAGATGATGGTGATGGGTCATCACCCCGCTGTGGTTATTCCTGCACAAAATAAGTCTTGAATTCATTGGGCGTCGCGTGGCTGGAATGTATTTCCTTATAAAGCCACAAACACTGCAAAGCCCAGCAATCATCTCTGAAGACAGCATTCAGACTCAATTCGAAACCACTCTCCAAGCATTTGCTTACTGCTATCCCCACCTTCCACCACACTAACGCCCTCCCAGCATTCTCCCTACGGTGCCAGAAAGATGTTTGTGCACAAATGTGTTATGGACTCAGGATTATCTCAGGATCCCCTGGGAGAATAACATGATGGAGAAAGGAGTCCAGGAGAGCTGGCTGTATTTTAAAGAATCCTTATTGAGCTTACAGGGACAAACCATCCCGATGTGTAGAAAGAACAGTAAATATGGCAGGTGACCAGCTTGGCTTAACTGTGAAATCCTTGCTGATCTTAAACACAAAAAAGAACCTTACAAGAAGTGGAAGATTGGACAAAGGACCAGGGAAGAATATAAAAATATTGCTCGGGCATGCAGGAGTGAAATCAGGAAGACCAAATCACACCTGGAGTTGCAGCTAGCAAGAGATGTTAAGAGTAACATGCAGGGTTTCTTCAGGTATGTTAGCAACAAGAAGAAAGTCAAGTAAAGTGTGGGCCCCTTACTGAATGAAGGAGGCAACCTAGTGACCGAGGATGTGGAAAATGCTAATGTACTCAATGCTTTTTTTGCCTCTGTCTTCACGAACAAGGTCAGCTCCCAGACTACTGCACTGGGCAGCACAGCATGGGGAGGAGGTGACCAGCCCCCTGTGAAGAAAGAAGTGGTTTGGGACTATTTAGAAAAGCTGGACAAGCACAAGTCCATGGGCCGGATGCGCTGCATCCGAGTGTGCTAAAGGAGTTGGCAGATGTGATTGCAGAGCCATTGGCCATTATCTTTGAGAACTAATGGCGATCGGGCATTTTCCACATCCTCGGTCACTAGTTTCCAGTTTCCGGACGACTGGAAAAAGGGTAATGTAGTGCCCATCTTTAAAAAAGGGAAGAAGGAGGATCCTGGAAACTACAGGCCAGTCAGCCTCACCTCAGTCCCTGGAAAAATCATGGAGCAGGTCCTCAAGGAATCAATTCTGAAGCACTTAGAGGAGAGGAAAGTGATCAGGAACAGTCCACATGGATTCACCAAGGGCAAGTCATGTCTGACTAATCTAATTGCCTTCTATGATGAGATAACTGGCTCTGTGGATGAGGGGAAAGCAGTGGACATGTTGTTCCTTGATTTTAGCAAAGCTTTTGACACGGTCTCCCACAGTATTCTTGCCAGCAAGTTAAAGAAGTATGGGCTGGATGAATGGACTATAAGGTGGATAGAAAGCTGTCTAGATTGTCGGGCTCAACGGGTAGTGATCAATGGCTCCATGTCTAGTTGACAGCCGGTATCAAATGGAGTGCCCCAAAGGTTGGTCCTGGGGCCGGTTTTGTTCAATATCTTCCTAAATGATCTGGAGGATGGTGTGGATTGCACCCTCAGCAAATTTGCAGATGACACTAAACTGGGAGGAGAGGTAGATATGCTGGAGGGTCAGGATAGGATGCAGAGGGCCCTAGACAAATTAGAGGATTGGGCCAAAAGAAATCTGATGAGGTTCAACAAGGACAAGTGCAGAGTGCTGCACTTAGGATGGAAGAATCCCATGCACCGCTACAGACTAGGGACCGAATGGCTTGGCAGCAGTTCTGAAGATAAGGACCTAGGGGTTACAGTGGATGAGAAGCTGGATATGAGTCAACAGTGTGCCCTTGTTACCAAGAAGGCCAATGGCATTTTGGGATGTATAAGTAGGGGCATTGCCAGCAGATTGAGGGATGTGATCGTTCCCCTCTATTTGACATTGGTGAAGCCTCATCTGGAGTACTGTGTCCAGTTTTGGGCCCCACACGACAAGAAGGATGTGGAAAAATTGGAAAATGTCCAGCGGAGGGCAACAAAAATTATTAGGGGACTGGAACACATGAGTTATGAGGAGAGGCTGAGGGAACTGGGAATGTTTAGTCTACGGAAGAGAAGAATGAGGGGGGATTTGATAGCTGCTTTCAACTACCTGAAAGGGGGTTCCAAAGAGGATGGCTCTAGACTGTTCTCAGTGGTAGCAGATGACAGAACAAGGAGTAATAGTCTCAAGTTGCAGTGGGGGAGGTTTAGGTTGGACATTAGGAAAAACTTTCACTAGGAGGGTGGTGAAGCACTGGAATGCTTTACCTAGGGAGGTGGTGGAATCTCCTTCCTTAGAAGTTTTTAAGGTCAGGCTTGACAAAGCCCTGGCTGGGATGATTTAGTTGGGGATTGGTCCTGCTTTGAGCAGGAGGTTGGACTAGATGACCTCCTGAGGTCCCTTCCAACCCTAATATTCTATGATTATCTTCTCAGTCATAGGGCACAAAAACACAGATTGTTTTAACAAAAGCTGAGGTGCTGGAACCTCCATTTCATCTGAGATCTATTCAAGGGTTAAAACATTCGCCCATCATTGCGGCACTGAAATACATGAATAACGTCTAGTAGTAATTTTAGATTCAACACAGTAATAAACTTTAAAAATAGCCCTGTGCTTTAGCATTGGCTGAAATCTGGAAGGGAGGCAATTGTTAAATCTCACAATTCAGTAACGATTTGGTGAAAGGGATATGGAAACAGGTTCGATTCACCCCGACTCCCCCTCCCAAACTCTTAAATACTCCTTTTTAAATGACTGATGTGCCAGTATGTTTGGGGCCCATGGCGTAAGTGCTGTATGTTTGAGGGGGAGACTCTGCTGTTCACACATAACAGAGATGGACTCTCTGCTTTAAGTGCAAAACTCAGCCTCTTGAATCTCTGTTAACATACCCTGACCTTTAGCCTGGCTCGGAGCTGGGAGCTACAGTTCTGTTAGTATTTCTAACTCAATAGATCCCCCCTACCCCACCCAGCTGTCTCTTCCATGCCCTGCTTTTGGAGGCTCTTTTATAAAACAGGCAGGCTCCCTTTCCCACCCCATGACCTCTCCTGCCCAGGACTCCCATCACGAAGAATCCCCGCACGGTACCTTGTCCCACACGCCCACAAGCTCCTCCCTGGGGGTCAAACCTCATTATCCGCCAGCCCTGTCTCATTAGCTGCTCTCCTCTTGGACACCGGCCGGTCTCTTCTTCTGCCCCCCGCAGGCATGTGCAATGTTTGTGTCCAACCTGAGTGACCCTTGTGGCTCCTTCCAGCTCTGAGGGCTGACACCCCCGCATCCCCCCTCAACCCCGTGTCTAGCTGCCAGCAGCCCAGCTCCTGGGTGAGGAAATTGGAGCCTGTTGTGATAATAGTGACTTCTCCATAAACCTGCCCTCTCAGGATGGGGCCTCCTGCCCCAAAGGGTCCCCAGTGCCTGAGAAATCTGAACCCCTTCTCTAGCCACAGAGATACCTTAGCTTCACCTGGCTGGCCCTACCTGTGGATCCTCGTGCTGAGTATGTCCCTTCCTGGACCTCCCTCCTATGCTGTGATGCCGTGAGGCCCCCTAGCTTCCCTCATTTCCCCCCTTAGCTGGATTCTGCCTGCAGGTCCCGGGAGCCATGGCTAATGCAGACACCGCAGTGGGGGAGGCTTTGTTCTAGACACTGCTGGCTACCAGCTCACCAAGGTGATGAGCTGTGGGGTGCTCAAACCCTGTCTCCCTCGCACTCCCTTGCCCCTGTGCTGCGGTCAGCACCGAGAGGGAAGGGCTGAGCTGTTTTGCTGGTGAAGCGTCGCTATTCTCATCGGCTGGGCCAGGAGCCTCTGTTATTACGGCCGGATCCAGATCACAGCCACACAGGGCTAAAGCCACAGCAACTGCGCTGGCTTCGTCAGGGTTACTCTGCCCGGTCAGGCCGGCGTGTCCCAGAGCAATGGTCCAAGGCCTCTGGTGCTGACTGTCCCTGGAGTCCACCGAGCATTACAAGAGCTCAGCAGAGCAGCCTGTCTTCTGAGCAGAGAGGAGGAATGGGAGCGACTGGCCAGGGGCTCTCGCCCTGCCTGTTATTAAGGGTGGCTCCCGGTGATACCAACGTGCAAAGCCTCTGAGCCTGCACTACTTGAACTTTTTGTAGATTTTCCCCCCCTTTGCACATGAAAGGAAGTGGCGTGGAGAGTCTGAGGCAGTAAGTGAGCTCATAAAAGGCTTTTGCTGGGATCTGCTGCCAGCTGGACTCTGGGTGAGAGCCCCTGAGAAAACCATTTTCACTCGAGTGAAATCCTCCCTCCCGTGACCCATGCAGAGATGTGACCTTTTGTGTGCAAGGAAGATTATCCTCTCCGCTCACCGGGGCTGAAGTCTCTGTGATAAAAGCTTTACTTGAGATCAAAGCCACATGTTTTAACTACCACCACCTGAAACAAAAAGTTTGGTTTTTGCTGGATCCAAGCACTGAAGTGGTGACAGTTCCTGAGCTCATCTCCCCGGCGTGCATGTGCCAGGGCCTTGGGCCAGGCGGCTGGGATGTTGTGATTATCCCCATGCCAAGGGGGCTCATCTCAGTTTCCTGTTTCATAGAACCACTCAGGGATTCAGCTCCCCTTTCACTCTGAAGGATTTGCCAGGCAGCTGGGGAAAGAAGGGAGGGGACCCGCGAATGCCTCAGGTTTGATCTGACTGAGCAGTTTCAAGGGCATGCACACACCAGGCATCGGCTTTGCTTAAAGATCCGCTGATGCTGATGGGCGAATGTCAGAGGTGACGGAAACTTACACAGCCCTTTCTCTGCAGTGTGTCCCACACACTGCATGGTCAACCCAGGCATTCAAAAACCACGAGACAGGCCCCCAAATTCAAGAGATTGATTTTTTTTTTTTTTTTTAAATCTCATGGTTTTAAAACCAATGTTGGGAGAAATGGGCTGAAGTAAATAAGGTGAAATTCAATGAGGACAGGAAGGAACAATCACTGCATACATACACAATGGGAAATGACTGCCTAGGAAGGAGTACTGCAGAAAGGTACCTGGAGCTTAGAGTAGATCACAAGCTAAATACAAGTCAACAGTGTAACATTGTTACAAAAAAATGGAACATCATTCTGGGATGTATTAGCAGGAGTGTTGTAAGCAAAGCACGAGAAGTGATTCTTCCGCTCTACTCCACACTGATTAGGCCTCAACTGGAGTATTGTGTCCAGCTCTGGGTGCCACATTTCAGGAAAGATGGGGACAAATTGGAGAAAGTCCAGAGAAGAGCAACAGAAATGATTATAGGTCATGTTTTCTAGACCTATGAGAGAAGATTGTAAAAATTGGGTTTGTTTAGTCTGGAGAAGAGAAGACTGAGGGGGACAGGATAACAGTTTTCAAGTACATAAAAAGTTGTTATAAGGAGGAGGGAGAAAAATTGTTCTTGTTAACCTCTGAGGATAGGACAAGAAGCAATGGGCTTAAATTGCAACAAGGGGGGTTTAGGTTGGACATTAGGAAAAACTTCCTAACTGTCGGGGTGGTTAAGCAGTGGAAGAAATTGCCTAGGGAGGTTGTGGAATCTCCATCATTGGGGATTTTTAAGAGCAGGTTAAACAAACACCTGTCAGGGATGGTCTAGAAATACTTAGTCCTGCAGGGGACTGGACTATGACCTCTCGAGTTCCCTTCCAAGTCCTATGACTTTTTTTCTCTGCCTTCTGGCTCTTGAGCCTTTAGGTGTAACATTTGTCAAGCTTGTCTCTGGAACCAGGAGGGCTAGAAACTCACTTTTAAAAGTATGCAAACTGAGATTCTCCTGTAGTCCCCTGACTCTAGGAGCTGGGGCTTTAAGAGAAGCATCACACACTTCACGTAGGGAACGGTAGCTTTGTAGCAGGAACAGTCACCAGCAGCAGGATGTCAGATAGGGCAACTGATTCCACAGTCCCACGGACACTTTGATTTACACCGTCTCACACCCTCCTAGTGCTTGTTTTTCCTGTTACAACCTGCTCATCTGTCCCTTTCTGCGACAGTTATGCCCACTTACTGCTTTACACCCTTTGAATCCCCTCTGAATTTGGTCCTCAATAAAAATGGGGTCAGTGGGTCAAGTCCTATGCTTGGGGTAACTCCACTGAGGTTAATGGACCTATTACACAAGGGTTAAATTTCACCCTGTGTTTCTAAGGTTAAGCTCAGTAACAGCTGACGTCGGTTCCTCCTGCAAAGGAAACCTCTCACCAATAATGCTAATCACTCCACTGTCCCTCAAAGGAGCTCATTTGCTACAGAGTTAAACCACCTTTCCATCCTCATTCTGAATCCTGATCAGCACACAGAAGCCCTTCCCCTATATGTGGCTGCCTGTTCTAGCCCCTCTGGCCAGAGGTGGAATGAACCTGCCCCGGCTCTGTCATGTCGGAGCCCAGAGGGAAGCAGCTGGACAGACAGGCGCTGACTGAGGGAGAATTTGATGATGCCTGTCAGCTTGTTCCAGTAACAAACAATGGGAGCTAACTCTGGGCATTGGAAAAGATCAGCATGCCTTAAACTGGGGCGGGGGGGGGGGGGGGGAGGAATCGAACATTTCCTGCATTTTTAACAATGTAGCTTTGACTTTTCACCCACAGCAATGGAAATAGTTTTTTCTTCCTTTCACTTGATTTGTAACTCAATTCTACACATATGTATTAACATGCACACGCACACCTACACGTGTGCACACACGAGCGTGTACACATGCACACACTCACACAGACACACACACGTGCTACTTTTTGTTTTTGCTAAGTCTGCTGCTGTGCTTTATTTTCGGTATCTTTCTCTCCAGGTATTGAGATCCCGATGTGGGCTGAGCACGGTGCAGATGCACTCCCATGTCTCTGTGTCTCTGCGTTGCCAGTGGCAGAGGGCTATTCCTGGTGTGGAGGGAGGAAGAGCTGCCCTTCCCGTCCCTCTCTTGATGCACTGAATGCCATGAACATGCTGATCAGTCTGAGTCCCACATTTCTGGACCAGCTGCACAAGAAGAGCTGCTCCTATACCAGAGTCACCCTGCAGCTGCCAGCTCAACAGCACTTGTACCGTGTAGCTGCCTTGAGGGAACTTGATCTCACAGGGGACTCATCCCCAGTGAGAGAAGCTCCCCGCGCATTTCGTGATAACACAGGCCCAGCCGAGATTGGCTCAAACACCGACACGACCTGGAGAAACTCACCTCCGAGCACCATAGCCGAGGGCCATCTCTGATTAGGATCAGCCCCACAGTGCCACCCTCTAGGCTGATGACAGCACAGCTGCCAGCTCGTCATGCCCTCTGGGCTCTCTGGCCAGATGGGGACACTCTACCACCTTCTGAATTTAACCTGGCTTGAGGAAAACCCCTCTGATTGGCTGCCTGCCCCCTCCGACCTCCTCGGGAAGAGCAGCCAATCAGAACAGTGGCGGAGGGCAGGTAGGGCTCCATCCTAGGATGGGCTGTCCTCACAGGATGGGAGGAGGGAGCTAAGGAATCCAGCATCTTAGGACGGCTCTTCCCCTCCCCCCCCCCCTTCTCCCTTCCCTTCTGTGAGCAACGTGAACAGGATGGTCTCACTGGGGGGGCTGGGGCAGAACTGATGGGAGACAGGGGGCAGAGCTTGCAGGGGGGCTGGGTGCAGAATTAATTGAAGGACTGGGCAGATGTAGGGTGACAGCTTTTGCAGCAGGGCCCAAGATCACCTTAGTACATTTGGGAGCTTGGGAAGTGCCACTAGCCTCTTGCGCTACGCCGGGCGGGGGATTCAAACATCAGAAGACAGATGAATACCCAAGATATTTCTTTAAAAAATCCCATTGTTTTGGGGCCAATCTCATGATTTTTTGGCCTCCGGGGCTGGCATCACTGTAATAATATAGTGGCGAGCGCCAGTCACTCGCAGCATCACTCCCCAGTAATGGAAGAAGGATAATCAACTGGGCATCGGCTGTTCCCAATAGAGTCAGGGGAGGGATTTCTTCCATGTGAAGAACTGCAGTTGCATTATGAGTAATTTTCTCCTTCTGCTGAATCACTAGCTGGTGGTGCCTGCTGGGGGCAAGACTCTGTCACGAAGGACCAAAGCCCTGAGCTGGGAAGGCAACGCTAAGTTACATCACTCCCCAGAGTGTGCTAGAGGGGCAGGGGCTTGCCACTGTGTTGCACATTACCCATTCCATGAGGCTGTGGGACTTGAATCCTCAGGAAAGGGACGTTTCTCATATGGGGGGAAATGGCCAGAGTGCAGGAGTGTGCGTCCTTGCAGGACAGGGAAGGAAAGGTCTGCTGCAATGTGAACCCAGTCTGCAGAAGGACTATGCCATTCCAGCCCTTATTAGCTCTCCAATCTCAAGACCAGGTGAAGCTGCAGTTTGTAGTGAGGACTTCCTGGGGGAGCCATTTAAAGTAAGTGGTTTACAGCAAGCAGGCTGCCTGTGGAAGGGCTGGGCCTGTTCAGAGGAAATTGTCCTTTTGTCTTGCGTATCAGCGCTGCTTTCGAGGAGGGTGGTTCTGGACACCAGAAAGGCTGGCAGTAAGGCAGTGTTGGGATGCAATCTCAGAGGGGAATCCAGGAGCTCTAATGATCTGCCTTTGATCTTCTATTCAATGTGAAGATTTATTACAGCTTTCATTTCAAGTCAAAACTGATGAATTTCACTGGACCTCTCAAGTGGCTACAATCTGGAGGCATTTATCTTCCAGAGGGAAGAGACAGTCTCCTCTCTTATCTTGCTTCCCTGATGTGGGGGCAGCTGGGACTCTCAGATGCCAGCTGTTAACACTGTTGGGGACACTGGGGCATGGCCACTAGGTAACTCGAGGGGATGGAAGACCATGAGTGTCAATGAAGCCCCCTCGCACTAGGCCCAGGTGTCCTTGTCCTGTCCGCCCCCCCCCCCCCCCCCGGCCTGGAGGCACTCGCAGAAGCTCTGCGTACTAGGCCCAAGTGTCCTTGGCCCCCCCCGCCTGGAGGCACTCGCAGCAGTTATGCTGAGGATCTGCAACAATATGTTGCCTGAAACTAAGCAAGGCCAAACAGGGCAGATATGGAAGAACAATGCTGAATAAAGCAGCTTTATGTATGGTTTAACAAATGATACAGAGAACAAGGGAACTAGCTGGGAACTGGATTGGCTGGCTATATGGATACTTGGGGCAGCTTGCTATTGGACAAGTATGCTGGGAAAAAGGATGTATAAAAGCCTGTGTAACTTCCTGCTCTGGGTGCAGGATTTGAGATTCTGTTCTCCCTGTACCTTTTTGCAGCTGCAAATAAACTTTTCTGCTTCTCCACCCCGTTGTGATTATTGGGTGTAGCACACCGGGTAGCGAACCAACTCCAGCTGTTGTCTAGCCTCTCGGCACTGGGTGCCGGCAACAACACTGTGAAAAAGTGCCAATTATGTGGTAGCAACAGGGTTCTGCATAGTCAGGGTGAGACCCCTGGCTCCAAGGTGCACAACAGTCATGCCTTGGGGAGCAGGCCCAGACGTAGCTAAGCTTTGAAAATTCTCTGCAATCCCTTGTTTCTATTCTTTCAGTGAATTCAATGTTGACTGATGTCTCCTTCTACATCTCCCAGCCTACGTTGCATGGTGCCCTCAGAATCCACTGGCACAGTATCTTTCACTTGTAGCTGAGCATTGGCACAGATCTAGAGAAAGCCCTTTTGACGTTCTCGGAAGAGGGCACCAGAGTTAGTCACTAGCAAGGCCTCTCAGATCACCTCAGCCTGAATTCAGTGAGATGATCCTGATTTTAGCTTCCCTTATTAGCCACTGCTGGAGGTTTCCTGAAGGTTACTTTGATCTGAGCATTGTGTTGTGAAGTTATCACCTATGTCGCAGCATGATGATGTTTCTTGATGACATGGTCTCATGGTGAGGCACTGTAATGATGTCTCACCCTAACCCTGGGACACAACAAGTGTGTAATGCAAATCTAACAGCTGAGCTGGCAGCTTTAGGCCCAAGTGCTGCCCCAAATGAGCATGTCCTCCTTCTGCCATGAGCTTATTAACTTTTCCACTGCTAGTATAAGACCTTACCTATATATGTAATATTAAAATTAACATTTAATGTAATATAAAAGTTTAAACAGAAAGAATCCAAATGGGAAAGTTGAAACACTTTGTTTAGACTGGTCAAAAAATTTTCAAAATCAACACATTCCCACAAAATGTTTTGATTTTAACAAAAACACATTTTCCCATGGAGTCCAAGAGTTCCATGGAGTTCCAAGAGTCAACCTGTGGAACTCTTTGGCAGGGGATGTTGTGAAGGCCAAAACTATAACAGTGTTCGAAAAAAGAACTAGATAAGTTCATGGAGGATAGGTCCATCAATGGCTATTAGCCAGGATGAGTAGGGATGCAACCCCATGCTCTGAGTGTCCCTAGCCTCTGTCTGGATCACTTGATGATTACCTGTTCTGTTCATTCCCTGTGAAGCACCTGGCATTGGCCACTGTCAGAAGACAGGATAATGGGCTAGGTGGACCATTGGTCTGATGCAGTATGGCCATTCTTATGTTCTTTGACCATCTCTGATAGATATATAGAAGGCTATGTGTAGGGATAGATCACCTTAGAGACATTGTCAGCTTCTTTTTGTGGTTTTTAATTATGTTTATTCCAGACTCTTCCCTGTAGCTGAGTATCTCTGGGCTTTAGAGAGACAAGGTGGATGAGGCAATATATATTATTGGACCAACTTCTATTGGTAAGAGAGACAAGCTTTCGAGCTTACACAGAGCTCTTCTTCAGGTCTGGGAAATGTATTCAGTGTCATAGCTAAATACAAGGTGGAATAGATAATACATATTTCAAGGGACCATTTAAGGTGAAGTGGCCCGTTGACACCTCTCCAGCCATAGGTGGGGGGAAAAAAAGCTTGGGGGTGGAGTTTAGTGGATTATAGATTGTTGTAATAAGCCATAAATCCAGTGTCTCTATTCAGGCTGTGATTTTTAGTATCTAGCAAAGTTATGTATTTAAGCTCTCAGGTTCGTCTTTTGAAGGTGTTGTGCAGGTTTCCTTTGAGGACAAGGACTGAGAGGTCAGATATGAAGTGATCACTTTGTGAAAAGTGTTCACCCACCGGTGATATGGTGTTTTAGTCTTTTCTCATTTTTCTGTGTGAATTCATTTGAGACCATAGTAATTGTCTGGTTTCACCCACATAGTTATTATTGAGGTATTTAGTGCACTGGCTGAGGTACACTTCATGTTGTGATAGGCATGTGTAAGAACCATGAATCTTGACAGTGTGTTGCGGGGGTTTGTGTTGATCATCATAGCAGTGAAGATATGTCTACAGGTTTTGCATCTGCTGTTCTCGCAGCATGGCATACTACTTTGAGTTGGTGTGTCCTGGCCTGTGGGGGAACCTACTTGTGATGATGAGCTGGGAGAGGTTGCAGGGATTGTTTGAAGGCCAGAAGAGGGGGTTCAGGAAAGATTTCTTTCAGGGTGTGGTCCGCATTGAGTATGGGGTGTAATTGTTTGCTGATACCCAATCTGGGTTCCAGGATGAAGTGGCAGGTGACAATTAGGGGTGTTCTGTTGGAGAAAGTTTTATTTCTGTATTGAAGCGCATTTTCTCAGGGTATTTGGGTGGCCTGTTCCATGAAGTGATCTATATCTCTGGTAGAGTGTCCTTGTTTGGTGCAGTGTGTTATGGTGTATATACCGGACTTTCTCCTTGGAGCATATTCTGTGGTATCTGGCTGTAGAGAACAGTTTTATTGGTGTGTTTAGTGGTGGTTACTGGATCTGTGAAGGTAGGTTTGATGATCCACATGTTTCTTATATATAGTCTGTAGGGTTCCATTGTTGAAGCTGATAATGTCCTGGACGTTGATGCTGGTCTAGGAATGTTCTAGAGAGAGTTTAATGGATGGGTGGTGGTGGTTGAAGTTGTGGTGGAAATCTATGAAGGAGTTTAGGTTGTTTGTCCAGAGGATGAAAATATCATTGATGTATCTTAGGTATATCATTGGTTTTGTGGTGCATTCATCCAGAAATTCTTCTTCAAGGTTGGCGTGTTGGGGAACCATCCTCGAACCCATGGCTGTTCCCATGGTTTGGACAAAATGTTTGTTGTTGAATGTAAAATTTTTGTGGCTGAGGATGGAATGGATGAGTTTGGCAATGTGTTTAGGGTAGATATCTGGGGATTGTCCATTATCTTGTAAATATTTGAGGCAGGTAGCGATGCCGTCACTGTGTGGGGCATTGGTGTATAACAAGGATAATGTTTGTTGAGTTTCTGGAGGACCCCAGCAGAAAGTCAGTTGTGTCCTGGAGGAAGCTGGCCCTTTTTGTTCATCAACTGCTCGCTGGTCATTGTTGGTGATTGGTCACCAGTCACATGTTGTTATTCCCTGACTGATTGACCCAAACTTTTAAAGCAAATAGTAAATAATGCATCTCCAGATGTACATTTTTAGAGACATGAACATTTGGACTAAAATGAGTGACATTTTCAGGACATGTGAACTTTTTCACAAGTGTCTGTTGCCAGTAGGAGTCTGTGACGCTGTAGGGAATTGTGAAACACTCTATATTATTATTAATACCAGTATTATAAAATTGCAATGAATCATGCCAGATATGCCATATAAGGTGTCAATGAAAATGTTATGATTTGCCAAGTATTATGATCTTGTTTATATATTTGTATCACCTTTGTATTATGAGTTACAGATGTGTAGGGTATATCTGTATTTCCAAACTTGTGCTGTGTTTCTGAGTGACACCCCCAGACAGGTTGGCGTCAGCACTGCGTTGCCTGTTAGATGGCCCATCAAGGGTCATCAGTGGTACAATGAACCCATGGAAAGGAGCCAGGGGATACACCTTATGACACAGCAAGACATAGGGGCATGCCTGTGGACAGAGAACTCCCAAGGCTTTTCCATGCCATGTGCTGCGAAGCTTGTGTTTGGGACAAAGGAAGTACATGCCACATGACAAAAGAATATAAAAGGCAGCTGCATCTTCTCCATTTTGTCTTCATTCCTGCTTCTTACCCCGGAGTAACTTTTCTACAAACTGAAGCTCTGAACAAAGGACTGACTGACCCATCTAAGTTTTGGAGGTGTTGCAGAGGGACTTTCAAGCCAGCAAACTCACCAATACTGCTAAGAACCTGATGTATGGACTTTGAAGTCTCTGTATGTATCTGATTGCTTTACCTTTCAACAACTCTCTTTATGTTCTTTTCTTTTATAATAAACCTTTAGTGTTAGATGCTAAAGGATTGGCTGGCAGCATGGTATTTTGGGTAAGATCCAAACTAATATTGACCTGGTAACATGTCTGGCCCTTTAGGGTCAGAAGAACATTTTGTATAGTGAACAAAGTTTTAAATAACTTCTCACTGTACTGGACCTATGTGCGGATTGGGAGCCAGAGAACTGGAATGCAATAAAGGCAGGACCCCTGCCTGTCATGGCACCACGCTGCACATGCCCTGGAAGCAGCCAGCAGGTCTAGGTCCTAGGCAGGGGGACCACGAGGTTCCATGTGCCGCTCTTGCCTACAGGCACCACCCCCCCAGCTCCCATTGGCCAGTTCCCAACCAATGGGAATGCAGAGTTGGTGCTCAGGCTGGGGGAGCTCCCAGAGCCCTGTGGACCCCCGCTTAGGAGCCAGACCTGCTGGCCACTTCTAGGGCACAGCACCAGCCTGGACAGGTAGGGACTAGTCTGCCTTAGTGCCACAGCACTGCCAAACAGACTTTTAATGGCCTGGTCGGCAGTGCTGACCAGGTCCCTTTTCGACTGGGTGTTCTGGTTGAAAACTGGATGCCTGGTTACCCGAAGTGAAGCAGAAGACTGCCTGAGACCGTGAACCTTGATATACTCTCCCCCCAGAAGGGGAAACCCCAATAGTCACCTGGCCAGAGGGCAGAGCTGCGAAGATGACACTGGTTTCTGAGAGCGAGTGAGGGGCTGCAGAGGAGACACTGATGGGGTGTGCCTACTGGAAGGGGCATTGGCCTGACCCAGCTAATCCCCAGAAGCTCGAGAAGGTGGTGCCAGCCTGTGGTGAGTAGAGCAAACCTGTCACAGTTCCCCTTAGCACAGCTGCCCTGCAGGCCACTGCTCAGAACCCCGAGGGTCGCAGGTGGGAAGCCCCTGCTGAGAGGCTGCCCTTGCACTGTATTGGGTCCCTGTCTCCCCTGGCAGATTGTAGGCAGCCCTGCACCCACAGTAGTTCAGTTTCAATTGGTGTGCGCAGGGGGCATCATCCACTGTCAACCTGTCCCCTAATCCATCCTGCAGCTGAGCAGTGGTCTGCCTAGCTGGCAGGTACTGCTGCTCCCTGCCCGAGGACTGTTCCAGAGCAGCCGCTGGATTGATTGGCCCTGTCACCACTTGATGGATGTATTCTTATGAACATAAAGTCTGAACGCTGTGCTCCAGCATTCCACTCTGGGCATGTGTCATCGCCGAGGGGTGGCCGGGAGAAAACGCCCTGTGGCGCCTTGTAGCAGGGTGGTCATCCCGCTCCGGCCCTGAAGGGGTTAAAACAGCCCTGGGAGAGGTCTGCGCCTGGGAAGCCAATAGTAAAAGCAGCCCTGGAGAGGGCTGTGGCTGGGAAAAGCAGCTGAGTGACTAGCTGGCCACAGGTGTGCCTGGCTTAATCAGGCCACAGCTGGCCCTATAAAAGGGCTGTGAGCAAGGCACTCTGGACTCGCTCTCTAGCTGTAGGGAGAGAAGGACCTGGCTGCCTGGGAGCTGAGATTAGATTCATAGATACTAAGGTCAGAAGGGACCATTATGATCATCTAGTCTGACCTCCTGCACAACGCAGGCCACAGAATCTCACCCACCCGCTCCTGCAAAAAACCTCTCACCTATGTCTGAGCAATTGAAGTCCTCAAATCGTGGTTTAAAAACTTCAAGGAGCAGAGAATCCTCCAGCAAGTGACCCATGCCCCATGCTACAGAGGAAGGCGAAAAACCTCCAGGGCCTCTTCCAATCTGCCCTGGAGGAAAATTCCTTCCCAACCCCAAATATGGCGATCAGCTAAACCCTGAGCATATGGGCAAGATTCACCAGCCAGATACCCAGGAAAGAATTTTCTGTAGTAACTCAGATCCCACCCCATCTAACATCCCATCACAGGACATTGGGCCTATTTACCATGAATATTTAAAGATCAATTAATTACCAAAATCATGTTATCCCATCATACCATCTCCTCCATAAACTTATCGAGTTTAATCTTAAAGCCAGATAGATCTTTTGCCCCCACTGCTTCTCTTGGAAGGCTATTCCAAAACTTCACTCCTCTGATGGTTAGAAACCTTCGTCTAATTTCAAGTCTAAACTTCCCAGTGACCAGTTTATATCCATTTGTTCTTGTGTCCACATTGGTACGGAACTTAAATAATTCATCTCCCTCTCCGGTATTTATCCCTCTAATATATTTACAGAGAGCAATCATATCTCCCCTCAACCTTCTTTTAGTTAGGCTAAACAAGCCAAGCTCCTTGAATCTGCTTTAATAAGACAAGTTTTCCGTTCCTCGGATCATCCTAGTAGCCCTTCTCTGTACCTGTTCCAGTTTCAATTCATCCTTCTTAAACATGGGAGACCAGAACTGCACACAGTATTCCAGATGAGGTCTCACCAGTGCCTTGTATAACGGTACTAAAACCTCCTTACCTCTACTGGAAATACCTCTTCTGATGCATCCCAAGACCACATTAGCTTTTTTCATGGCCACATCACATTGGTGAGTCATAGTCATCCTATGATCAACCAATACTCCAAGGTCTTTCTCCTCCTCCATTACTTCTAATTGATGCGCCCCCAGCTTATAACTAAAATTCTTGTTGTTAATCCCTAAATGCATAACCTTACACTTCTCATTATTAAATTTCATCCTATTACTATTACTCCAGTTTACAAGGTCATCCAAATCTTCCTGTATGATTTCCCAGTCCTTCTCTAAATTGGCAATCCCTCCCAGCTTTGTATCATCTGCAAACTTTATTAGCACACTCCCACTTTTTGTGCCAAGGTCAGTAATAAAAAGATTAAATAAGATTGGTCCCAAAACTGATCCCTGAGGAACTCCACTGGTAACCTCTCTCCAGCCTGACAGTTCACCTTTCAGTAGGACCCGCTGTTTTCTCCCTTTTAACCAATTCCTTATCCACCTTTCAATTTTCATATTGATCCCCATCTTTTCCAATTTAACTAATAATTCCCCATGTGGCACGGTATCAAAAGCCTTACTGAAATTTAGGTAAATTAGATCCACTGCGTTTCCTTTGTCTAAAAAATCTGTTACTTTCTCAAAGAAGGAGATCAGATTGGTTTGGCACGATCTACCTTTTGTAAAACCATGTTGTATTTTGTCCCATTTACCATTGACTTCAATGTCCTTAACTACTTTCTCCTTCAAAATTTTTTCCAAGACCTTGCATACTACAGATGTCAAACTAACAGGCCTATAGTTACCAGGATCACTTTTTTTTCCCTTTCTTAAAAATAGGAACTATGTTAGCAATTCTCCAATCATACAGTACAACCCCTGAGTTTACAGATTCATTAAAAATTCTTGCTAATGGGCTTGCAATTTCGTGTGCCAATTCCTTTAATATTCTTGGATGAAGGTTATCTGGGCCCCCCGATTTAGTCCCATTAAGCTGTTCGAGTTTCGCTTCTACCTCAGATGTGGTAATATCTACTCCATATCCTCATTTCCATTTGTCATGCTACCATTATCCCTAAGATCCTCTTTAGCCTTATTAAAGACTGAGGCAAAGTATTAGTTTAGATATTGGGCTGTGCCTAGGTTATCCTTGACCTCCACTCCATCCTCAGTGTTAAGTGGTCCCACTTCTTTCTTTGTTTTCTTATTTTTATAACTATAGAACCTTTTACTATTGGTTTTAATTCCCTTTGCAAGGTCCAACTTTACTTGACTTTTAGCCTCTCACTTTATCCCTACATGTTCTGACCTCAGTAAGGTAGCTTTCCTTGCTAATCCCTCCCATCTTCCAATCCCTGTAGGCTTTCTGCTTTTTCCTAATCACCTCTCTGAGATGCTTGCTCATCCAGCTTGGTCTACAACTCCTGCCTATGAGTTTTTCCCCATTTCTTGGGATGCAGGCTTCCGATAGATTCTGCAGCTTTGATTTAAAGTAATCCCAGGCCTCCATAAATTCATGGAATCATAGAATATCAGGGTTGGAAGGGACCTCAGGAGGTCATCTAGTCCAACCCCCTGCTCAAAGCAGGACCAATCCCCAACTAAATCCCAGCCAGGGTTCTGCCAAGCCTGACCTTAAAAATATCTAAGGATTGAGATTCCACCACCTCCCTAGGTAACGCATTCCAGTGTTTCACCACCCTCCTAGTGAAAAAGTTTTTCCTAATATCCAACCTAAACCTCCCCCACTGCAACTTGACACCATTACTCCTTGTTCTGTCATCAGCTACCACTGAGAACAGTCTAGATCCATCCTCTTTGGCACCCCCTTTCAGGTAGTTGAAAGCAGCTATCAAATCCCCCCTCATTCTTCTCTTCCGCAGACTAAACAATCCCAGTTCCCTCAGCCTCTCCTCATAACTTATATGCTCCAGTCCCCTATTCATTTTTGTTGCCCTCCGCTGCACTCTTTCCAATTTGTCCACATCTTCTTGTAGTGGGGGGCCCAAAACTGGACACAGTACTCCAGATGAGGCCTCACCAGTGTCGAATAGAGGGGAACGATCACGTCCCTCGATCTGCTGGCAATGCCCCTACTTATACAGCCCAAAATGCCATTGGCCTTCTTGGCAACAAGGGCACACTGTTGACTCATATCCAGCTTCTCATCCACTGTAACCCCTAGGTCCTTTTCTTCAGAACTGCTGCCGAGCCATTCGGTCCCTAGTCTGTAGCGGTGCATGGGATTCTTCCGTCCTAACTGCAGGACTCTGCTCCATGATTTTTCCAGGGACTGAGGTGAGGCTGACTGGCCTGTTTTCCAGGATCCTCCTTCCTTTTTTTAAAGATGGGCAATACATTAGCCTTTTTCTAGTTGTCTGGGACTTCCCCTGATAGCCATGAGTTTTCAAAGATAATGGCCAATGGCTCTGCAATCACATCTGCCAACTCCTTTAGCACTCTCGGATGCAGCATATCCGGCCCCATGGACTTGTGCTCATCCAGCTTTTCTAAATAGTCCCGAACCACTTCTTTCTCCACAAAGGGCTGGTCACCTCCTCCCCATGCTGTGCTGCCTGGTGCAGCAGTCTGGGAGCTGACCTTGTGAGTGAAGACAGAATCATAGAATATCAGGGTTGGAAGGGACCTCAGGAGGTCATCTAGTCCAACCCCCTGCTCAAAAGAAGGACCAATCCCCAATTAAATCATCCCAGCCAGGGCTTTGTCAAGGCTGACCTTAAAAACTTCTAAGGAAGGAGATTCCACCACCTCCCTAGGCAACACATTCCAGTGTTTCACCACCCTCCTAGTGAAAACGTTTTTCCTAATATCCAACCTAAACCTCCCCCACTGCAACTTGAGACCATTACTCCTTGTCCTGTCCTCTTCCACCACTGAGAATAGTCTAGAACCATCCTCTCTGGAACCACCTCTCAGGTAGTTGAAAGCAGCTATCAAATCCCCCTTCATTCTTCTCTTCTGCAGACTAAACAATCCCAGTTCCCTCAGCCTCTCCTCATAAGTCATGTGTTCCAGACCCCTAATCATTTTTGTTGCCCTTCATAGATATTTAGGTCAGAAGGGACCATTATGATCATCTAGTCTGACCTCCTGCACAACGCAGGCCACAGAATTTCACCCACCACTCCTACAAAAAAAACCTCACACCTATATCTGTGCTATTGAAGTCCTCAAATTGTAGTTTAAAGACCTCAAGGAGCAGAGAATCCTCCAGCAAGTGACCCATGCCCCATGCTACAGAGGAAGGCGAAAAACCTCCAGGGCCTCTTCCAATCTGCCCTGGAGGAAAATTCCTTCCCGACCCCAAATATGGCGATCAGCTAAACCCTGAGCATATGGGCAAGATTCATCAGCCAGATACTACAGAAAATTCTTTCCCAGGTAACTTGGATCTTACCCCATCTAAAACCCATCACAGGCCATTGGGCCTATTTACCATGAATATTTAATTACCAAAACCATGTTATCCCATCATACCATCTCCTCCATAAACTTATCGAGTTTAATCTTAAAGCAAGATAGATCTTTTGCCCCCACTACTTCCCTCGGAAGGCTATTCCAAAACTTCACTCCTCTGATGGTTAGAAACCTTCATCTAATTTCTAATCTAAATTTCCTAGTGGCCAGTTTATATCCATTTGTTCTTGTGTCCACATTGGTACTGAGTTTAAATAATTCCTCTCCGGTATTTATCCCTCTGATATATTTTTAGAGAGCAATCATATCTCCCCTCAGCCTTCTTTTAGTTAGGCTAAACAAGCCAAGCTCCCTGAGTCTCCTTTCATAAGACAAGTTTTCCATTCCTTGGATCATCCTAGTAGCCCTTCTCTGTACCTGTTCCAGTTTGAATTCATCCTTCTTAAACATGGGAGACCAGAACTGCACACAGTACTCCAGGTGAGGTCTCACCAGTGCCTTATATAACGGTACTAAAACCTCCTTATCCCTACTGGAAATACCTCTCCTGATGCATCCCAAGACGACATTAGCTTTTTTCACAGCCATATCACATTGGCAGCTCATAGTCATCCTATGATCAACCAATACTCCAAGGTCCTTTTCCTCCTCCGTTACTTCTAGTTGATGTGTCCCTAGCTTATAACTAAAATTCTTGTTATTAATCCCTAAATGCATGACCTTACACTTCTCACTATTAAATTTCATCCTATTCCTATTACTCCAGTTTACAAGGTCATCCAGATCCTCCTGTAGGGTATCCCTGTCCTTCTCTAAATTAGCAATACCTCCCAGCTTTGTATCATCTGCAAACTTTATTAGCACACTCCCACTTTTTGTGCCCAGGTCAGTAATAAAAAGATTGGTCCCAAAACCGATCCCTGAGGAACTCCACTGGTAACCTCCCTCCAACTTGACAGTTCACCTTTCAGTAGGACCCGTTGTAGTCTCCCCTTTAACCAATTCCCTATCCACCTTTCAATATTCCTATTGATGCCCATCTTATCCAATTTAACTAATAATTCCCCATGTGGCACCGTATCAAACGCCTTACTAAAATCTAAGTAAATTAGATCCACTGCGTTTCCTTTATCTAAAAAATGTTACTTTCTCAAAGAAGGAGATCAGATTGGTTTGGCACGATCTACCTTTTGTAAAACCATGTTGTATTTTGTCCCATTTACCATTGACTTCAATGTCCTTAACTACCTTCTCCTTCAAAATTTTTTCCAAGACCTTGCATACTACAGATGTCAAACTAACAGGCCTATAATTACTTGGATCACTTTTTTTCCCTTTCTTAAAAATAGGAACTATGTTAGCAATCCTCCAATCATACGGTACAACCCCTGAGTTTACAGATTCATTAAAAATTCTTGCTAATGGGCTTGCAATTTCTTGTGCCAATTCTTTTAATATTCTTGGATGAAGATTATCTGGGCCCCCCGATTTAGTCCCATTAAGCTGTTTGAGTTTCGCTTCTACCTCAGATATGATGATGTCTACCTCCATATCCTCATTCCCATTTATCATGCTACCATTATCCCTAAGACCCTCTTTAGTCTTATTAAAGACTGAGGCAAAGTATTTGTTTAGATATTGGGCCATGCCTAGATTATCCTTGACCTCCACTCCATCCTCAGTTTTTAGCGGTCCCACTTCTTCTCTCTTTGTTTTCTTCCTATTTATATGACTATAGAACCTTTTACTATTGGTTTTAATTCCCTTTGCAAGGTCCAACTCTACTTGACTTTTAGCCTGTCTCACTTTATCCCTACATATTCTGACCTCAATAAGGTAGCTTGCCTTACTGATCCCTCCCTTCTTCCACTCCCTATATGCTTTCTGCTTTTTCTTAATTACCTCTCTAAGATGCTTGCTCATCCAGCTTGGTCTACAACTCCTGCCTATGAATTTTTTCCCCTTTCTTGGGATGCAGGCTTCCGATAGCTTCTGCAGCTTTAATTTAAAATAATCCCAGGCCTCCTCTACCTTTAAACCCATAAATTCTTCAGTCCAATCCACTTCCCTAACTAATTTCCTTAATTTTTGAAAGTCAGCCCTTTTGAAATCAAAAACCTTAGTTGCAGATTTATTTTTGTTAATCCTTCCATTCAGTTTGAACTGAATTAGCTCATGATCACTTGAGCCAAGATTATCCCCTACAACCATTTCCTCTATGAGGTCCTCATTACTCACCAAGACCAAATCTAAAATAGCATCCCCTCTAGTCGGTTCAGCAACTACTTGCTGAAGGAATCCATCAGCTATCACATCTAGGAAAATCTGAGCCCTATTATTATTACTAGCACTCGTCCTCCAGTCTATATCTGGGAAGTTAAAGTCTCCCATGATCACACAGTTTCCATTAGTATTTACTTTATTAAAAACATTAAAAAGGGCTCTATCCATATCCAAATTAGATCCCGGCGGTCTATAGCACACCCCAAGCACTATCCCAGGGGAGGCTCTAATAGTTTTCTTCCCCAATTTAATTTTTGCCCAGACAGACTCAGTCATATCCATTTCATCGCTTCTTATTTCTTTACATTCTATCTCATCATTGATATACAGTGCTACTCCACCACCTTTACCTTTATTTCGGTCTTTCCTAAACAGCACATACCCTTCAATACCTGTAGCCCAGTCATGACTACTATTCCACCAGGTCTCTGTTATACCTATAATATCTGGTTTCACTTCCTGCACCAGTAACTCTAGTTCCTCCATTTTGTTACCTAGGCTCCTTGCATTAGTGTACAAACATCTTAATTTTTGCTGTTTAGCCTCACTCACATTCTGTACCCTATTAGGCACGGTTATTTTACTACCAGTATAACCTATTAGACTTGTATCTACACTGCCCTTCCTCCTACCTACAGCTGTATCCACTCTTACTTCATTTTCTTTCCACTCTATGCTTAATTCTGGCGTGGAGATTACCTGGACATCTCCCAACCATCTCCCCCAAATTCCTAGTTTAAAGCTCTCTTAATCAGTTGTGCCAGCCTCCATCCTAGAAGTCTATTTCCTTCCCTACTCAGATGAAGTCCATCCCGAGAGAACTGTCCTCTATCCATGAATGCCTCCCAATGGCCATACATCCCAAAGCCCTCCTTATAGCACCACTGCCTAAGCCATCTATTGATAGTCATAATCTTGTCACACCTTTGTTGCCCTTTTCTAGGAACAGGCAGAATCCCACTAAAGATCACCTGAGCCTCAATTTCCTTAAGCGTCCTCCCCAGCCTAGCATAGTCTCCCTTAATACTTTCCAGCGAGAATCTAGCTGTATCATTTGTTCCCACATGAAGGATAATTAGGGGATTCTTTCCCGCTCCCCTTAGAATCCTTTTCAACCTCAGGTCTACATCCCGTATCTTAGCACCCGGAAGACAGCACACCCTCCTATTTTCTGGATCAGCTCTGGTTACAGGCCTATCTATTCTTCTCAGTAAAGAGTCCCCAATCACATAGACCTGCCTTTTCCTAGTGACTGTGCTATTCTCCAGTCTATCCCCTGTTCCCTCTGGCTGCAAGTTCTTTCCATTCCCATTCTCCCTTGTAATCCTTTTTAACCCATCCTGTATCCTCCTGGGGCTCATATTTGGTGTAATCTCCATTAACTCTTCCCCTTTTCCTATAGGGCTAACCTCTCTTCTCCCTTGCCCTGTCACCTTCAGTGACTACCTGCTGAGCCCCTTCCTCATTTTCCAACTCTGCAAACCTATTCTTAAGCTCTATTTCTCCTTCACTAGCCCGTCTTTTCCTCTGCCTAGTTTTTAGTCACATGCTTCCACCGACCACTTTCCTCACCCAGTCTCCCCTCAGAATTCCCTAGTCATGCTTCCATCTGCAAGTCTGAGCTTTTCCCTTCAGATACCTCATGTCTTTGCTCCATAATCTGCTCAAACCCCTTCCTAAACTCTACCAGACTTTCCACCTGCATCTCCAAACCTCGGATCTTTTCCTCCATCAGCTCTATCAGACGGCACTTCATGCAGACAAAACTCTTACCAGGTGCCCCCTCCAGGATCATGTACATACCACAGCTTCCACATCCAGTCATCTTCATTGTGTCTTCTGCTACATGGGTCACTCCCACTGCCACCTCTGTATCTGTCATATCCTTCCCACCTAAATCCTGTTAATCTGGGAAACACAAACCACACCAAAACACCACCACCCACAGCAAAACCAAACCCAACACAAGCACCGCAAGACAAACTCCCCTTTCAAACTCCCACTCAAACTCCCCTGTTTACAGCTCTGTTTGCTGGCTCCTGTGCCGCTGCAGCTGTCTGTGCCGCTGCCTGACTGGCTGCTACCTTTATAGGACCCCTAGTCAGTGAAGCCCCGCCCCCTAATCAGGGCTCAGCTTCTCTCCCAGCACAAAGCCCCTACAAACCTCTACACATACAAATACTACCAATACAAAACCAAGCACACACAAATACCTTCTCCTCCAACAGAACTCCCACTCAAACTCCCCTGTTTACAGCTCTGTTTGCTGGCTCCTGTGCCGCTGCAGCTGTCTGTGCCGCTGCCTGACTGGCTGCTACCTTTATAGGACCCCTAGTCAGTGAAGCCCCGCCCCCTAATCAGGGCTCAGCTTCTCTCCCAGCACAAAGCCCCTACAAACCTCTACACATACAAATACTACCAATACAAAACCAAGCACACACAAATACCTTCTCCTCCAACAGAACTCCCACTCAAACTCCCCTGTTTACAGCTCTGTTTGCTGGCTCCTGTGCCGCTGCAGCTGTCTGTGCCGCTGCCTGACTGGCTGCTACCTTTATAGGACCCCTAGTCAGTGAAGCCCCGCCCCCTAATCAGGGCTCAGCTTCTCTCCCAGCACAAAGCCCCTACAAACCTCTACACATACAAATACTACCAATACAAAACCAAGCACACACAAATACCTTCTCCTCCAACAGAACTCCCACTCAAACTCCCCTGTTTACAGCTCTGTTTGCTGGCTCCTGTGCCGCTGCAGCTGTCTGTGCCGCTGCCTGACTGGCTGCTACCTTTATAGGACCCCTAGTCAGTGAAGCCCCGCCCCCTAATCAGGGCTCAGCTTCTCTCCCAGCACAAAGCCCCTACAAACCTCTACACATACAAATACTACCAATACAAAACCAAGCACACACAAATACCTTCTCCTCCAACAGAACTCCCACTCAAACTCCCCTGTTTACAGCTCTGTTTGCTGGCTCCTGTGCCGCTGCAGCTGTCTGTGCCGCTGCCTGACTGGCTGCTACCTTTATAGGACCCCTAGTCAGTGAAGCCCCGCCCCCTAATCAGGGCTCAGCTTCTCTCCCAGCACAAAGCCCCTACAAACCTCTACACATACAAATACTACCAATACAAAACCAAGCACACACAAATACCTTCTCCTCCAACAGAACTCCCACTCAAACTCCCCTGTTTACAGCTCTGTTTGCTGGCTCCTGTGCCGCTGCAGCTGTCTGTGCCGCTGCCTGACTGGCTGCTACCTTTATAGGACCCCTAGTCAGTGAAGCCCCGCCCCCTAATCAGGGCTCAGCTTCTCTCCCAGCACAAAGCCCCTACAAACCTCTACACATACAAATACTACCAATACAAAACCAAGCACACACAAATACCTTCTCCTCCAACAGAACTCCCACTCAAACTCCCCTGTTTACAGCTCTGTTTGCTGGCTCCTGTGCCGCTGCAGCTGTCTGTGCCGCTGCCTGACTGGCTGCTACCTTTATAGGACCCCTAGTCAGTGAAGCCCCGCCCCCTAATCAGGGCTCAGCTTCTCTCCCAGCACAAAGCCCCTACAAACCTCTACACATACAAATACTACCAATACAAAACCAAGCACACACAAATACCTTCTCCTCCAACAGAACTCCCACTCAAACTCCCCTGTTTACAGCTCTGTTTGCTGGCTCCTGTGCCGCTGCAGCTGTCTGTGCCGCTGCCTGACTGGCTGCTACCTTTATAGGACCCCTAGTCAGTGAAGCCCCGCCCCCTAATCAGGGCTCAGCTTCTCTCCCAGCACAAAGCCCCTACAAACCTCTACACATACAAATACTACCAATACAAAACCAAGCACACACAAATACCTTCTCCTCCAACAGAACTCCCACTCAAACTCCCCTGTTTACAGCTCTGTTTGCTGGCTCCTGTGCCGCTGCAGCTGTCTGTGCCGCTGCCTGACTGGCTGCTACCTTTATAGGACCCCTAGTCAGTGAAGCCCCGCCCCCTAATCAGGGCTCAGCTTCTCTCCCAGCACAAAGCCCCTACAAACCTCTACACATACAAATACTACCAATACAAAACCAAGCACACACAAATACCTTCTCCTCCAACAGAACTCCCACTCAAACTCCCCTGTTTACAGCTCTGTTTGCTGGCTCCTGTGCCGCTGCAGCTGTCTGTGCCGCTGCCTGACTGGCTGCTACCTTTATAGGACCCCTAGTCAGTGAAGCCCCGCCCCCTAATCAGGGCTCAGCTTCTCTCCCAGCACAAAGCCCCTACAAACCTCTACACATACAAATACTACCAATACAAAACCAAGCACACACAAATACCTTCTCCTCCAACAGAACTCCCACTCAAACTCCCCTGTTTACAGCTCTGTTTGCTGGCTCCTGTGCCGCTGCAGCTGTCTGTGCCGCTGCCTGACTGGCTGCTACCTTTATAGGACCCCTAGTCAGTGAAGCCCCGCCCCCTAATCAGGGCTCAGCTTCTCTCCCAGCACAAAGCCCCTACAAACCTCTACACATACAAATACTACCAATACAAAACCAAGCACACACAAATACCTTCTCCTCCAACAGAACTCCCACTCAAACTCCCCTGTTTACAGCTCTGTTTGCTGGCTCCTGTGCCGCTGCAGCTGTCTGTGCCGCTGCCTGACTGGCTGCTACCTTTATAGGACCCCTAGTCAGTGAAGCCCCGCCCCCTAATCAGGGCTCAGCTTCTCTCCCAGCACAAAGCCCCTACAAACCTCTACACATACAAATACTACCAATACAAAACCAAGCACACACAAATACCTTCTCCTCCAACAGAACTCCCACTCAAACTCCCCTGTTTACAGCTCTGTTTGCTGGCTCCTGTGCCGCTGCAGCTGTCTGTGCCGCTGCCTGACTGGCTGCTACCTTTATAGGACCCCTAGTCAGTGAAGCCCCGCCCCCTAATCAGGGCTCAGCTTCTCTCCCAGCACAAAGCCCCTACAAACCTCTACACATACAAATACTACCAATACAAAACCAAGCACACACAAATACCTTCTCCTCCAACAGAACTCCCACTCAAACTCCCCTGTTTACAGCTCTGTTTGCTGGCTCCTGTGCCGCTGCAGCTGTCTGTGCCGCTGCCTGACTGGCTGCTACCTTTATAGGACCCCTAGTCAGTGAAGCCCCGCCCCCTAATCAGGGCTCAGCTTCTCTCCCAGCACAAAGCCCCTACAAACCTCTACACATACAAATACTACCAATACAAAACCAAGCACACACAAATACCTTCTCCTCCAACAGAACTCCCACTCAAACTCCCCTGTTTACAGCTCTGTTTGCTGGCTCCTGTGCCGCTGCAGCTGTCTGTGCCGCTGCCTGACTGGCTGCTACCTTTATAGGACCCCTAGTCAGTGAAGCCCCGCCCCCTAATCAGGGCTCAGCTTCTCTCCCAGCACAAAGCCCCTACAAACCTCTACACATACAAATACTACCAATACAAAACCAAGCACACACAAATACCTTCTCCTCCAACAGAACTCCCACTCAAACTCCCCTGTTTACAGCTCTGTTTGCTGGCTCCTGTGCCGCTGCAGCTGTCTGTGCCGCTGCCTGACTGGCTGCTACCTTTATAGGACCCCTAGTCAGTGAAGCCCCGCCCCCTAATCAGGGCTCAGCTTCTCTCCCAGCACAAAGCCCCTACAAACCTCTACACATACAAATACTACCAATACAAAACCAAGCACACACAAATACCTTCTCCTCCAACAGAACTCCCACTCAAACTCCCCTGTTTACAGCTCTGTTTGCTGGCTCCTGTGCCGCTGCAGCTGTCTGTGCCGCTGCCTGACTGGCTGCTACCTTTATAGGACCCCTAGTCAGTGAAGCCCCGCCCCCTAATCAGGGCTCAGCTTCTCTCCCAGCACAAAGCCCCTACAAACCTCTACACATACAAATACTACCAATACAAAACCAAGCACACACAAATACCTTCTCCTCCAACAGAACTCCCACTCAAACTCCCCTGTTTACAGCTCTGTTTGCTGGCTCCTGTGCCGCTGCAGCTGTCTGTGCCGCTGCCTGACTGGCTGCTACCTTTATAGGACCCCTAGTCAGTGAAGCCCCGCCCCCTAATCAGGGCTCAGCTTCTCTCCCAGCACAAAGCCCCTACAAACCTCTACACATACAAATACTACCAATACAAAACCAAGCACACACAAATACCTTCTCCTCCAACAGAACTCCCACTCAAACTCCCCTGTTTACAGCTCTGTTTGCTGGCTCCTGTGCCGCTGCAGCTGTCTGTGCCGCTGCCTGACTGGCTGCTACCTTTATAGGACCCCTAGTCAGTGAAGCCCCGCCCCCTAATCAGGGCTCAGCTTCTCTCCCAGCACAAAGCCCCTACAAACCTCTACACATACAAATACTACCAATACAAAACCAAGCACACACAAATACCTTCTCCTCCAACAGAACTCCCACTCAAACTCCCCTGTTTACAGCTCTGTTTGCTGGCTCCTGTGCCGCTGCAGCTGTCTGTGCCGCTGCCTGACTGGCTGCTACCTTTATAGGACCCCTAGTCAGTGAAGCCCCGCCCCCTAATCAGGGCTCAGCTTCTCTCCCAGCACAAAGCCCCTACAAACCTCTACACATACAAATACTACCAATACAAAACCAAGCACACACAAATACCTTCTCCTCCAACAGAACTCCCACTCAAACTCCCCTGTTTACAGCTCTGTTTGCTGGCTCCTGTGCCGCTGCAGCTGTCTGTGCCGCTGCCTGACTGGCTGCTACCTTTATAGGACCCCTAGTCAGTGAAGCCCCGCCCCCTAATCAGGGCTCAGCTTCTCTCCCAGCACAAAGCCCCTACAAACCTCTACACATACAAATACTACCAATACAAAACCAAGCACACACAAATACCTTCTCCTCCAACAGAACTCCCACTCAAACTCCCCTGTTTACAGCTCTGTTTGCTGGCTCCTGTGCCGCTGCAGCTGTCTGTGCCGCTGCCTGACTGGCTGCTACCTTTATAGGACCCCTAGTCAGTGAAGCCCCGCCCCCTAATCAGGGCTCAGCTTCTCTCCCAGCACAAAGCCCCTACAAACCTCTACACATACAAATACTACCAATACAAAACCAAGCACACACAAATACCTTCTCCTCCAACAGAACTCCCACTCAAACTCCCCTGTTTACAGCTCTGTTTGCTGGCTCCTGTGCCGCTGCAGCTGTCTGTGCCGCTGCCTGACTGGCTGCTACCTTTATAGGACCCCTAGTCAGTGAAGCCCCGCCCCCTAATCAGGGCTCAGCTTCTCTCCCAGCACAAAGCCCCTACAAACCTCTACACATACAAATACTACCAATACAAAACCAAGCACACACAAATACCTTCTCCTCCAACAGAACTCCCACTCAAACTCCCCTGTTTACAGCTCTGTTTGCTGGCTCCTGTGCCGCTGCAGCTGTCTGTGCCGCTGCCTGACTGGCTGCTACCTTTATAGGACCCCTAGTCAGTGAAGCCCCGCCCCCTAATCAGGGCTCAGCTTCTCTCCCAGCACAAAGCCCCTACAAACCTCTACACATACAAATACTACCAATACAAAACCAAGCACACACAAATACCTTCTCCTCCAACAGAACTCCCACTCAAACTCCCCTGTTTACAGCTCTGTTTGCTGGCTCCTGTGCCGCTGCAGCTGTCTGTGCCGCTGCCTGACTGGCTGCTACCTTTATAGGACCCCTAGTCAGTGAAGCCCCGCCCCCTAATCAGGGCTCAGCTTCTCTCCCAGCACAAAGCCCCTACAAACCTCTACACATACAAATACTACCAATACAAAACCAAGCACACACAAATACCTTCTCCTCCAACAGAACTCCCACTCAAACTCCCCTGTTTACAGCTCTGTTTGCTGGCTCCTGTGCCGCTGCAGCTGTCTGTGCCGCTGCCTGACTGGCTGCTACCTTTATAGGACCCCTAGTCAGTGAAGCCCCGCCCCCTAATCAGGGCTCAGCTTCTCTCCCAGCACAAAGCCCCTACAAACCTCTACACATACAAATACTACCAATACAAAACCAAGCACACACAAATACCTTCTCCTCCAACAGAACTCCCACTCAAACTCCCCTGTTTACAGCTCTGTTTGCTGGCTCCTGTGCCGCTGCAGCTGTCTGTGCCGCTGCCTGACTGGCTGCTACCTTTATAGGACCCCTAGTCAGTGAAGCCCCGCCCCCTAATCAGGGCTCAGCTTCTCTCCCAGCACAAAGCCCCTACAAACCTCTACACATACAAATACTACCAATACAAAACCAAGCACACACAAATACCTTCTCCTCCAACAGAACTCCCACTCAAACTCCCCTGTTTACAGCTCTGTTTGCTGGCTCCTGTGCCGCTGCAGCTGTCTGTGCCGCTGCCTGACTGGCTGCTACCTTTATAGGACCCCTAGTCAGTGAAGCCCCGCCCCCTAATCAGGGCTCAGCTTCTCTCCCAGCACAAAGCCCCTACAAACCTCTACACATACAAATACTACCAATACAAAACCAAGCACACACAAATACCTTCTCCTCCAACAGAACTCCCACTCAAACTCCCCTGTTTACAGCTCTGTTTGCTGGCTCCTGTGCCGCTGCAGCTGTCTGTGCCGCTGCCTGACTGGCTGCTACCTTTATAGGACCCCTAGTCAGTGAAGCCCCGCCCCCTAATCAGGGCTCAGCTTCTCTCCCAGCACAAAGCCCCTACAAACCTCTACACATACAAATACTACCAATACAAAACCAAGCACACACAAATACCTTCTCCTCCAACAGAACTCCCACTCAAACTCCCCTGTTTACAGCTCTGTTTGCTGGCTCCTGTGCCGCTGCAGCTGTCTGTGCCGCTGCCTGACTGGCTGCTACCTTTATAGGACCCCTAGTCAGTGAAGCCCCGCCCCCTAATCAGGGCTCAGCTTCTCTCCCAGCACAAAGCCCCTACAAACCTCTACACATACAAATACTACCAATACAAAACCAAGCACACACAAATACCTTCTCCTCCAACAGAACTCCCACTCAAACTCCCCTGTTTACAGCTCTGTTTGCTGGCTCCTGTGCCGCTGCAGCTGTCTGTGCCGCTGCCTGACTGGCTGCTACCTTTATAGGACCCCTAGTCAGTGAAGCCCCGCCCCCTAATCAGGGCTCAGCTTCTCTCCCAGCACAAAGCCCCTACAAACCTCTACACATACAAATACTACCAATACAAAACCAAGCACACACAAATACCTTCTCCTCCAACAGAACTCCCACTCAAACTCCCCTGTTTACAGCTCTGTTTGCTGGCTCCTGTGCCGCTGCAGCTGTCTGTGCCGCTGCCTGACTGGCTGCTACCTTTATAGGACCCCTAGTCAGTGAAGCCCCGCCCCCTAATCAGGGCTCAGCTTCTCTCCCAGCACAAAGCCCCTACAAACCTCTACACATACAAATACTACCAATACAAAACCAAGCACACACAAATACCTTCTCCTCCAACAGAACTCCCACTCAAACTCCCCTGTTTACAGCTCTGTTTGCTGGCTCCTGTGCCGCTGCAGCTGTCTGTGCCGCTGCCTGACTGGCTGCTACCTTTATAGGACCCCTAGTCAGTGAAGCCCCGCCCCCTAATCAGGGCTCAGCTTCTCTCCCAGCACAAAGCCCCTACAAACCTCTACACATACAAATACTACCAATACAAAACCAAGCACACACAAATACCTTCTCCTCCAACAGAACTCCCACTCAAACTCCCCTGTTTACAGCTCTGTTTGCTGGCTCCTGTGCCGCTGCAGCTGTCTGTGCCGCTGCCTGACTGGCTGCTACCTTTATAGGACCCCTAGTCAGTGAAGCCCCGCCCCCTAATCAGGGCTCAGCTTCTCTCCCAGCACAAAGCCCCTACAAACCTCTACACATACAAATACTACCAATACAAAACCAAGCACACACAAATACCTTCTCCTCCAACAGAACTCCCACTCAAACTCCCCTGTTTACAGCTCTGTTTGCTGGCTCCTGTGCCGCTGCAGCTGTCTGTGCCGCTGCCTGACTGGCTGCTACCTTTATAGGACCCCTAGTCAGTGAAGCCCCGCCCCCTAATCAGGGCTCAGCTTCTCTCCCAGCACAAAGCCCCTACAAACCTCTACACATACAAATACTACCAATACAAAACCAAGCACACACAAATACCTTCTCCTCCAACAGAACTCCCACTCAAACTCCCCTGTTTACAGCTCTGTTTGCTGGCTCCTGTGCCGCTGCAGCTGTCTGTGCCGCTGCCTGACTGGCTGCTACCTTTATAGGACCCCTAGTCAGTGAAGCCCCGCCCCCTAATCAGGGCTCAGCTTCTCTCCCAGCACAAAGCCCCTACAAACCTCTACACATACAAATACTACCAATACAAAACCAAGCACACACAAATACCTTCTCCTCCAACAGAACTCCCACTCAAACTCCCCTGTTTACAGCTCTGTTTGCTGGCTCCTGTGCCGCTGCAGCTGTCTGTGCCGCTGCCTGACTGGCTGCTACCTTTATAGGACCCCTAGTCAGTGAAGCCCCGCCCCCTAATCAGGGCTCAGCTTCTCTCCCAGCACAAAGCCCCTACAAACCTCTACACATACAAATACTACCAATACAAAACCAAGCACACACAAATACCTTCTCCTCCAACAGAACTCCCACTCAAACTCCCCTGTTTACAGCTCTGTTTGCTGGCTCCTGTGCCGCTGCAGCTGTCTGTGCCGCTGCCTGACTGGCTGCTACCTTTATAGGACCCCTAGTCAGTGAAGCCCCGCCCCCTAATCAGGGCTCAGCTTCTCTCCCAGCACAAAGCCCCTACAAACCTCTACACATACAAATACTACCAATACAAAACCAAGCACACACAAATACCTTCTCCTCCAACAGAACTCCCACTCAAACTCCCCTGTTTACAGCTCTGTTTGCTGGCTCCTGTGCCGCTGCAGCTGTCTGTGCCGCTGCCTGACTGGCTGCTACCTTTATAGGACCCCTAGTCAGTGAAGCCCCGCCCCCTAATCAGGGCTCAGCTTCTCTCCCAGCACAAAGCCCCTACAAACCTCTACACATACAAATACTACCAATACAAAACCAAGCACACACAAATACCTTCTCCTCCAACAGAACTCCCACTCAAACTCCCCTGTTTACAGCTCTGTTTGCTGGCTCCTGTGCCGCTGCAGCTGTCTGTGCCGCTGCCTGACTGGCTGCTACCTTTATAGGACCCCTAGTCAGTGAAGCCCCGCCCCCTAATCAGGGCTCAGCTTCTCTCCCAGCACAAAGCCCCTACAAACCTCTACACATACAAATACTACCAATACAAAACCAAGCACACACAAATACCTTCTCCTCCAACAGAACTCCCACTCAAACTCCCCTGTTTACAGCTCTGTTTGCTGGCTCCTGTGCCGCTGCAGCTGTCTGTGCCGCTGCCTGACTGGCTGCTACCTTTATAGGACCCCTAGTCAGTGAAGCCCCGCCCCCTAATCAGGGCTCAGCTTCTCTCCCAGCACAAAGCCCCTACAAACCTCTACACATACAAATACTACCAATACAAAACCAAGCACACACAAATACCTTCTCCTCCAACAGAACTCCCACTCAAACTCCCCTGTTTACAGCTCTGTTTGCTGGCTCCTGTGCCGCTGCAGCTGTCTGTGCCGCTGCCTGACTGGCTGCTACCTTTATAGGACCCCTAGTCAGTGAAGCCCCGCCCCCTAATCAGGGCTCAGCTTCTCTCCCAGCACAAAGCCCCTACAAACCTCTACACATACAAATACTACCAATACAAAACCAAGCACACACAAATACCTTCTCCTCCAACAGAACTCCCACTCAAACTCCCCTGTTTACAGCTCTGTTTGCTGGCTCCTGTGCCGCTGCAGCTGTCTGTGCCGCTGCCTGACTGGCTGCTACCTTTATAGGACCCCTAGTCAGTGAAGCCCCGCCCCCTAATCAGGGCTCAGCTTCTCTCCCAGCACAAAGCCCCTACAAACCTCTACACATACAAATACTACCAATACAAAACCAAGCACACACAAATACCTTCTCCTCCAACAGAACTCCCACTCAAACTCCCCTGTTTACAGCTCTGTTTGCTGGCTCCTGTGCCGCTGCAGCTGTCTGTGCCGCTGCCTGACTGGCTGCTACCTTTATAGGACCCCTAGTCAGTGAAGCCCCGCCCCCTAATCAGGGCTCAGCTTCTCTCCCAGCACAAAGCCCCTACAAACCTCTACACATACAAATACTACCAATACAAAACCAAGCACACACAAATACCTTCTCCTCCAACAGAACTCCCACTCAAACTCCCCTGTTTACAGCTCTGTTTGCTGGCTCCTGTGCCGCTGCAGCTGTCTGTGCCGCTGCCTGACTGGCTGCTACCTTTATAGGACCCCTAGTCAGTGAAGCCCCGCCCCCTAATCAGGGCTCAGCTTCTCTCCCAGCACAAAGCCCCTACAAACCTCTACACATACAAATACTACCAATACAAAACCAAGCACACACAAATACCTTCTCCTCCAACAGAACTCCCACTCAAACTCCCCTGTTTACAGCTCTGTTTGCTGGCTCCTGTGCCGCTGCAGCTGTCTGTGCCGCTGCCTGACTGGCTGCTACCTTTATAGGACCCCTAGTCAGTGAAGCCCCGCCCCCTAATCAGGGCTCAGCTTCTCTCCCAGCACAAAGCCCCTACAAACCTCTACACATACAAATACTACCAATACAAAACCAAGCACACACAAATACCTTCTCCTCCAACAGAACTCCCACTCAAACTCCCCTGTTTACAGCTCTGTTTGCTGGCTCCTGTGCCGCTGCCTGACTGGCTGCTACCTTTATAGGACCCCTAGTCAGTGAAGCCCCGCCCCCTAATCAGGGCTCAGCTTCTCTCCCAGCACAAAGCCCCTACAAACCTCTACACATACAAATACTACCAATACAAAACCAAGCACACACAAATACCTTCTCCTCCAACAGAACTCCCACTCAAACTCCCCTGTTTACAGCTCTGTTTGCTGGCTCCTGTGCCGCTGCAGCTGTCTGTGTAAGCAGTGTCAGGATGAGCTCCACCCTGACATCTGGTGGTGAGGTGTGGCAAGTTGTGGAAAAGAACTTCAGGGGCCGATGTCATTTGCATAGGCACACCCACCACGCCTAGAATGAGACCATAGCCGCTCAAATGGTCACTTTGGCTGCTGTGGGATCCCCAGCGTCTCTGTTATTGGGGCAGGAAGAATAAATTGTTATTACCCTGATTGTGGGAACTGTGCTTGGAACTGTACGTGGCCTTTTGTTATGATGGAGGGATTCACCATCAACTAAGTAGCACTCGCTAGGCAAGGGTCATGGGTTCCAAAACTGTGTGAATAGAGAGAGGCTGGGGACAAGTATTAATACTTGGTGGCATGGGCTCCTTGGTGAGGGCCTTACATGCTAATTGCACTTCCTCCTCTCTCCACTGTGGAATATCAGAGCTAATTTTGATTTCATTAGAAGTCTAGTTATAGGCTGCTGAGCTCACTTTGGGCTGACAGTGCACCAGCACTGGGGCTCCCCTACTACAAGCTGAATTCACCTAAGAGCTGAAATCACTGAGTGTTGTGTTAAGTAGTGGGGGAGCCTGAAGATATATTGTGGAGCCGTTTGCGGGACGGCTGGTGAAGTAGTTCGACGCGGAGCAGTGTGTGGATGGCAGGAGCTGCTTGTGGGTCGTGGAGCTGAGCGAAGGAGTTCGTGGGGCGGCTGGCGGAGCGGAGCGCAGCGGAGCGAAGGAGTTCGTGGGGCGGCTGGCGGAGCGGAGCGCAGCGGAGCGAAGGAGTTTGTGGGGCGGCTGGCGGAGCGGAGCGCCGCTATGGAGCTATGGGGCGGTCAGCTTCAGATCATGTAAGGTGCCTCTTACCCCCGTCCCATTTCCACCCCGGTTGGGAGGTAAAGCTCCGCAGATAAACTTTCGAACTCTGGGGCTGCCCTGACCAGGGACAGAGACTTTTGGGGCATTGGACTTTTGGGACTTTGGGTGATTTGGGGTTGCTGGACTCAAGAACCAAAGGGAAAAGGGCATGCCCCAATTTGCCTGGGGTGGGTTTTTTTTTTGCTCATGGGTTGTGTTATGAATCCTGTTGGTGGTGTTTCCCCAACATAATGCCACATTGTTTCTCTCTGTTATTAAAAGGCTTTTGCTACACTCAGACTATGTGCTTGCGAGAGGGGAAGTATTGCCTCTTGGAGGCGCCCAGTGGGGGTGGTATATATTTGTCCCAGGTCACTGGGTGGGGGCTCGAGCCGGTTTGCATTGTGTTATTGGAATGGATCCCCTAGATATTGAACCCGGCCCTTGTTGCTGCCAACTCTGACGGGCAGAAGGGTTACATTTTTGGGGGCTCGTCCGGGATAGCCTGGGTCAGTACCCCTCGCAAGCACCTGTTGAGTGATCCACTACATTGGGAAACAATTTATATATATTTTTTTTGTTTTGTTTGTGCTTATATTTTGAGGAAATTACTCTTTGTATAATGGCTAATATGTCAGGTTTGTTGGGTCCTGGCTCAGCAGCTTCTAGCTCAGGGGCTGCAGCCTCGGCTGATGATTGGACAAAAGCTCTGGGGCAAATATTGGAAAAGGTTGTGCTGCCCCATGCTGAGTCAGACTCTTGTCGTAAGTTAAGATTATTTGCTGGGGAGGAGGAGTTTGAACCCTGGTTAGAGCATACCACTGAAATGCTGCAAGAGTGGGCCGTACCAGATGCAGAAAAGCGAAGATGCCTTATAGAGAGCCTTGGCGGCCCAGCATTAGATGTGATTCGCACCCTGAAGCTCATTGACCCTGGGGTCAGTGTGAAGGACTGCCTAGAGGCCCTTGAACACAACTTTGGGAGCGTAGAGGGCCCTGAAGACAGCTACTGTAAGTTCCTTAATTCCCAACAACAAAAGGGCGAGAAGGCTTCAGCCTACATACAGAGACTGGAGAGACTGCTTCAGAGAGCTGTCATGAGGGGAGCAGTGACTGCTGAGCAGATGGATCAGACCAGACTGGCTCAAATCATGAGAGGAACTCAGTATCAGAACCCGATTCTACTTCATCTCCAGCTAAGAGAACGACGGGAACATCCCCCAAGTTACTCCCAGCTGATAAAAGAGGTCCGAGAGGAGGAAGAAAGGCAGGCTGCCAGTGAGTTTTGGGAAGCCCAAACATCGGAGCCAGGCAGCACAACACCACTGCAAACGGCCAGTGTACTGATGGTGAGCACCAGAGAGGAACTTGCCCAACAAATGCAGGTCCTGACGGAACGGATAGCTGAGCTGCAAAGTACCGTTGACCGAGTTAAGACTTCCAGGAATAAGAAGCCTCAAACTGTGGCGATTGAGAAGCCCGCACTTAGAGCCACCATCCCCCCCAGGCGAAGGGGAAAAGGTCAATTCTTCTGCTACCGATGTGGTCAGGATGGACACAGTGCTGCCAAGTGCCGTAATGAAGAAAACCCCTCCTTAGTGTATGGAAAGCTGAGGATCAGTTGGGAGAGATCCGGTAGCTGCCAGAGGGTCTGGGGACGGGGACCCCCCAGGTCTGCAGGATTTGAAGATTCCCCCAGAAAAGACTGTCCAGCTGGGATCCCTGCAGGACTGATAGGGCCTCGAGCAGAGGTCACGGTGAGGGTTGAAGGGGTGGAGTGTAAAGCAGTGCTTGACACTGGATCTCAAGTGACTATTATATTTCAGTCATTCTACCAACAGATGCTTAGGCACCTGCCTATACAGCCACTGACTGGCCTTGGCCTGTGTGGCCTCAGCATGGATGAATACCCCTATCAAGGGTATGTCATAGTGCACCTGGAATTCCCAGAGGAGGTTGCTGGGGTAAGAGAAGAGGTAGACACAGCTGCCTTAATATGCCCTGACCCTAAAGGGACTTCTGATGTGTCTGTGCTGATAGGGACCAACTCCAGTCTCTTCAAGGTTCTCGCGGATTACTGCAGAAGGCGGGCTGGGGACCAATACCTGAATACCCTGATGATCCATACGCTTTGTGCTGAAGCCTATAGGAAAATTGAGAGCGCTAAAAGGGACACATCTGAGCTACCGCTTGGGGCACTGAAGTACGCGGGCACAACCCCCTTAGTAGTGCCTGCAAGGACGGAGCAAGAAGTGCTTGTCATGAGTACCTGTCTGAAAGGCAGTAAAGGGACGTTAGCAATGATAGAGCAGCCGATGGGAGGAGAGCTCCCTGAAGGAGTGTTGGTCCCCAGTGGAGTCATAACCCTACCTGCTGAAGCCCAGGAAAGGGTGACTATACTGATTGCTAATGAAACGAGTCGTGATGTTGTTGTGAAGCAAGGACAAAAGATAGCAGACCTCTTTGAGCCTGAGTCGATTGTAAAACCCCAGTGTGAAACTCAAGTTCCGACAATAGACCCAGCAAAGTTTGACTTTGGAGATTCACCAGTGTCCGAGGACTGGAAAGATCGCCTGAGGAAGAAACTTTGTGAAAGATCCAAGGTGTTCTCACTGCATGAGTGGGATGTGGGATGTGCAAAAGGAGTAGAGCACAATATCAGACTACATGACTCTCGACCTTTCAGGGAGAGATCTAGGAAGATTGCTCTCTCTGAGATGGAAGATGTGCGACATCATCTTCAGGAGCTGGCTGCGAATGGCATCATTACAGAGTCCCGTAGCCCATACGCCTCACCCATTGTGGTAGTCCGCAAAAAGAATGGGAAAATCCGGATGTGTATTGACTACCGCACCCTAAACAGCCGTACTGTGGTCGACCAGTACACTATGCCTCGAGTGCAAGATGCCTTAGACTGTTTGCTGGGAAGCCAGTGGTTCTCTGTGTTGGATCTTCGAAGTGGATACTACCAGATCCCTCTGGGAGAAGAAGATAAGGAGAAGACAGCCTTCATCTGCCCATTAGGGTTTTATCAGTTCGAACGCATGCCCCAAGGGATTTCTGGAGCACCTGCCACCTTTCAACGTCTCATGGAGAAAGTTGTGGGAGACATGAATTTACTGCAAGTGTTAGTTTATTTGGATGACCTGATTGTGTTTGGAAGAACCTTAGAGGAGCATGAAGAAAGACTTCTTAAAGTGCTTGATAGGTTGGAGGATTATGGTCTGAAGCTTTCAATTGACAAATGCCAGTTCTGCAGAACCTCAGTGAAGTATGTGGGTCACATTGTGTCCCAAGAAGGTGTGAGTACTGATCCTGATAAAATAGAAGCACTCACTACATGGCCAAGTCCAAGTAACTACAGAGAACTCAAGACCTTTCTTGGATTTAGTGGCTACTACCGCAGATTTGTGAAAAACTATGCTACGATTGTAAAGCCTCTGAATGATCTTACCAGGGGACATCAGTCCAGCAAGAACAAATCTAAGTCCAAGAATAAGGGGAGGTCCCCAAAGCCTCCTGTGCAGAGACACAATGGCCCCTTTGCACCATTTGGGCCACGGTGGGATGAGAGATGTGAAAGGGCTTTTCGAGAAATCATTACTTGCCTAACTCATGCTCCAGTCCTAGTTTTTGCTGACCCAAGCAAACCATTTATCCTGCATACTGATGCCAGTTTGGAGGGTCTGGGAGCAGTCCTGTACCAGGAAGTGGAAGGCAAATGTAAACCTGTAGCCTTTGCCAGCCGAGGATTGTCTGATAGTGAAACTCGCTATCCCACCCACAAGCTGGAATTTTTGGCCTTGAAATGGGCCATCACTGAGAAATTTCGAGACTACTTGTATGGTGCTCAGTTCCAGGTGTGGACAGACAACAATCCACTGACTTATGTGTTAACAAGTGCTAAGCTGGATGCTACAGGGCAGAGATGGGTGGCCGCCTTGGCTAGCTATGAGTTCAGCATTCAGTACCGATCAGGGAGAAGCAATGTAGATGCAGATGCATTATCCAGGCGTCCGCAGGCTCCAGAAGTTGCTGTGATACCCACAGATGGAGTGAGAGCTATTTGCAGTGTGAGTCGCCGAGAGCCAGAGGCCCGTGAGGGCTTTCAGGGATGTGTTGCAGAAGCTTTGGGCCTGCCCCCTGAATGCATGCCTTCTGCTTCAGTGAACTATATTGCATTAGACCAATCTCCTTTGCCCATGCTCAATGTGGCTGACTGGCAAGAAGCCCAGCGGCAAGATATTGACATTCGTGATACACTACTTGCCAAAAGGGAGGGGCGAAGCCCAGCTGCGGTTGTCCCACCTAACCCGGAGGGTAAACTACTATTGAGAGAATGGACCAAACTAAAACTGATTCAGGGAGTGCTACACCGAATGACCACTGACCCTTTACAAAAACAACGAGCACAACTAGTACTGCCAAAAAAAGTACAGAGCCCTGGCCATGAGGGCCCTGCATGATGACTTTGGGCATTTAGGGATGGAGAGGACCCTGGAACTTATTCGTAGTAGGTTCTATTGGCCCCGAATGGCTGAAGATGTTCGCAGGAAATGTGAGACTTGCGCTCGATGTGTTCAAAGGAAAACTCTGCCCACGAGGGCTGCATATCTCAAGAACATCACCAGCAACAAACCTTTGGAGTTGGTATGCATTGATTTCTTGTCTGTAGAGGTAGACAAGAGGAATGTTGGAAACATTCTAGTAGTGACTGACCATTTTACACGGTATGCACAAGCATATCCCACACGTGATCAGAGGGCCACCACCGTTGCTCGAGTATTGTGGGACAAATATTTCTCAGTCTATGGATTCCCGGCTCGGATACACTCTGATCAGGGGCGGGATTTTGAGAGTCACCTTCTGAAGGAGGTGCTGAAGATAGCAGGAATTAAAAAGTCTAGGACAACGCCTTATCACCCCCAAGGTGATCCTCAGCCAGAGAGGTTCAATCGAACCCTATTAGATATGTTGGGAACTTTGCGACCAGAGCAGAAGGCAACCTGGAGCCAGCATGTCGCATTTCTGGTGCATGCCTACAATGCCACAAAGAACGATGCTACGGGAGTCACCCCATATCTCTTGATGTTTGGGCGAGAACCAAGATTACCCATAGATTTGTGCTTTGGTGTATCAGAGGATGGAGATAGCTATGAAACTCATCAGCAATATGTATCCCGACTAAGAGAAAAGCTGCGGGATGCTTATCGCTTAGCTACCGCTGCGGCTCGGAAGAACGCAGACCGCAACAAACATCGATATGATGCTAGAGTGCGTTCGCAGGAGCTCCAGCCGGGGGACAGAGTCCTGCTGCGAAATTTGGGTATTGCTGGCAAACACAAGATAGCTGACAGATGGAAGGCAATACCTTACCTGGTGATGGAAAAGCTGGGAGATCTGCCGGTCTACAAGATCAAACCTGAAGACGGTCCAGGGCAAATAAAGACGGTGCATAGAAACCTTTTGCTCCCTGTGGGGGAATTGGTAAGCACCCCTTATGAGATGGGCCACGGCAGGGCCGCCGGGCAGAACAGAGGTGCTAGACCAAAGCCGCCATCCAACACAGACAGTGGGCCCCCGGCAGCTAACTTACCCCTATTCTGCACATCTGAGAGTGAGTCTGAGGAGGAAGACACAACCCTGGTGTATCCTGGGATGGAGACAAGATTTCAGTCTCGATCAGCTGAACCAAACGAGAGTTTTCCCTCTTCCGCCCTAAACCCAATGGCGGAACTATTTAGGCCCCTTTCTGATACCCCGGTGCTGCTGATGAGACCCCCCTGTGATGACACACACAGGTTACTGGACAATGGGGACAGACAGGTAGAGGATGTCCTGGGCACCTTGGACCCTCCAGCGTTAGAACTAGGAGTGCAGGGGCCTACGCCAGTAGCCGAGGGACCCTCCAGGGAAGCCTCTCCATCCGTCACTCAAGAGGATGTTCCCCCTACCTCGGCAACAGAGATTCTCAATAGACGAGACAGGGTGATAAGACCAGTGAAACGGTTAACTTATGATGCACCTGGGGTGACTAGTGAGGAGCCAATACATTTAGCACACAGGCTTGTGGAAGCTAAAGTGGGCTTCCTGAGGCCCTTTGGAGGAAACCAATGAGTTGGTATAAAGGGAGTGTGATTTGTCGGGACGACAAAGTCTCGGCTGGGGGGAGGATGTAAGCAGTGTCAGGATGAGCTCCACCCTGACATCTGGTGGTGAGGTGTGGCAAGTTGTGGAAAAGAACTTCAGGGGCCGATGTCATTTGCATAGGCACACCCACCACGCCTAGAATGAGACCATAGCCGCTCAAATGGTCACTTTGGCTGCTGTGGGATCCCCAGCGTCTCTGTTATTGGGGCAGGAAGAATAAATTGTTATTACCCTGATTATGGGAACTGTGCTTGGAACTGTACGTGGCCTTTTGTTATGATGGAGGGATTCACCATCAACTAAGTAGCACTCGCTAGGCAAGGGTCATGGGTTCCAAAACTGTGTGAATAGAGAGAGGCTGGGGACAAGTATTAATACTTGGTGGTATGGGCCCCTTGGTGAGGGCCTTACATGCTAATTGCACTTCCTCCTCTCTCCACTGTGGAATATCAGAGCTAATTTTGATTTCATTAGAAGTCTAGTTATAGGCTGCTGAGCTCACTTTGGGCTGACAGTGCACCAGCACTGGGGCTCCCCTACTACAAGCTGAATTCACCTAAGAGCTGAAATCACTGAGTGTTGTGTTAAGTAGTGGGGGAGCCTGAAGATATATTGTGGAGCCGTTTGCGGGACGGCTGGTGAAGCAGTTCGACGCGGAGCAGTGTGTGGATGGCAGGAGCTGCTTGTGGGTCGTGGAGCTGAGCGAAGGAGTTCGTGGGGCAGCTGGCGGAGCGGAGCGCAGCGGAGCGAAGGAGTTCGTGGGGCGGCTGGCGGAGCGGAGCGCAGCGGAGCGAAGGAGTTTGTGGGGCGGCTGGCGGAGCGGAGCGCCGCTATGGAGCTATGGGGCGGTCAGCTTCAGATCATGTAAGGTGCCTCTTACCCCCGTCCCATTTCCACCCCGGTTGGGAGGTAAAGCTCCGCAGATAAACTTTCGAACCCTGACCAGGGACAGAGACTTTTGGGGCATTGGACTTTTGGGACTTTGGGTGATTTGGGGTTGCTGGACTCAAGAACCAAAGGGAAAAGGGCATGCCCCAATTTGCCTGGGGTGGGTTTTTTTTTTGCTCATGGGTTGTGTTATGAATCCTGTTGGTGGTGTTTCCCCAACATAATGCCACATTGTTTCTCTCTGTTATTAAAAGGCTTTTGCTACACTCAGACTATGTGCTTGCGAGAGGGGAAGTATTGCCTCTTGGAGGCGCCCAGTGGGGGTGGTATATATTTGTCCCAGGTCACTGGGTGGGGGCTCGAGCCGGTTTGCATTGTGTTATTGGAATGGATCCCCTAGATATTGAACCCGGCCCTTGTTGCTGCCAACTCTGACGGGCAGAAGGGTTACATACAAATACTACCAATACAAAACCAAGCACACACAAATACCTTCTCCTCCAACAGAACTCCCACTCAAACTCCCCTGTTTACAGCTCTGTTTGCTGGCTCCTGTGCCGCTGCCTGACTGGCTGCTACCTTTATAGGACCCCTAGTCAGTGAAGCCCCGCCCCCTAATCAGGGCTCAGCTTCTCTCCCAGCACAAAGCCCCTACAAACCTCTACACATACAAATACTACCAATACAAAACCAAGCACACACAAATACCTTCTCCTCCAACAGAACTCCCACTCAAACTCCCCTGTTTACAGCTCTGTTTGCTGGCTCCTGTGCCGCTGCCTGACTGGCTGCTACCTTTATAGGACCCCTAGTCAGTGAAGCCCCGCCCCCTAATCAGGGCTCAGCTTCTCTCCCAGCACAAAGCCCCTACAAACCTCTACACATACAAATACTACCAATACAAAACCAAGCACACACAAATACCTTCTCCTCCAACAGAACTCCCACTCAAACTCCCCTGTTTACAGCTCTGTTTGCTGGCTCCTGTGCCGCTGCAGCTGTACTCTTTCCAATTTATCCACATCCTTCTTGTAGTGTGGGGCCCAAAACTGGACACAATACTCCAGATGAGGCCTCACCAATGTCGAATAGAGGGGGACGATCACGTCCCTCGATCTGCTCGCTATGCCCCTATTTATACATCCCAAAATGCCATTGGCTTTCTTGGCAATAAGGGCACACTGCTGACTCATATCCATCTTCTCGTCCACTGTCACCCCTAGGTCCTTTTCCGCAGAACTGCTGCCTAGCCATTCGGTCCCTAGTCTGTAGCTGTGCATTGGGTTCTTCCGTCCTAAGTGCAGGACCCTGCACTTATCCTTATTGAACCTCATCAGATTCAAAAGAGGACAGAGGCAAAAAAAGGACTGAGTACATTAGCTTTTTTCACATCCTCTGTCACTAAGTTGCCTCCCTCATTCAGTAAGGGGCCCACACTTTCCTTGACTTTCTTCTTGTTGCTAACACCTGAAGAAACCCTTCTTGTTACTCTTAACATCTCTTGCTAGCTGCAACTCCAGGTGTGATTTGGCCTTCCTGATTTCACTCCTGCATGCCCGAGCAATATTTTTATACTCTTCCCTGGTCATTTGTCCAATCTTCCACTTCTTGTAAGGTTCTTTTTTGTGTTTAAGATCAGCAAGAATTTCACTGTTAAGCCAAGCTGGTTGCCCGCCATATTTACTATTCTTTCTACACATCAGGATTGTTTGTCCCTGTAACCTCAATATGGATTCTTTAAAATACAGCCAGCTCTCCTGGACTCCTTTCCCGCTCCTGTTATTCTCCCAGGGGATCCTGCCCATCAGTTCCCTGAGGGAGTCAAAGTCTGCTTTTCTGTCTGTATTCGGCTGCTCTCCTTTCTTCCCTGTGTCAGGATCCTGAACTCGACCATCTCATGGTCACTGCCTCCCAGGTTCCTATCCACTTTAGCTTCCCCTACTAATTCTTCCTGGTTTGTGAGCAGCAGGTCAAGAAGAGCTCTGCCCCCAGTTGGTTCCTCCAGCACTTGTACCAGGGAATTGTCCCTTACACTTTCCAAAAACTTCCTGGATTGTCTGTGCACTGCTGTATTGCTCTCCCAGCAGATATCAGGGTGATTGAAGTCTCCCATGAGAACCAGGGCCTGCGATCTGGTAACTTCTGCGAGTTGCCGGAAGAAAGCCTCATCCACCTCATCCCCCTGGTCTGGTGGTCTATAGCAGACTCCCACCACGACATCACCCTTGTTGCTCACACTTCTAAACTTAATCCAGAGACACTCAGGTTTTTCTGCAGTTTCATACTTGAGCTCTGAGCAGTCATACTGCTCTCTTATGTACAGTGCAACTCCCCTACCTTTTCTGCCCTTCCTGTCCTTCCTGAACAGCTTATATCCATCCATGACAGTACTCCAGTCATGTGAGTTATCCCAGCAAGTCTCTGTTATTCCAATTACATCATAATTCCTTGACTGTGCCAGGACTTCCAGTTCTCCCTGCTTGTTTCCCAGGCGTCTTGCATCTTCAGTCCAATCTACTTCCCTAACTAATTTCCTTAATTTTTGAAGTCAGCTCTTTTGAAATCAAAAACCCTAGTTGCAGGTTTATTTTTGTTAATCCTTCCATTCAGTTTGAACTGAATTAGCTCATGATCACTTGAACCAAGATTGTCCCCTACAATCTATGAGGTCCTCACTACTTACCAAAACCAAATCTAAAATGGCATCCCCTCTTGTCGGTTCAGCAACTACTTGGTGAAGGAATCCATCAGCTATCGCATCTAGGAAAATCTGAGCCCTATTGTTATTACTAGCACTTGTCCTCCAGTCTATATCTAGGAAGTGACAGTCTCCCGTGATCACGCAATTTCCATTAGTATTTACTTCATTAAAAACCTTAAAGAGGGCTCTATCCATATCCAAATTAGATTCCGGCGGTCTATAGCACACCCCAAGCAGTATCCCAGAGGAGGCTCTAGTAGTTTTCTTCCCCAATGTAATTTTTGCCCAGATGGACTCTGTCTTATCCATTCCATCGCTTCTTATTTGTTTACAGTCTACCTCATCATTGCTAGACAATGCTACTCCACCACGTTTACCTTTATTTCTGTCTTTCCTAAACAGCACATACCCCTCAATACCCGTAGTCCAGTCATGACTGCTATTCCACCATGTTTCTGTTATCCCTAGAATATCTGGTTTCCCTTCCTGCACCAGTAGCTCTAGTTCCTCCCTTTTGTTACCTAGGCTCCTCGCATTGCTGTACAAACATCTTAATTTTTGCTGTTTGGCCTCGCTCACATTCTGTAACCTATTAGGCACGGTCATTCTACATTCTATTAGACTGGTATCCACACTGCCCTTCCTCCTTATGTACATTCTCCTACCCACGGCTATATCCTTTCTTACTTCGTTTTCTTCCCTCTCAATGCTAAAATCCAGCGTGGAGATAACCTGAACATCTCCCAACCATCTCCCCCAAATTCCTAGTTTAAAGCGCTCTTAATCAGTTGTGGCAGCCTCCATCCTAGAAGCCTATTTCCTTCCCTACTCAGATGAAGTCCATCCTGAGAGAACTGTCCTCTGTCCATGAATGCCTCCCAGTGGCCATACATCCCAAAGCCCTCCTTATAGCACCACTGCCTAAGCCATCTATTGATAGTCATAATCTTGTCACACCTTTGTTGCCCTTCTCTAGGAACAGGCAGAATCCCACTAAAGATTGCCTAAGCCTTGATTTCCTTAAGCGTTTTCCCCAGCCTAGCATAGTCTCCCTTAATACTTTCCAGTGAGAATCTAGCCGTATCATTTGTTCCCATATGAAGGATAATTAGGGGATTCTTTCCTGCTCCCTTTAGGATCCTTTTCAACCTCAGGTCTACATCCCGTATCTTAGCACCTGGAAGACAGCATACCCTTTTCTTCTCTGGATCAGCTCTGGTTACAGGCATGTCTATTCTTCTCAGTGAAGAGTCCCTGATCACATAGACCTGCCTTTTCCTGGTGACGGTACTATTCTCCAGTCTATCCCCTGATCCCTCTGGCTGCAAGTTCTTTCCATTCCTATTCTCCCTTGTAATCCTCTTCAACCCATCCTGTATCCTCCTGGGGCTCATATTTGGTGTAGTCTTCATTGACTCTTCCCCTTTTCCTATAGGTACCCTGCTCAGGTATCCTATAGATACCTGAGCAGGGTATCTAGAGTGGAGCAGGGCTGAGGGAAGGCCAGAGGAGCTGGGGAGCTCCAGCCTGGAAAACCCCCAGGCTGCAGGCCTTGCTAAAGGCCAGGAAAGGTACTGGGACTACAGAGGTGTAGCATGGGAATAGGCAGAGGCAGCTGGTCCAACCCCCCTTGCCGATGATGAGTGGTTTACAGACTGCAGTCTGCCCCCATGAGCAGGGGCTAGATGGTGACTGGCAGTAGCCACTAAGGCAAGGAGGGGATAGAGGGTTGGGGGTTCCTCTGGGTGGGGAGACCCAGATTGTGAGTTACTGCTGGGGGCAAAACCCTGACGTAGAGAGGCACCGGGGTCTGGGAGGAACACGGGGCCAGCGACAGGCAAGACACCAGCCTGCAGAGGGCACTCCGGGCTGGAAGAGCTAATTCCAGAGACAACGATTAGGAGGCTCCGTACTGGTCTGTCATCGCTTCACCACGCACTTCCAGCCTGGGACTCAGGCTCTTGCCATGATCTGATGTCCCATCACCAACTGTGCAGCCAGCTGACGGGCAGGAGGGTAACTCCCAGAAAGGGATGGGACAGGCAGCAGGGGGAAGGAAGGTTTGAGAATAAGGATGGGCTTGTAGCTAAGACTGGGACGCAGCAGATTGGAGGTGGCTTCTTTTGCAAACCTGGACACGTAACAGATTCTCTCTGGGCCCCAGTTCACCAGGCTGGGTCTTTCCTGCCACCCAGCCTGTTCTGTCTCGTATATTTAGTTTGAGAGCTCATTGGGTCTGTCACTCTGTGTCTGTGCAGCGCCTGGCACAACAGGGCCCTGATCTGGGCTAGCATCTCTAATGCTCTTGTAAGACAAATACACAAAAACAAGGCTGAAGGAAGAGGACTACAGTGGGTTGGGAATTTCTTGACAAAACTTTTGTGGGCAGAAAATCCTGCTTTGTGAAAACGGGAACTGCTTCCGGGAGAGGGTTGGGTTCAAGGAATTGCCTGTTTTGGGGTTGGGGGGAATCAAAATGGCCAAAAACGAGCAGGTTTGCCATTTTAAGAATGAAAAGTTCTGGGTTTCCATCTCACAACAACATTGGTTTTGAAATTGAAGGGATTTATAGTAAAACAAAATGTAAGTTACATTGTGGTTGTTTGTCTATCTCAGTCTGTCTGTCTTGTCTTCTAGACAGTGAGCTCCTCAGGGCAGTATCTGTTTGTTCAGTGTCAGCCCAGCACCATAGGTCCAACCTGGTTGGGTGTCTTTAGGTGTGGACAGAATACAAACCTTAATCCCAGTTAGGCAGACGGGGCAGCGGGGGGGCATATGGCTAATGGCTGGCAGTGGAAAGGACAACAGGCTTTCTGGAAGTGAGTAGAAGAGGCAGAAAGGAGGCTACTGGGGCAGAGCCCTCACTGTGAGCTTTAGATCATGAATTTTACACACAAGTGAAGAGCCATGGGTCTGGGGCTTTAGCCTGAAAATTGAGGTGTGGTGAGCCCCACTCACCAGTACTAGGGTGGGATAGTTCTGATGAGCTGATGTCCTGCGGAAAAAGAGATTCTCTAATCACAAGTATAACCATTAAAAATCCAGAGTGCAGCTGAGCGAGAGGCAGTGCTGCTCATGCATTCAAACCCCAGCTCTTCCTGACACTAATTAATGCCTTGCAGTGCTTTGAAGAGGAAAACAGCTATCTACGATAAGCAATCAGTGTGATTTTTACTATGATTTTATTACACCAACCTTGCAAAGTTATCTTTTCTCACTTGTTTTTTTTGAACGGGCACATAAGATATCATTATTTTTTCATTTTCATTATTAGCCTCCTTGTTGATGTGATAAAGGGCAGGGGTGAGGATTTGGGTCTATTTCCCATGGGAATTTTGTAAGGTTTCATTATGTGAGTTCAGCCCGGTAGGGCAAAGAGACACAAGGCCTCTTGCTCCAGCTGGCAGCAGTCCCCAAGCAACCATTCAGCAGCTGGAGATGGCCAGAGCGCTGTGTCCTCCAGGTACACTGCACCTGCCAGGCCCCGCCTCTTCTTGATGGCCTCAGTGCTGACTGGGCTGCAGGGAGGGAGGTGTAGGAGCCGCTGTGCACCTGCTGGGGTCTCTCCCCCACCCACACACCTAGGGGCTGCCATTCCCTCTATGCCACCTGAGAGAATCTGCCCCCCAGTACTGATGGCCTGTGCTATGCCGGAGGTCAGCTTGTGATGGTCCCTGCTGGCCTTAAATCATAGGTGCTGAAACTGGGGGCGCTGTAGCACCCCCAACTGGAAGTGGTTTCCATTATATCCAGGGCTTACAGTTTGGTTCGATGGCTCTCAGCAACCCCACTATAACAATTGTTCCAGCACCCCTGCCTTAAACTCCAGGGGCAATGGGTCTTTTAACAATAGGTTTGTCCCTCAGGCTGGAAATTACTGCCCGAGAGACTAGAGACGCAAAGGGCTTGGTTCCAGTCAGCAAGGACAGATAAGAGTGGCTATCAGGCACACAGGGATCATGGGGCCTCAGATGAGACTGGTATCGTCTGCACTGTTTGGCCCTCAGTCACTCCAGACCCATGAATTCCCCCTTGGGCACCAAGCAGAGAGCAAGGCCAGGCTGTAGAGAGGTGCCTGTGAATTGAGCTAATCCGTAGCAATAATCTTTCTTGTGAACCTTGCCCATTTCATGGTCAGCGAGTGGTTCTTATCACAGTCTGATTATTCCTAGCCAGTCACTGAATGTCCAGGAGAAATCATTCCCAGTCTGAGGGTGGTCTGTGAATTGGTCACTTTGACTCTGCTAATTTCCATGTGTGGTTGGTCTCCTGAATTGATTCCATCCCTGGTTGGATGACTGCAACATTTGCAAATGTGATACAAATAGTGCCCTTTCTGGCCTGAATTTCCAGACCAGTCACTGTTTGAGCTAAAGTTGGTGAAAGTCTCTGTGTGATTTGTGGCTGCCCAGAGCTGTATGTGCAATGAATGGTCGGACCTCTCCTAGCCTAGGCTGCTATTGGGTTGGGCTTTCTCAGTCTCTCGTGTTGATGCTGTTCCACTTTGTATTAGATGTTTAACTAGTTATCGGAGCAGGGACTTGAACTCAGGTCTTCTATGTCCCCAGGAGTGCCCTAATCCCCAGTCTATAGAGTCACTCTACTGGCTTGCCACACTGTTATTTCCTCTCAGCCAATGGGTGCCACCTAGTGGGCACTACCTTAAAACCCACTTGTGGGCTATGCCCTGAAGAAACCCCTGAGCTAATCTGTCACTCCCATTTTGTTCATCACAGCAGCCTCTCGAGCCATGCCAGCCTCCCAGCCCCTTTGTGAGGATGGCCATTGTCCCGTTTTGCTGTGCCACCCTTTAAACACCAGTCACTACTGCTGCTAGTGATCAATGGCTCCATGTCTAGTTGGCAGCCGGTGTCAAGTGGAGTGCCCCAGGGGTCGGTCCTGGGGCCGGTTTTGTTCAATATCTTCATAAATGATCTGGAGGATGGTGTGGGTTGCACTCTCAGCAAATTTGCGGATGATACTAAACTGGGAGGAGTGGTAGATACGCTGGAGGGCAGGGATAGGATACAGAGGGCCCTCGACAAATTGGAGGATTGGGCCAAAAGAAATCTGATGAGGTTCAATAAGGATAAGTGCAGGGTCCTGCACTTAGGACGGAAGAACCCAATGCACAGCTACAGACTAGGGACCGAATGGCTAGGCAGCAGTTCTGCAGAAAAGGACCTAGGGGTGACAGTGAACGAGAAGCTGGATATGAGTCAGCAGTGTGCCCTTGTTACCAAGAAGGCCAATGGCATTTTGGGATGTATAAGTAGGGGCATAGCGAGCAGATCGAGGGACGTGATCGTCCCCCTCTATTCGACATTGGTGAGGCCTCATCTGGAGTATTGTGTCCAGTTTTGGGCCCCACACTACAAGAAGGATGTGGATAAATTGGAAAGAGTCCAGCGAAGGGCAACAAAAATGATTAGGGGTCTGGAACACATGAGTTATGAGGAGAGGCTGAGGGAACTGGGATTGTTTAGTCTGCGGAAGAGAAGAATGAGGGGGGATTTGATAGCTGCTTTCAACTACCTGAGAGGTGGTTCCAGAGAGGATGGTTCTAGACTATTCTCAGTGGTGGAAGAGGACAGGACAAGGAGTAATGGTCTCAAGTTGCAGTGGGGGAGGTTTAGGTTGGATATTAGGAAAAACTTTTTCACTAGGAGGGTGGTGAAACACTGGAATGTGTTGCCTAGGGAGGTGGTGGAATCTCCTTCCTTAGAAGTTTTTAAGGTCAGCTTGACAAAGCCCTGGCTGGGATGATTTAATTGGGGATGGGTCCTGCTTCTGAGCAGGGGGTTGGACTAGATGACCTCCTGAGGTCCCTTCCAACCCTGATATTCTATGATTCTAAGATTCTCTGCAGAGCTGGACAAATAATGGGGGCTTTGGTTTGCCGGCAGTTCAGGAAAAAAAAATCCGTTCATATTGAGTGTTTTGAATGTTTGCTGAATTGGAAAAGCCGGTTTGGGGTTGAATGAAGCACTTCTTTCAAGTCAAAACATTTTATTTCTGAACATTTTTAAAAGGCTCGAGTCACGAAGCTGCCGAGAGGGGTGGAGGTGTCGCTCTAGCTCTAGCCCTTCCCCCTTGTAACTTTCAGCCCAGTGGTCCACAACGGGGGAAATCTGGCTTTGTCTGACGTGAACCAGGGCTTTGAACTGTGTTTTCAGCTAGTAAAGTATTTGTACAGCTGTAGTGACTCTGTGTCACGCTGGAGCTGCCAGTCTCCACAGGGAGGGCCCTCCTGACCCCAAACCATTGCGCTGGGCCTGAAGCATCCCATCAGGCAGCCAGTGCAGTGGGGGATAGGAGAGTTGTCCTTCCAGACAGCTTGCTGCTGAGCACCACGGCGCTCATTTTAAAAGACCCTCCATCCTCTCAGTGTCTTGGGCTCTCTTCTCCAGACCCCCAGCGGCTCCACCTGACCCTTGGAAAGTGGCTTGTGGCAGGCGCAGAAAAGGGTTTGAAGCCCAAGAGCATCTATTTGTGCTAGAGCTGGTCACACATGTTCCATGCAAAGGTGGGGGGCAGGGAACGTGCTTTTGAGCAACAGAAATGTTTGTGGAGTATGTTACCAATTCTCCGATTTCTAATGAAAGTGTAACGTCCTTCAGTCTTTGATCACCAATTTTCACTTGCCCGACAAGAAACCGTTTTTGGTTTTCAGGTTTGCTTTCCTGACAAACTCCTGAAAATGTCAAAGGAATTTTTTTTTTTTGGCAAACATTCAGGACCCCTCCCCCCCCCTTTTTTTTTGTTAAAGTTCTGCACAGCGGGGGGAGGGGTCAACATTTTTTAATGAGCCCTAATTTGTGGTGTGGGGAGGATGATCCAGCTGAAAAAGTATCAAAGTGGTTGCAACCCAGCACCATTTGCATTATACTATTCTTGTCAGCAAGTTAAGGAAGTATGGGCTGGATGAATGCACTATAAGGTGGGTAGAAAGTTGGCTAGATTGTCGGGCTCAACGGGTAGTGATCAATGGCTCCATGTCTAGTTGGCAGCTGGTGTCAAGTGGAGTGCCCCAGGGGTCAGTCCTGGGGCCGATTTTGTTCAATATCTTCACAAATGATCTGGAGGATGGTGTGGATTGCACTCTCAGCAAATTTGTGGATGATACTAAACTGGGAGGAGTGGTAGATACGCTGGAGGGCAGGGATAGGATACAGAGGGCCCTCGACAAATTGGAGGATTGGGCCAAAAGAAATCTGATGAGGTTCAATAAGGATAAGTGCAGAGTCCTGCACTTAGGACGGAAGAACCCAATGCACAGCTACAGACTAGGGACCGAATGGCTAGGCAGCAGTTCTGCGGAAAAGGTCCTAGGGGTGACAGTGGACGAGAAGCTGGATATGAGTCAGCAGTGTGCCCTTGTTGCCAAGAAGGCCAATGGCATTTTGGGATGTATAAGTAGGGGCATTGCCAGCAGATAGAGGGACGTGATCGTCCTCCTCTATTCGACATTGGTGAGGCCTCATCTGGAGTACTGTGTCCAGTTTTGGGCCCCACACTACAAGAAGGATGTGGATAAATTGGAGAGAGTCCAGCGAAGGGCAACAAAAATGATTAGGGGTCTGGAACACATGAGTTATGAGGAGAGGCTGAGGGAACTGGGATTGTTTAGTCTGCAGAAGAGAAGAATGAGGGGGGATTTGATAGCTGCTTTCAACTACCTGAGAGGTAGTTCCAGAGAGTATGGTTCTAGACTATTCTCAGTGGTGGAAGAAGACAGGACAAGGAGTAATGGTCTCAAGTTGCAGTGGGGGAGCTTTAGGTTGGATATTAGGAAAAACTTTTTCACTAGGAGGGTGGTGAAACTCTGGAATGCGTTGCCTAGGGAGGTGGTGGAATCTCCTTCCTTAGAAGTTTTTAAGGTCAGGCTTGACAAAGCCCTGGCTGGGATGATTTAATTGGGTATGGGTCCTTCTTTTGAGCAGGGGGTTGGACTAGATGACCTCCTGAGGTCCCTTCCAACCCTGATATTCTATGATTCTATGATTCTATACCAATGGGATGTTCTCAGCTTGCACTTTTTCAAATAACAAATTTTTGAAAATCCAGCTTTGAGCAAGAACAAGTTTTAAAAGCTGCCTTAAATTGGTCAGTGAATTGTCTTTTCTCCGCTGCTGAGGTCTGTAAGGCCTTCTCTGAGCATATGGATTTAACTGTGTTGGGCAGGGGGTGGCTTCCTACCAACATGGTTTAACTGGTGCAAGTCGCGTGGGGATGGAGTCACCTGGGTGTAAAGGTGCCTGTACTGGGAGAGCTGGTGCCCTTGCCCTACAGTCCTTCCATGCCTAACTACCCCATGCCCTGACAAGGAGGAAGCTGACCATGCAGTGAAGCAACACTGCGTTTACACCACAGGCTGTCAAAGTCACCGAGGGAACAGAGAGAACAGACGCTTGCCTCTACCTCTTTCCGTTACAGGAATCTCAGGTTTCTTTTGGCAGTGGATCAGGGGCAGTTGCAGACAGAATGAGATGCTCAGGTAGGCAGTGGTGCTTTAATTCCCTCTGAGGCTAAATGCTCATCACCCAGCGCTGGGCATCAGGGCCAAGTGCGAAGCCTTTGCCGACCGGAGCTTGTAATGCAAGCCCAGGCCTGGCCTCCTGCAGCCTTCTCCCCAGCGAGGGGGCTGCTCTGCTAGGAATCTCAGCAAGTGGCTTCCTCTAACTTAGTCAAAAAAAGAAAACGGTGACATTTAAGCCCTTTCTCCCTAATGGGAAATGGCAGATGAAATGAAAAGTTAATGAAGGTAACTGTGTCTCACAGAATCTGGGCTCTTCCCCTCCCTGCCGGCCTCTCCATTCTCCAATTAACATCTTGGCTGGATGGCCAGGCTGTGAAGAATCTGCCAAGATAGGGGGCCTGTGGGGGTAGGGGTGGAATGGGGGAGACGCCAGCTGCTCCTTCTCTTGGCACAAAGCAGATGAAAAGAGCAATCTTCCATGTGTTTGAGAAGGGAACAGAGACCCCCTGTGCCTCTCATTCATACCACTCCCTCCCCTCTCATTAGAGCAGGATTCTTGCGAGCCAAGCACTGCAACTGCTACAAGGAGGACTAAGTGCATACTGCCCAGGGATTGCTATTATGCTCCTGAAGGGGGTTTCCTGTGCTTGGGAGCCCAGGGACTGTCCTGTAGCAGGGGAGGTCTCGTTCCAACCCCCAAGCTGTGCACGGCAGACTGCCAGATTTACCCTCCGGCCTGCTGTACATTCGGCCCCACAACTTCTGCGGGGCTGTGGAGCTGAAGACAAACTGCCGATCTAACCATGGGTATTGTGGAGAATAGATTTGTACGTGGAGGGGCCTGGGCTGCTGGCAGGAAACGGTAGTGCAACTCGCAATGAAGAGCAAAGCTAGTCGTGGCGAGGGCACCCGACGGCTGGTGCCAGCTTGGAGTGAAGGTGCTTAACAGGCTAGAAACATGTCTCCTGCCAGAAACCCCAGCTCTCCCATTGCCCTGGGACAGGACACGCCTGTTGTTCTCAGTGCAAGCGCTGAGGCCCCTCTCTGGGGCAGCAGCCTGGGGAACAGGGAGCTGCTCTCTGGGAGCATGGTGCACTTTAGAAGGGAGAAATATGCCTGAGGGCATCCATGTTGGCGTGCCTTTTGGGGTAGTGCCTCATCCCATCTCTGAAAAGAGAAACACCTCCTTCAAAGCCAGGGCTCCCTTGCCTTGCTGAGCAGCCAGTGGTGCATCGCGAGCTTCACACAGCAGTAAGCCCATCCGTGTGCGAAAGCAACAGAGTCTCTGGCACAAACAGAGGCATCATTCTGAGCAGGAGGGATCCACACAAGCGTGTTGGAAGGCATTGGGGCCCATCCTTCCAGCCCTACACACACCCGGGGCCGGTGTCTCCCAGACTAGCAGAGTTAGGCAGAGTTTGTTGGAGAAGGAACCAAGATCAGCTTCATGGGGAGGGGATGGGGAGGAAATGAATGTGATTTTTAAGCCCTTTTCCGGTAGGATGGAGCCGTCCCTGCTCGCTGCAGAGGCTGCAGTGGGGGCAGGAGCAGGATGGGCGGCCGGATTCCAGCTCGAACAACACGAGTGGTGCAGCTGCACCAGCTCAGGCGTGAGCGCAGGCTGGGCGGGACCCTGGGTCATTACCAGGCAGCCAGCCCACTCTTCAGCCCTACTGCTGGCTTCCTGGCTCTCCGGACGTGAGCTAGCTAGACTAAGCGAGCTCAGCTCTGCTAAGAGGTAGGAGAGGGAATGTGCATTTCTCCCTGCCCACAGCAGTCTATGATAAATCCAGCCAACAGCTAAAGCAATTGCAGGCTCTATTGACATGTGTAAAGCTCTCCCAGCTCTGGGGAGCCCCCCTGGGGACCTGTGGCAGGTCGGAGAGCCATGCTACGTTGGAGATACCCAGCCGTGGGGAGCAGGGGCCTTGGAGCCAGCATGGAAGCACAGGACACTGGAATGCGTTGCCTAGGGAGGTGGTGGAATCTCCTTCCTTGGAAGTTTTTAAGGTCAGGCTTGACAAAGCCCTGGCTGGGATGATTTAACTGGGAATTGGTCCTGCTTCGAGCAGGGGGTTGGACTAGATGACCTTCAGGGGTCCCTTCCAACCCTGATATTCTATGATTCTATGATTCTATGACAGCTCAGCAGATACCATGAGGTCTCGGAAGCTCTCTGGATTCTGGGGGCTCAAACCTCCCACTCATTCCCTGGGGGAGGGGACCTTTTTCTCCAGTAGACCCATCTGGGACAGCCAGAGGGAGTGCTTCTCCCCCCCGCCCAGCTGCGTCGCATAGACTTTTCCACGGTAGAGGGAGATAAAAGGTAAAGTCCAGTATGCTGCTGCCATTTGCCCCAGCTCTGCTCCTGCAGAAGGGCGGGACAGAGAGGGGGCCCCGGCATAGGGCTGCTCCAGCGCTTCGTTCGGTTCATTGGGCCCACGGATCAGCGCACTCCTCAGGGGAACACTCAGCATTGTACTAAACCAATTTTAGGAAAGTGTTCAGTGATGCCAGGGCCCTTAGTGTCAGCTGGCACCTGGGCTGCCACTGTCACTACCCCCATCGTCAGGTGGGAGTTAAATTGTCCCAAACTCCCCGTCACAGTACAGACCGAGAGATCCCATTGAAATAAATCACACACCCATGTTACCTGCTCCTACAGCTCAATAGTCCTGGGCACATCCTCCGGCATGAGCAACCCGCTGCTCCCCCCAGGTGTGGGCTGGGTCCAGGTCACTTGCTGCTTCCGGCACCAGGCCTCCTGCTAACCTCCCATGCCGCCCTGGATCCTGCGTCCCCCTGAAGTGTGAGGCCTCCCCAAAGCCCAAACATTGGTAGAGCCAGGCCCACGTTCCTAAACACTGGCAGAGCACGGGACCCACGGGCCCCTATAACTCACCGCCTATGCTTGGCCGAACTGTCCGAGGGTCAGACACAGCCAGGTAGCTGCTCCTTCCCCGTTGTTACACCCAGCCAGGTATTGTCAGGGGCAGGACGTGTTGACGCTGACATCCTTCTTATGGCACTTCCACCCTGTTCAGGAAAGAGCCTGACTCCCATTCTCCTGTGATTGGCAGGCCCCAATCAGAGAAAGGCTGCGTGAATTGTGGGGTGTTCATCAATGTCCAAAGACCCAGCACTAAAAACATCAGTATCGGATAGGCCAGGTGGGAGCAGATCCTAGGCCCACCCAGTCCAGTGTCTGATCTGTGACAGTGGCCAGCACCAGCTACTTCTGAGGCAGGTCCAAGATTCCTGTGACCTCTGTCACAGAGTGTGAGGGAGTCCAGGCCCTGCACCCCTTTTCCTGGGATTCACTGAGACTCTCAGCCAGCCAGTAAAACAGAAGATTTATTGGACAACAAGAACACAGTCCAAAACAGAGCTTGTGGGTCCACCCAGGACCCCTCAGTCAAGTCCTTCTGGGGGAGCAGGGAGCGTAGACACCAGCCCTGGGGTTCCCTGCGTTCCTCCACCCAGCCCCAAACTGAAAACTAACCCCCCCCAGCAGGCTCTCTCCTGCAGCCTCTGTCCACATTCCTGGGCAGAGGTGTTACCTCCCCCTCCCCCTCCTGGCTCAGGTTACAGGCTCTCAGGTCTCCCATCCCCAGGGCACATTCCCAGGTCAACACTCCCCCCCGCCCCCCCCACTGCGTCACATCGTCACACCCTCTGCTGAGACTGAGCCAGCGATGACGTGAACCCTGCCCAGTACGAACTGGGCTGAAGCCCTCAGCTCCCTGCATTCAGGGCTTGAACTGCCACTATCCGAACCAGGCTCCCCGTGTGACCTCAAGATTAACAGCTCTGAATGCCTTCTCCCAGCGCCAGCCTCACTTTGTCATGCAGCCAGCAATGGGCATGGGATCCCCCCTGGGCATCTCCCTCCACATCCCCAAGCAGCCTCAGCTAATGAGATGGCACCTGCTTTCTGTGGGCCATTGGGTCCGAGACCAGGTGGATGCGCAAGTGTGTCTGGAGCAGGCATGCTGTGTAGGGCTGCCAACCTTCTAATTTCTGAAAACCAGACACTACTGCAGGCATGCCACAACCTCCCCCTGGACCATCTCTTCCATCTCTAAGGCTCTGCCACCCACGCTCTGCTCTCCCCCTTCCTTGTGGCTAGATCCTCTCCACCTCTCTCCCCTCCCCCATCTGGGCTTCCTCTGCTCCAGGGCTGGGATGGGAGCCGGCTTGGCCATGAGATGCAGGATGGAGGTGGCCCTGGCTGAGCAGGGGCTGGCACAGTGTGATGACCCAGCACCTCCCCCTGACCCAGAAGAAGAGTATCTACTGGGCCCACGGGGCCTGTGCCCAGGGGCCCTGGCCAATTGGAGGCCCCCAGAAAAATGGGCACCCTGGGGCCCAGTGGAAATCCACTGGGGGGGTGGCAGGGGAAGCCTTAGTGACAGTGCCGCCCTGACCCCAGAGCGCCGGGCAGGCGGGGCAGCCCCTTGTAGCCCCACCCCATCCTCAGAAAGCAGGAAGATACCAGTCACCTGTTCTCCTTCAGCTGACGACTACATCCCCCAGTCTCTTCCTTGACACGGTTTGGAAGCAGGCATTTTTATAAGGTGATACAGCTTCTGGTGCTGCTAAATAGTTAGCAAGCACTTAGTATTTTAGCTGTTTTCCAAAAAAGTGTAGTAATTACACGTTCCTGAAGCTGATGTTTATGATTCTGAAGCCTGTCTTTTGGAGGCTTTCAAGAAGCTAGATGGCTGGATTAAAAACGTGTAGATCCACTAATACTGGAAAGTAGGGGTAGCACTTCAAAACTCAATTGTCAGTCTTCTGCACCCAGCAGCTGGTGTTTGGCAGTCCAAGCATTTGGTCATCTTTTAGGTAGCAATTTTACCTGGAGCCCTAAATGCGTCTCCCCCTCTAACTTCTTTCATGCACCAGCCTCTGAGCCATGTCGTCTTGGTAAAGGCATGAACCCAACCAGCCTGTTAGTGCAACAGCTCTTCAACAAGCCCAGATGGCTGCAAGGTGACACCCGGCTGCCTGCTGTGCAAACTCCCCACTTAGAACAGGATTGGACAGGATCTATTTTATTGATGTGGCTGAGTGATACCAAAAGCAGGGACTGGCTCCAAAAGGACCCTGTTACCTGATCCCCACATCCAGGCCCTCAACAATCAGCCCCAGCTGAAGATGGGAGAACAATGACCCCCCCCCAGAATCTTGGCCACGGGAATCTTCCTGGGTCCTTAGAGACACGTGTAGTTAACACACACACATGTAAGAAATGACCAAATTATCTGTTGTGCATTAGAGCCAGAGCGATATGCTGGGCAGAGACTCCGGGGCAAAAGGTGGCTGAGTGTCTTTTCTCCGCGTACTGAGAGTTTGTGGTGAGATCAAGTAGGCCTTGATCAGCATCACCTTCAACTCCCACCCTCCCTAGCAAAATCAGCCACATTTTTCCTTATGACTGTAACCCTTCTGCCTGTCAGACTTGGCAGCAACAAGGGCCGGGTTCAATATCTAGGGGATCCATTCCAATAACACAATGCAAACCGGCTCGAGCCCCCACCCAGTGACCTGGGACAAATCTATACCACCCCCGCTGGGCGCCTCCAAGAGGCAATACTTCCCCTCTCGCAAGCACATAGTCTAAGTGTAGCAAAAAGCCTTTTAATAACAGAGAGAAACAATGTGGTATTATGTTGGGGAAACACCACCAACAGGATTCATAACACAACCCATGAGCAAAAAGCCCACCCCAAGCAAATTGGGGCATGCCCTTTCCCTTTGGTTCTTGAGTCCAGCAACCCCAAATCACCCAAAGTCCCAAAAGTCCTATGACCCAAAAGTCTCTGTCCCTGGTCAGGGCAGCCCCAGACTTCGAAAGTTTATCTGCAGAGCTTTACTTCCCAACCTGGGTGGAGATGGGCGGGGGGAGAGAGAGGTAAGGGGGCACCTTACATGATCCAAAGCTGACCGCCCCACAGCTCCATAGGCCTTCGCTCCGCTCCGCTAGCCACCCCACAAACTGCTTCGCTCAGCTCTGCTGTGCAGCCCACAAGCAGCTCCTGCCGTCCCACGAACTGCTCCGCTCCACATCCCACAAGCAGATCCTGCCATCCTATGAACTCCTCCCACCAGCCATCCCACAAACTGCTCCACAATATATCTTCAGGCTCCCCCACTACTTAACACAATGCTCAGTGATTTCAGCTTGTAGTAGAGGAGCCTCAGTGCTGGTGCACCACTAGCCCAAAGTGAGCTCAGCAGCCCTAACTAGACTCCTGATGGAATCAAAATTAGCTCTGATATTCCACAGTGGAGAGAGGAGGAAGTATAACTAGCATGTAAGGCCCTCACCAAGGAACCCCATACCATCAAATATTAATACTTATCCCCAGCCTCTCTCAGTTCACAGAGTTTTGGAACCTATGACCCTTGCCTAGGGAGTGCTACTTAGTTGATGGTGAGTCCCTCCATCATAATAAAAGGCCAAGTACAGTTCCAAGCACAGTTCCCATAATCAGGGTAATAACAATTTATTCTTCCTGCCCCAATAACAGAGACACTGGGGATCCCACAGCAGCTAAAGTGACCATTTGGGCAGCTATGGCCTCATTCTAGGTGGGCTGGGTGTGCCTATGCAAATGAGATCGGCCCCTGAAGTTCTTTTCCACAACTTGCCACACCTCGCCACCAGATGTCAGGGTGCAGCTCATCCTGACTCTGCTTACATGACTTCACCTACAGTTGGCTCTCTCCCGGCTGATGGGAGATTAGCTCTGGCGATGTCATCAGCCAGATTCTGCTCTAATTTACACTGTATAGTTTTATTGGAAACCTGCCCACTTCTAAAGGCGCAAGCCCGCCCACTTCTAAAGGCCCCTCCCCCAGCCTAGCGGGAGGGACCACTGGACCCAGGGACCAAATGAATGCAAGGGACAACTAAATAAAAACAGGGATCGGAGTGAAGGTCATAGGTTCAAAACGAGGGTACCGGATGAGGATACCGAGCAGAGAACCCTGGACAGCGCCCACTGCTCCTCAAAGCTATCGACGGAGCCAGCGGACGCTGCCCAGTGGAACTCTGCCCAGATGCATGAGATGAGGGAGGAACGGAAATAGGCCCCACAGTTGCAGAGCACCCCCTCATCCAGCAGCCTCCTCCTGGTGTTGTAGATAGATACTTTAGCTAGAGCCAGGATGAGGTTGACGAGACGGTCTTGCGACTTGGTGGGGCCATAGATGGGGTGTGCAAAAAGGAACAGGTGCGGGGAAAAGTGCAGCCAGAACCTCAACAAGAGGTTCTGGAGGAAGGAATAGGAGCTGCAAGCTGGTGCATTCAAGATAGGCATGCGCCAGGTTCTCCCTCACGCCGCAAAAGGGGCAGGCCTCAGGTGTAGGGGTGAACCACGCCAGGTGCACGCCTGTGCTCACGGCTCCATGAAGGAGCCGCCAACTGATGTCCCCGGCGAGCCGTGGGACAAAGGTGGAATAAAGGCTGGCCCACCGGGGCTCCTCACCTTCTTGAGGTGGAAGATAGTCCCGCCATTTTGTGTCGGAGCAGAACACGAGGGTGAGGAAATGCAGCGTGTGGAGCACGAGTGTATACAAATGGACTCCAGGCGTGGTTTGGAACCGAACCGGATGCAGGGTGTGCAGGCGGCTCAGAGTGTGGGAGCGGGGAGGCCGGGGGGTGCTCGTGGAACAAGGGCTGAAGAAAAATGTCCGGAGGGCTGGGGGTGAGCGGGGAGCACCCTCTTGCAGGGCCCACTGCAGGAAGACGAGAGAATCTGGTGACAAGGTGGTCTCCACCTCCTGGAGTACGCGCCTGGGGGTCGGAAGGGTGGAAAGCCCCATGCGTCGACCGAGCACACGAGCGCCACCCAGTCCCCCCGACGTAGTCCAGAAGGTCTCCGACTCTGGTGGTTTCTGCCAGGACCAACCTCCGACGCACCAAGGGAGACTCTGCCACCTGCACACATAGATCAGGCTCTGCGAGGAGGTCCGCCCCCTTGGTGGCCACAAAGGACCTGGTCACCGAAAAAAGCTTTCATGTCTGGAGGAGGTCCTGATGGAAGACCGGCAGCTCTGAGAGGTCTTGCAGAAGGCCCCTTGGGTGGAGAAAAAGAGCTGCCGGTCGTATCGGAGCTCTCGGAGGCGGCGGAGGAAGGTGTGTGCCAACGTGCCCCATGCCGGACTACCTGCACCATAAAGGAATCTCTGCAGGGCCTGGAGATGGAAGACATGGACCTGGCTGCACAGGCTCCCTGCACAGGGAGCTCGCCTGCCACCCGTCCCCGACCACCAGGCCAGAGCTCTTGACCCAGTTGACCCGGGCGGAGGAGGCCGGCGAGTAAAAGGCCTGGCAAGCCTCCACCCACACCAGGTTGTCCGGGTCCTGGACCAAGAGAAGCATGTTGTCGGTGTACGCCGGCAGGACCAGCCGCAGCTCCAGCTCCTGAAGCACCAACCCCGTCAACCTCAGCAGAGGAGATGGAGGAAGGGCTCAATCACCAGAGTGTACAGCTGGCCCAAGAGGGGGCACCCCTGCCGTATTCCCTGCCCGAAGCTGACCATCTCCGTCAGGGTCCAGTTGAGCCTGACCAGACATTCCGCATCAGCGTACAGCACCTGGAGAAAGCCCACAAACTGGGGCTCGAAGCCAAATGCCCACAGAGTGCCCAGGAGATACTCGTGGTCCATCCTGTCAAACGCCTTCTCCTTGTCCAGGATCAGGAGGGCGAATGACAGACCATCCCTATGCCCCAGCTTCAACAGGTCCCGGATCAAATACAAGTCATCAAATATGGTCTGGCCTGGGATGGTGTATGTCTGGTCGGGATGGACCACGTCTGCTAGCACAGACCCCAGCCGCAGCGAGATGGCCTTCAGCACGGACTACAAGGTCGTAGTGAGGAGCAAGATGAGATGCCAATTCCGTAGGTTGCGGAACATTGGCCTGCTAAACCCAGGGTTGTGAGCTCAGTCCCTGAGGGGGCCATTTAGGGATCTCGGGCAAAAATTGGGGATTGGTCCTGCTTTGAGCAGGGGGTTGGACTAGATGATCTCCTGAGGGCCCTTCCAACCCTGATATTCTATGATTCTATGATACAGTGGGGGCCCCCCTCCAAAGGGGAGGCCAACCGCTCTGTCTGGGCTGTGGACGGTGCACCCGCAGGCCCAGGGCATGGCTGCTCGGCCTTGGCCATCGCCCCAAGGGCCTTGGCGGCCTCGGACAAGGTGCCATCTGCGGCCGGGCAGAAAGGAAGGGCCAGAGGCGCCCCAAGGACCAAAGCGGAGGCAAAAGTTGGGGGTGAGGGGCAGGGGGAGGAGGGGGCAGCAGGAGTAAGCCGCCGCCCAGATCGAGGCCCGCTGGTGGAGGTTCATCCTCCCCCAGGTGAGTTCAGTGCCCGCGGCCCCGGCGACCTCCCTGCCAATCACAGGGGCAACAGTTGTCCCAGTATTGGCGGCGGCAGGGGACACAGGTGGTATGGGGCCATGGAAACTTCTGCAGAGGCCTCCTTGGGCGGGGAAGGGACTCAACAAGGGGGGCGGTGGCAGCTCCATCTGCTGCCATGGCTCCCGTGGCTAGCGCCTCCTGCTGGGCTCCTTCCGGGGGTGTGGCGGAAGATGTAGCAACGTCAGCCCCCCGCAGCATCTTTTGGGGGGCCTCCTCTCCCTCCTCGTCAGAGGGGAGGGATCGAGCCCACGATTTGCAGCCGCCGCTCTTCCCCCGGCCGAGCACCCAGCCCTCCGAGGTGCAGGTGGAGGGCCGGTCAGCAGGGCAGGGCCAGGGGGCGGCAAGGGCAGGACAGCGGGGGGAAGGGAAACCTCCTCCTGGGGCAGGCCCTCTCCCTCAGCTAGCAAGGATCTCGCCGCCCTCTCCCCCACAGGAGGAGGGGCAGCGGCAGCCGGGCCACCAGGGTCACTGGCAGTGACAGGGCCAGCTCCCTCCCTGGTCTCGGGGGTCCCGGGCAGCCCTTCGAGCCGGACCAGGGGGCAGTCCCTCTGGACATGCCCCGTTGCCCAGCAGAGGAAGCACTAGGCCTCCCCAGTCGAATAATGGACCCGGAAATGGGCCCCCTAATAGGGCACAAGGAAGGACCCTCAAGTGCCACCCCGCCACACGTTGCCGGCGGCACTTGGATCTGCTCCTGCCGGTGGAAGGACAGAATGCGGCGGAGGGCGGGGTCCTTGCAGCTGTGGAGGAAAAATTCAGTGGACCCAAGTAGGCCTAAACTTCCCAAGTAGGCCTAAAACTTTGGTTGAGCTAACTGTGTATATGAAGCATAAGAAAAGAGTATGGAAAATTCTATTGAGGGATGATTGCAAACAGCACAGCTTAAAAAATGTAACCATAACTGCTAGAAGTTAGAAAAAACCATTAACTGCAAAGAAAACACCTGTCAGTAACAGGAAAAGCTTGTTTTTCTAAACTCCAAGTAAGGCAAAGCTACTGTTAAAGCTCGCACTATATGCCAAATAAGGAAAATGCTATTGAAAGAAGTGTTTGACAAATTGTGGTTTTCAGCAAAATAAGCTCCTGTATTTCTGTTTACGGCAGAGCAGCTTTGGTTGACTCTCTCTGCACGTGCATGCTTGAATAAAAGAACCTCAGGTTTGTTCTGATCCAAACACAACACGTGGTTAATTTTTCCATGACACAGCCCAGCAGGAGAGGGCTGATAGCAGAAATGGGCTTCCCTAGCGTGGAGAGGGCAGGCGACAGGGCAGCGTTGGGAAGGAAGGGCGGGACGGAGGTCAATACTACCCATACACCCAAGTCCTCTGGTGGTTCTAGGGGGACGAACACCCCCCCCCCCCCCGCCAGGCCCTTCTCTACCGTCTCCTGAGCAGCGGCCTCCGATGCTAGGAAGAACACAACTTTACCATACATCTTGGAGGCTGCCACAATGGCCGTGAGCCCCACCACCCTCGCCAGTGCCCGCACATATGTTTCAACGTGGGGCTAGGCGGGCACCAGGAGGCAGCGGACGCCTTGCCTCCTGGTCAGCGAGGGGAAGGGGTCCCGGCTGCCAGGGATGGTACCGGAGGCGGCAGTCAGGGCAGATTGCGCGTTCGCACGTGGAGGGGCAGCAGCCACCTGTGTGTATGCTCTGGGGCCTAGGAATTGAGCACCCCCAGAGCTGGTGGCAGGAACAGCCGGGGAAGGAGGGGCCGTGGCAGATGTTGGGCCACGGCAGGGGGAGCGGCTCTGCTGGCGGGAGATTTTGTTTGCCGGGCAGGGCCTTTGCCCTTTTTGTTCCCCTGGCCTTTTTTACCAGTGGAAGCGGGGGCCATGGCAGCAGCGGAGTCTGGACCAATGGTAGCCGAGAGTTCAGCCACAGGGGGAGGTAGGGATGGTGGCGAAGGGGGGACCACAGGGTCAGCAGGGGCAGGAGCAGGAGCAGGGGCAGGGTCCTCCTCCATGCTGGCAAAAGACAGGAGGAGGCCTTAATATGGGGTTGGAACGATGGACAGCCGCTCCTCCCCACTAGGCAACACATAGGGGAGGAGGACGCTAACAGGAGGGGTGGGGGGATGGGGGTGGGCGACTATTCCTCCCTGCTAAGCTCTATTCAGGGAAAGAGGGCGCCTTTAGGGTTGGGGGGGGAAGGGGGAGGTAACGGGAAAGGGGGAGCAAGGGAACAAGCAACCACACCTCCCCGCTAAACTGCAAGTAGGGGAGGAGGGTCCTGTGAGAGGAGAGGGACCACCCACTCCTTCCTGCTGCGCTGTAGGCAGGAGAGGAGGGTGTCCCAAGGAGAGGGGAAAGGGAAGAAGCAACCACTCCTTCCCTCTAGGCTGCAGGCAGGGGAGGAGGACACTAGCAGGGGCAAAAAAGGGGGGTGCAGTTACGGGACAGGGATACCGGCTCCTCTAGCTGCACTGGGAAAGGGAGGGATTCCAATTCCATTAGGAAGGCTGTGAACAGTGGGGGGGGGGACTGAAAAGGGCACAAGGGCTTACGGATGGGGCATGGGCGCACAGGGAGAAGGAACTGAACCGGGGGAGCAAGGGAGGACAGGGGAAAAAGGGGAAAGCTAGGCAAATCACAAATGGGAGCTACAAGGGGAAGGGCGGGGCAGGCAACCAAACTAAAACCCAAAGTTTGGGGCAGGGCAGGTAGCAAACACCAAAGAGCCAGGGCGGGAAAGGCAAACTAACAGAAGGGGAACTCCCAAAGGGTCAAAACAAATAGTTGGGGGGGGGCAAACTAACACAGGGAAGCTGGGGAGGACAGCAGGGAAAGGCCCCACCAGCCAAACGCAGCTGGGGGGGTGGGGTAAATCCAAGGTGCAGGGCATGTGCGCCCACATGCGCCTATATAACTCAGTCTCTGCCGCTTACTGCGGCACACAGTCCCAGGTAGCGAAGGGGGAAGAACAAGCAGCCATGTCAAGGGGCGAAGAGTGGGTTCAGATGGTAAGCGGGGTGGTGGAGGGGGCGGCAGCAATGGTGGGGGAGGTAGGAGGGAGCAGATGGGCAAGGGGGAGGGCTCCGCACCTCTCCTCCGTGCTCCCCACAACAGCAACAGGAGTTGCCACCACCCCAGGAGCAGAGATGTTAAAGTCGCTCAGTCCGTGGACAAACCCCCACCACGATGTCCCTCGGTAGGTGTCCTCCTCCGCAACGACAGCAGTGTCTCCAGCACAGCAGCAAACAGCAGTCAGCTGGTCAAGCAGGAGGGACCCTTAGGTGGTGGCAGGGCCCGTGCTTCTCCCTCCAGAGGCCGGGGTGTGGGGGGGAAGGATGGCAAGCCCCCCCGCCCCCCAGCAGCAGCAGCAGCAGTAGTCCAGGGCAGGAGACTCCAGCCAGCAGAAGCAGCCCAGGGAAGGAAAGCATTCCAGCCAGTAGCAGCAGCCTAAAGAAGGAGGGAGCTCCAGCCAGCAGGGCAGCCCAAGCGGACTGTCCTCTCCTTGCAATGGGGTGGCTGCCCCACTCCTACAGAACAGGGGTTGAAAGCAGCCGTGGAGAGGCCTATGGCTAGGATGAGCAGCTGAGGGAATAGCTGACTACAGATGTGGCCAGCTCAATTAGGGCCCAGCTGGCCCTGATAAGAGGGCTGGGGACCAGGAGCTGAAGGAGTCTCACTCTAGCCCTGGAGTGGGAAAAACCTGGCTGCCTGGGAGCGGGGTACCTGAAGCAGAGCTGTACTGAGGGGCGGAGTAAGAGGAGCTGGGGAGCTCCAGCCAGGCAACTCCCCAGGCTGAGGCCTTGGTTAAGGCCTAAAGAGATATGGGGGGCGATAGAGGGGCAGCCTGGGGATAGGCAAAGGCAGCAGATCCTACCCCCTTGCCAAAGATGAGTGACCATCACAGACTGCAGTCTGCCCCAGGGAAAGGGGGCTAGATGATGACTGGCAATCACCACTGAGGCAAGGTGGGCTTAGAGGGTTGGGAGTTCCCCTGGGGAGGGGAGACCCAGAGTGTGGGGGGTACTGCTGGGGGCAGAACCCTGAGGTAAAGGGGCACCGGGGTCTGGGAGGGACACTGGGCCTGAGGCAGGCGACACACCGGCCAGCAGAGGGCGCTCAGAGTGCTGCAAAAGAGCTAATTCCCAGACAACCAGCTGGAGGCACCGCACCAGTGAGTCACTAGGCCAATTGAGGGGCAGTGGAAAAATGCTTCCCCTGTGCCCTGACTCTGTTCCCTGGCAGGGGCAGCAGGTGAAGCCTCAGTGCCTGGCCCCCGGCTGCAGGCCCGGCACTGGAGAAGCTCTAGCTCTCTGCTACGGCCTTAGGGCTGGGGGAGCTCTCAGTCCCTGCTGCAGCCCCAGGACTATGGTGGGAGGGTATAGAGCTTCTCCAGTCTTGGGGCTGGGGGGCAGAAAGGAGCAAATGGGGTGAAGGCCTTAGTAGGGGGGTGGAATGGGTGGGACTGTGGGTGGAACGGGGGGGACCACGGGGGAAGGGGCATAACAGGGTGGGGCAGAGGCGGGCCCACAGGTGGAAGGGGCAGAATGGCAGAGAGACTGCAGGCAGAAGGGGTGGGGCCCCCCACTTGCTCTGGCCCAGGGCCCCACAAAATCTTAATCTGCCTATCCCCCACCCACCCACGGTAACTGGATTTTGGTGTCCGATCAGTATATCTGACTGGACACTAAACTGGTCCCCTTTTGACCGGACTTTCTGGCCAAAAGCCTGATACCTGGAAACCCGAATGCTGTGGGCTGCACTGACCTGTGTTTGCCACCGAGCCTGCCCGTCCCCATTAATTGTCAGCTTTGAAATGATTCCTTCATTTGCACTAATGCAGTAAGAGGCCAATTTTCCTGTGTTCTTTGTGTTGGAAGCAAACTGGTGCTGCTTCCTGGGCAGTGAGCATTGTGCTGCCTGACTGTCCGCTATGCTAATGCACTGTCTCACTGCAATTTCATTTCAACAGGGACTAATTTAAAAGAAATGACCAGCCTGCCAGGGGACTCCAAAGATCCCTTCTGATGAGTTTTAGCAGCTTCAGCAAAACTCTAATTTGAATTTCAGTGGCTGCTGTGTGATTTGCTCAGTGACAGTGGAGCGAGGATAGAACTAGTGCTGCCTGTCATTGGAGCCTCTATCTTTCACCTCATTGTGCTGATGTGTTACAGGAGGGGAAAAAGGAAGGGAAAAGTTAAGAGAGGGTGGCTTGAATAAAGTGCATGTGCAATGCACACGCCAAGGAGAAATAAACAACTGATGATAGAGAGGAAAGAAAATCGAGTGTAAAAGGACTGGGCTGGGAAGAGGGAGCTGAATAAATCAGAGCAGGAGGTGCTGGTGGCCAGGAGGGGAGGCTGCAGGCCCTAGTGCCGGTTAGCAACTCACGTGGGGACAGTCAGTGTTCTAGCCAAACAGTGTAAAGGCTTGGCCAATTTTGAGTAAGCTGACAATGGTGCAGGAACAGATTCATCTTGAAATTAGTGAGAGTGTCTTGTGTAGCTCAGCCGCTCAGCCCGGGAGCCTGGAGGAGATGGGGCCTCACAACAAGGGAAGCCACCTACATGTTGCGGGTTCACAGATCAAAACAAACCCCTGTCTGTGGCCTGCTCAAATCTCCCCAGCCCGCACCCCAGGGGACGTTGGTGGCACTTGATATTTGATGCATTTCATACAGACAACGCATGAGATCAGTGAGCAAAAGGAACACAGTGGCCAGAGTCTAGGAGATATGCCAATGTCAAACAAAATTGGAAAAGATGCTGGTCAGACCGAGAGCTTAATCAATGAAATACTCCAACCTGCATGGCCAGCACAGAGACAGTGAGATGCACCAGCCGACGGGACCAACACAGAGCTAGAGAGACGCCAGCCAATGGGACCAGCCTTTAGAGCCAAATTCACAGATAGTTTTGATGCCCCGCAAAATGCATTTTCCAATGAATTTATTATTCAATTAGCTGGATTCGTTAGTAGGGAGCAGGGGCGGTGCCTCCCCACTCCAGCCTGTCTCTGCTTTGGATCTTCATATCTGCTGTGCCCACATGCCATTGCCCAGGAGCCCATGGACGCTCGAGTGTTGAAGGCCCCACGCTCCCTGCAAGCACAGGGTGCAGTGTGGCTTGTTTCCACCCCTGGTGCTTCATGCCTCTTGTTATGCATGTGTGCCTCTTTAAGAGGGGCCTGGTGGCTGAGCAAGTGCCCCAAGTGTAACTGCAGCGTGGTTGGCTCCCTGTGTAATGTCTGGAGCTGCCATGGCTGTGGCTGTCACAGGCAATTTCATGCCTTCCCTTATATCTTTAGTTTCCCCTGTCAGAGACAGCTTCATCCCCGGCGTCTGAGAGGCCCACCGTGCTGAGATGGCAGCTTCGGGGGGCAGGGGCACCCTGTCCTTTTGTTACCCAAGACCCAGATCCACATCCAGCGTTTGATACAAAGGAAAGGAGCTTTGGCCTGGCCTCTCGTGCAGAATATCAATCATCTTCTGCAGAGCTTGCACTTTCTGATTAGCAGGAGTGCTCAGCTGCATGAGAAAAGCCACTCAAAGCCTGGGAGGGGCTGCTCCTGCAGGCTGGGGGCGTCTGCTCTGACGGGCAGCTTGAGAGCAGCTTGAAGGCTTCTGTCAATCCCGCGGTAAGCACAATGCATCCCGATCAGGCCTCAGCTCGGCTGGGGGAGAATCCAGGATTAGAGAGTAGGCAATGTGCCCCCTGCTACAGACTGCAGCAGCCCTTGAAGACCATAGACTGAAAGCATGAGGGGTTCGAGTCTCCATGGACACAGGGCAGTCATTGGGAAAGTGCCATCCCCACTTCTCCCCAGCTGTCATGAGGCTCAGGGTTCCCCTTATCCTGCTTTTTGCTCCCTGGAGATGAGCTATGCCTGAGTTCATGCCACTTATTGAAGGGTGTCTCTTCCCTCTGCTACATTGCGTGGACTTGACATCTACTAGCTTGTCTAATGCCTTAAGGCTGTCCAGGGATCATGGCCTCTCCTGGTCCCCTCTGTGTAGGCCTGGGAGCTCCCTTAGCATAAAATGGGGACTCAGGAAAGCTTGAAATGTGGGCTGCAGGTGTTCCTTGGTTATGGGTTGATACATGGAGTGCACCTTTCCCACCACCGAGCTCTTGCAGGACAAAATCCCCGTGCTTTCAACAAAGGATCCCTAGGCCCCTCACCCAACCCAATCCGCCCTGCAGAAATGCCCAGGGAAAGAAAGAGGCCCTGCAAAGAGCTCAGAGCTTCCACTCACTTGGGCTCTGTTGGGCCGGGGGAGAGGCGGGTCCAGAGCCCAGGGCCCTTCACTGGGAAGATCTGCCCCATGGGCCTCGTGAGGATGGGTAGGCTGAGACCCCAGGGCACCCTACAGCAACAGCTTTGTCTAAGTGAGGGATGAAGTGCTTGGTTCTGCACATCCACAGGTGGCCAAGGACTCCGAGGTTGTGAATTTATGCAGCAAATGCAGATCTTGGAGCAGATGTTGCCTCCACCATCTCCGACATCATCTTCCAGCCAACCAGCATCCTCTCTCCTGCCTGCACTGAGCCTCTGCCAGAAGCTTTCACTGCACCCCAATCTCGGGCAGCTCCTGGGGAATAAGGAGAGCCCTCTGGTTAGGTGAGCAGCCATCTGACATCCTCTGCCTCCATCATCTCTCCTACCCCTGCTCTGCAGCAGGGAGAGGAGGGGCAGAGGAAGACTAGACAGGGCAGCGACTGGCTCCGAGGGGTGATTCCCTGAGCATAGGCCTAGGGATCACTCATCTAAGCGATGCCAGCACCTTGCCCTTCCCAAGGCAGCTGCTGCTATTCCACCCCAATAACAGACCCGAGGCTCCTTGCTTGATTTCACCAACCCAAATGGATGTAGGTCCAAGTCCCAGGTCATGGCCCAAAGCTCCCTGAGCACTGTTCTGTGTCAGTCATTACCAGCACAGTTACTGGGACAGTAGCACTGTCCCACTCCTCCATCCTGCCTCACCTGCCTTCTATCTGGGGATCTGCACACTGGCCTTCCATGGGTTTAGAACCCACTGCAGGAGCTGCAAAGACAATGCTGCAGAGTTGGGTTTGGACCCACCTTCCAGTGCCTGAGTGCTGGGGAACAGCTCTAGAGAGATGGGTCAGAAATTGCCATAGTGTGTGGGCTCCTGGATGTGGTATCTGCTAAAGTGAGGCTCAGCCTTGGCTCAGGTCAAGTTTTGCAGGGATCTTTGTGCCATCTTGGAGGACACCGGTGCCAGCAAGAAGCACAGCACAGAAAAAAGCAGCCAGCAACTCTTTGGGAGAGAAAAGGAGAGCAGGGAAGAGGCCAGGGGTCAGGAGGGGACCAGACACAAGGTGCTGTGAACAAGGGGAGTCATGACCAGTAGTTAATGGCAGGGAAAAGCTCAGACTTGCAGATAGAAGCAGGACCAAAGAACTCTGAGAGGAGACTGCTGAGTGAGGAAAGTGGACAGTGGAAGCATGTGGCTAAGAGAACTAGGAAGAGGAAAAGACTGGCTAGTGAAGGAGAAATAGAGCTCAGGAATAGATTTGCGGAGTTCGAAAAATGAAGAAGGGGCACAACAGGTGGTCACTGAAGGTGAGAGGGCAAGGAAGAAGAGAAGAGCAGCTAGCCCTATAGGAAGAGGGGAAGAGTCAATGGACATAACTCCAAATATGAGGCCCAGGAGGATATGGGATGGGTTGCAGAGGATTGCAAGGGATAATAGGAATCGAGAGGACTTGCAACCAGAGGGAACAGGGGATAGACCTGCCTTTTCCTGGCAATGGAGCAATCCTCTGGTCTATGTGATTGGGGACTCCTTACTGAGAAGAATAGACATGCCTGTAACCAGAGCTGATTCAGAGAACAGAAGGGTGTGCTGTCTGCCGGATGCTAAGATACGGGATGTGGACCTGTGGCTGAAGAGGATCCTAATGGGAGCAGGAAAGAATCCACTGATTGCCCTTCATGTGGGAATAAATGATACGGCTAGATTCTCGCTGGAATGTATCAAGGGAGACTATGCCAGGCTGGGGAAGACGCTAAAGGAAATTGAGGCTCAGGTGATCTTCAGTGGGATTCTGCCTGTTCCTAGAAAAGGGCAACAAAGGTGACAAGATTATGATCAACAGATGGCTAAGGCAGTGGTGCTATAAGGAGGGCTTTGGGATGTATGGCCACTGGGAAGCATTCATGAACAGAGGACTGTTCTCTTGGGATGGACTTCACCTAAGTAGGGAGGGAAATAGACTTCTAGGATGGAGGCTGGCACAACTGATTAAGAGAGCTTTAAACTAGGAATTTGGGGGAGATGGTTGGGAGATGTCCAGGTAATCTCCACACCGGATTTTAACGTTGAGAGGGAAGAAAACAAAGTAAGAAAGGATACAGTCGTGGGTAGCAGAATGGACATAAGGAGGAAGGGTAGTGTAGATACCAGTCTAATAGGTGATACTGGCGGTAGAATGTAATGTCTGTGGCCAATCGGGTAAAGAATGTGAGTGAAGCCAAACAGCAAAAATTAAGATGTTTGTACACTAATGTGAGGAGCCTAGGTAACGAAATGGAGGAACTAGAGCTACTGGTGCAGGAAGTTAAACCAGATATTGTAGGTGTAAGCAGAGTCAGGATGAGCTCTCCCCTGACATCTGGTGGTGAGTCATGATGGGCTGTGGAAAAGAACTTCAGGGGCTGATCTCATTTGCATAGGCACACCCACCCTGCCTAGATGGTCACTTTGGTTGCTGTAGGAGTCCCAGTTTCTCCGTTATTGGGGCAGGAGTAAACTGTTATTATCCTGATTATGTGAATCAAGGACAGTGGAACTGTACTTGGCCTTTTGTTATGATGGAGGGACTCACCATCAACTAAGCAGCACTCATTGGGCAAGGGTCATAGGTTCCAACTCCCAGTAAATGGAGAGAGGCTGGGATTGGGATTAATATTAATACCTGGTAGTATGAGCCCCCATGGTGAGGGCCTTACATGCTAATTGCACTTCTTCCTTTCTTCACTGTAGAGTATTAGAGCTAATTTTGATTCTATTAGGAATCTAGTTACAGGCTGCTAAGCTGAACTTGCTTTGGGCCAGTGGTGCACCAGTCCTGGGGCTCCCCTACTACAAGCTGAAATCACTGGGTATTGTGTTAAGTAGTGGGGGAGCCTGAAGATATATGGTGGAGCAGTTTGTGGGACAGCTGGTAGAGTGGAGCGATTTGTGGGATGGCTGGTGGAGTGGAGTGGAGCCCCATTGAGAGGTGGAGCAATTGGCTTTGGACCACATAAGGTGCCTCTTAAACCCTGCCCCCTCATCTCCACCCAGGTTGGGAGGTAAAACTCTGCAGATAAACTTTCAAACTCTGGGGCTGCACTGATCAGAGACTTTTGGGGTGTTGGACTTTGAGTGATTTTGGGTTGCTGGACTCAAGAACCAAAGGGAAAGGACACGGATGAATTTGCTTGGGGTGGGTTTTTGCTCATGGGTTGTGTTGTGAATCCTGTTGGTGGTGTTTCCCCAACATAATGCCACATTGTTTCTCTCTGTTATTAAATGGCTTTGCTACACTCAGACTCTGTGCTTGGGAGAGGGGAAGTATTGCCTTTTGGAGGCGCCCAGCAGGGGTGGTATAGATTTGTCCCAGGTCAGTGGGTGGGGGCTCGAGCCGGTTTTGCATTGTGTTATTGGAATGGATCCCCTAGATACTGAACCCGGCCCTTGTTGCTGCCAACTCTGACAGGCAGAAAGGTTACATAGGGATAACAGAAACATGGTGGAATAGTAGTCATGACTGGACTACAGATATTGAAGGGTATGTGCTGTTTAGGAAAGACAGAAATAAAGGCAAAGGTGGTGGAGTAGCATTGTATATCAATGATGAGATAGACTGTAAAGAAATAAGAAGCGATGGAATGGATAAGACAGTCTGTCTAGGCAAAAATCACATTGGGGAAGAAAGCTACTAGAGCCTCCCCTGGGATAGTGCTTGGGGTGTGCTATAGACTGCCGGGATCCAATCTGGATATGGATAGAGACCTTTTTAATGAAGTAAATACTAATGGGAATTGTGTGATTATAGGAAACTTTAATTTCCCAGATATAGACTGGAGGACAAGTGCTTGTAATAATAATAGGGCTCAGATTTTCCTAGATGCGATAGCTGATGGATTCCTTCACCAAGTAGTTGGTGAACCGACTGGAGGGGATGCCATTTTAGATTTGGTTTTGGTGAGTAGTGAGGACCTCAAAGAAGAAATGGTTGTCGGGGACAACCTTGGTTCGAGCAATCATGAGCTAATTCAGTTCAAGCTAAATGGAAGGATAAACAAAAATAGATCTGTGATGAGGGTTTTTGATTTCAAAAGGGCTAACTTTAAAAAAAATTAAGGAAATTAGTTAGGGAAGTAGATTGGACTGAAGAACTTGTGGATCTAAAGGCGGAGGAGACCTGGAATTACTTCAAGTCAAAGTTGCAGAAGCTATCGAAAGCCTGCATCCCAAGAAAGGGGGGGGAAAAGCGCAGCCCACAGCATTCGGGTTTCCAGTATCCGGCTTTTGGCCAGAAAGTCCGGTCAAAAGGGGACCAGTTTAGTGTCCAGTCAGATATACTGACCGGACATCAAAATCCAGTTACCATGGGTGGGTTGGGGAGCAGCAGATTAAGGTTTAGTGGGGCCCTGGGCCAGAGCAAGTGGGGGGGCCCCACCCCTCCTACCTGCAGTCTCTCTGCCATTCTGCCCCTTCCCACCTGCGGCCCCGCCACTGCCCCACCCCGTTATGTCCCTTTTCCTGGGGTCCCCCCCTTTCCACCCACAGTCCCGCCCATTCCACCCCCCTACTAAGGCCTGCACCCCATTTGCTCCTTTCTCCCCCCCCACAGGCAGAAGTTGTAGACAAAGCTGGATGAGAAAGCATCTCAGAGAGGTTATGAAGAAAAAGCAGAAGGGAGGGATTAGCAAGGAAAGCTATCTTATTGAGGTCAGAACATGTAGGAATAAAGTGAGAAAGGCCAAAAGACATGTAGAGTTGGATCTTGCAAAGAGAATTAAAACCAATAGTAAAAGGTTCTATAGTCCTATAAATAAGAAGAAAATAAAGAAAGAAGAAGTGGGACCGCTTAACACTGAGGATGGAGTGGAGGTCAAGGATAATCTAGGCATGGCCCAATATCTAAACAAATACTTTGCCTCAGTCTTTAATGAGGGGGTTAGGGATAATGGTAGCATGACAAATGGGAATGAGGATATGGAGTAGATATTACCACATCCGAAGTAGAAGTGAAACTCAAACAGCTTGATGGGACTAAATCGGGGGGCCCAGATAATCTTCATCCAAGAATATTAAAGGAACTAGCACACAAAATTGTAAGCCCATTAGCAAGAATTTTTAATGAATCTGTAAACTCAGGGGGTTGTATCGTATGACTGGAAAATTGCTAACATAGTTCCTATTTTTAGGAAAGGAGGGAAAAAATGTGATCCGGGTAACTACAGGCCTGTTAGTTTGACATCTGCAGTATGCAAGGTCTTGGAAAAATTTTGAAGAAGAAAGTAGTTAAGGACACTGAAGTCAATGGTAAATGGGACAAAATACAACATGGTTTTACAAAAGGTAGATCTTGCCAAACCAACTTGATCTCCTTCTTTGAGAAGGTAACAGATTTTTTAGACAAAGGAAATGCATTGTATCTAATTTACCTCGATTTCAGTGAGGTATTTGATACAGTTTCACATGGGGAATTATTACCTAAATTGGAAAAGATGGGGCTCAGCATGAAAACTGAAAGGTGGACAAGGAACTGGTTAAAGGGGAGACTACAGCAGGTCCTACTGAAAGGTGAACTGTCAGGCTGGAAGGAGGTTACAAGCGGAGTTCCTCAGGGATCAGTTTTGGGACCAATCTTATTTAATCTTTTTATTACTGACCTTGGCACAAAAAGTGGGAATGTGCTAATAAAGTTTGTGGATGACACAAAGCTGGGAGGTATTGCCAATACAGAGAAGGACCGGGATATCATACAGGAAGATCTGGATGACCTTGTAAACTGGAGTAATAGTAATAGGATGAAATTTAATAGTGAGAAGTGCATGGTCATGCATTTAGGGATTAATAACAAAAAAACTTTGTTATAAGCTGGGGACGCATTACTTGGAAGTAACGGAGGAGGAGAAGGACCTCAGAGTATTGGTTGATCATAGGATGACTATGAACCGCCAGTGTGATATGGCCATGAAAAAAAAAGCTAATGCAGTCTTGGGATTCATCAGGAGAGGTATTTCCAGTAGAGATAAGGCGGTGTTAGTACCATTAAACAAGGCACTGGTGAGACTTCATCTGGAATATTGTGTGCAGTTCTGGTCTCTCCTTTTTTAAGAGGGATGAATTGAAACTGGAACAGGTACAGAGAAGGGCTACTAGGATGATCCGAGGAATGGGAAACCTGTCTTATGAAAGGAGACTCAAAGAGCTTGGCTTGTTTAGCCTAACCAAAGGAAGGCTGAGGGGAGATATGATTGCTTTCTATAAATATATCAGAGGGATAAATATCAGAGAGGGAGAGGAATTATTTAAGCTCAGTACCAATGTGGACACAAGAACAAATGGATATTAACTGGCCACCAGGAAGTTTAAACTTGAAATTAGATGAAGGTTTCTAACCATCAGAGGAGTGAAGTTCTGGAACAGCCTTCTAAGGGAAGCAGTGGGGGCAAAAGACATATCTGGCTTCAAGGCTAAACTTGATAAGTTTATGGAGGGGATGATATGGTGAGAGAGCCTAATTTTGGCAATTAATTGATCTTTGACTATTAGCGGTAAATATGTCCATTGGCCTGGGATGGGATGTTAGATGGGGTGGGATCTGAGTTACTACAGAGAATTCTTTCCAGGGTGTCTGGCTGGTGAGTCTTCCTCACATGCTCAGGGTTTAGCTGATCACCATATTTGGGGTCAGGAAGGAATTTTCCTCAAGGGCAGATTGGCAGAGGCCCTGGTGGGTTTTCGCCTTCCTCTGCAGCGTGGGGCACAGGTCACTTGCTGGAGGATTCTCTGCACCTTGAAGTCTTTAAACCATGATTTGAGGACTTCAATAGCTCAGACATAGTTTAGGGGTTTGTTACAGGAGTGGGTGGGTGAGATTCTGTGGTCTGCGTTGTGCAGGAGGTCAGACTAGACTATCATAATGGTCCCTTCTGACCTTAATGTCTGTGATTCTATGGTTCTGATGGGCTTGGCCCCATGGGATGTGTCAGACCCAGCGTTAGTTATCTGGGTCACTGGGAGTGAATTTCCTCTGTTCTGTCACTGTCTGCAAAGATACACCAGGCAATGCAGAACCTCTCCCTACATATTTGTGCACATTCCGATTCCAGATCACTGGGACTGATGCTAGTACTAGCACTAATTAATAGCGATGAGTCCCTGGCTTTCCCATAGCCCCTCCCATCCCAGGATCTTCAGGTACTGTACACATGCTCATCAGCCTGGCCTCCCCTGGGAGGGAGGGGATGGGAATGCAGACACCTTGCTGCTTTGATTGGCTCTCGGAATAAAGCACAGTGATGCTGCGACTCTGCAGGGGGAGACCTCCGTGCCTGGAATCATCCTGTCCCTGTGAGAGCCACCATGAAATCGCTCCGACATTAGTCCCTTCTTAAGAAAGCTGTCACAGACACCCCCATTATCCCTCGGCTCAGCCCCCTGCCCTCTGTTTCACCAGATAATCTGCTTTTTAAAAATACATTTTCCACTGGCTTGGTGGAAGTTCAGGTCCGTCCTGGTTCCTTGTCAGTGAGTCATGCTGAGGAATTATCAGCCTGGACAGTTGTTTGTTTGTCATTGTGCAATAGAGCAAAGTCTGTTCTGTGGCTGATTAGAGTGGTACTCTGCATGTCCCCAAGGGGCCCTGTGAGCTCATCCCAACCACAGTCAGACAGCCTCTACAGAGGAGCATCCGCTTCCCTCAGGCAACGGAGGGCTAAGCCCTCCAATTTGCCTCACTGCAAATGCAACCCTGGGGTCCCAGTCTGTCCTGTGCCCCTTCATCTCGCCCTCTGGGAACCCAGACCGAGCCAATGGATCTGGAGATGCAGCAGCTTTTCTGTGCTGTGTTGCAGGGATCTCAGGTGTCCTGGCTGGGGGATGGGTTGCTCTGTATCTGAACGGATCTGAGCATCCCTGGCCACATCCCAAGGGGACAGTTTTCTGCTACTCCACAGAGCAGTGAGCTGTAACAGTGCCCAGCCCTGAGCGGGCGTGCAAGGTGAAGCCCTACCTCCACCCCCCCCCCCCCCCGAGTGTACCGTCTGGCTCTAACCCCCCCCTCCCCCATAGGAATGGCCTCACATCTGCTTTGAACAGGCTGGAGCCTGGCAGCACACCTGGAGAGAGCCAGTGGGGCATTAGCCACTGCCCAGTTGTTGTATCAACCAGGCAAGGTACTAACAAGCTTCAACAGGACTTTATTTTCAAAACCTCTTTACCAAGCCGCTGCTGCACCCTCTGTAGCTTTCTCCCAGCCTCTCAACTCCTCCCCATTCCTTCCTGTTTCCTGTCCTTTCAGACTCCTAACAGCCAGTGCTCCCAATTCTAATAATTACAAGCAACATCTAAACACCACATTCCCTCCACTCTTAAGAAACGCTCCCAATTAAAATAAACATTATTGTTCTAACCACAGGAACAAATATGAAACAAGACACTATACTGTTGGCAGAAATATTACACTGCAAACACTGTAGATACTACATAACATAGTCTCTAGTCCAGACAGGTGGCCGTCTGGGTCTGACAGGCCGTCTCTCAAGCCCCGGTTCCAGTGCAATGTCTAGTTGTGTTGGTACTACGGTGAAGTCACACAATGCAGACTGGGTGTTGGCATAATCTCCTTTTTGTGCATAGGCAGGTGCAAGATAAGAAGTATGCCATACCCGCCCATCAGAAAGTCAATAGGTGTAAGGTCCCTTCTTCTCTATGATTTTAAGAGGAGCTGTGAATTTATGGTCCCCTTTGCATAAAATTCCAGGTTTTCGTATTCTAACGAAGGAACCACACTCAAACTTTGATTCCTTAGCACCCTGCTGCTTGTCTGTGAAAGCCTTAGACTTTGCTTGGTTCTGTTCAACTGTTTTTCTCACATCATCCTTGTTTGGGGCAGCAGGTCCTGGCTTTAACAATCCAGCAATGTTCAGTTCAGTATTCATCTGTTTCCCATACAGTAACTCTGCGGGTGATGTTTGCGTTGTGGCATGTCGTGTAGCCTGGAATGCTTGCAAGAAATCAGTAGTGAAGGGTATGCACAATCACCCTTCCAGTTTAGCCGTTTGCAAATGCTCTTTCAAACTTTTGTTAAACCATTTGATTTCCCCATTGGCTTGAGGGTAATATAGGGATGACCTTCTGTGTAAAATGTTCCGCTGTGCTAGAAAAGTTTCAAACTCCAGGAAGAAAATTGACTACCGTTATCTGAAACCAGTTCTTTGGGGTTACCTTCCCTGCTAAAAACTGAAGAGAGGAACTTAATTACTGTAGCAGAAGAGATTTGCGATGTAAACGCCACCTCAGGCCATTTACTGAAATAGTCTATTAAAGTGATGGCATAATGGCAGTCAATTGGAGCAGTATTAAAGGGTCCTACAGTGTCAATCGCCACTTTTCCCATGCAGATTCAGGAAGAGGAACAGGCTGTAATGGAGGGGTACATGTCACTGCTGTCTTATCATGCATTTGGCAAGTGATACAGGATTTTATGAGTGCTTCAGTTTGCGAGTCCATCCCTGGCCACCAATACAGATCCCGTAGTCATTGTTTGGTTCGGACAATTCCTTGATGAGTATCGTGTGCCAGGTATATGAGTTTTGACTGTAATTCTTCTGGCACAAGGAGCCATTGTGTACCTCATAGCACACAGCCATCAAACAAAGAAAGTTCATCCCGAACTCTAAAATAAGGCAGCAAACCTGGGTCAAGGTTTTTAGGCTGACTAGGCCATCTCTTTGTCAGAAATTCCCATAGTTTTTGTTGAATTGGACACGCTGCACAAGCGGCTTGAAATTGTTCTCTTGTAACTGCAGTGAGCGCTTGTAATAAGCGCAACCACTACATCCTCATCCTCCGGTGGACCATCTGATGAAGGCAAAGGCAGGTGACAAAGGCCATCAGCGTCCATATTTTGGTTTCCAGGCTTATATTCCAGTTCATAATTGAAAGAGAGTAGTCTTGCAGACCATCTAGCAATACGATCTCCTGCTCTTCCCAGTCCTTTCGTGGTGAGCAACGTCATCAAAGGGCTATGGTCTGTGCGCAACTTGAATGTGCGGCCCCACAGTTAAGTTCTCCATTTTTCAGTAGCCCAGACACAAGCAAGTGCTTCTTTTTCGACTGTAGAATATTTTCTCTCAGCATTACTTAGTATCCCTAAAGCAAATGCAACAGTCCTCTCTGTGTTGTCCTCATGCAGTTGTGTGAGAACAGCCCCAAGTCCATAATCAGAAGCATCAGTAATTACAATTGTGGGCAATGCAGGACTGAATAGTGCAAGTACTGGACTATGTACAATCAAGTCTTTCACCCTTTCAAAACTAGCTTGTACATCCATTGTCCACGCTAAGGTTGAACTTCTCCTTAGTAATTCCTGTAACGGTTCAATGACAGAAGCATAATTGGGAATGAATTTTGCATACCAGGAGGTAAGACCCAAGAAGGAACGTAAGGTTTGCAAATCTGTTGGAGGAGGAGCATTTGAAATTGCCAGGATATGACCTGGATCAGGTTTTAGTCCAGCCTGTGAAATTGTATGCCCCAGAAAGGAGAGTTCAGTTTGTCTAAATTTGCATTTGGATCTATTGAGCTGGACGCCTGCTTTGCTGAAGCAGTTTAGTACAGACTGCAGGTTATTGTCATGCTCCTCAGAAGTATTTCCAAACATGATAGCACTGAACTCCATGTTGATTCTTCAGAATCAATGACATCATTTTTTGAAAGGCACTTGGGGCAGATGCGAGACCGTATGGAACACGTTTAATATGAAATAGTCCCTTATGTGTAATAAATGCTGTGAGGTCTGTTATCTTCATGCAACATCACCTTGTGGTATGCACTCTACAAATCAAGAGTAGAAAATATCTTTGCTCCACAGAGTTCTGCAAATACTTCTTCTGTGTGAGGAAGAGGATGGCTGTCAATCACAATAGCTTTATTTGGTGTTGGATCATATTAAAGAAGTTCTGTATTAAAATCACAAATGAGTTTGATTCCCCATAGTTTAAATTCCAGGGTATTACTAATTAAGAGGTCTCTTGGTTTTTGGTACTGTTTCTCTCCCTCTGTGTGAAACTTGCAAGCTGCTAATTGTGTTAGTACATTCTAAGACAGAGTCTGTTCTCAAAGCAATTCTTTGTAAGAACAACTACTCACACAGACAGAGACTCAAAGCAATATTCTGTAACAACAGAAACAGCACCCAGAGACTCCCCGCCCTTTTGTTGTATTCATCTCGCTTTGTTAACAATTGTGATTAAAATAGAGATAGAGGATGAATGTGGATGGATGCTTGGTGTGGATAATAACTGAATGATCAGGGAGGTGCCCGCCTAAGAATCCAGTGTCCAACGGCTGAAGAAGGCATCAAGTGGAAATAACCAGAGGACCCCCGGAGGGCAGACTGGAATCCACCCAACAGCCTCAAAATGGGAGAATCAAAGAACAAGATAACATCTGGCAGCACGGAGCTGTCAGGAATATGCCATCTGCTGATTGATTCAGCAACAGCATGATGAAGCAATTCCTATAGACTGGCATAGGAAGAAATTCCTATAAAAATGGACTCTAGAAAGTGAGAACTTTGGGGTCTGATTCTGCAAACCAACTTCCAGGAGCATCAGATGAGCATCTGACAAGGCCCTGCTCCCTCCTCATGTCCAGGCCACCTGGCCAATGGGTTGGCATGAGCAACTCTAAGGCTGGTAACTATGATAACAACCTTGCAGAACCTGTGTGTGTTGTATGAATGAATGTGTGAATAAATATGAAATTGAATAGAAAGTTATAGCTATAGCTAACTGCTTACTATGATTCTTTCTGTTTTCACAATGAATGTGGCATTTTGCCTTTTTCCCCTTTAATAAGATCCTGCTGGTTTTTATTTTATTGGTATAACATTGGCTCCCTTAAGTCCACACAAAGGCGAATGCCTACATCCTTCTTCTGCGTCACTACTATAGGTGAAACTCATTCTGAGGAGTCGATCTCTTCAATAACGTCCTTTCTGAAAAAGTTTTCTAAGTTCCTCTGAAACAGCTCCCTGACTGAAAATGGTAGGTGCAGTAACTTCTGTCATACAGGCATCACATTATTCCGCATTTTAACTTTATGCAGAAACCCATAAGCACAGCTGAGTTTCTCCTCAACCTGGTGTTGGGTCCCAGCTGAAACTGGTGTGTGTACCGCAAGAGTGCTTTGCTGAGGAAGATCCATTTGTCCATTAACTACCCTGAGATTTAAAGCAGCCAATAAATCTCTGCCAAGGATAGGAGTGCCTTTGTGGACAATTTAGAACTCTGCAGTTACACAGCAATCACCAGATGTAACTATTGCTGGCAGGCAACCATGTACTGGAATATGGTTTTTCAAATAGCACACCAAGTGAAGTTTGGGTTCAGTAAGAGGCACATCTCTAAAGTAATGCAGATAGATGGAATCAGGCAGTGTAGATACTGCTGAGCCAGTGTCCAACATTAGCTGAATAGAGTGTGGTTTGCCTGAGGGTACGGTGGAAATGTTTACAGTGCACTTTATCTGTTCTGGAATATGTGCAGTAGTGATTTTGTCCACGCTCAGCACAGTAACCTCTGGTATTGTAACTGCATGTTGATTGAACTGGCTACTGCGACATACTTTAGCAAAATGTCCGATCTTTTTGCAATGATTGCACTGAGCTACTTTTGCCGGACATCCTGTGTAGCTTGCAAGGTGTTGTGGGGATCCACAGCGAAAACAGGTTTTTACTGTATTTTGAATTTGTTAATTTGGTGGTTATTCATTAGTTTTCCTCTTGCAACTGTGTGTCTGCAGTGGTAGTGAACTTTTCTGCAAAGGAGTCACAACCTGGACTGTGCCTCCTGTATCCATGCTCATTATTTTGGCTTCAGTTGTACCTGACTCAATCTGAGTAGCAATGGTTATTGCTTTTTCTAGTGTAAGCTGCGCTTCTAGAAGTAAGCGTTCTCTTACACGAAGCATGGTGGTTTTCCCAATGAGCTGGTCTCTAATCATCTGATCTGCCATATTCCCAAAGTCACAAATTACAATCAGACTCCTCAGGGAAGCAATATGTTGCATTATAGTTTCCCCTGGTTTCTGCTCACGCTGGCGAAAATTGTAGTGATTAGCTACTACATTCACTTTTGGCACAAAAAAATTCTTTAATGCAGTGAGTGCAGTCTCATATTTATCCTCTGCAAGGGGAAAAGTGTAAAATATATGCTGCCCTTCTGCTCCAAGGCAGTGGATTAGCAGAGCACGCTTTCTTACTTCAGAAATCTCCGTAGCACTGATTGCAAGCAGATAAGTCTCAAACATATGGCTCCAGGTAGTAAAAGTAATTGGAGGCTCACCTGGGTTTTGCAGAAAAGATGCAGGTGAGTTCAGAGGCAGAAGATCCATCCTTGTGATCAAAATGTTGTATCAACCAGGCAAAGTACTAACAAGCTTCAACAGGACTTTATTTTCAAAGTGGAAACCTCTTTACCAAGCTGCTTCTGCACCCTCTGTAGCTTCCTCCCAGCCTCTCAACTCCTCCCCTCCTTCTTGTTTCCTGTCCTTTCAGTCTCCCAACAGCCAGTGCTCCCAATTCTAATAATTACAAGCAACATCTAAACACCACAACAGTGCTACCCCCTAGGATCTCTCACCTGACAAGGGTGAAGCTGTGTCACCATAACCATAAACGTGTCCCCACAAGCACATGATCAAAGGGCCAATGGCAGACATAGAAGATTCAGCACCAATGCCTCTTCCTCGCCCTTCCCCAGAAGGAGATCAACTGCCAATGCAGCTAGCCCATACCTAGGCCCGAGACCAGAGCAACAGGGGCAAGAGAATCAGAGGCCTCCAGGTCTTGCCAGAATTGCCTCAACCCAACCTGCTCAGCCACTTTCCCCTGAAATAGGAGGTTTGAAACAGGAGGATAACTAACAAAACTGTCCCTCTTGGACATGGTTTCTACAGCGGGGCCCTCACGCTCATGGCCATAAGGGAACTGACTGGCACCCTGCCCTATCAAAATATGTTGAGAATCTCCAGGAAAAGTGACCTGGCACTTGCAGCCCTTGCAGCCAGGAAGGCCATGGGTCCAGCTAGCAAGGTGCAGCCCAAAGCTATGTCAGGACCTCCAGAACATCAGTGGACAAGGGCTGGAACTCAAGCCAAGAGGATGTTGTATCCTGCTCTGCTCCTTGGGAGGCAGGTGGCTCAGTTCAGATCAAAGTAACATGGAAATTCCTCCCAGCAAGAAAACAACTGCCAGCAAGTGGAGACACCTGGTTTCCCCAAGCTGTCCCTCTGACTGGGCCTTTCCAGGCCCTGAGGTGGAGGTGAAGAATCCCTCCTTGGCCTCCAATACCTTGGTCTGAATTGGCATGAGATTACCAACACCAGTCTGCTAGCCGTCTTTTCCGTCACTTGGTCTGTCTCGGGCCATTTCAACAGCATGGTGACATAGTGCAGACGGAGCCAAGGACAGAGGCTGCTTAGGAGCCACCGTATGGGTTGCTGAGAACAGGGGTCCTTCCAGCCCATCAGCAGAGTCTGTCAGCTCAGCAGCTTTCTCCCAGCCGAGCAGCAGACACTTTGCTGCTAACCTTGACACCGAGCCCAAGTGAACATGTACTCAGTGAGCACACACTGCAGATTCCAACCCACGTTCCAGCCCACGGAGCTCACAGGCACGTGCTGGCCATCCCCTATTAAAGCCCGAATTCAATGTTGTGGGAACTAGGGCACCGGCCGTTCCCAAAAGAGGACGGCTTTCCTCATGAGGTATTTTGTGACTGCATTTTGTGACTGCCTCCTGCAGGAGCTAGGGCCAGGTTCATGTGGAGCTCCTCAGTGAAGGGAGCGGAGGTTGCATTCACATACTCATTGCTGTAGAAAAGCCCTGGAGAGGCAAATTGAGTCTGTCTGGATCCTTGTGATCTCATCCAAGCATTAAGCCATCCCACGGTTACCCAAACAATTTAGAGCTCTCTCCTCCCCCTTGGGGTGCAATGGCCCTCATGCTTCATTAGGGGAATACATTTGCAACTGCAAAACCTTATATTATCCCTTTTATTATCAGGAAGAAGTTGCAGAAACTCAAAGCTAGTTTGTCCATTCTGTCTCCATTCTCACATCTTTGTGAATATCTAGCTATCCTGGTCAGTAATGCTGCAGCTGATACTTTTCTATCTGTCTGCCTGCGTCCAAGCTGAATTCTCCTGACTCTGTAGTTTTTGTTTTCAGTGTATGGTGGCTGAGCCTGCAAGATGGCTGTGAGTCGTGTCAAATCCAGGCCTTTGGTTACGCCATTACCCTTTGCCTCCCGGGATACATTGCAGCCAAGCTCCTGGGTGTTGGGTGAGATGCACAATCGGTGCTTTGGGAAACTGCATCACCCAGACTTGCCATGCCCAGCACAGACTGTGCTCAGTACAGAGGCTTTCGCTTGTTTGTTTGGCAATGTCTTAGCGCAATGTGGATCCCAATGCAAGACGGAAGAGAGTCCAGCCCACGTGTTAACCAGGCTCTTGCGGAGATGGTGGGGCTAGGCTGGCTGAGGCTCAGGAATGTTTGTAGGTTAGGGAAAGCAAATGGAAGAAAGGGCAGAGATGGTGGCAGCAGCAGCTCTGATTGCCAGCATGTGCCACCTGCCATTCGTTATACAGGCCAGATACCTATGGGCGCCCTAGCCATTGTTGGATGCTCAGGGAGTGGCTCTGGCCCATAAACCTTTATATCATCTACATATAGCAAGAAAGTTGTAGTCATTTCTTTTGGCTGTGGATGTCCCCTGCTGGACGGCTCTCTGTGCTCTGCAGGGTCTGCCCATTCCCAGCACTCAGACAGACTCCTAGGGCACCGTGCTGTTCACCGTCTGCTCTGTGGCATTTCCTGTCGGAGCCACACTGCACCTGTGATCTACACTGGGTACTGGAAGATTGCTGGGTGGAGTTCAAGGCATTGGTTTTATGCTCAGTGGGTTGAGCAGAGAGAGAGAGAGAGAGAGCGCGAGCGCAAGCTGCTCTCCTCATGCGATACCACCAAAGTCCGGATCGGCTGCAGCTAGTGCCTCCTGGTCAGCTGCCAGCAGGGCATTCTCCATGAGATGGCCTCAGCACTGGAGTCTACTTTCCCCTTTCATCTGCCAGAGATAGGATCTCCTTCCCTCCATGGCACACTGCAAGTCCCACCTGTTGTTCCAGGGCATGAGGTGGGGGCAGGTGTTGAGCAGGCTTGTGGGGTATTGGATCATCCTTTGCTGGCACCGTAGTATTTGGTAAATGCTTTTGGTTTAACTGTTATAGAATTTTGCATTCACACTTCTAGCACCAGGAGACAGGGTAAATGCCAACATCTTTGTGCCTCTCTGGTGATGTCAAGCTGCTACAGACCGGCCAGTTAAGCCAAAGGCAGCCAGAGTGGTGCAAAGCAGCAGGCATGTGGTGGGAAATCTTGCCCGGGGAGTGTCAGTCAGCACACTGCAATGAACCAAATAACCAACCAATTAAAAACATGAAGGACCCAAAAGACCTGCAGCAATGGTTGATGATGTCTGAGCTTCTGGATGCTCAGAAGAGGAACCTGATGTAAAGCTGGGAGCTGTACTCTAGAGGTCTAGAAGAAGGTGCACATCTCAGCCCACAGCAAAGCATGATCTGTGTTCTGGAACTGAGCCACCCTTTCATGGTAGATGATGCATCTAATCCCCCTAACCTCCCTGAGACAAAGCACCTAGAACAACTCTGGGCCTTGCAGAACTACAGTCACTTCCAGGTATAATTGTCCAAATTCACCCCAGCATGACTGAAGGTAAATTACCACAGTGAGAGCTGCTGATGCAACATAATGGGTTCACTTCAGATACACATTATCTTGTTTTGCAGAATACAAAGAGGCCGGAGCACAAAAGGGCCAGTGTTGCCCATTTTACTCCTAATAAAGCATTGACTCGACAAGCAGCTGAGGCTAAAATTGGATTTAATTTAGTACAGCTCCAGAAGGCCACCCAGGATATTACACATCAAAATTGTACCAACAGAGTGGTCCTATGCAGAAGCAGAAATGGCACTATACCCTACTGCAGTTAGTTCCAAATTCTTTCATCCATATATAGAGAGTCTGATCAGAAACCCTGAGAACCAGTTGTCATGGACAGGGACACAGGAAGTCTGGCCTTGTGGTCAGAGCAGGCATTGAAAGCCAGGTGTCAGAGCCGGACTCAGTAGCTGGGTGAAGCATAGAAGCAGAGAGTGGAACAAGGTAGTACTCAGGAGTCAGACAAGAAGGCAGGTCCAGTACAGCATCCAGCCAGCAATTCACCCAGCTGCTCAGACAACTTCCTGTGCCGCCTCCTGGCATAAAGAGCAAGTCTTATCCAACAGGAGAGGCTGGATGTCTCCTCCAATCGGGGGCTTTGAAGATGGTGCCTCTGATGAGCTAGGGTCCACCAGCTCACATGGTCTGCTGGTCTCAACAAGCCTTGGGTGGGAGCACTAGGCTGAGGACTGCTTGGGGACCTGACTTTGAGCCCCATGCTCCCCTCGCATTGGCCCTGAAACCACCCCCCCCCACACCCCACTGTACAGCATCAGGCAGCTAATTCTTCAGTTGCAGAGATCAAGAGTCCATGTTGTGCATAATGTGTGAGTGGCCACTAGGCTAAGTCAATCCATTACTGACCTTGGGACAGCCCCACTGGTGGAACAGGGAGAGTAGTGCAGTGGCAGGTCAGAATCTTTCAGTCCCAAAAGACTCCAGATCAATTGGTACCCTAGATCTTACACCAAAGACAACATTGGTAGCCAATTCTATAGTAAACTAACTAAAGGTTTATTAGTCATGAAAAGGAAATGAGAGTTATTCAGAAGTTAAAGCAGATAAAATATATGGACAGGTAAAAAGAAAAGGAGTACTTGTGGCACCTTAGAGACTAACCACTTTATTTGAGCATAAGCTTTCGTGAGCTACAGCTCACTTCATCGGATGCATACTGTGGAAAGTACAGAAGATCTTTTTATACACACAAACCATGAAAAAATGGGTGTTTACCACTACAAAAGGTTTTCTTTCCCCCCACACCCCACTCTCCTGCTGGTAATAGCTTATCTAAAGTGATCACTCTCCTTACAATGTGTATGATAATCAAGTTGGGCCATTTCCAGCACAAATTCAGGTGGGGTGTGGGGGGAAAGAAAACCTTTTGTAGTGGTAAACACCCATTTTTTTCATGGTTTGTGTGTATAAAAAGATCTTCTGTACTTTCCACAGTATGCATCCGATGAAGTGAGCTGTAGCTCATGAAAGCTTATGCTCAAAAAAATTGGTTAGTCTCTAAGGTGCTACAAGTACTCCTTTTCTTTTTGCGAATACAGACTAACACGGCTGTTACTCTGAAACCTGTCATTATGGACAGGTAAGTCACAGTCTATAATTCCAAGTGGTAGCAGAGATGTAGCAATCTGCCAGTTTCCCCAAATCTCTCAGAGCTACCCAGAATAACTCTGGGGATCTCCATCTTCGTTCAGTTGTTCCGCTCTGTTAGAAGCCACATAGTCCAGAGATGAAGGATCTTTCCCTGAATCCATACTTATAGCTTCTTCTCACAGAAAACAAGCTGCCAGAGTCACTACCCACCTGGGCTTTTCCTTTGATGATGGAGAGTGAGGAATGCATCTAAAGTCTTTGATCTCCAATCATCACACACAATCCTAGAATATTAGGGTTGGAGGAGACCTCAGGAGGTCATCTGGTCCAATCCCCTGCTCAAAGCAGGACCAATACCAACTAAATCATCCCATCCAGGGCTTTGTCAAGCAGGCCCTTAAAAACCTCTAAGGATGGAGATTCCACCACCTCCCTAGGTAACCCATTCCCGTGCTTCACCACTCTCCTAGTGAAATAGTTTTTCCTAATATCCAACCTAGACCTCCCCCACTGCAACTTGAGACCATTGCTTCTTGTTCTGTCATCTGCCACCACTGAGAACAGCCTAGCTCCATCCTCTTTGGAACCCACCCCGCTTCAGGTAGTTGAAGGCTGCTATCAAATCCCCCCTCACTCTCCTCTTCTGCAGACTAAATAACCACAGTTCCCTCAGCCTCTCCTTGTAAGTCATCTGCCCCAGCCCCCTAATTATTTTCGTTGCCCTCTGCTGGACTGTCTCCAATTTCTCCATATCCCTTCTGTAGTGGGGGGGACCAAAACTGGATGCTATACTCCAGATGTAGCCTCACCAGTGCTGAATAAAGGGGAATAATCACTTCCCTCGATCTGCTGGCAATGCTCCTGCTAATACAGCCCAATATGCCATTGGCCTTCTTGGCAACAAGGGCACGCTGATGACTCATATCCAGCTTCTCGTCCACTGTCACCCCTAGGTCCTTTTCCGCAGAACTGCTGCCTAGCCATTCAGTCCCTAGTCTGTAGTGGTGCATTGGGTTCTTCCGTCCTAAGTGCAGGACCCTGCACTTATCCTTGTTGAACCTCATCAGATTTCTTTTGGCCCAATCCTCCAATTTGTCTTGGTCACTCTGGACCCTATCTTTACCCTCCAGAATAGCTACCTCTCCCACCAGCTTAGTGTCATCTGCAAACTTGCTGAGGGTGCAATTAATCACATCATCCAGCTCATTAATAAAGATGTTGAACAAAACCGGCCCCAGGACCAACTCCTGGGGCACTCCTCTTGATACCAGCTGCCAACTAGACATCGAGCCGTTGCTCACTACCTTTTGAGCCTGACAATCCAGCTTTCTAGCCATCTTCTAGGCCATTCATCCAATCCATACTTTTTTAACTTGCTGGCAAAGACCACTTGCTTTGAAATTAGCACTTTTCTGTGAAAGTTCTTCATCTGCATTCCATGAGATTTCTTTCTTGTTTGATGGGTTATTTAGTTACAGGGGATATATACAAGGGTGTATACAGTGTGAATGTTTGCTATTACATTATAATGGGATACACATAAGTGAAAACAATGCAAGTAACCTCCCATTAGTTTTCATGAAGTTTAAACACCAACTACACTTATGCATTTAACAATCACTTTGATCTATACTAACACAAGTGAATAGGCCTGGGGCTTTGGCATGGGCTGGCACCTCGTATGCCAGCGTCACAAGTGAAACCCTGTGGCAATGAATCCCAGCCAGGCAAAGGCAAATACCACCACCAAAAGCATTCCTCTGGCAAATCTCTGCTGAGCGCTAGCAATACAGCGTGAGACCAGAGGACAGTCACTGGAAAACAGCTAGAACTATGGGGGAAGCAAATAAATTCTTGTGTAACCCTTCTGCCCGTCAGAGTTGGCAGCAACAAGGGCCGGATTCAGTATCTAGGGGATCCATTCTAATAACACAATGCAAAACCGGCTCGAGCCCCCACCCAGTGACCTGGGACAAATATATTGTGACGATGTGACGCAGCAGGGAGGGGGGAGTGTTGACCTGGGAATGTGCCCTGGGGATGGGAGACCTGAGAGCCTGTCATCTGAGCCAGGAGGGGGAGGGGGAGGTAACACCTCTGCCCAGGAATGTGGACAGAGGCTGCAGCAGGGAACCTGCTGGGTGAGTTTAGTTTCAGTTTGGGGCTGGGTGGAGGAATGCAGGGAACCCCAGGGCTGGGGTCTAAGCTCCCTGCTCCCCCAGAAGGACTTGACTGAGGGGTCCTGGTTGTACCCACAAGCTCTGTTTTGGACTGTGTTCCTGTTGTCCAATAAACCTTCTGTTTTACTGGCTGGCTGAGAGTCTCAGTGAATCCCAGGAAGAGGGGTGCAGGGCCTGGACTCCCCCACACTGCGTGATATATATACCACCCCCGCTGGGCGCCTCCCAGAGGCAATATTTCTTCCCCTCTCGCAAGCACCTAGTCTGAGTGTAGCAAAAAGCCTTTTAATAACAGAGAGAAACAATGTGGCATTGTGTTGGGGAAACACCCCTAACAGGATTCCCAACACAACCCATGAGCAAAAAGCCCACCCCAAGCAAATTGGGGCATGTCCTTTCCCTTTGGTTCTTGAGGCCAGCAACCCCAAATCACCCAAAAGCCCAATGACCCCAAAGTCTCTGTCCCCGGTCAGGGCAGCCCCAGAGTTTGAAAGTTTATCTGCAGAGTTTTACATCCCATCCTGGGTGGAGATTTGGGGGGGGGGGGTTAAGGGATACCTTTCGTGGTCCAAAACTGATGGCCCCACCTCTCCATGGGGCTCCACTCTGCCAGCCACCCCATGAGCTGCTCTAGGCATCCAACAAACTGCTCCGCTCACCATCCCGCCCCATATATCTTCATGCTCCACCACTACTTAACACAACACTCAGTGATTTCAGCTCTTAGTAAATTTAGCTCTTTTGTGATTTCAGCTTGTAGTAGGAGAGCCACAATGCTGGTGTACCATAAGCCCAAAGTGAATTCAGCTCAGCAGCCTGTAACTAGATTCCTAATAGAATCAAAATTAGCTCTGATATTCCACAGTGGAAAGAGAAGGAAGTGCAATTAGCATGTAAGGGCCTCACCAGGGCAACCCATGCTACCAACTACTAATACCTGTTCCCAGCCTCTCTCAATTCACAGAGAATTGGAACCCATGTCCCTTGCCTAGCGAGTGCTACTTAGTTGATGGCGAGTCCCTCCATCATAACAAAAGGCCAAGTACAGTTCCACTGTCCTTGATTCCCATAATCAGGGTAATAACAATTTATTCTTCCTGCCACAATAACAGAGACACTGGGGATCCCACAGCAGCCAAAGTGACCATTTGGGCAGCTATGGCCTCATTCTAGGCGCGGTGGATGTGCCTATGCAAATGAGATCGGCCCCTGAAGTTCTTTTCCACAACTTGCCACACCTCACCACCAGATGGCAGGGTGGAGCTCATCCTGACTCTGCTTACACTTGGAATGTATCAGGGACAACTTTTTGTTCCAGAAAGTGGAGGAAGTAACCAGGGGACAGCCATTTTAGGCTTGATTCTGACCAACAGGGAGGAATTCATAGCAAATCTGAAGGTGAAAGGCAATTTGGGTGACAGTGATCATGAAATGAGAGATTTCATGATTCTAAGGAAAAGGAGTGAGAGCAGCAGAATAATTATAATGGACTTCAAAAAAGCTGACTTTAAAAAACTCAGAAAACTGGTAGGTAAGGCCCCATGGGAAGAAAATCTAATGAAAAAAGTTGTTCAGGGGAGCTGGCAGGTGCTTAAGGAAGCAATGTTAAAGGCACAACTGCAAACTATTCTGATGCAAAGGAAAGACAGGGAGAATAGAAAGAGCCTAACATGGCTCCATCAGGAGCTTTTTGATAATCTGAAAATCAAAAAGGAATCCTACAAGAAGTGGAAACCCGGACGCATTGCTAAGGAGGAGTATAAAAGGACAGCACACATATGGAGGGACAAAATGAAAATGCTCAAAATGAGTTACATCTTGCAAGGGACATAAAAGGCAAGAAGAAGAAGTTCTTTAAAGACGTTAGGAGCAAGAGAAAGAGGAAGTGTGGGTATTGTACTTAGCCGGGAAGGAGAGCTAATAACTAATGATATCAATCTGGCTGAAGTGCTTGATGCCTATTTTGCTTCAGTCTTCACTAAAAAGGTTAATGGTGGCCAGATACTCAACACAATTAATATTAACAACCGGGGGAAGGAATGCAAGCCAAAATAGGGAGAGAACAGGTTCAAGAATATTTAGATAAGTTCAATGTATTCAAGTCAGGAGGCCCTGATGAAATTCATCCTAGGGTACTTAAGGAATTAGCTGAAGCAATCTTGGACCCATTAGCAATTATCTTTGAGAACTCCTAGGGGACAGGAGAGGTCCCAGAAGACTGGAGAAGGTACCTATCCTTAAAAAAGGAAACAAGGAAGACCCAGGGAATTATAGACCAGTCAGCCTGACTTCAATACCATTTAAATAAATGATATTCTAGTATTGTTTAACAGTGCAATTAATCTTTTTAATTACGTGATTTATCACGATTAATTTTTTAATCGCTTGACAGTCTTAATTTTCATTAATGACTTGGATAATGGAGTCTAGCATCTGCTTATAAAATTTGTTGTTGACACCAAGCTGGGAGGTGTTGCTAGCACTTTGGAGAACAGGCTTAAAATTCAAAATGACCTTTACAAATTGGAAAATTGGTCTGAATTCAAAGATGAAATTCAATAAAGACAAGTGTAAAGTACTTCACTTAGGAAGGAAAAATCAAATGCACAACTATACAATGGGGAATAACTATCTAGGTGGCAGTGGTGCTGAAAAGAATATGGGGGTATAGAGGATCACAAACTGAATCTGAGTCATCAGTGTGATGCAGCTGCCGAAAAGACTAATATTCTTGAGTGTATTAACAGAAGTGTGGTATTTAAGACACAGAAGGTAATTGTTCTGCTCTATGCAGTGCTAGGGAGGCCCCAGCTGGAGTTCTGTGTCCAGTTCTGGGCACCACACTTTAGGAAAGATTTGGACAAACTGGAAAAAGTCCGGAGGAGAGCAACAACAATGATAAAAGCTTTAGAAAACGTGGCCTATGAGGAAAGGTTATAAAAATTGTATGTTTAGTTTTGAGAAAGGAAGACTGAGGGGTGACCTGATAACAGTCTTCCAGGATGTTAAGGGCTGTTATAAAGAGGACGGTGATCAGTTGTTCTCCTTCTCCACTGAAGTTAAGAAAAGAAATAATGAGCTTAATCTGCAGCAAGGGATACTGAGGTTGGATATTGGGGAACTAAGGGTAGTTAAGCTCTGGAGGTCATGGAGTCATGGAAAGTCAGGGAGTCATGGAAAAGCAGACTTTGACTCCCTCAGGGAACTGATGGGCAAGATCCCCTGGGAGAATAACATGAGGGGGAAAGGAGTCCAGGAGAGCTGGCTGTATTTTAAAGAATCCTTATTGAGGTTACAGGGACAAACCATCCCGATGTGTCGAAAGAATAGTAAATATGGCAGGCGACCAGCTTGGCTTAACAGTGAAATCCTTGCTGCTCTTAAATACAAAAAAGAAGCTTACAAGAAGTGGAAGATTGGACAAGTGACCAGGGATGAGTATAAAAATATTGCTCGGGCATGCAGGAGTGAAATCAGGAAGGCCAAATCACACCTGGAGTTGCAGCTAGCAAGAGATGTTAAGAGTAACAAGAAGGGTTTCTTCAGGTATCTTAGCAACAAGAAGAAAGTCAAGGAAAGTGTGGGCCCCTTACTGAATGAGGGAGGCAACCTAGTGACAGAGGATGTGGAAAAAGCTAATGTACTCAATGCTTTTTTTCCCTCTGTCTTCACGAACAAGGTCAGCTCCCAAACTACTGCACTGGGCAGCACAGCATGGGGAGAAGCTGACCAGCCCTCTGTGGAGAAAGAAGTGGTTCGGGCCTATTTAGAAAAGCTGGACGAGCACAAGTCCATTGGGCTAGATGCGTTGCATCTGAGAGTGCTAAAGGAGTTGGCGGATGTGATTGCAGAGCCATTGGCCATTATCTTTGAAAACTCATGGCGATCGGGGGAAGTCCCAGATGACTGGAAAAAGGCTAATGTAGTGCCCATCTTTAAAAAAGGGAAGAAGGAGGATCCTGGGAACTACAAGCCAGTCAACCTCACCTCAGTCCGTGGAAAAATCATGGAGCAGGTCCTCAAGGAATCAATTCTGAAGCACTTAGAGGAGAGGAAAGTGATCAGGAACAGTCAGCATGGATTCACCAAGGGCAAGTCATGCCTGACTAATCTAATTGCCTTCTATGATGAGATAACTGGCTCTGTGGATGAAGGGAAAGCAGTGGACTTGTTGCTCCTTGACTTTAGCAAAGCTTTTGACACGGTCTCCCACAGTATTCTTGCCAGCAAGTTAAAGAAGTATGGGCTGGATGAATAGACTATAAGGTGGATAGAAAGCTGGCTAGATTGTCGGGCTCAATGAGTAGTGATCAATGGCTCCATGTCTAGTTGGCAGCCGGTATCAAGTGGAGTGCCCCAGGTGTCGGTCCTGGGGCCGGTTTTGTTCAATATCTTCCTAAATGATCTGGAGGATGGTGTGGATTGCACCCTCAGCAAGTTTGCAGATGACACTAAACTGGGAGGAGTGGTAGATACGCTGGAGGGTAGGAATAGGATACAGAGGGCCCTAGACAAATTGGAGGATTGGGCCAAAAGAAATCTGATGAGGTTCAACAAGGACAAGTGCAGAGTCCTGCACTTAGGACGGAAGAATCCCATGCACCGCTACAGACTAGGGACCGAATGGCTAGGCAGCAGTTCTGCAGAGAAGGACCTAGGGGTTACAGTGGACGAGAAGCTGGATATGAGTCAACAGTGTGCCCTTGTTGCCAAGAAGGCCAATGGCATTTTGGGCTGTATAAGTAGGGGCATTGCCAGCAGATTGAGGGACGTGATCATTCCCCTCTATTCAACATTGGTGAGGCCTAATCTGGAGTACTGTGTCCAGTTTTGGGCCCCACACTACAAGAAGGGTGTGGAAAAATTGGAAAGAGTCCAGCGGAGGGCAACAAAAATGATTAGGGGACTGGAACACATGAGTTATGAGGAGAGGCTGAGGGAACTGGGGATGTTTAGTCTACGGAAGAGAAGAAAGAGGGGGGATTTGATAGCTGCTTTCAACTACCTGAAAGGGGGTTCCAAAGAGGATGGCTCTAGACTGTTCTCAGTGGTAGCAGATGACAGAACAAGGAGTAATGGTCTCAAGTTGCAGTGGGGGAGATTTAGGTTGGATATTAGGAAAAACTTTTTCACTAGGAGGGTGGTGAAACACTGGAATGGGTTACCTAGGGAGGTGGTGGAATCTCCTTCCTTAGAAGTTTTTAAGGTCAGGCTTGAGAAAGCCCTGGCTGGGATGATTTAGTCGGGGAGCGGTCCTGCTTTGAGCAGGGGGTTGGACTAGATGACCTCCTGAGGGCCCTTCCAACCCTGATATTTTATGATTCTATGATTCTAAGGCACAGGCAAACTAGGCACATGCCTAGGGCCCGAATTCATGGGAGGGTGGAAGGGTAAAACCAAAATGTTTTCAGTTTTTTTAGCTGATGCAGATTTGCATGCAAACTGAAAGACTTGAGCTAGTGGCATTCTGGCATGGCACACGGCATCGTGGCACCACTCAAATTTGGCCCAGCCACCTCTTCATCATGGTGAGCAGCACCCCGAGCAGCAGCAGGATGAGCAGCCGGTCCTGGCAGATCCACAGCAAAGTGGGTGTACTGTCCAGCTCTTCGTGTTGATTCACATTAGAGGACAGGGGCCCAAGTGTATGTTTGGGCCCAGCAATGGGTTAATCTGGCCCTGAGCACACCCAGAAGCTCTGGACTGGAAGCAGGACTCATTCTGATGTGCTAAGCAGGAGGTCAGGCTGCATGATTACAATGGGATAAACTTTCCAAAGCACCTAAGTGATTTAGGAGCCTTCAGACCACTTTCAAAAGTGACTTAAACATTGAAAGTTGCCTTTTGAAAAGGGTGGTTCAGTCACCAAGGCATCCTTGAAAATTTTACCCAGTGGTGTCTTCTGGCCTTGAAGTCTCTGAGTTCTGTCACTCCCACTGTTATCTGAGTCAAAGAGCAGAAAATCATCTGTTCTCTTAAGTCTCCTTCTGGGAGCTTTACTCTGCCAGAACAATCAATACCTCCAGTGCCCCAGCCAGAGTGGGTGCCAACCTGTGACCCACTAGAGTGACGGGTACCGGGTGCAGCAATGTCCAGTCAGTCTGAACAGCAGCCGTAGGGAAAGTTTGCCTTTATGAGTAAAATGTCAGGGTGGAGTAGGCAGCCTGCTGACGTCTACACCATTTGTTTAGATTGTTTCAGTGCCCTGGCTTGAAACAGTTATTGGGATTTGTGTTTATATGTTTCTCCACCCCAGCCAATGCACCTAATTAATGTGACTGTTCCTGAGGCTGCTAGAACAGGAGTCAGGAAGGCTCTCTTATTTTGACGTATGACATTTACATTATGCCCTCCATCCCCATGCTAGAGCGGCACATGTATCTGGCATTTAGGGTGACCAGCTGTCCCGATTTTATAGGGACAATCCCAATTTTTGGGTCTTTTTCTTATAAAGGCTCCTATTACTCCCCACCCCCATCCCGATTTTTCACACTTGCTGTCTGGTCACCCTACTGACATTTGTCACTCAGAGCAGTGGGTTTGGGGCCAGATGGAGCAGTTGGGAATATAATAGATCTGCAGGCAACAGTGTCTTCGTTGTGTGCTCAACAAGACCCAAGGCATCTCGTCGGCTTATTCCCAGCAGCACAGCAAGCTGCAGCCATGCTCCGCAACACAATGATGCGGCCAGAGTGGTCCACAGCCATCACAGCCACAGGGAGGTGCCGTTGCCATCACAGCACTGCACTAACTCATCAGCCTGGCTCGCTGGGGACACTGCACCCCAGTCTGGCTTTGAGATGATGCCAGCACTTTGTCACACCATCCCCCTGACTCCAGAACACAGCCCCGTGGCTTCAGTACAGGGCGGCGGGTGTCATGCCTGGCTGAGGTGCTTAAACCCAGCACTCGTACAGTTCTCCAGCCAGCCCTGCTGTGAACCAGGCTAGTGACCAGCATTGCAGAGCGGGGAATTGAACCCAGGGTTTCTATGTCTCGTGACTAGCTGCACACTGGGTATGAATAGGTAGCTACTGTTGTCCTCCCTGGGCATGAGACATAAGGCCACAGGTCCAAGACCAGGCCAGCTGCTCTGCACCGAGCACCCAGAAGCCCTCTGGCACAATTCCCCTTGGTATCAGTGCCCAGTTCCCGGAGTGAATGCACTGTCACTGGAGATTGCTGCCCCTGCAGAGTCAGGGAAATGGCCAAGGTGAGATCAAGGGGGTACGGGGATGGAAAGTACCATGGAGCTGAAGGACCTGATGTGAGCGTGCATGTCCTGGGGCCAGCATGGAAATGGGGCAGCAGTAGAAGGGGTGGGGCAGCAGGGCTGGCAGCCCGGGGGAGTGCAGGGGGCTCAGAGCATGTCTCCCCAGGAGGGTTGTTGGCGCAGTCCCTGTAGTTTAGTGCAATCAGGTGCCTTGCCAAGGAAGTGGTTTGCTCTTCAGCTGTGTCTTCCTGCGTGTGAGCTTCCTGACAGGGCTGATGTGAGGGTCCAGTGAGGGGATGAGCCCGACGCCCACATCTCCTCCCCTCCGAACACTGCTCACTAACTTCTGGGAGACCAGGCTGGGCTGTTCCGGCAGTCCCAGGGTTGGGGCATTTTGACGGACCAGCAACACAGACACTGCCTGAGGCCCTGGGACAGCCTGGATTCTCAGGGTTCTGGAGATGGCCCAATGCATGTGCCTCTCAGGGCACGTGCCTGGCCCCTGTGCTGTCTGAGGGGAGTGTCCCTGCGCTCTAAGACTGACCGGGTAATTCCAATATTGTCATGACAGGCAGCGGATCAAAGGCTGGGTACAGGGGAGGGAGCAGCCCTGGCAGGAGGAATGATGTGCAGTTTGCATTTAGAAAGCACTTAAGAAGCAATTATCCAGTGCTGGGAGCCCTGGCCAGAGAGTGTGACTCATGTATTTTAATGCGTATTTCAAAGAGATGAAGATTGGTCCCCAGCAGGGGGGTCTGGCAGTCACGGAACAGCTGTGTGCAGCTCATGCGGCGACATGCTAAACATGAAGCCACCTCACGCAAAGCTGCAGCCTGCACATGCATACTCTGGAATGCAGAGAAACCTCTGGGCTCCATCATCCCCCTCCCACTCTGCTCCCTCACCCCCAAGGGGACAGGGACCAAGTGCAGCAAGGGAAGTTCACGGCTTTACGGCTTGTGTCTGGAGGGGTCAGGTCAGAGGGTAGCTGGGCTGCACTCAGTGTCTCCATCTGGCCTGCCCTGTGCTGGGGGTGCTGTAATTCCACATGGAGGCAGGGTGGTTTGGGGCTAGGTACAGGGAAGTGGGCCAGGGATTTTCCCAGCGAAGTTCCGCTCACATGTAGCTTCTAGTATTGGGGCAGGGAGCTGTACAATGCCGTTTCCTCCAGAAAGCTCAGCCCAAATGCAACCTCCAGTGGGATCACCTTAGGGGTCACCCGGGCACAGGTCCCCTTGAGTGGTGGTGTTATGCTAGAAACACCCCAGTTGTACTTGGAGAGGACATCAGGCCCACCCATGCTACACCCAGGGACTCAGGGCAAACACTGGGAGCCAGTCCCTGCAGGCAGTGGCCTGGCCTGGTGGGTAGGGCACTGTGCCAGGAGCCAAGAGTTGTGCATTCCAGGCCTGCACCTATCAGTAGCTGTCTGTGTCCCCTTGGCCAACCTGCTCCCTGTCTCTAAGGTGTGGCTGCTGGTTCTTACCTCCATTTCCAGAGCAAGCTGAGCTCTGACCAATAATGTCTAAGTGCTGAGTGTGAGTGTGCTTCACAGTGTTGGAGCAGGGGTGATACCTGGCAGATTTGTCTCCCTATAGCTACAGCACTATCTTGCCTCAAAGGCTGGAAGGTTTCTCTCTGGGGTGTGCTAAGGGGTTACTCATCCTGGAGGTGGGACTAGCCCCCAGAATGATTCCCCTGGCTTCCCTGTGGATCCTGATCCTTCCAGTACCAAGTGGGTGGACTGTGGGGAAATCTCCCAGGCTTGTTTCCTGTCATGTTGCAGCTTAGGAATGCGTCTCACTAATGGTGAAGCCTCTTTGGGGGAAGAGACCACCTGGGAGATGCAGCCTGGTCCTTATTTCCTAATGAGAGCCAGGCTTATACTGGCTACATGTGTTAAAGAATCTAGTAATGAATAAACTATCACTAGCAATTATCTCTCCCAGTGCTGGCTGGAGCAGCCCGGGGTATGGCAAGCAATAACCCCCTGATCTGAGACAGAGATCTCGACTCTTCAAAGGGAGTAGACCTGCTGTGATTGAAGGGAGAAGGGGGAGCGCTGGCTGGATCCCTGATGCTACTCACTGAGCAGGAGAGGAGGGCAGTCTGTGTGGCTGTGTCCTGGAGGTAGGGAATTAGTGGAGAGCTAACCTGCCCGTAGCTTGGGTGGGATATCTGGGTAAGACGAGACAGAGCATGGATTGGGCACTTTCCCTAACAGCAGGTGGTGCCGGCTCTGTGTCATAGGAGGGAAAGAGACCTGGCATTTGGGGCCAATCCGTGGGGCTATCTGGATCCAAGTGGGAATATGGCAGACCCAGGGCTGCGTGAGCATTCGTGTCTGTTACATTGCACCATGCCTAGACAGCAAATAAGGCATTTGGAGCCCAACTGCGGTCCCACCTTCCCTCCTGTACATAGCCATTAGCTCTGGACCCTTTTGGACTGTCCTATCTGTCTGCAGACATTGTGAGCCCAGTGTCCCAGGGGTTCTGGGTGCCTCTGGCCCAGCCTGTGTCAAGGAAGCTCCTATGCTGTTCTACCTGCAGCTTGGGTAAGATGCCAAGGGTGCACTGGGACCACCAGTGTAAGGAGATGACAGCTCCTGCAGCTGAGCAGTGCCCCACACACCTGGCCTTACCACACACCCGGCCTCGCCTCTCCAGAGATGCAGCCCACGGCACTGGAGCCTCTCCCCAAGTTGTCGCTGGCTTGTTCTGAACAAACACACACTTGGACTAGGCCAGCCTTGCACCAGTTCTGCATATTGGCCAGGGGGCCCGCCCATGCCCCTTCCCAGGCTCTCCCTCCTGTTCTCTGCCGGACAGCCCCGGAGCGGGCCCCTCCTCCTCCTCCCAGTAGAAGGTAGAGTGTGCGGCCTGTTGGCAGCGCCGTAGAGCATGGGTCAGGAGGTTTTCCCAGTGCATTGGGCAGTCCCAGGGGGTTTTGTGCTGCTCCTTTTATGCCCCTGTGGCCCACTGCCTCCAACAAGGTGCAATCCAGCCAGGACAGGCCATTGTGTGGATTGAGGGCAAGCGGGGGCTCACTGCTCTTTGCTGTTGTGTTTGGAACTTTCATTCCTGAGTTCACATTTCTATGGCCCTGTCAGTCAGCCCTGGGTGGCATGAGCCCTGCCCGGACGCAGGTACGAGTGTCATGCAATCCACATGCTAAACTGCTGGTAACAGCAACTCCTGCTACAGAGAATGGTGCTGCTGGGGCTGTTAGAGATCAGTGGGACTACACTATAATTGCTTTGACTAAGATTATGTCACAGAGGTCACGGATTCCATGACTTCCAGAGATCTTCACGACATTTTCTTCTTCAGTCCTGGAAGCAGCTGGGCTGGAGCAGTCAGCCAGTGGGGGCCCTGGAGCTCTGAGCTGCTACAGGCGGCAGGGGTACCCCGCAGGTCCCAGCCACCAGCTCCAGAGCTCCAAACCATCGCGGGTGACAGGAGGTCCCTGCACCTCCAAGCCACCATGAGTGATGGAGGGACCTTAGTGTTCCCAGCTGCCACAGGCAGAGGGAGGATCCTGCATCTCCGAGCCACTGGCCCTGGAGCTCCGAGCCACTGCAGACAGTGTGGGGGTCTCCACAGCTCCGAGTCACCACGGGTGACGGGGGACCCTGGAGCTTCCACCTGCCATGGGCCTGGGGGTGGGGGACGGACCCAGCTGCACTGGTGGCAGGTGCTGGATCCCCTTCCCTTCCCGGGGCTTGGGCTCTCATCCCCCCTTCAGCCCATTTAGTCACAGTTATGTTTAGTAAAAGTCAGGGACAGTTTACGGCCTTCCATGAATTTTTGTTTATTTCCCATGACCTGTTCCTGACTTTCATTAAGAATAACTGTGACAAAATCTTAACCTTACCGCTAATACACTCAAGAGATGCTTTTCTTCCCGGCATCGCCCACCTCTGGTTCTGGCCACACCCGCATGGGCTGGGCTTCAGAAGGAGTCTTGAGCTGGACCTGGGCTATTAGCTCTTGGACATAATCTGTATTAGTGCGTCAGGGCTCCTGGGACTCAGAGGAGCGCGGGGGCTGCTGCCTTGTCTGAAATGCTGCCGATCAGTCATGCCAATGGCTGAGGTTACCTTCTGCTCAGCTAAGATTGCACCCAGCCCCCATTCTGCAGCATGATCCTTGCCTTCCTGTTGCTCTGACATGGGAAATTCCCTTGGTCTGAAAATCACCAGATTCCCTCTGTAGATCAAAGAGGAGGACTGTGCAAAATCTGAAGGAGATTCCTTACGCAGGTTTGAGTTCCAGAGCCTTGAAATTACCCTAAATTGAAATTCTGACTTCTGTCTAAAGTTTCTTTGTCACCTGCTAGCTCAGTAAGGTCCAGTTACTGCCCCCTTCAAACCTCCTGGAGTGTGAAAGCTCCTGGACAATATGGCCACCAGGTATGTTTGAGGAAAGTAAGTTGTAATTAAAACACAGTAATTAAGCAATGTTTGCCATGGATCCTGTAGGTCCCAATCCTAGTCCTGCTGGTTTCAGTGGGAGATATGAACCCAATGCTGCCTTCATTGATGATGGTGGTATATTTCTTATTTACTATCATATTGAATATACCCTATTCAGGATTAGACGCTATCATATGTGTGGGTGATCATGTCGCCTCCTATCCATCAGTGGCAGCTGAGAAAGAACATAAAGATGTTGATTTGTGTGAGTAGCAGCCTGGAGGGATCTTTAGCTCCAGGGTTTGAGGCCTCTGTCATTGTAACTCTAAGAACAGGCTTTGGTCTCAGCTCAGCAGCTGTGTGGGGCTTTAGCAGGGAAGGGGGCAACTGCAGTCCTGTTACAAGATGACTTTGACCCCCTGGGTAACTATAAAAAGAAAGGTTTCAGAGTAACAGCCGTGTTAGTCTGTATTCGCAAAAAGAAAAGGAGTACTTGTGGCACCTTAGAGACTAACCAATTTATTTGAGCATGAGCTTTCGTGAGCTACAGCTCACTTCATCAAATGCATACCGTGGAAACTGTATGCATCTTCTTTTATAAAAAGAAACGCTCTCTTACACTCCCAGCAAGGCATTGTGAAGGCTCCCTGGCAGCTGCCTGGTGTTCTGGCGCTTCTGAGTACATCCAGTGAAGACTTTCTGAGAAGAAAACACCCTAAAATGGCTCTTCTGGACGTTTTTTTCCCAAGAGTCTAATGTTTCTTTGTACCCCTTGAGCTGCCCATCTAATTGAAACTACCCCACAACCTGATAATGTAGTTAGGGTTTGATTTTGGCTCAGGCAAGAGGCTGTTTTCAAGGGCAAGAACCGGAAAATGCTTAAGAAATTGACATAATTGAAAATGAGACAAGTCTCTCTGTCATTTAACATGAGCCTGAAAAACATAAGGTGATGAAAAATATTTCCATCTTCAATCTCCGATCCAGCTAGGGCTGCCTTGCCAAACTCCACAGCGCGGCTAGCACTCAGTTTTATAATGAATCTTGTGGTATTTGGTGTTTCCCTTAAAGCCCCAGCTCCTTGAGTCAGGTGATTACGTAAGAATCTAAATTTGTATGTTTAAAAAAGTTTCTGGTGGCAGAGAAAACCCCTGAAAACCCTGAAAACATGACCCCTAAGGACTCAAAGCCAGAAGGTGAGTAAAAAGACCCTGAGCTAATTACATTTGTAAGTCTTGTGATTTTTAAGCCAATCTCATGATTGTTTGGGGTGTCTCATGATTTTCGAATGCTTGGGGTTGTTCAGACTGACTCCAGGATGTGGCAAAATATCCCCCCGCCTGCCCTACCAAAGCGTCTGTGGGGATGTGTAATGTGCACAGCAGGATTTTCCATGTGGGATAAGTGAGGAGACTTGCCTGAGGTTATATACCAGAATACCTGAGTCAGCCCTGGGAACAGACCACAACCTGTGAGGTGCTAGACCCATAGCACAGGAGCTGGAAATGAGGGGAACGTGTCTGTAGGCCAGTGCTTGGAGTAGCCCACAGCCACAGCATTCCCCAGATCCAGACAGGCAGTGGTGAAAGCCTCCTCCCATGCAGTGTAATAGAGAGGTGTAACCTGGGCCACCTGGGTCCTTCTGGGGCACTGCAGCTAGCACTGGAGGTGGGTTATTTTTGCCTTGCTTGCTACCCCCATATGTACACCTCAGACTTACAGCCCCCTAAGGAACAGACCTCGCTTTCCCTGATCCGGGGTGACTATGTTCAGAAAAGAAATGGTGCTACTCACGCTGCAGCTCTGCTCCCTGCGTGGTTCAGAGTCATGGTAGGGAACGGAAAATGATTTTGAACTGTATTTGCCTCCCGCTAGCCCTGTGGCGTGAGTAGGTCTCTGGGAGAACAAGATGCCTCCTGCATCAGCACAGCTGTGCTAAGCTGGCTTCTATTGCTGGAGCTCTGTGATGGAGCAGCACTGGGTCAGCTCCGTACTTAAGGTCGGGTTCCATATTTTAGCTGAAGCCAGGATTCAAGCTCTTCTTTCTGCATGAAGATTACAGCGTAGCCTTGTTCAGCACTTCCTCTCTAAGCACATATTAATGTTTCTGACCATTTACAAGTAAATCTGTTAATTAATTTATGAGTTAAAATTAATTAAAATCAGGCCTTTTAGACATATCAATTTGTTTATTAACCTTTTGTCAGCCCCCTTTAATGAACAGATGGATTCTTACTGGCCTTTTAACTTCCCATAAAGTCAAATCTCATTGAAAACAGGTCAGTAGGCTACATCTGAAGAAACTAGGTTGTAATTAGTCTAATTGATCAATGATTATTGTTTATACCTGATTGTATTATAGTCAGGGCTGGATCAATAATTCGGGTCATTCACAAACAGTATCACTGTGACAGAATCTTCACCCTCTTCCCAGGGGAATGTGGTTGTCTGATCATGAGGGAGACACGGGCAGCAGGATCTTCCAAAATTCCTGTCCTGGGAGGTAGGCAACAGACTTACACTTACATACACACCCACACACCGTACCAAGGGGCATGTGCCAGGACTGTCACATGTAGTGGTGCCTCCCCTCAGGGTAACTGAACTGTTTCATTAGAGTTGGTGGGAAAGGAAGCTAATGAGGATAAAGATGCGGAATCCTGAAAGGTTTTATTTGCGGGAATACACCCTCAAAAGAGAGTCTTCAGAAATTCACAACTAGACAAAGCACAAGCTGGTAGCCATCCATCACCGTTGGTCATTAACAAGCCAGGGTCTCTCAGTGCACACTGCTAGCACCAGAAAGAAAATGTGACAAATGACATAAAAAGAGCACAAAACTCTGTGTGTGTGTGTATTGGGGGGGCAGGGGTGTAATGCTTGTGATCACATGACAAGCTATGTGCAAGGGGAAAAGTCGGCAGTTCATATCAGGAAGGCTGCCTGGTGAGGCCATTGGGTGTGGAGCCTCTACGTGAGCTCCCTTGTGGGAACATGTGCAAACAGGAAAGTGACCAGAGAAGTCATCAGCCATCCACAGCTCATCAGAATCTGGCAGGCATAAGACATGTTCTTTGCAGAGCATATTCAGCAAACTGAATGTCACACCCCAAAGCTGCACCCGTAGCTCCCATCCATCATGGCCTGGTAAAGAAAATGCTGCTGTTTGCGTTGTTTACATGCCCATGAGCCACATTGTGGTGATGTGTTAATGGAGGGAAATTTCAGACTTCTCTGCGCTGGAATCTCTCCCCATCTTCTGGCCCCTTTGCACTCCTCAGGTGGCCCTAACTGCCTATCTGAGAATTTCCCTGGCATGGGGGACCTCTCAGCTGTCATTAAGCCAGTTCCTATGCCACCTGCCCCAGAAATCCCGGGCAGAGGGTATGTTGGGAGCAGGGGGTGTTGGAGGGAAGCACATCTTTGCTCTGCCAATTTTCAGCTTGCCTAAGTTAGAGCAGCCCCTAGGCTGCTCTGACTTAGGATATGTCTACACTTTGAGCTGGGTGTGTAATTCCCAGCTCAAGGAGACATATCTGCTCTAGCTCTGACTGAGCATCTTCTTCTTCCTCTTTACTCCCTTCCATCAGCTCAGCAGCGATGACGGGTCTGAATGAAGTCTTTCCACCACTTTCTGTCTTGTACCAGGTTCATGGCTTTGTTCACCTTTAAGCCTTTTTTGTTTCTATATCTTTCTTCACCATGGCTATCCAATGCATCCTCAGTCTTCTTCTCTTTCAATTTCCTTGCACTCTGGTATGTATCACCATGTATGGTATCCTTTCCAGGTCCATTCTTAACATGTGTTGAAACCAGGGCAGTTGTTTTTCTCGAGTCTTCTGTAACAGCGTTACTTCTTGCCCTAGCCATTTTCTTATCATCTTGGTGCCTAGCATCTCATACAGGTGCATACTTGGGGCTAGCTCCTCCTGCAGCTCATGCTGCAAAGCTACACTCTATTTTTAGCCCACTAGCTCCATAAGAGCTAGCACAGGCAGATCTCCTTGAGCTGGGAATTCCACCCCCCGTTCAAAGCGTACACATTCCTTACGCTGCAGCCAGAGCAGTGACTGTATCCCCACTGCCCTCTGGCACAAGTAGGTCCCAGGGCAATAGAGGCTGAGCCATGACATTTCCAAATGAAGCTCACGTCTCATTCTTTACCCATTCAAGGGATCAACAGATTTCCTACGTGTGATCGCAAGTGAACACTGAAGTGAGCGATTATGTTTCCATTTGTTTAGCCATTGTTTTATTATTACAAACTCCAGCTTTAAATGGAGCATTAGTTCAATGGTTTGCAGTGTTGAACTAATTTTAAAGTGTACGTTATTGTAAACAGGCAAAGGGATTAAGCCTGCGTTGGCCTGCTCTGCAATTAGGGGCTCTTTGAGATTTCCAGTTCCAAAAGAGACAAAACGTTTGAAATAAAGGCAACAGTTTAGGCTAATATCCTTTTATTTTGTCTGAAACTCAAAGGGATGCTAATTTTTAAAAATGTCAAAAAATAACCATACTAAATATAATAATAAATATAATATAAATATACATGTTATATTTATATATAAATATATGATCAATTACAATATGATTATATATAAAGTACAAACATTACAAAATAATACATATAAATATGACTATAATAAAATAATAAAAATAATTATAAAAATAACCCTAATAATAAAAAGTCAGACGTGACGCAGGGTGCTATGTAAACTTGAAAGCTTGTCTCTCTCACCAACAGAAGCTGGTACAATAACAGATGTTACCTCCCCCTCTTGTCTTTCCAAAGATAACCCGGACTTTTGGTGGGAGCTGGTACAGTTGCTGAGTGCTGCTTTCAGCGTGCTCTGCAAGCACTGTTCCTTGTGTCTGCAAGCTCCTCTAGACATGATGGCTGCTCCCTTCTCTGCTTTATCACGTCCATGTCATAGAATCATAGAACTGTAGGGCTGGAAGGGACCTTGAGAGGTTATTAAGTCCAGCCCCCTGTGCAGCGGCAGGACCAAGTAAACCCAGACCACCCCAATGGGTGTTTGTTTAACCTCTTCTTAAAAAACCTCCAATGATGGGGATTCCACAGCCTCCCTGAGAAGCCTATTCCAGTGCTTTACTACCCTTAAGAGTTGGAAAGTTTTCCCAAATATCCAACCTAAATCTCTCTTGCTGAAGATTAAGCCCATTAATTCTTCTCCTACCTTCAGTGGACATGGAGAACAATTGATCACTGTCTCATTGAAGCTCTTAACATATTTGAAGACTATCAGGTCCCCCCTAGTCTTCTTTTCTGAAGACTAAACATGCCCAGTGTTTTAACCTTTCTTTGTAGATCAGCTTTTCTAAACCTTTTAATAATTGTATTGCTTTGAATTCTTTTCAATTTGTCTACATCTTTCTTAAAGTGAGACGCCCAGAACTGGACACAATACTCGAGCAAAGGCCTCAGTGCCAGGTAGAATGGGACAATTGTCTTCCCCATCTTACATATGACACTCCTCTTAATACACAACAGAATCATATTAGACTTTTTTGCAGCTGCATCGCACTGACGGCTCAGATTCAGTTTATGATCCTTTATAACCCTCAGGCCCTTTTCAGCAGCACTAACACCTAGACAATTATTCCCCATTTTGTAGTTGTGCATTTGATTTTTCCATCCTAAGTGAAATACTGTACTGTGCACTTGTCTTTATTGAATTCCATCTTGTTGATTTCAGATCGATTTTCCAGTTTATCAAGATTGGTTTGAATTTGAATCCTGTTCTCCAACCATGCTAGCAACCCTCCCAGCTTAGTGTCATCAACAAATTTTATAAGCATAATCTCTGCTCCATTATCCATGTAATTAATGAAAATATTGAATAGTACTGGACACTGGACATGTTCCTGTGGAACCCCAGTTTAACAGCAAACCATTGATAACTACTCTTTGAGTGCGGTCTTTCAATCAATTGTGAACCCACCTGAAAGTAATTTCATGTGGACCACATTTCCCTAGTTCACTTATGGGAATGTCTCGTCATGTCATGAGGGACTGTGCCAAAAGCCTTGCTAAAATCAAGATATATCATGTCTACTGCTTCCCCCCATCCACTAGGTCAGTAACCCCATCAAAGAAGTATTAGGTTGGTTTGCCATAATTTGTTCTTGGCACATCCATGTTGGTTATTCCTTATAACGCTATTATCCTATAGGTCCTTACACATTGATTAATAATTTGTTCCAGTACCTTTCCAGGTATCGAAGTTAGGCTGACTGGTCTATAATTCCCTTTTTGTTCCCCCTTTTAAGATAGGTGCTGTGTTTGCCCTTCTCCAGTCTTCTAAGACCTCACCTGTCATTCATGAATTCTCAAAAATAATTGCTTCAGGTAGTTCCTTTAGTACTCTAGGATGAATTTCACCAGGCCCCAACAACTTGAATACATCTGACTTATCTAAACATTGTACCACCTATTCTTTCCTTATTCAGCTGGTGTTCCTTTCCCCTTGTTGTTAATATTAATGTTGTTGAGTATCTGGTCACTATTTACCTTTTTAGTGAAGACTGAAGAAAAATAGGCATGAATCACCTCAGCTTCTTGGTGTTGGTGGCATATGTAGAGACTAGCAACCTTAGCAGGCTGACAACTCTGTGGTTGGTTTATCAGTGATTATCAGTGATGATACAGGAGCCAGAGAAAGAGTCAGTTTGACTCTCAGAGCACTGGGACCATTTGTAGCACCGGCAGGAACATAAGAATGTGGGAATTGCCAAACTGGATCAGACCCAAGGTCCATCTAGCCTAATGTCTGTGTGGCAGCAGGTGTGTATTATCCCCATTTTACAGATGGGGAAACTGAGGCTGAGAGATACTAAGGCCAGGCATTTTCTCCTGCTGTCCAGATGGAACAGCACCAGACACTTACAAAATGTGCCATGGGATGTTTACCCTCAGTGCAGAGAGAAAGGGCCTCAGTGTTGAGATCCCACCCGAAAGACCCCACACAGCAAAGTGGCAGGAGCTCAGCTGATCTGCCTGAGAAGGTGGAAAGGCTGAGTCAGCCCTGCAAGGGGCCTGTGGTTTCAAAAAGTCTACATTTTGCAAACCACCTGCTTAGCCCACAAAGTCATCCCCTCCGGTGATATCACTGTCCTTACACTCTGGAGACTCTGAGGAAATACATGCTGGAATCTTTTGTGCTATTACAGCTATTGTTTTAGTAGCTGTGGCTAATTTTTGTTTGTTTATATTTTCCCTTCCCTGCAGAATTTTGGGTGGATGTGTGAGACTGTCACTTGTTTCGGAGCTCTGTAGTTCCCCTTCTTGGGCATGCACAATCAACACAGTGTATATGCCTTTAGGGGAGAGAGCCGCAAGGACTGAAGCCAGCAGACTGATAACAATTTGTTTGGCAGGGTCTGTCTCCAGTGCTGCTAACTCTTGTGATTTTATTGTAAGTCTTGCAATATTTTATGTGTTGCTTAAAGCTCCAACTCCTGGATGCATATGATTAGGTGAGAATCTCAGCTTTCATTTTAAAATAAAGGCGAGCTTTTAGCCCTTGTGTTTGCATAGAAAAGCCTGAAAACAAGAACCACATGCACCCTTTGCACAGGCAGAGAAAAAGAATTGAATTTTATAATTTTTTAACACATCTCTTGATTTTTGGCACTTGATTCAAGGGTTTTCAGTGCTTGGGGTTGATAATATTGTGTCTCTCCTTCCTTAGCCAACTGGTAAAATGTCATTGTTAAAAGAACCACTTGGGATCATTTAAAAAGAAATCCAGAGAGAGATTTCCAGTACATCACCTGATGTCAAACCCCTGGGTGGATTTGAGCAGCCTGACTTAAACATGTAATCCATTCCATGACTGTAGAATCCAGGGCAGGATTTAGGTAGTTCCTTTGTAGAGGTGGTGACTTTAGGCAGCTCCGGCTGTGGCACTAGAAAACCAAAGAGCAGCCTCAGTAAATGCCCAATCCCCATTAACCTAACGATGCCCGCGTCCTGCTCCTCCACTGTGACGAGGGACGCCACCAACTGCACTCCTAAAACACACCTTTGTGCATGGAGTGAAGCCCAGCTGGCCCTCAGGGCAGCACCTGCCTTTGCAGAGCCAGGGGACGGATCACTGAGGGAAACACGACCTCTTAGGAGGCTGGAGGGTGTTTGACTGAGCCGGGCGGGGCTGGTCAGATTCATGGTGGGCACATTTGCCAGGGCACCACTTTGGAGCAGGTTATAATCCCCAGGGATAAAACACACCCTCTCCACACCTGGAACGCACCCAGGTGCTGCCTAGCACTCGCGGCCAGCATTAGGCCAGCTGTGCTGTTTCAAAGGGACAGCCCCAGCCTGCTGTTGGCTCTGCTCTCTCCCTGCCGAAAGTGCTCTCTGGCCAGTACATTACAGCAGAGTCACCGGGCAGAGCTGTCAACAGTGATAGTTGCTGGGGGTTGTGGAGGCTGTTGGGCACTTGTAAGCTCTGGGTTTCTGGGTCCCCCCGCAGCAGGTGGATATGTGCGGGCAAGGAAGGCACACCTGTCCATGCTCCCACAGCATCTGTGGGGAGCATAAGCCCTCTCTTTCCTTCGGGGCCTGGGCCTTCCTGGTTCCCTGGGGCTTCTCCCAGGCAGGATGACCCATCTTTTCCTCCTCCCTGGAGTTTCCTTCCTTTGTGGTATTATTTCTCTCCACCAACCTTTCCTATGTGCTCTCACATTCCTCCATTTGGGTCTCTTTCTGTGAGCCCTTTTCCTTTTTTTCCATCTGCTCTCCCCATACCTGCCTCCCTCTCTTACCATAGCATGGAGATGGGGTGGGACTGCCCTGCTGCTGGCTGGAGCAGTTGAAAGCTAAGTCCTCCCTTCTCTGTACAGCCGGCCTTCACTGCTGTTCAGTGCAGAGAGGCTGAGGCAGGGATTGGAATGACGGGTGCTTAGCTCTTGACTGCCTCTCTGATCTGCCCTGTGTCCTGTATGGGCAGGATGTTCATCATCAAACTGCTCCACCAGCTGCCTGGCCTTTGGCTGGGACTATCAGACCGAGAGCTGGGTTACTAACCTAGGCAGAACTGGGTGGAATGGGAGAGCGGGCAGGTCTGGCAAGGTATGTCCCTTTCTCTCCCGAGTTACTGCATTCCAGTGCACGCAGCAGGGCAGAGTCAGTTTTGGATGGTGGCTTGAAAGCCTTTCTCATGACACTGAATTGTTTACTAATATATGCTGGCCAGCATATCTATCTACCTACCTATCTAATATCCTATTAATAATTTGTCTGATCTTCACCATATATATACATTGTGACAAAGTTCCTCCTCTACCTTGGTGGGTCTTGTGCTTACTGGCGGATTTGCTCGCCTTGGAGCTTCATAGCAGCCCTCAGTTTGGCCATTTTCATGAACCAACAGTCCAGGTCGACTCCTCCTGTGTCTGACCAGGAGCTGGGAGGTTTGGGGGGAACCCAGGCCCGCCCTCTACTCCGGGTTCCAGCCCAGGGCCCTGTGGTATGCAGCCGTTTAGAGTGCCTCTGGTGTATAACCTCGGCATAAGTCCATGGGGCCGGATGTGCTGCATCCGAGAGTGCTAAAGGAGTTGGCGGATGTGATTGCAGAGCCATTGGCCATTATCTTTGAAAACTCATGGCGATCGGGGGAAGTCCTGGACGACTGGAAAAAGGCTAATGTAGTGCCCATCTTTAAAAAAGGGAAGGAGGAGGATCCTGGGAACTACAGGCCAGTCAGCCTCACCTCAGTCCCCGGAAAAATCATGGAGCAGGTCCTCTAAGAATCAATCCTGAAGCACTTAGAGGAGAGGAAAGTGATCAGGAACAGTCAGCATGGATTCACCAAGGGCAAGTCATGCCTGACTAATCTAATTGCCTTCTATGACGAGATAACTGGCTCTGTGGGTGAGGGGAAAGCAGTGGATGTATTGTTCCTTGACTTTAGCAAAGCTTTTGACACGGTCTCCCACAGTATTCTTGCCAGCAAGTTAAAGAAGTATGGGCTGGATGAATGCACTATAAGGTGGATAGAAAGTTGGCTAGATTGTCGGGCTCAACGGGTAGTGATCAATGGCTCCATGTCTAGTTGGCAGCCGGTATCAAGTGGAGTGCCCCAAGGGTCGGTCCTCGGGCCGGTTTTGTTCAATATCTTCCTAAATGATCTGGAGGATGGTGTGGATTGCACCCTCAGCAAGTTTGCAGATGACACTAAACTGGGAGGAGAGGTAGATACGCTGGAGGGTAGGGATAGGATGCAGAGGGCCCTAGACAAATTAGAGGATCGGGCCAAAAGAAATCTATCTGATGAGGTTCAACAAGGACAAGTGCAGAGTCCTGCATTTAGGATGGAAGAATCCCATGCACTGCTACAGACTAGGGCCTGAATGGCTAGGCAGCAGTTCTGCAGAAAAGGACCTAGGGGTTACAGTGGATGAGAAGCTGGATATGAGTCAACAGTGTGCCCTTGTTGCCAAGAAGGCCAATGGCATTTTGGGATGTATTAGTAGGGGCATTGCCAGCAGACCGAGGGATGTGATCGTTCCCCTCTATTGGACGTTGGTGAGCCTCATCTGGAGTACTGTGTCCAGTTTTAGGCCCCACACTACAAGAAGGATGTAGAAAAATTGGAAAGAGTCCAGCGGAGGGCAACAAAAATGATTAGGGGACTGGAACACATGACTTCTGAGGAGAGGCTGAGGGAACTGGGATTGTTTAGTCTGCGGAAGAGAAGAATGAGGGGGGATTTGATAGCTGCTTTCAACTACCTGAAAGGGGGTTCCAAAGAGGATGGCTCTAGACTGTTCTCAGTGGTAGCAGATGACAGAACAAGGAGTAATGGTCTCAAGTTGCAGTGGGGGAGGTTTAGGTTGGATATTAGGAAAAACTTTTTCACTAGGAGGGTGGTGAAATACTGGAATGTGTTACCTAGGGAGGTGGTGGAATCTCCTTCCTTAGAAGTTTTTAAGGTCAGGCTTGACAAAGCCCTGGCTGGGATGATTTAGTTGGGGATTGGTCCTGCTTTGAGCGGGGGGTTGGACTAGATGACCTCCTGAGGTCCCTTCCAACCCTGATATTCTATGATTCTATGATTCCAAACTTAAAGCCATGGCAAATGAAAACGGGAGAAAGGTGACAGAAGACAGAACCCTTTGCTCTACAAGTTGTAAATAGCCATGCTAATCTGTCATTTTTGCTCACTAGTGTAAATCTTGAGCCTTGGAGTCATGTATGTAACTTGTTTAAACTGGAAATTGAGGGGAAACATAAAAAAGGGAAAGATAAGGAGCAAAATGGTATTGCAACGCAGTGTCTCATTTGTTTAGATTTGAACAGTAATATAAGAGAGCTGACAAATAATTTAAAACTAGAACAAAATCAAAATGGGAAATAAAAACAGCGAGTGGAAGGTATAAAAACCTGTAATACTCTTCTTACCTACAGTTTACAAGAAATTAAGGGAAGACTAGGAGATTGACAGGTGAGATGCAGCCAGCAAGAGGGAGAAAAATTAGACTGGCAAAGACAGGCTAAAAATCTTAAAAATATGTGTGACACTGCATTCCATATTCTTCATAGTGATATTATTAGGATATGGTTATAGCAAAATTAGGATGCATTTTATACAAGACAAGTCATGGAGGTGTTATTGGAAAAGGGCTGGTTTTCTGAATATGATTATCCTATTTGTATGCATGTATTATTTTTGTATCTGAAGTTATGAATATTGACTATGTATCTGTATTTCAAATGTAGTTACACCTGGGTGATGACTACTAGGCAAGATGCTTTCAGTCTAGATAGCTGGTTGGGAAGGGCCTATTCAGGGCAATGAGTCATTAGGAGAAACAATAGGCCTTAGGAAAAGCTCATCTCCTACCTGGTGAGCCTTCCTGAGAATGCTACAGACAGCCTGTGAGTGATGGCTGCTATGACTCTACAAGGACATGTGACCAGGCCACATGATGCTGGATTCCATCTTGGGATGTCAGTATTTTTCCACAGACTAGTCTGGGAACCAAGCTTTGGAACACAGGGTTCTCGCAATATGCAAAACATATATAAGGCAGGAAGTGACATCATTGATGGTTCTTCACTCCCCACACAAGACTCCTGGAAACAGCTGAGGAACAAAGACTGAACTGGGGGAAGTGCTGGACCCAGGCTAAAGGGATTTCTAGCCAGTGTATGAAACACCTGGGGATTCCAAGCTGCAAAGCAAGTGTAATTTGGGCCTTAAGAATCTACAAGGCTGCCTGTACTATCAGTTAGGGTGAGAATCTACTATTCATATCCAATCTATCTAGTATATTAAGCTTAGTTTGTGTTTTCTGTTTATTTGCTAGGTAATCTGCTTTGATCTGTTTGTTATCCCTTATAATCACATAAAAGTTATCTTTTGTAGTTAATAAAGTGCTTGGGGGAAATCTTTGCTTGGTTATCACAAGTGTGCATTGTCCTCTTCACATTGAGGGTGAAGCAGACCAGGTATTAAACCCATATACTGGCCAGACTTGACCAGGGCAGGACAATACTGCTCTGGGGTCCCAGGCTGGGAAGCTGGTGGTTAGAAAGCCTGCATGTAACTGCAGCTGGGTGTGTCCCTACCTGTGTGAATGCTGGTGAAAGTGCAGGCTGGAGGGCTTTGCAGCTTGTCACAGCAGTACCATGTGAGATGGAGCGCAGGATGATGAACCAGGGGGTTCAGTGATACCCCAGTTCCAGGTGGCACCACAGGGGAACCCATCACAATATGTATGAAAGTGTCTCATAACTGCAGCAAGGAAGAACACTCCTGTAATGAACTTGGAGTGCAGACATAAGCAACAGGCACTTGGGGAACAAATTCAGATTTTGTGGGAACAGGTAGCAACCCCCACTCTCCTCCCGGAGCTAGACTAAAAATGAGAAGTCCTTATTCCCAGCCCCACTGCTCTAACCCACAGAACCCCATTCACCTCTCAGAGCTAATAATATAACCTTCTCACTCCAATATTGTTATGTACAGGTCAAATTTTTCCTTTATGTCTTTTGTCACTGCTGCCTGTACTTTGAAATGTCCTCAAATAATTAATTAATCTCTCTCATGTCTCCCTACATTGCTTTCTCCTCACTTCTCCACTCTCTTTGTTTTAAAAGTTAAATATTATAGTTTTTACAGAAAAACCCATCATAGAAAGAGATGGAGATGGAGAAACTGAAACAAATAAATCATCAAAATGCTTAAGATAAAAACTTTAAATAAGTCTAATAAAATTAATGATTTTAACCCTTCAGGAATGTAACAGCTAAAGAAACACCTAACTTTCTTGAAGATATGGTTGCCAAGCAACAGAAATGCTAACTTTGCTTCTAATCCTAGCCACTAACATATGAAACATATGTTTCCCCTATTACTATATAGTAGTATTCTTAAGATAAAAGTAATGAAACTAAACTAAATTAATACAACAAAGTGGGCAAATAACTAAATAGGGATTTTATCAATTCTTATTAAAAGTTTTAAATAATGACTTAATTAATTTAAATGTTTAATTCTTGTGTTTACTTTTTTATTTTCCAAAATACATTGCCTTAATAATGTTAAGCTCTTAATGTCATATCTTGAATAGTTATAAATACAATTTGGGCACCATTCATCTTTAATTGTAAGTTTGTTATATATGATCAGTATGCTGTCCTATGTTGTATGTTGTGTCACAGGACTAATTTTTGTTTTTATTTTGTTGCAACGGAAGCCAGTTTTACACTCATAATTATAAATCTGCGTTTTAATACTCTGGTGAGGCCATACCCATCATAACACCAGTTCTTTTTTTTTTTTTTTTTTTGCAAAGCTGAAAAAGGCCTCGGTTCTCAGTACATGTACATCGATTTCTGCCTTAATAAATAATGGAATTGCAAACAAAAAAGGCTTTTATTCAAAAGTAAAAAAACCAGTAGGGGGAAAATCTCAGGATTAATGAAAGGTTATATTAATAAAATCACAGCCCAGAATCCCCAAAGCACAGAACATGAGAGCTACTCCCCCACCTGCCCCCAGAACACCCTTTCAACCAAACTGTGCTTCCCCGGGACCATTGCAGCCCTTTTGCACTGGAGCAGCATCAGCCCCCTGCTCTGGTTCACGCTGGTAGACTCTATGGCTCGGTCTGCCCTCGGAAATCTGCTGAAGCAGCAATGGGAGGGCAAGTGTGGAGTGGGCTCAGAGTTACTGCCTGCTCTGAGCAGGAAGCTGTGCAGTGTCTTACAGCGTGGAGCTGCCTGGCCTCTTTGCACCAGCAGCAGCCTCTGTCAGGGCCCACTGCTGAGTGCCCCAGTCTCTTGTTCTGGCATCTCAGTGCTACTGCAGCTGCCTTTGAAAGTTCCACTTTACCCAGAGAGAAAATAAGCAAGGCAGCAAGCACCAGCTGGGCGTGCGTGGAGAAAAGGACATTAATACCTTTCGTATCCAGCAATCAGAATTTCTTCGAGAGAGAACACTACAGTATCCCATTCTCGCTTGCTCATCCTCCTCCCGTTTAATGAAAATCAGAGCCAGGCATTAAAGAGCTGTTTAGCATTTCAATACATTTAATATCCTCACTGATAAGGGAACGAGGGATATTACCATAAAGCCTTCCTTAAACTCTCCCCCCTTCTTCAGCCAGCACTCCTGGCTTATGTTTGTCTGAATTCCAATTCCAAATCATCTCCATTAACCAGGCAAAATTATGATAAGATTATTTTTTTCATATAAAGGATATTAATACACACAATTTCTGGTAATGACAAGGGAGAAGAGAGCACCAGGCCTCAGCAGCCCTGACCTGAATTAATCAAGCACTGATTGTTGCGCCTGCCAGGGGCCACTGGCACTCCGGAGAGAGGCCATCACTTGCAATGCCCCCTAATGACAGTGCACCAAGGGGCAGGCCGAAAGGGGCAGGCCCCTTTCGGGGTGGAGGGCGTGTTAATGAAAGGAGCACACTGCCTACTCAGGGTAATTGAAAGGCCTTCTCCTTGCCTTGGTGAGGAGCTGAGAGCACTCATCAGCTGCACCTTCTGGGACTCACAGGTGGAGCCTTGTTCAAGGGCATGAAGCAGCCACCTGGACTGCTTGGGGCTGGGGAAATATACCCCTGTGATGGCTGTAAGGCCTCCCTGGGAGTACCCCTGGCGGCTGTGCCTCCCTGGCAGGCACAGCATTGGCATAACCAGAAATACACAGGCCCCTGCAGGAGCCCTCCCAGAAGGAGGCACCTGGGAAGGCAGGGGTATCCCTGAACTCCAGTTATCTCCAGCAGATTCGATGGCCCACTGAGGTAATTGCAGTCCGTGTGCAAGGGAAGTGGCTTTAAGGCTGCTCTGACCTGTCCTAGGGCCCCAGCTAGCTCCTAGGGCCATCCCAGCGTTGGAGAGGCACATTGCTTCCCCTGCAAAGGCCCAGCATGGCACCGTGATGGCTTCCCCCCCATAGCTCCAGCAGGGACTAGGCAGTGGCGTAACTAGGGGATGCTGGCAGGAACAGGCTCAAAGAGGGAAAGGACAAAGAGGAAGAAGGCACTTTAGGCTGGTAGCTGAATGGGTCCAGATGGGAGGGTGGGGCTCATTAGCTCATTTCCCTCAGGTATCCTGGTACGGAAAGCCCCATAGCAGCATTTGGGGGTTTATTGCCTTTGCCCCAGTGAATACGCTCCTACAGGCTTCCTTTCAACACCAGCCATCCCGTGCAGGGCTTCCTTTCAGAGGCCTGCTCCAGACAGGTGAACTGAGTGTGACAGAGAGGCCAGCATAACCTGGGAGCAGAGAAGATTTCCACCCTTCTGCTCACTCTGTGGAAGGTCCCCATGTCTGCCCGTCGACATCACATTTGGTTTCCCTATAAACTCTGAGTCTGCAGCTGGGACAATACAGATTACACCGAGAAATGGAAACAATAGATGAAAGCTTATTAACTGGCAACAAAAGTACTCAGAAATCAGGGCTTGTGGTCAGAATCACTATGGTCAAAAGGGGCCTGGTGCTGCCCCCTTGCCAGAAGACCAAGTACTTGTGAGGAATCTTTCCAAGAGAGGGATCAGGAAAATTAAGATCCTACTGGGACAATAATATCCATGCAGCATGGGAAAGGAAAGGGGATAGTCCAGTCTCTGGAACAGAAGAGAAGATGGAAAAGGAGGTGTTAGAGTTCTCTGCAATCTTTTACTTCCCTGTGACTTCTTTGGCCAGGTTCAGCTCCTCTGCTGGTAGGTCGTTCTGCATTCTAGCCCCAAGACTGATGGAATTTAGGTAAACAAGTGATACTGACTCATGGTGTGGCTGCTGCTCTAAGCGGAGGGCTTTATAGTTCTGGATAGTTTGTTGTTATGGATATTTTTCTAACTGGCATACCACATGGCAGTGACTTGGAATTCCGTGACTGTCCCACCGATACATAGGGCTTGTTATTTCATAAGATGTGAATAGCTTTGGGAATTAAAACAGCTCACTCAGTTCTGCCGGACAGTGGAACTACAATGGCCACAGAAACATCCTATAAGGTGGAATAAACTGAAGGGGGATATAGATGTGTCCACCATTGGCCCCCAAACTTGTGACAGAGACAGGCCCAAAGATTCACCTAAGAGCACCAGTTACGAGTAGGTGCAACTCACACACGACTGCTGGTGAGTCGACTGGATGAACTGAATGTTACGGTTTGGTAAAAGCAATGTCGGGATGATCGTGTTTTTGAGTAAGGGAATGCCAGGGGTGCATGGACCTGTACCCTGTCCCTTTAGGGGCTGGAGCTGCTCAGCAGGTCAAAGGGGACAGCTCCGATTGTGGCAGCAGAGTTTGATGTACTCCCCTCCAGAGGGACTCACAGCGCTGGGATGTGTGCAAGCTGGGGGCTTGTTTTGGGATACTAAGTTTAATAAAATGTCAGTTTTAAAACAGTCCCTAGTGTGTGCACGAGAAGGGAAAAAAGGGAGGGAGCCTGGAGGGCCTGGGGCACCCTTTCTGTGCCCCAGCTCCACAGGCTGATTCCTCCGCTGCTCACACCCTGTGAAGGGAGGGGCTGGGTTTTCAGAGTCTTTGAGTACAGCTCAAGCTCAGAGCCTCCCTCCTCTTATCATATCCTCCCTCCTCCCAGCTGGAAGCTCAGGAGCAGGATGGAAACATGTCTTGTGTCCAGGGAGGGGCAGTCGCAGGGTTTACCAGTGACCAGGTAAGAGCCAGGCTGGCTCCTTGGAGTCTGGTACTCCCCGAAAGCCATGTGCTCTGGCTGCTTCTCAAACTCCTCCTCCTGCACAGGAGACCCGGCAGGGCACTTGGCAGGAGAGACCCAGACAGATGTGCAGCCTTGGCACTCTTTCCAACCTGAGGGCATGTGTCAGGTTCTCAGTCTGCGCAGCGCCCAGCAGACATACGCCTCTCACACCTGTGGTCTCTAGCGCTCTGCCTGCACCCCTTTAACCCTCAGCAGTGTGCTGCACCAATCCCTCCTAAAGCGCAGGACTGCCATTCAACCACCAGTCCCGCCTGGCAGAGAACTGAGTCTGGCTGAAACGCCCACTCTGCTGCAGCCTTTCTGATACAGAGAAAAGAGAACGGGTGGGGGATGGAGGAGCAGCTGAGTGAGTGCTCCTGGAGGTGGTGCTGTTCACTTAGTGACTCAATCACCAGCTTCCACTTGCACTGCCCAGCAGAAAGCTGCCTCCCAGCTACCGACGGGCAGCCCAGGCTCGGGGGGAGAGAGCAGAGTGGGAGGCTGCGATGGAGCCAGGAGATGCAGCTGCACCCCGGCAGTTTGTTACTGGGCTGACCCTACTGATCCAGAAGTTGCTAAGATTGAAGAGACCAAGTGCGGCTGACATGGGAGGAGGGAGGGTCGGACTTTCCTTCTTCAGCCCCAGCTCTGGAGGGCAGCCCAGCCGGGAAACCGAGCCTGACACAGGCATTTCTATAGCATCATCACAGACCTGATGCTGGGTGCGTCCAAGACCGGGATGCACTGGGAGGGTGGAAGGATGCTCCCAAGGGCCCTTCTAGGGTGTGACTGCTGGACCCTTGGTGCAAAGCGTGGGCCGACGGCATGGCTGAGGGGCCCCTGCTCTGGCCTGGCTCAGAGCAGCGGTGCTGCAGGCCCAGGCTGGGCTGCTGGGCTGCTAAGCGTTAACTGTCCTGAAGGGAGGGGGCCCCCAGAGGAATTATTAGTTTCAACTCTCTTCCTTTCTCTCCTGCATCTAAAAATATCCTCCCTGTCTCCGAGCACTCAGGTGCAGAACCACGTCCAGGGGACGCTGCGGATAACAAGAGATACGCCGAGGAAGCGGCAGAGCCACAGCCGGAGGACGTGGGACGGCGACAGCGAGAGCTCGCTGCTGGAGGGAGGGGCAGCGGGGTGAAGGCAGCACCCACCGCACCTCCCCTGCCCAAGCATGGGACCCAGGGCTTAGTCCCGGGTTCTTGGAGGAGCTGGCGGCTGAGTGGGGAAAGAGGAGTCTTATTGGGTCCAGGCAGGGTCTGCAGAGTTCCCACACTCTGGGCTGGCTGGAGGGAGCAGGGACCCCACAGGAAGCAGCCAGTGGGGGCAGGAACGGGGGTCTCTGAAAGACACTGTCAGAGCCACTTAATCCCTGCCAATGGGACAGAGCTGAACCCAGCACACCGCTCTCCTGGCTCTCCTGCCCCCCCCCCCCCCCCCCCCGACTCAGGGACTCATTACCATTTCTTCCAACCTTCCCTAGCTGTGTCCCATCTGTCCCCTGTGGTGCTGGGCTTTGGTAAGACCTGGAAGGGTCAGGTTCTCAGCCAGTTGGACCCAATGCTCTGGTGATGGACGCTCTATAAATACCCCCAGCAGACGGCTGACAGACACCCTGTCCCTGACAGACACCAAGGCCTGCTGGAGTCCAATGAGCTCCGGTGGGCCGGTGCTGCTGGGGCAGGAAGCACACACAATGGCAGTGGGCGGAGACTGTGCCCGGACCTGCCCCTGCCCCCCCTCTGTGGCCTGGTTCTCCTTGCCTGCCTGTCTGAGTGGCTCAGAGCGATGATCTGCCTGTCTTTTTCCAGAGAAGGACTGACAAGTTGCAGTGACCCATGACTGCCCACACAGGCATGCACACACAGCCCACAGAGCTGGAGATCATAACATCCTGCTCCCTTGTGAACCCCATCTGGGAAATTCTCCAGCTGTGCCCCACAATAGGATCAGATAACATCCCAGGCCTCCAGGCAGTGGGGCCAAGTGGAAATCACTGGGTGCTGGGTGCAGGACCAGTCCCATCCAGCAGAGGGCAATAGGAACAGCACCGTGCAAGCTTGCATACTACCCTGTTGCAAAAAGAAATGGAGGACTTGTGGCACCTTAGAGACTAACCAATTTATTTGAGCATGAGCTTTCGTGAGCTACAGCTCACTTCATCAGATGCAGTTAAGCTTATGCTCAAATAAATTGGTTCGTCTCTAAGGTGCCACAAGTCCTCCTTTTCTTTTTGCGAATACAGACTAACACGGCTGTTACTCTGTACCCTGTTGCAGTGGTTCCCAAACTGGGGTTCGCAAAACTTTACAGGGGGTTTGCCAGAAAAATTTCACTAATGGCAGCCAGAGGACCCCAGGCATTGGAGGCAGCAGGTGGGACACTGTTGCAGGGCTGGCAGCCCAAGCCCCAGGGAGAGCAGGGCTGGGGAGTTGGGGCTGGCAGCTCAAGCCCCGGCGGTCAGCGGGACCTGCGGCCCAAGCTTAGTGGAGCTCAGTTGACCGGGGTGGTCAACAGGGTCCAGCAGGAGGAGCCCCATGGAGTGCGAAGTGCAGAGGAAATTTAAACTTAAATCCCTGGAAATATTCATTTTTAGGAGGGGGTTCACAAGATTTCACAATTTAGTGAAAGGGGTTCGAGGTCTGTTAAAGTTTGGGAATCACTGCCCTGTGGGGATTTCAGAGTAACAGCCGTGTTAGTCTGTACATTGCCTGCAGCTGGCCACCCTGGTATGGGCTGCCTCACAGGTGTAAATTGCACCCTGGCTGCGCTGGGGAGCCAGGGACCCTCCAGGAGCTGCCCCAGGGGAGGAGCCAGGCTCTGAGGGTAGGATGGAGGCAGAACTTACAGGGATGGGGTGGGTGGCTAAGGGGGTAGGCAAGGGAGTGCTGGTTGGGACAGATATTGGGTGGGAGGAATCCCTATGTGAATGCTGTTCCACCCTGGGCTGGCTGGGTGCTACATGAGCCTGGCAGAATATTCGCCTGGAGACCTAACCTAATCCAGCGCCTCTGAAGTGGAATCTGCACTTTGAAAGTCTTCACCTGAGTGACCAGGTAGCGATGTGGGCACCTCCTCTCATCAGTGCTGTGAAGCAGGGATGACCCAAGGCATCTGGGCACAGTGCCATGGAGACACCACTGTGCTTCTGCAGTATTAGAAAACAAGTTACCCACAAGATTCACCACAAAGAGACCATCCAGCATGGGCATTTTTGCTCATTGGTACAGGGATGCGGAAGTTATCGGGAGCATCCGGCACAGGCCCATGAGGAGCCCAGACAGTGCGAGCAGCTTGCCATGGGTGTGACTTGGGACAAGCCAAGTCCAATGGCACAATGAGCCAATGGCCTGCTGGGGGTGGCTCATCCCCCCACTATTGCCAAGGGGGGGTGTACTGGGGTACTGACATGCAGATGCCTCCCTTCTGCAGGACTGCGGGGTGGAGCTGACCCAGTGCCATAGTCTGCCATGGGTGGGCACCTCTCCTTTCTAGATCTACAGAAGGGAAGGCTGGCAGAAGCCAGGTTCAGCCATGCTCCATTCAGTGTAAATACCTCTGGGATCTCCTGTTCCCAGATGCTGAGGCTGAATGCAAAGGAGCAGCCCTTAGTGGTCAAAGACCAGGTTCAGGACTATTTAGAAAGGCTGGACATGCACAAGCCCATGGGGCCGGATCTGATGCATCCAAGGGTGCTGAGGGAGTTGGCGGATGTGATTGCGAACTCATTGGCCATTATCTTTGAAAACTCATGGTGGTTGGGGGAAGTCCCGGATGATTGGAAAAAGGCAAATATAGTGCCCATCTTTAAAAAAGCGAAGAAGGAGGATCCAGGGAATAGACTCACCTCAGTTCCTGGAAAATCATGGAGCAGGTCCTCAAGGAAACCATTCTGAAACACTTGGAGGAGAGGAAGGTGCTCTGGAACACTCAACATGGATTCACCAAGGGCAAGTCATGCCTAGCCAACCTGATTGCCTTCTATGATGAGATAACTGGCTCTGTGGATATGGGGAAAGTGGTGGATGTGATATATCTTGACTTGAGCAAAGCTTTTGATACGGTCTCCCACAGTATTCTTGCCAGCAACTTAAAAAAGTATGGATTGGATGAATGGCCTGTAAGGTGGATAGAAAGCTGGCTAGATTGTCGGGCTCAACGGGTAGTGATCAATAGCTCGATGTCTAGTTGGCTTTAGGCAATTTTTACTCACCCGGTGGTGCTCCGTATCTTCGGAGGCACTTTGGTGGCAGGTCCATCACTAGCTCTTGGTCTTCGGCAGCACTTCAGCGGCAGGTCTTTTAGTGCTGCCAAAGACCTGGAGCAACTGAAGGAACCGGTTCTTCAGCTTTTGGCAGCTCATCACGCCCCCTCTATTTGGCACTGGTGAGGCCACATCTGGAGTACTGTGTCCAGTTTTGCCCCCCCCCCCCCACTACAGAAAGGATGTGGACAGATTGGAGAGAGTCCAGTGGAGGGCAATGAAAATGAGCAGGGGGCTGGGGCACATGACATATGAGGAGAGGCTGAGGGAACTGGGCTTGTTTAGTCTGCAGAAGAGAAGAGTGAGGGGGGATTTGATAGCAGCCTTCAACTACCTGAAGGGGGGTTCCCAAGAGGATAGAGCTTGGCTGTTCTCAGTGGCAGCAGATGACAGAACAAGGAGCAATGGTCTCAAGCTGCAGTGGGGGAGGTCTAGGTTGGATATTAGGAAACACTATTTCACTAGGAGGGTGGTAAAGCACTGGAATGGGTTACCTAGGGAGGTGGTGGAATCTCCATCCTTAGAGGTTATTAAGACCTGTCTTGACAAAGCCCTGGCTGGGATGGTTTAGTGGGAGTTGGTCCTGCTTTGAGCAGGGGGTTGGACTAGATGACCTCCTGAGGTCTCTTGCAACCCTAATCTTCTATGATTCTATGATATAGTACTCCTGTGGGAATTCTGCACCACTGCACATGCACAGAATTCATGTCTCGTGCAGCATTTTTCCCCTGCAGAAAATACATTCGGCCAAGAAGTGCTGCAGTTCCACCTTTCTCTCACCAGAGGCCGCAGTGGCGCCAGAACAGCTGGCTGACCTACAGTAACAGCTAGCAGCCAGCTGTGTTCATTACAGCAGCCTGCCCCTAGAGCCAGAATGGGGCACACAGGGCTGCTGGGAGGGGTGTCATACATAGATGGCTTCAGAAGGGCTATTGGGGGGACAGACTAGGGCACAGGTTCAGGAGCTAGTGGGGTGCCAGCATTGAGCCTGGGGCTGAATGGGAGCGGGGGCTCCAGGGCCACATGAGAATGGGGGAGCAGGGGCTCCAGGGCTACATGGGGATGGGGGTGGGGGGACTGAGGATCACATGGGGACAGAGCCTAATATGCCTGACTGAATGGGAGAGGCTCGGGGTCAACCAGGGTCTGCATGGGGGAGGCTCTCCAACTCCCTAACAATCCTCCCCCAAAAGAAACTGTTCCATACTTCTCCCACCCACACCCAACAATCCTTCAGGACCACTTCCAGTCCTTTCCTCTACCACAGCTCCTCCATTACCCTGACTCCCCCAAGACTTTGCACTGCTTCTGAGGGATGCAGAAATACCATTCTGTATTGTAGTTTAAATGAATTACTCAAAGTTCTGTATTAACATGCTTAGTAAGGAATCTGTCCCCAAAAAATGTTTTCTGAATGTTTTTTGTCTATATTGTTACAGACATACTTGCAGACAGGTATTCTGAAACAAACTACCAACATAATTGAAACTGGTGTGTTTATATTGTGTTATTTTGACAAATAAAATGTGCAGGATTTTTAATTTTTGGCACAGAATTTTTAATTTTTGGTGCAGAATTAATACAGAGTCTAATGGTCAGTGCAACCCTGCATTACGGGGGATGGCTGAGCCCTTCATTTCCTTGTGCTTACATGCTGAAAACAAAGGCCCACGCAATCTGTACTGATAGGTCCCGGCTCAGCCCTACCCAGTGCCTGCGGAACAGGCAATTCCAGTAGGAAAAGGGATCACCGGATCCTCTTAATGGGGGTTGAGGGCACTGATCACCTGACCCTACCTAGGCCAGCACCACTAGGGGGAAGCACCCTGAGCCTCATCACAGTGAGACAGCTCCAAATTCCCCTCTAGCATGATCTGAACTCTAACTCCATCCAGCTAGAACCCTAATCCTGATCCTAACCCTAAGAACTAATCCTGACACTGTCCCTACCTTTAATTCTCTCTGTTCCTGAGCACAAATGTGGCCCTGCCCCTAAACCTGACCATGGCTATAGCCCTGACCCAGACTTAAACTGAAGGCTGATCCCATGAAGCCCCTGATGACTGAGTTGCTCTACGGCACATCTCCAGACAGCCAGCTACCCAGGGGAACAGGCCATGAACAAGTTGGTGGGGACTGGTACCTCAAGGCCATTCCAATGCTGAGTGCAGGGGAATCGCCTAGACAGATTCCGGATTCATTTCCCTGAAGGGGGAATTGTTGAACCTGCACTGGGAGAGGAAGGGCTAGCATTCTCTGCAGCAAGGGCACCTCCCCAAGGAGGTGTTCGAAGTGGATCAAGCCCTCAGGAAGCCAATCATAGAATATCAGGATTGGAAGGGACCTCAGGAGATCATCTAGTCCAACCCCCTGCTCAAAACAGGACCAATCCCCAATTTTTGCTCCAGATCCCTAAATGGCCCCCTCAAGGATTTAACCTTGGGTTTAGCAGGCCAATGCTCAAACCACTGAGCTATCCCTCCCCCCAATGGTGGTGTTGCATCCAGCAGCAGGGAACCAGTCCCGAGCACCAGGACCCTGTCAGCCCCCACACACAGCACCTTGTGAGGCTGGAGCACTCCCATTCACCTGCTGTGGATGGACTATAAAAGTCTCCAGGGCCCTCTGAAGGGAAATGCCTTGGCCAACAAGAGAAGCAGCATCAGTTGGAGGAGTGGGCCAGCCAGGTCTCTATTCCCTGAGACCCAGACAACAGCGGTCCTCCCAGTCCCAGTACCTAACCCAGGATAAGAGGGGACTCCCCACTGAGGCAGGAGGGATCTGCCCTGCCCCCGACATTCAAGAGGAAGGGAAAGATTTTGTATCTCAGTAAGTGAGCCTGAGCTGGTGGATGGTCTCACTGTCCCTGCTGCAGCTGTCCGGGTGGCCGTGGGATTACTCCACGGTGGACTGGCCCCACACTACAGAAGTACGTACTGCAGAGGGAAGAGTTGAAAAGCAGCCCCTCCTTCATGAGCAATGGTGTCTCCTCAGATCCCCCCAAAAGACTCACGTTCTACGCTACCCATCCGGACTGGGGTGAGGACCGGAGTGGGTCCTAGAAGTGGCACCGCAGCTGATGCTATGTGCTGAAATAGGCTTAAAATGGGACATTCATCATTGGACTAAAGATCTCAGCCATTCCCTTTTCTGGGCTTCCTAGCGCCCCCTGTCTGCATCTGGCTGGGTCCGGCTGTCTGCAGCTGTCTTGTCCAGACTAAGCAATCTGGGACAGGCCTGTCTGCAGTTTGTGTCTAGCTGACAATACTAAGCACATTAAATACTAAGTCACAACAACAATGCATTCAGACGTCAGGATTTGCCAATGGTTACTCCTCACACAGATCGGAGAGCATACTTAGTCCAGGAAACAACTGTGGCAGCTGTTGGCAAATGCTGGGTTTTCAGGGCTGACCATTGTATCTGCCAGCGTCTGCGTTCTCCCAGCACCATCGGATCACTGCATCATACAAACACTACAGCACCCGCATTACCAGCCCAGCATGTGGCCGTGACGGTGGCTGGAGCAGCAGCTGCAAGAGCACTGGGCACACAAAGTGCTGCCCTGTCCCTTCTGGCAGAACGGCCTTTCCTTTGGAAGGGAGGCCAGGCCAGGGAAAAGGTCCTAGCTAACACGTGTTGATTCAGCGCTGCTCTAGAGTGTGTTGGGTCCTAGTACAGACACGTTTGGAAACAGGGTAGTTGGGCTGACACCTTTTTAAATTGCACTTCATTCTACCCTGTCAGTTAACACCTTGCTCCCCGTCTAGACAAGGCCAAAGAGAACAAGAGACGCACCAGAGTGAGAGCCCAGAGTGTGCATCTCTGTGCAGCAGGGTGCTGGGCTCAGAGAAAACCCGCCCATGGGGTCCAGCCCCCTGGAGTGCTCTGGTCCATCCCCAGACGTGTGGGATTTATCCTGGAGGGCCACTCCCTCCTCCTCAGCTGCGGAAGAAACGCTAGCCCTGGGACTCAGGAGAACCTTTGCAAGAACTTTCCAGCCTCTCCCAAAGCCCCCCCTGCACCCCAGCCCGGGCTCGCCACAGGAGGGATCGCCTTGAGAGCTCGGCTTCTTCTGTCCAGCGTCCATCCACTGCCTCTCTCTCCCAGCCAGCCCTTGCCCTGCTGCGCGTCCCGGGCACGGTCCGCCCGGGACAGGGAGCAGCGCAGCCACCTTGCTGCCCCTGCCAAGGAGGCGGTGACTGTAACGCTGGGCGTCCCGGCAGCCTGCCCCGCGCTGAGCCGGAGCCAGCGAGCGCCGGGGTCGGTTTCAGCAGCACGAGGCCGGGGTAGAGGGAGCCCGGCCCGAGGATGGATCCACCGTAACAAGGGGGGCTCTCTGAAACCCAGGAATCCCATTGGCTTCTAGGCGGTGACGGGCACTTCGCTCCCGCCCCCCATGCAGCTTGTCTGGGTGTACGCGAGCAAGAGTGTGGAAAGTGCAGCCGGCTCGGCTGGGCTCCGCCGAACGCCCCACGCCAGCGCCCGCAGGAGCGCGGCCAGGCGGGCTGCCCCGGCCCCTGCCGCGCCGCGGACCATGGCCCGGCCGCCCCCGCTCTCGCTGCTCCTCGCCATCGCCGCCTGTGCCTCGGCCGCCACCAGCGAAGGTAGGAGCCGGGTGGCCCGGCGAGCGCGGGCAGGGGCCGGGCTGGCACCGCTCGCTCCGCCGGGCGCCCGAATGCCCGAGTTCTGCGGCCCAACTTCAGCGCCGGGCAAGAGGACTTCGTGGCACATGCCAAGGGCCTGCCGGGCCGGGCGGAGCAGCCGGAACCGCGGCGTTCTCCGCTGCCCGGGCTACAGCCCAAACCGGAGCCGCGCATCTGCGCGCCGGACCGTGGGGCTGGGGCGGTCAGTGCTGGGGGCGTTGGAGGGACAGAGCGGGCGGTGCAGACGGGCACCCCCCGGGGTACGCGGCCAGAGGGAATGGCAGAAACTTCCAACGTGGCCAGCCGTGAAGCCTCCAGGGACCCTGCGGCGCAGCTCCCCTGCCCGGCCCCGCCCGGCTCCCCTGGGCGCTGGCAGTACCATTCCTGCTGCCTCTGTCCCCTGCAGCCCTGGCATCCTTGCACCATCTCTGACCCTCCAGCTGCCTATCGCCCCCACAGCGCTGACCACAGGGTCTGGGCTGCCTTTCCATGAGATCCCTGCTGCCCCAGCTACCATCTTTCCCAGCCTTTCTCCCCTTCCCTGCTGCCCCATCTGCCAGCCTCACCTGGCACCCTCCACACTGGGTGGCCAAACATCCCCACCCTGAGAGCAGTGGTTCTCCCCATTCCCTGTGACCCAGCACTCGTCTAGCCTTGCTGCCCAGTTCCCTCATCCCTGTGCCTGTTTTTCTACCCCTTGGTCCATCACCCCTGTCCCTGACCCCCCTGCTGCCCAGCTACCTGGCTGGTTTCTTGCTTCTCTTTGCCATAGGGGAATCCTAGCAGTGGAGCCCAAGTGCTAACTTTCTCCTCTTACTCAAAGGTGGTGTTTAAAGTGGTCTGGAAAAAAGTGCATCCCTGGGGGGGGGGGGGTGGATGGCTCATAATCTGGGACCTGCAGCTTGGGTCAGACAGTGCCCTGTGGTCACCCGGATCCATTTTAATTACATTGTTTGCTGGGTGTGTGACCCTTTGCCGCCCCCACCACACACACTTTGGAGTTCCCTGCCCCCCAGAGCCCAGTGCCAGCTCCCGTTACACAGAGCTGCCTGCTGGGCTGTCCCTGCCCTCTCAGCAGCCACACGAAGGGCAGCAGCCAGCGAGCCTGGGCAGCACTGCGGCTACACTAACCCCAGCGCTGGGCACCTGAGCTCAGCTAACCCTGTCCCCAGACAGAGCATCTCAGCTCCCAGGCAGCGAAGCCAGGGAAGCTGCTCTCCATTGCCTTGTGCTCCTGGGAACATTCCCATGTGCTGGCTTCTTTACAGCACAGGGAGGAGAGTGAGGCGGGGGCTGGAAATTCAGCTGCCTCTGGATCGTGCTGGCTGGGAACCAGCTTAGTATGGAGGAGGAGAGCAGGTCCCTAGGGGCATGGCCTCAGGCTGCCTGCCCCCTGGGAAAGGCCCTCTGGAGAGGAGGCAGTGCTGGATGTGCTGGGGTCCGGCTGTGGTGCGGGAAAGGTACGTGACTGCTGCTGGAGTTCTTCCCCACGTCTCACCCTGGCCAACACCACTGTGGATCTGGGCCCCCCAGCAGTCAGGGGCATTGCCACCAGCTCACCCTGGGGGATCGGTCACTGTCTTGCTCAGATAACAATGTGCAAGCCCTGTATCGACAGAGTCCTGTCACCCTGGCCCTGTGGCTCAACGTGGGGCTGGGCTGCCCTTGCCCCGGGTCTCCCCCTGCCAGGGACTCACGCCTAGGGGGTGACATGCATGTGGGAGACCGAGCTGCAGCCGGAGCCGCACCGTCCACATGGCTGTTTTCCCTGTGCTAGCTTGCACCCTGCTCGCGTGAGTCTGTCTCCCAGGCCTGCAGTGTCGCCATATCCTTACCAGGCTTCAGCTGACCCCTTGTTGCCCCAGGGGTGGCCCGTGCGCAGGGGCCCTCACCCTGCTGTGCCACCGGGGCAGCTCAGGTCTTAGCAGAGTCCCTGTTGAACCCATCCCCACGCAAATGGCTCCCGGGCTGGCAGGTGTTTGAGCAAGCGCCCCTGGAGACAGCTGTGTGCTGGGCTGGGTTCCCCAGCTGGGAGGCTTTCTGTGTCCCTGCCAGACTAGCTCTGTCTCATGGCCAGGTGAGCTCTCCCGTAGCCCAGCTTCACTCATCCCTTTACCCACATTCATCCCCTGGCCCCATGTGCCCATTTCCCCACACCGCAGATCTCGCAGCACTGCTGGTTGCCCGGCTGCTCAGACAGGGGCAGGCCCCCCACCCTTTGATCAGCTACAGAGGTACCAAGAGTTGAGACCATTGGCAGGCTTCTCGCTCACACTGCTAACTTCTCTGGGACCAGGGACTGGATTCTGATCCAGCAGGGACTGACCTGACTCTCATGCGTTCATCTGCCCTCGTCCTCAGACCCCAGACCCTTGCCCCAAACCCCGCCGCTTGTTTGCAGGTTTGAAATGGTGGGAGAGCTTTGATTTGTTGCTGCGGGGCTCGCACTGGGGAATGCTGGACTGTGGGGACTGGGGTACGCATGGATCACATGGATCACGTGATGGGGAGATACGTACTAGGCAGCGCGGAGTCTGTGATGTCAGTGATATTGGAGAGATGCGGGGGAATGCCAGGCAGGGTTAGGTCTGTGTTGGCAGGGTTAGACTGGGCAGCACATTGTCAGTGGTGTTGGGAAAATACAGAGTTGTCCGTGGGACCACAGCGATCCCAGTGTCTATGGTTCCAGGGTTACGCTGACCAGTGGCCTGTTAGCGGTGCCGTGGACATGCTGGGCACTGATTGATTCTGATGCTGCGATACCCTTGGTAGCTGAGTGTGACTGATGCCAGGGTAATGTGGGGCAGGGATATGTCCATGGTACCAGATTTCTGTGGGGCAGAGATGTGTCAATGCTGCCTGGGTAAAAGCTGGCAGCAAGGTCTGTGTTCCCAGAATCATAGCAGGCAATAAATGTAGTGCCAGGGACTAGCACAGTGTCATCAGGGTTACACTGGGCTGGGATGTGACTGTGGTTCTGGGACTACAATGGGCAGAACGCTGCCAGTTTTTTCAGATTATATTGAGCACGTATGTGCCCATGATGCCAGGGATATGACAGTCTGGGATGCAGGAGATACAAAGCGCCTTGATGTGTCTTGGATGCCCGGCCATTGATGAGCCTGTGTTGCCCAGTGTATAATGGGTACTCATGGCACTGGGGTTATATGAGGCTGGGGCTCAGCCATGGTGGCACAGTTATATTCAGCTGCAAAGTATTTCTGCTCCTCTGGTTATACTGAGCAAGGATCTGTTCCTGGTGCCAGGGTAGCTGGGGGCAGGGATGTGACTGCTCTGCTGCCTGCACACAGGACAGCGATGTATCCGTGGGGCCAGAGCTACAAAGGGCAGTGATGTGTCAGTGGAGCCTGGGGTGCACTGGGCAGTGGTGGTTTTGTGGGGCCATGTCTGTGCCTGACAGTGCTATGACCTACCCCCGAGGGTTATGTCAGGCATGTGTGTGTGTGGCACCCAGAATACACTGGGCAGGCATGTGTGTATGGAGCCAGGATTACTCTCAGTATGGGGTGGCTTATACTGGGCGGGGGTAGTTCCCCGGGGCAGGGTTATACTGGGCGGGGGTAGTTCCCCGGGGCAGGGTTATACTGGGCGGGGGTAGTTCCCCGGGGCAGGGTTATACTGGGCGGGGGTAGTTCCCCGGGGCAGGGTTATACTGGGCGGGGGTAGTTCCCCGGGGCAGGGTTATACTGGGCAGGGGTAGTTCCCCGGGGCAGGGTTATACTGGGCGGGGGTAGTTCCCCGGGGCAGGGTTATACTGGGCAGGGGTAGTTCCCCGGGGCAGGGTTATACTGGGCAGGGGTAGTTCCCCGGGGTGGGATTATACTGGGCAGGGGTAGTTTCCTGGAATGGGGGTAGTTCCCTGGAGCAGGGTTATACTGGGCGGGGGTAGGTCTGTTAGGGCTGGATTGTTCTAGAGAGGGACAATTTTGCGGTTGGGTTTTTACTGCCCACATTTTGCAGCTCAGCACCCTTGTGTGCCCGCTTTCAGGCCCTCTACCCAACCCCATCATCCTGCTTCAGAGTCATAGGCAGGGGGGCTGGAACCAAACTGTAAACCCTGGATATAATGGAAACCACTTGCAGCCGGGGGTGCGGCAGTGGTGTGGTTTCCATTCTATACAGGGTTTACAGTCTGGTTCAATGGCTCTCAGCACCGCCATTACACACATTGGCCCAGCACCCTTGCACATAGTCCTGTCTGGATTCCTTTGACCCCACCCTGGCTCAGCCCTCTCTCCACAGACTTCCCATCCCCCTTCCCACTCCCTCCTTTGTCCTAGCCACTCATCCTATAAGGACCTTGGCCACTCCACCTTAGTCTAACCCTCTCCCACCAGCGTTCCCCTCCCCACACACATCCTAACGCTGCTCCAGACTCAGACACTACAATAAGAATCAAAGCCCGTGTAGCTCTCTCCCCAAACTCTCTTCCTGGGGTATGAATGGGGTGGCTGCTCCCCACCTCTCTGGGGCTTGGCTTTGCCTTGGTAGGGTACAGAGAGCAGTTGACGGGCACTGGGCTCCATTCCTGGCACCGGAGGGTCTAATTTGCATTTAGCCATTGTAATCTGTAGCCTGTAATCTGGGCCCTCGGGTGTCTGCATCCCACATGCAGTCGGGCAAGCCACAGCCCACCGGAGCCTCTGTGCCAGAGTGACACCGCTCCCTGGAATGCTTCCCACCATCCCCGAGTGACCAACCTGCTGGGCACGGTGGGCACCCGGGCATCACTGCCCCTGTGTGCAGTGTGTGAGGGGTGAATTGTTCAGAGATCTAGTTGATTTTATTCTGAGCGCTAGAACCTGGTGTAAATCCAGAAGATAGAAAGTGCAGCTGCAGAGCAGAGAGTCCTTCTCAGTCACATCTGCATCAATTAGTTTAACGTGCACGCATTGGGTGTGTGCGTGCAGAGGGTCTTGGGTGTGTTTGTGTGTGTAAGATGGAGAAGCTGCCCCAGACTACTCTTCCTTCCATTCCACCAAAACCTAACAAGCCCTCTCTTTCCAAAGGGGTTGAACAAGAGCTCAATTTTCCACCTGCAGGGCCCTTCCCCACGCTCGAGGATTCTGCCTACGTATGAGGACCCAATCTTGCAAAGACTGACAGTTGTGGGTAACTTAATGCCTGTCAGTAGTTCCCCTGAGCTAGGTCTTTGCAGGATTGGGGCTGTCAGATGTGTGTTGTGGGTGGGGGGGCTGATATGACTTGTTCAGTGATGAACTTCAAACAAGCTGTTTGGAGAAGGCAAATTCTTTTTCTGTTGTGCAGGAAATTCTGACATTTTGAAAAATCATTTTTGTTCCAAATCAGAACTAAAAGCCAAAATTTCCCACAGAACAAAAATTCTGAAAACTTTTGCTTCAGCATCATGGACCCATAATGTTTCAATAAACTGAAATGTTCTGTTTGGATAATATAATGTAATTAATAAATAGTCAAAATGAAACAAATCAAAACAATGAAACTGAAACGAAACATTTTTATCTCAAAAAGAAAAGGAGGACTTGTGGCACCTTAGAGACTAACCAATTTATTTGAGCATAAGCTTTCGTGAGCTACAGCTCATTTCATCGGACGCATGCAAGCTCATGCTCAAATAAATTGGTTAGTCTCTAAGGTGCCACAAGTCCTCCTTTTCGTTTTGCGAATACAGACTAACACGGCTGTTACTCTGAAACCTATTTTATCTCACTGAAACTTAACGTTTCAACCTTTTCAAAATGAAATAAAACAGTTGCAAGATTCATCTTGACTTTTTCCTATCAAACATTTCTTCAGTAATGACGTGTTCCTACAAAATATTTTGATTTTTGACAAATCTGCATGTTCATATGGAAAATTGTTCTGTCAAAACATTTTCAACCCACTCTACTTACAGTGTTTCCTCTGGCCTGAGAGCTACCGGCAGCCCTGCATTCTTCCTCTCCAGTTTAGGAAAGATCTGTCAAACCAGTGGAGTCTTTCAAACTGACAGCAGTGTTTAAAGTGCTACCTCTGTAGGCATGAATGTGTTTATAATACCACTGCATCCCCTAAGTGACTTTGGGGAGGGCATTGTTGTTATATGCCGGTCTGTGTAGATAGGCGTGTGCAAGCACATCTTTGTCTGTGTCCCTCATCACATCTCTTGTGGGACATCCCATGCGAGCTTCCCTTTGCGGCAGGGAGTGACTGATAAGTGGTGCACCTAAATGTAGCCTCTTGGCATCTCTGTAAAAGGGAAGCAGCCCCATTTGAGCTGCCCAGCTTTCTCCTCCCTCTGCTCCGATTGCAGCCTGGAGCACATTTACCCATCACAGCCTCTCCTGATGGATAAGCAAGGTGCTAACTGCTGGCTGCTTTCTGCACTCATGTGGAGATCACAGCACCCCAACAGAGTCCCAAAGGCAGAGGATGGTGCTCCAGGAACAAAGGCCACTGGGCTATGCAGACTACTCCACGCCCAAGTGCTGTGATTGTGCAGTTTTCCTGGGTTCATCCTGTGTATTGCCAACCTGGGCTCATAGCGTGGTCTGATTTGTTTCAGACCTTCCTATGCAGCATCAGGACTCGGTGATGTTGCATATTTATGTTGTATTGGACATAACCATAACACCCTTCCTGTGCAAGGAACCAGGAGTGACCAGGATAAAGGCAAGGAAACAGGAAAGCTGAGAGTCAATTAAAGCTTGAAGGGAAAAGATACAGGCAGCCAGTGATCAGAATGAGTTAACGCAGCCAATGGGGGAATGAGTGCATTTATCAAATATATCAGGGGAAAAGGAAACACTACGGAGACAGGCCAGCACTAGATCCATTGATAAAAGAGGAAGAGGAAGAAATTAATGATCACTCTGAAATAGTTGAGATACTGAACTTGTTTGAAAATCTATCTTCAGGCAGAAAAAGAGGGGAAAGTAATTTGGTCAATTAGTGAGTTCAGAAGAACCTGTAAAAATAACTATTGACAAAGAATAAGACATATTCTATCATCTGGTTTTAATCAGAAATCCCCACTGATATCAATCAATGCTTCAAATCTGCAATCTGCTTCAAAACTCGTAACATAATCACACCTGAGCTGAGGAAGCATTTGTATAATCTGAACATGCCCAAATTAGCTGTCTGGGATTAAATGCATGCCTGGGTATTTAGAGAAGCAGCAGATAAATTTACTGTGTTACTGATACTCACAGTGTTGTTGGAGCCATGTTGGTCCCAGGATATTAGAGAGACAATGTGGATGAGATCATATCTTTTATTGGACTCACTTCTTCTGGTGGGAAGTTTTCAAGCTCTTCTTCCGATCTGGGAAATGTGCTCAGAGTGTCACAGCTAAATACAAGGTGGGACAGATTGTTCAGCATAAATAGTTAACCCATATTTCAGGGGATCATTCGAGGCAAAGTGGCCCATTAACACCCCTCCAGTCATAGGGGAGAAGGGAAGTGGGGGCGGGTAAGGGGAGAAGAGAAAATGCTACTGATAGTGATTTCTGAAAAATCAAGGAAAGTGGTGAGGTGCCCTGAGTTAGAGAATAGCAAATACAGGTACCAGTCTTCAGAGAAGAAGGGAAGAGTGATCCTGGTAATTCCCATTGTACAAATCTAACTTGTAAAATAGAGCGACGGGGGAAACCCTCTAGACAGCTAACAGAGGGATTCTCCAAGTTGCCTAATGGGCTTTGCTTACAGGAGCAGATTTTCAAAAGTGCTCAGGCCCAGATTTGTAAGTGGTCAGCTCCTTCCCACAGCTGGGGTCATATTTTCAAAAGAGCTCAGTGTTTAGTGTTCTTTTGAAAACTTGGCTCTTTATTGTGGTGCCTAAATGGGAGCATCATGTGGACCACAGCTTAATGGAGAGATCATTTCACAGACTCCTCTCTCCCCTCCTAATCTTCCAGTTGTAATCTCATTAATGGGCTCTGTGCTCAGATAGAAAATGAGGCAAAATTCATCCGATAATTTATTCAGTGTGCATTATTTTTTCAGCCCTGCTTCCAGTGGTGATGAGGAAGCGATCATTCACCTAGTAAATATCTGAAAGAGAGAGGGAATGGCTTTTACGGCTGTAATGCTTTGAGGATGCTACATTCAGTTTTAGCATTTAGGAATAGGGAAAATAACAAAGATTTTCTTCCTGTAGATCATTAGAGATGAATGAACAGTGCAAAAAGGACTTGTGAATTTTTGAATAAAACCTGTGAATTGGCTTGGACAAAATTTGCAAACCCTGTTCTTTGTTTCCTGTGAATGCCTGCATGAGTGGTTTTGTTGTTGTTGTTTTCTGTTTACAAGAATGTTGGTGGAAAGCAGAGACTGGTGTGACTATATGGGGGTGCCAAAGGGTTCATACTAGAATGGGGTCTGAGCACATCTTAAAGGCTGTTTAATTTCTCCTGTTAATAGTATTTTCTAAAGCTGGTTCAAAACTGAAAACAAATGTTTACAAAAATGTTGGAGTTATTTTCATCTTGCAGAATTCAAAATGGACGTAGTTTTCAAGAATTTTTTTCACAGTTTAAGTTTTATCAAAATAATTATTACAATTTGCTGTGTACTGAAAATCCAGTTTTTGGTAAATGACAAATGTGGATAACTATTTTGATAAATATAAACATATATAATGATAAATATAAATTTAAATCAAACTTGAAGATAAATTAAATTCATTACCAAAAGTGTTCTCTTTATTGGTTACCAAAACCCCAGTTATGTGAATGACCATTTTGATAATGAATTCAAGAATCATTCAATAGAATTTGTTTTGAAATTAACATGAACATTTTTGCAAAAAAATCCTAAAAAGTGTTAACAGTGTTGATAATTGTTGTAAAAAATGTCAATTACAAATTAATTTTTCTGAGGAAAAAATCCTTTCCATTGAAAAACTTTCAACCAGCTCTAAAAATTCCAACCTGGGGTAGAAATGCCAGGGCATCCACGTGTGGGTTCGGTGCAATATTAGAGGGAGAGCTGAGCTCCATGGGTACACAAAACTAGTAGCCATGAGTGGCACAGGAAGTTACCGAGAGCAACCTGTTGGGAACATTGGTCTCGGGCGAGAATGCTGGGCATTGCAAATAATTTTTTCAAGTATTGCACATGCAAAGTAAAAAGAGCATTAGCTCTAAGAAATTCCACTGTGGGATGCGTCCGTAGTAGGGACATGTTGAGGCAGCCTGAAAACATGCTGCCTTGTCCTTCTCATGGGGATCCGGGCAGAAAGACCAGGCAGGCATCACCCCTACAACAGCTGCAGTTGTGAAGGATGAACCACTTTCTGCCACACCTCTTGCCAAGACCCCGACACAGCGACCGTACAGATTACAGGAGCTGCTGTGCACGCTTGATAGCGTACCTACAGAGTGTGTGTAGTAGTGATGCTGAACCATGTGGTGTAAGAACCTGTATCAGTTGGGCCTGTGCCTACTAGAGTGATGACTTCTGAAAGACTAGGTGTGAACATATCCAGGAAATTTAAATTGCAGCCCAGCAACTTGTCTCTGAACACATGGACGTCACACTTTTGCAAAGTGGCCACAGAGTCTGATTACCTCCAAGTGGATACCGAGCATCAGCAAGTCCAGATAAAGCCAGTAGGAGCCTGTGGGGCTCCTCTGAAAACCATGCATCAGGACCCAGATCCTCAAAGTTATTTAGGTGCCTAATTCCCAGTGATTCCAATGAGAGTTAGGTGCCTTGAATACATTTGAAGATCTGGGCCTAGGTGTCTCAGACTTGGACATCCAAAAATGGAGGCATCCCAGATCACTCACCACTCTCACACCTCTGCCCATTCAATGGAGAGCTCCAGAATCCAGGGGAAAGGGCAGCAAAGCGCAGCATTGGTGTCAGGTGACAAACGTCGCAGTATTGCCATCAGGCAGGAGAGGAATGAGAGAATAAAGGGAGGCTGGTTGGGAGCTGACCTGACCCAGAGGGTTGATGCACTAAGGCTGGGATTTCCAAAGCAGCCCAAGGGAATGATGAGCCCAAATCCCATGGGAGTTGGGCACCTTTGAAAATCCTCATCTCTATTGCTTGGGATCAACCAGCAAGAGGTTTGATTAAAAGAATTTAAGGCAAACCTGTTCACTTCAGAGACAGACCTCTTCGAATCCTGGCAAGGCAGAGCATGCATATGGAGGGATGCTGCCAGTCGGTAACTCAAGGAGCTAGGGGAAGAAAAAGTTTTCGAAAGGAGGGATAATCTCCCCAGTAGTTCTTAGTGCGTGGGCTGCACCAAAACCAGCCAGCAGAGGATGAATTTTGTGGGGATTGTCACTGAAGAGAGGGTCCTGCTTAAAGGGAAATCAACACTCTATCTCTGCCCCCGTCCCCAGACTGAGCAACGAGAGCAGATAGAAAAATTGACCAGTTATGGGCCCAATCCTGCAAATACTGATAGATGAAACTCCGCAGCTGAGTGACCCCCTTGGCACTACTCAAGTAACCTTACACACGTGCAGGTTTGCAGGAGAAGGCCTTGAGATTTGACAGGCTTGCCAGCAGGTGGTGCTGGACAGTAAAGCTGAACTGCACTTTGTTATTAATGTAAAGATTTTTCCAGTAAAATAGGATCCCTGATGTTGCAGGTTGTGCATGGAGTGTTCTCCTTCCCGCCACTCCACCATCCTGGACCAGGGGTCACACCTTATCTAGCCCTCGGAGGAAAGAGAACTGAGCAGATTGTGGTGGAAATTATTCTCACATGCTGGAGCAGATAAATACCACATTTGTGCTCAGCATGTTTGCAAACCCATCATTTGTATATGTGTAAAGGGGTGAAGTTCAGGTGAGTGCTTCTGAGCCAAACCTACGAAATGCTCCTAGTTGTTCCCATGTCTCTCGTTCCGGGCGGGAAGGGATCAATTTCAAAGGGGTTTCCAATGTGGGTGTCTCAGATTTTTCTCAAGACACCTGGGGCTTGACTTTCCCATGTTCTGAGACCCCACCGCTCCCCCAGACTTTGGCTGGCGCTGGGGTGCTCATCATGACTGATGACACCCAGGGGGCTGGTGTCTTGACTTGGGCACCCAAAATCTGTGGCCCCTTTTGGAAACACTGTCTGTGTGAGCACTCTGCAGAGGTGCAGTAAGAACTGTAGAAGGACGTACAAAAAGCAGAGCTAAGGCAGCGCACAGAGCAGCCAACTGGCTGAGCATTTGCTTGGAATATTTTCAGCAGAACTTTACTAAAAACCCAAACGATGCGTAACTCGTGCTTCTGGTTTGCAAAGAGTCTCTGAATGGAACAGAGCTGAATCTTGTCAACCGCCGTGCACAGTCCAGAGCTGGCTAGGCTCTGTTAGAAAGGAGAGAAGTGTGATCGCATCACGGTGGAGCTAAGAGTAAAGAAAACAAGGCTCATTTTTCAAGCTAATGCTCCCCCTGCACCCAGTGCGATTGGGGAGCCCGAGTGCCTGGGAGGCTCTGTCTGCGCTCTCGCTACTGACAGCTCTCTCTTCTTGCTAGTGCACGACTCTTAGCGTGAGACGCTGCCCTGTGCTGCTCCAGGCTCCTTTCTCCTGGCGAGCTCCGTGGCAGATGCTGCTCATCAAGAGTTTTCATAATCACTTAAAGGAGCCACTCCTGAGAGCACCCAGGGCTCTTTCATCTTCTCTGTCTTTGGACCAGGCATTGTCCTGGGCTCTGGGTCTCTGCTGGCCTTCTGGCATGTCACACACACAGCTGCCCTGTGGGGCCAGCACCCCCCTCACACAGCAAAGTCAGCATGAGGGACACCACATGGCAGCTCAGCTCCTGATCACCACCTCACAGGGGCAGTCTCTACTCCCATATTTCATGGGCACTGGATCCAATGACCTGGATCAGGAGATTCCTCTGGGGAAGAAGAGGGGATCCACTCCCCATTCCTGCTAGCCGCTTCCTCACTGGAGTCTGGTCGACAGTCTCCACAGCTCAGCCTCTCTCCTTCCCCCTTCCCTCCCCAGCTCCGAGCCTCGGCCTTTCCCTCTTGTAGCTCAACTTTATGGGTTTGGCCAGACATGAATCTCATTCTCTGGGCTCCTGCCCCAGCTGATTCGGTCCCCAACTCAGGCCTCCTCCCTTCCGCTTTCCCCTCAGGAGCCTGCATGGACACCCATAACTTCTCTCCCCAAAGACTAAGGTCAGCCATGCCCAGGGCCACGCTCCCACAGCGCAGGGCTGTTACCTCTATCCACCCATCCTTCTTCCAAGTGGCCTGCTGCTGGGCTTTCCCAGCACAAAGCGCTGCCCATCCCACTGGTACTAGCCGTGTCTTCTCTCTGCTGATGGGGCAAGTGCAGCAGCGACCCCTCCACTCACTGGCCCTCCCGGGCTCCATCTGCTCCCACAATGCCTGTCCTCTCCCATGGCTCCTGAGGGTTCCTTCTCCTTCGCCTCGTCTCATGCCTCCGGGCCTTGAATGGTTCCATGGAGCTGCTTATTTCGTCTCCAGCCCACTGGGTTTTCCCACCCCCTCCTCAGTCTCCTGCCCTGAACGTATAACAAGCCGTAGCCCTTCTTCGGATTCCCACGCTCGCCAGCCAGGGGCGTGCTGACAAGCTAGTTGGGCAGGGGAAGGAGCAGGCCCGTGACACAGGGGAACTTGCACTCCTACCTGAGAGCTGGGGAGCAGTCAGACAAGACGTCTGTGCATATGTTGGTCAGGCCCCTCCCAGAGTCCACATGCTGCTTTCAGGCCCCTTGGGGCTGTTATTCAGCACTCTGATCCTCCTCTGTTTGCCAGGCTCCAGCAATGTGCGGGGCAGCATCCAGCTGGCCCCAGACCTACAGTTACTGGAGCCCCTCTCATTTGCAAAGAGCCATATTCACAGGCCAGCGAACGGATTTGTAATGCCCCGCCCTGGCTGGATTGCTGGCAGCAGGAATCAAACCTAGGTCCTCTGGAGCTAAATGGAGGGGACTCAGCTGTCTGAGTTAGAAGCCAGCTACCTTAGCAGGCTCATCCATCTCTAAATGTGGCCCAGTCGCCACTAGAGGGGGACAGAGTGCTGCCTGGAGTCGGTGGGGACGATTTATTTGTCATTCATTATTCTCCCGGTGAAAAATAAAACTCCAGGTACCCCCAAGACCAGTGTTTCCCAGCACGAGTGCTATTGCTGCTAAGGGCAAGACCAGGGGTGGGCAAACTATGGCCCGTGGGCCGCATCCGGCCCACCAGCCGTTTTAATCCGGCCCTTGAGCTCCTGCTGGCCAGCGGGGTCTGGGGCTTGCCGCGCTCCAGCTGGGGATCAGGGTCAGTGGCCTCTCCACATGGCTCCCAGAAGCAGTGGCATGGCCACGCTCTGGCTCCTACATGTTGAGGCAGCCAGGGGGCTCCACTCTGCAAGCTGCCCCTGCCCCAAGTGCCACCCCCGAAGCTTCCATTGGCCGGGAACAACAGCCAATGGGAGCTGCAGAGGCTGTGCCTGCGGACAGGGCAGCATGCAGAGCCGCCTGGCTGCACCTCCGCCTAGGAGCCAGAGATGGGACATACTGCTGCTTCTGGGAGCCACTTGAGGTAAGCCCCACCTGGAGCCTGCACCCTTGAACCTCCCCCGCGCCCCTGCCCCAGCCCTGATCCCCCTCCCACCCTCAGAACCCTTAGGTCCCAGCCCAGAACACCCTCCTACACCCCAAACTCCTCATACCCAGCCCCACCCCAGAGTCCACACCCCCAACCAGAGCCCTCATCCCCCCACCTCACTCCCCTGCCCCAGCCCAGAGCCCCCTCCCACACCCTGAACTCCTCATTTCTGGCTCCACCCCAGAGCCCTCACCCCCTCCCACACGCCAACCCCAATTTTGTGAGCATTCATGGCCCGCCATACAATTTCTATTCCCAGATGTGGCCTTTGGGCCAAAAAGTTTGCCCATCCCTGGGTTAGACCCAGGTTTTCAAAGTTGCTGAGGAGCTGCAGCTTCTATTGCAGGCAGTAGTGGCCTGGAGTGCTCACCACCTTTCTGGATCCGGCCCATTGGGTGCAGGGGCGGCAGGTTTGTAAAAATTTTGGTGGTGCCCAAACCCGCCCCCCCAAGCTCCACCCCCAAACTCCACCCCCCACCTGCCTAAGGCTCTGGGAGGGAGTTTGGGTGGGGGCGAGAAGGTCTGGGGTGCAGGCCCTGGGCTGGGGCAGGGGATTGGGGTGCAGGATGGGTGAGAGGTTGGGCTCTGGGAGGGAGTTTGGGTGGGGAAAGGGGTCTGGGGTGCAGGTTCTGGGATGGAGTTTGTGTGCAGGGTGCTGGCTCTAGGCTTGGGCAAGGGGTGGGGGTGCAGGAGGGGGTGAGGGGTGCAGGCTCTGGGAGGGAGTTTGGGGGCCAAATGGGGGGTGTAGGCTCTGGGAGGGGCTGTGGAGAGCGGGGGGGCTGGGAGTCTCCACATTCTGCTACCCCTAGGCACTGCCCCCGCAGCTTCCCATTGGCCTCTGGGGTGCTTGAGGCGGGACACAGACCAACCCCACTCAGGGGCTGCAGGGAGGTGCTGGCAGCCATGTGGAGCGAGCAGGCAGGAAGCCGTTCAGCTCTCCTGTGCTGCCGGAGGTGAGTGGGGGCCCCCGGGCTGTTTTAAATGGCCCAGGGGATCCACAGGGCGGGGGCGCCCGGGGAGGAAGGTGGGGCCGAGGGAGAGACCAGTGCTGGAGCCAGGCCCTGGAATATTCCTGGTGCCCAGGCACCACGGGCCCATAGAACTCATCGCCCATGCTTGGGAGGTGCTTAACTTCAGGCATCCAGGTTTGGACATTGTGGTCAGTAAGAATAGCATGTGATTTAGCGAACCAGTCCGGAGGCTGTAACTGGTGTGGACAAACAATCCACTGCAAAATCAAAAATTTTACAGCTGCTTTCAACTACCTGAAAGGGGGTTCCAAGGAGGATGGATCTAGACTGTTCTCAGTGGTAGCAGATGACAGAACAAGGAGTAATGGTCTCAAATTGCAGTGGGGGAGGTTAAGGTTGGATATTAGGAAAAAACTTTTTCACTAGGAGGGTGGTGAAACACTGGAATGCATTACCTAGGGAGGTGATGGAATCTCCTTCCTTAGAAGTTTTTAAGATCAGGCTTGACAAAGCCCTGGCTGGGATGATTTAGTTGGGGATTGGTCCTGCTTTGAGCAGGGGGATGGACTAGATGACCTCCTGGGGTCCCTTCCAACCCTAATATTCTATGATTCTATGAATAACAAACAATCTGGAGCCATTCATGGGTTGTTCCTGGACAGGACAAATGCCATATTCCAGTGATACCAACTCCCAGTTTTACTGTGAGTTTTTCAGGATTTGATTTTTTCTTAAATCCTGGAGTCGTGAGAATTTCATCTTTCTTTTCAAGAGAAGGTACATTTCTAGGCCCCTCATTGCTGTGGAGAAAAGCTTGAAAGTGTGACCCTGTAGAGAACAGAAGGCCAAGAAAAAGACCTGACATTTTGTTATTGTTTAAAATCTCATGGGTTTTAAGCAAGTCTGATAATGTTTAGAGGCCTGATTCACGGTGTTGAAGGCTTGTGGGGTTGGCCGCTCTGCTGATTCGCTGATTAAATGGTTGGCTACAGATACCTGGCCACACCTGTCTCTTGAAAATACTGCTTCAGTCTATGGGGAAAGCATGCCACTGCCCGGTTTGCCTCCTGCAGGGGGCGCCCATTCCTGGCGCCCATTCCTTGCCCCCTTTCCATAGATTCCAAGGCCAGAAGGGACCACTGTGATCATTCAGTCCGACCCTCTAGAACTCTACCACAACCATTCCTGCTGGAATGAGAGCAGATATTTTATAAAAAATCCAAACTTGACTCAAAAAAGGCCAGTGATAGAGAGGCCTAGACAAACTGGAGGATTGGGCCAAAAGAAATCTGATGAGGTTCAATAAGGATAAGTGCAGGGTCCTGCACTTAGGACGGAAGAACCCAATGCACCACTACAGACTAGGGACTGAATGGCTAGGCAGCAGTTCTGCGGAAAAGGACCTAGGGGTGACAGTGGACGAGAAGCTGGATATGAGTCAGCAGTGTGCCCCTGTTTCCAAGAAGGCCAATGGCATTTTGGGATGTATAAGTAGGGGCATAGCGAGCAGATCGAGGGACGTGATCATTCCCCTCTATTTGACATTGGTGAGGCCTCATCTGGAATACTGTGTCCAGTTTTGGGCCCCACACTACAAGAAGGATGTGGATAAATTGGAGAGAGTCCAGCGAAGGGCAACAAAAATGATTAGGGGTCTGGAACACATGACTTCTGAGGAGAGGCTGAGGGAACTGGGATTGTTTAGTCTGCAGAAGAGAAGAATGAGGGGGGATTTGATAGCTGCTTTCAACTACCTGAGAGGTGGTTCCAGAGAGGATGGTTCTAGACTATTCGCAGTGGTAGAAGAGGACAGGACAAGGAGTAATGGTCTCAATTTGCAGTGGGGGAGGTTTAGGTTGGATATTAGGAAAAACTTTTTCTCTCGGAGGGTGGTGAAACACTGGAATGCGTTACCTAGGGAGGTGGTGGAATCTCCTTCCTTAGAAGTTTTTAAGGTCAGGCTTGACAAAGCCCTGGCTGGGATGATTTAATTGGGGATTGGTCCTGCTTTGAGCAGGGAGTTGGACTGGATGACTTCCTGAGGTCCCTTCCAACCCTGATATTCTATGATTCTATGATTCTATGAGGCCGTGACTCTGATGCTTGCTTTCTGCTTTGGTTTATTCATGGTGCTGTGCTGGATCCAGTAGTGGGGAGAACCCAGAGTGTGGGGGAGTTGAGAGCCCTGCTTGGCGAGGGTGCCCGGAGAGGGGAGCTCAGTTTCACCACTCTGCTGTTTGAGTGGGTTAGTAACTGAGAGGCAGAGAACAGACATGTCGGGAAAACACAGCAAAGAGTTTAATTATCAATGCAAAAGGTGTTCCAGGGACGGAGCCTGGCTGGGAATCTTGGGAAGCCTTTGAAGTTCTAATGGCGAAGAACTGAAGCCCAAGGGGACAGGGCTGCTCCCACTGACCCTTCCTCTCCATGTGTGTGCTACTGAGATGGCTGCCTGGGAGGGAGAGGATCTAATCAGTGGGCCGAGGACTGCAGCAGGTTAACAGTTAGTGAGGGATCTTGGAGCTCCTCTTGCTCCCCTGCTGCTTTCGGATATGCCTAGAAACATTCTGGATGAAAGGGACCCCTTATGAAGCATCTGGCACGGCCATCTGCACTGGGGCAGGGCTGATTGCTCTGTCTCTGTACCGTCGCTGCTAGCTGTGGGTCTAGTCCAGCTCACCTGCAGTGGGGCAGGCCTTGTCCTATGTTCTTTTCCCCACTACGAACCCAGGAGCAAGGCTTGGTGGGAGGTATTTTCTGCGCTTCTTGTGATCTTTAATTCTGTGCCTTTCATTAACATCAGTTGCTGTTGTGTGGCTAAGTCACCCCTCGCCATGGTGAGAAAATTCCCTTAACTGGACTGTTCAGTTTTCTGTGTTTCAATTAATCCTGACACGTTACCCATAGGCAGCATGTCTAGTGGTTAAAGCAAAGAAATCCAAGTCAAGAGAGCTGGCCTCTGTCCCTATCGAAGCCAATGTCTCACTGTGTCACTTTGGGTAAGACTTGCAGCACCTCCTGCCTCAGTTTCCCTATCTGTAAAGTAGGGAGAAGGCTGTTTACTCACTCTTACGAGCCACAGATTAAGTGCAAAATCTAATCACTATTATAATGACAAGTAAAACCAGTCAGATTTCTGCTGACTGGGCCAATAGCATCATATCCTGTCGCACGTCTAAGGGATTGTGAGCCTCGTTCTTATGCCATAAAACAGGATATCTGCTTTCATACATGAGCACATAGTCTGGAGACTGCATCCTTAGGGCTAGATGGGAACTACACATGTGTCCAATAGCTGTTTATTTTACAATAATGGAAATGCTCATTACCTCTCCCCCTGCACACGGGGACCTGGGTAAGCAGCTCCGGATGGGACCGAGATTGGACAGAATGTAGCTGATTCGTTTCCTGCCACTCACCAAGGCACAGTGCCGCGGGAGGAGTGCGCTGCAGGGGCCATGCAGCACAAGCAGTGGCTGCCAGGCATACACGGTGTCCCGGCGTCCCTGGGCGATGCTCTGGAACTGCTCCCTATGAAGCCTGGCAGGACTCTGGGGAAGTCTCCTCTCTGGGAGCAGCCTGTCTGCAGGGCAAGAAACTCACACGGCTCCCACCTTCCTGGGTCTGACCTCGGAGCATTCAGCATTCTCTTCCCCTCCGTGTGCTTCCCCCAGCAAGTCCGCCCAGGCGGGGTCCTGGGGAAGCCAGAGGATCCTGCCCCCCAACTCCACAGTCAGACGTGACTCTCAGACAGCCAGTAAAACAGAGGTTTATTAGACGACAGGAACACGGTCTAACACAGAGCTTGTCGGTGCAGAGAACAGGACTCCTCAGCCGGCTCCATTTTGGGGGGAAGTGAGCCAGACAACCACGTCTGCACTTCACTCCATGTCCCCAGTCAGCCCCAACTGACTCACTCTCCCCGCCCTCCTCCTCTGGACTTTGTCCCTTTACCAGGCCAGGAGGTCACCTGATTCCTTTGTTCTCCAACCCTTTAGCTTTCACCTTGCAGGGGGGAAGGACCCAGCCCATCAGTTGCCAGGAGACTGAGTGTCAGCCATTTATGTACACTGGCCCTTTGCTCTGCAACAATTACACCTCCTTATCCCACCACCTAGAGACTGAAGAAATGCATAGGGGAAACTGAGGCACCCCTACAGTATTCAGAGGAAACATTAAGAACAGTCCCACTTCGTCACATCTCTCCCCCTTCCAGACCGAACTGAGTGAGGTCACTTTAGCTGGCGACCTGGGGAAGTTCGAACCCACCAATGGGTTCCCATGGATGCCCCATCATCTCTCCCATTCCTTGATGGGAGTTACACCAGGCCCTTCTTATTTTACGCCCTCCCTTAGGTCGGGTGTGCTCGATGGCACTCGCAGGCCGCATTTGGGAAAGTTTATGCAGCCCGTGCCCTTTTTCCACCCCAAAACCCCTGGGGTTCAAACTGAGATGAGGTCTTCTCCCAGCGCTCCAGTCTGGAGGGCTGTGATTCGGGCTCTCTTGGTTAAGAGCACCCGTCTTGACTTTGGCCACCCTCTGGCCATGTGTCTCTGTCACCCGCCGCTCGGCATCAGCCCATTTCATTGGATGCAGCCATGTCCGGGCAGAGGGGTCAGTATACACTGCAAAGCACCGCCCCAGTAGATACGGCTGCAGCTCTTTAAGGGCCTGCCCCATGGCCAGACATTTCTTCTTTATGGCCACATAATTCTGCTCCCGGGGCAGCAGCTTCTTGCTTGGGCACCCAGTGGGGTGTCTCCCCCCCTCCGCATTGACCTGCATTAGTATCATGCCCAGCCCTGTGTCTGTGGCATCGGTGAACGCTGTAAAGGTCTTGGCACTGTTCGGGTTTACCAGATTTACCAGGCCCTGGGTTAGAGCCTCCTTCAGTGCACAGAGAGCCCTCTGGCACTGCTCGGTCCAGACCACCTTATCTGACTTCTCCTTTGTACATAGCTCAGTGATGGGAGTAGCTAGGGAGCTAAAGTGGGGTACAAACCCCCAGTAGTACCCCGCCATCCTGATAAAGGCCTGGACCTTTTCTCGGTCTGGAGAATGGGCCAATCTCTGATCCTCTCCACCAGCCCCTTGGACTGAGAGTGATATGCAGAGGTCCAAGGCCAGACCACACAATTCTCCCACAAGCCCTGGAGCAGGGCTGACATGACATTGGACCCCTGGTCTGTAAGGATCTCGCTGGGAACCCCTTCTTTGCTGAAGATGCTCAGCAGCATGTCTGCCTCAGCAGAGGGCAGATGCCCCACCCCTGGGTAGCGGCTGGCAAAATCCAACACCACCAGGATGCATTTCTTCCCCAACCAGATCGCCTTGCTGAGGGGCCCCACTATGTCCAGAGCCCCCTTCCCTGCCATGGGATCACTTCCCAGCAGCGCCTCTGGACCAGGCAAACCTGGTTAGCAGCCATCCTGCCCTGCCTGTGGGCCCCCCCCTCAGCTGGGGTCTTATCTGCCCCCTTGCTCAGCGCTGTCCTGGCTGTCCCAGTGTGGGCAGGCAGCGAGGTCTCTGCTCTCTTTACCGCATCAGAGCCAGTGTGAGCCCCCTCTCCAGTGTGCAGGGGGGCAGGGAACATCTCTTTGTCCCACCCAGCCCCAGGGGTCTGGTTACAGGCTGGCAGGTATCCTAAGCCTAGCAGCTCCTCCCTCCTGCCAGCCAGGTCATCTGCATTTTCACTGACCATTTCCCTCTTCGCCGATTGGTTCCCTGGATTCAAATTCAAACCCTTGGCCATTACAGGAGCAGGGCCTGGATCCGGTCCCAAAGAGACACAGTCACCCCCCAACAGGGTCTCACAGCTGATATCCTGGAGAACCCCAACAACTAGCCAGCCCGACCCCTCCTGGGTCTGCACAGGGATCTGGGCCATCGGTAGGGTGAGGGGCTTCATCCCTAGGACCTAGGACCCTCACCCAGGTCTCACAGCCCCTCAGCATCTGAGGCTGCACCACCCAGGGCCTGACAACAGTTCTCTCTGTTCCAGGGTCTTGCCACCCCAGGAATGTCTCCCCATTGACCGCCACCTTCCGCTCCCACTGAGAGTCCGAGCGGCCTGAATCCAGGAGACTCCACACAGACATATAGGTTGGGGTCAGGAGTGGGAGCCTGTCTACCACCCCACCCATCTGGCTGATGGTGTCCATGGTCTTGGGACCCAACAAGGGAGCTAGACACCAGAGCTTTTCCGCAGAGTCCCCCTGGTTCAAATCACCAGCCTGCTCAAAGGCAGTGTGGTGGGCATCCACATCCCCCCCCCCCCCCCTTAACCAGGGGCAGCAATTTAGTGTCAAGGTTCCCTGTGGAACTGGCATCCCGACTCACCCCCGGGAGGTCCCCTATGCCTTTCCGCTCCACCATAGAATCATAGAATATCAGGGTTGGAAGGGACCTCAGAAGGTCATCTAGTCCAACCCCCTGCTCAAAGCAGGACCAAACCCCAAATAATCATCCCAGCCAGGGCTTTGTCAAGCCTGACCTTAAAAACTTCTAAGGAAGGAGATTCCACCACCTCCCTGGGTAACGCATTCCAGTGTTTCACCACTCTCCTAGTGAAAAAGTTTTTCCTAATATCCAACCTAAACCTCCCCCACTGCAACTTATGACCATTACTCCTTGTTCTGTCATCTGCTACCACTGAGAACAATCTATATCCATCCTCTTGAGAGGGATAGCTCAGTGGTTTGAGCATTGGCCTGCTAAACCCAGGGTTGTGAGTTCAATCTTTGAGGGGGCCATTTAGGGATCTGGGGCAAAAATTGGGGATTGGTCCCGCTTTGAGCAGGGACTTGGACTAGATGACTTCCTGAGGTCCCTTCCAATCCTGATATTCTATTCTATGATTCTTTGGAACTCCCTTTCAGATAGTTGAAAGCAGCTATCAAATCCCCCCTCATTCTTCTGTTCCGCAGACTAAACAATCCCAGTTCCTTCAGCGTCTCCTCATAAGTCATGTGTTCCAGTCCCCTAATAATTTTTGTTGCCCTCCGCTGGACTTTCTCCAATTTATCCACAACCTTCTTGTAGTGTGGGGCCCAAAACTGGACACAGTACTCCAGATGAGGCCTCACCAATGTCGAATAGAGGGGAACGATCACGTCCCTCGATCTGCTGGCAATGCCCCTACTTATACATCCCAAAATGCCATTGGCCTTCTTGGCAACAAGGGCACACCTTTGACTCATATCCAGCTTCTCGTCCACCGTAACCCCTAGGTCCTTTTCTGCAGAACTGCTGCCTAGCCATTCGGTCCCTAGTCTGTAGTGGTGCATGGGATTCTTCCGTCCTAAGTGCAGGACTCTGCACTTGTCCTTGTTGAACTTCATCAGATTTCTTTTGGCCCAATCCTCTAATTTGTCTAGGGCCCTCTGTATCCTATCCCTACCCTCCAGCGTATCTACCTCTCCTCCCAGTTTAGTGTCATCTGCAAACTTGCTGAGGGTGCAATCCACACCATCCTCCAGATCATTTATGAAGATATTGAACAAAACTGGCCCGAGGACCGACCCTTGGGGCACTCCACTTGATACCGGCTGCCAACTAGACATGGAGCCATTGATCACTACCCGTTGAACCCGACAATCTAGCCAACTTTCTATCCACCATATAGTCCATTCATTCAGCCCATACTTCTTTAACTTGCTGGCAAGAATACTGTGGGAGACCATGTCAAAAGCTTTGCTAAAGTCAAGGAACAACACGTCCACTGCTTTCCCCTCATCCACAGAGCCAGTTATCTCATCATAGAAGGCGATTAGATTAGTCAGGCATGACTTGCCCTTGGTCAATCCATGCTGACTGTTCCTGATCACTTTCCTCTCCTCTAAGTGCTTAAGAATTGATTCCTTAAGGACCTGCTCCATGATTTTCACCAGGTCATGCTGCTGCTGCTTTTCCTGCAGCTCTTTCTCAGGCTCTCGCTGGCTCTCTCAGTCCTCTTGCTCTCTTGGACTCAGCTCCAATCCCATCCGTCTCTGATCCCCCGATGGGGAACCCGATCATGAAGACCCCCATTGGTCGGGGACAGGAGTCTTGGGGATGCCTGGCTACTGCTCCAGCTGCTCCCAGATCCTCCCCGATCTGGGTCAGGAATCTGCTCCTTAGAGCGGTCATCATCCTCCAGCTGCACGATTAACTGTGCTTTGGAGAACTTTCCAATGCGCAACGCTCTCTTTTTGTACAGGGTTACAATGACCTTCTTAAGGAGATGGTGAGAGGCCATCACTCCACTGTTCCCAAGTTGTTGTGGACTCACAGGCCTGTGTGCTCTCAGCTCCCCACGGTTTCCAGGGAGAACCCTAGTATACCAGCCCCTCTTGAGGTCACCACCTCTTTGCCAGGGTCAAGCTGCAGACTCCTCCACCCCGGGACCGCTCGCTGCAATCCCCAGGGGGACGCTGTTACTGCAAAAGTCCTTCTCGCTGTTTACACACTCCCAGGGGTTAACCGGGCCCTGAGACCGTCCCTCTCTGAGCCTTTAGCACGCCTGGTCCTCGTTATCCCCCCTTCGTTTTACTGTTCCCCAGTCACTTACTGCAGGAAACGCCATCCACGAGGTGCAGTACATCCCACCTCTGCCACCAGTTGTCACGGAGACTGTGGGCGATGCTCTGGAACTGCTCCCTACGAAGCCAGGCAGGACTCTGGTGAAGTCTCCTCTCTGGGAGCAGACTGTCGGCAGGGCAAGAAGCTCACACGGCTTCCACCTTCCTGGGTCTGACCTCGGAGCATTCAGCATCCTCTGCCCCTCCGTGCGCTTCCCAACCAGAGGGTCCTGCCCCACAACTTCGCAGTCAAATGTGACTCTCAGCCAGGTTTATTAGATGACAGGAACATGGTCTAAAATAGAGCTTGTAGGTACAGAAAACAGGACCCGTCAGCCGGGTCCATTTTGAGGGGCAGTGAGCCAGACAACCATGTCTACACTTCACTCCACATCCTCAGCCAGCCCAAAACTGAATCACTCCCCAGCCCCTCCTCCTCTGGGCTTTGTCCCTGTCCCGGGCCAGGAGGTCATCTGATTCCTTTGCTCTCCAACACCTTTAGCTCTCACCTTGCAGGGGGGAAGGGCCCAGGCCATCAGTTGCCAGGAGACAGAGTGTCGGCCATTTATGTACACTGGCCCTTTGCTCTGCAACAATTACACCTCCTTATCCCACCACCTAGAGACTTAAGAAATGCCTAGGGGAAACTGAGGCACCCCCACAGTATTCAGAGGAAACCTTAAGAACAATCCCACTTCGTCACACATGGAACCTTAATCCTGGATCATAGCAGGCTTCCAAAGCCTTCCTGGTCGCTCACAGTGAGATTGAAGGCCATGTCTTTGCTTGCCTAGGGCACTGTTTTCCTGTGGAGGGTCCCAGCAGGGCCTATGCTAGCAGCGACCTCCCTGCTGCCTGGCTGGCGAGTAAGGCGTCCTGTGTGTCGCCAAGGGTGCAGGTCGCCTGCTGCAGCATTCCGAGCAGGAAATCTTCCAGATCCAGCCCCTTGCTGGGCGAATTACCCAGGGCAAATAGGCAGAAAATCTTCCAATTAACAATAACAAATAACAATGGACGTGAGATCTCGGAGGTAATTACTGTGTGCCGAGGGCAAGGCAGCTCTTTGGCAGTCTGTGCAGCGCCTGCCAGGCGCACAGGGCCTCGTCCTGCTGCTGAGCCAATGAAACCCTGGAAATTCTTTCCAATTGTTCTGCTAACATTAATAAATGGCTCCAGAGCCCCTAATCTGCTCTGTCAGGAGCGTGATGCCTGGGCCCTTCGCAGTCAGCTTGCTTCCCCGCTACCTGCCTCCGCCACCCGTTCCCTGAGTTGTAATAGTAAGTGAAAGTGGCACTGTTCCTCTGGCTGCATGGAGCCCGCCCTTGCTAGAGGAGAATGCCCTGCCTGCTGGAGTCTCCTTCCTGGCCTTGAGGGAGCCCAGCTGAGGCGGGTTCAGCAGTGGTGTTTATTGTTTGTATTCCGGTTCCTAGAGTCCCCTGCCAGGTCTGGTCTCCACACCACTTTTGTACCAATGGAATTATTTCACTTAGGGCTGTGATTTTTCTACTGACATAGTGAAATGGGTGCAACCCCCAGTGTGGACATAGTTATATCAGTGCAAAAGAGCCTGATCCTGGGATTGCCTCAGAGGAGGTGGGAGCCAATAGCCAATCAGCAGAGAGGAGAGAAGGATCAGGGTGCACGCCTGGCAGCTGTCTGATGACATCGTCAGTGGCCAAAGGCTGATATTTTGAGCTGATATTTTGAGCTGAAAGTGGCTGATATTTTGAGCTGCCTCTGCTAAGCCATGCAATTGGGGTGGCCACACTGGAGCACACACTCTCTGGCCAGTGTGCCTTGGGGCCCTGCAGACTGGGTTGCAACCTTTCTAATCACTGGCAGCCGGACCCCTGAGGTCCTGCCCCACCTCTTCCCTGAGGCCCGGCCCCTGCCTCACCTATTCCCTTCAGGCCATGCCCCCTTCTCCACCTCTTCCCCCAAGGCCCTGCCCCTGTCGCTTGTGCCTCTCTCCCCTCCCCCTCTCCTTGGCTTGCTGGATTGTCTCCACCTCCCTCCCCTGACAGCTGGGCTCCCTCTGCTCTGGGAACCACTGCAGCCTGACAAGGAGCCAGCCTGCAGGTAGAAGGTGGCCCTGGCTGAGCAGGGGCTGGCGTGGGTTAATGACCTGGAGCCTCCCCCTGCCCCATGGTGACCAGACTGTTAGTGTCCAGTCAGTGCATCTGACTGGACACTGCCAGGTCCCCTTTTCAACTGGACTTTCCAATAAAAACCCAGGCACCTGGCATCCCTAACTGGCACCCAGACATAGAAGCCAAAAACCAGACTGTCCGGGTAAAACCTGAATGCGTGGCAGCCCTGCCCAGAGTCTGGGTACCATCTCGCTGAGCAGGGCTGTAGACACCCCTATCCGAGAGGGAGTCAGTGTCTGGCCTTTCTGAGCACCTTTCGCCTGCCTGCCACATCGCCAGAGCAAGCTCGAGCCAGCAGCGTTTCACCCACATGCTCACGGCATGTGAGCAGGGCGTGTGGGTGCCATGCCAGCTGTGTCTGCTACCAAAGGGCTGTCGAGCTGGTGGTGGGCGGTGCTGTGCGGGGGTCTGAGGCCCGGTACTGGCAAAGTGCAGGGAGTGTTACAGGCCATGGCAGGGGTGGTTCCATGCCAGAGGGTTAAGAGATTGTGAAAGCCAAAGATCAAGCAGTAGCGAAGCAGGGAAAGGCTGGAGAGAGCGGGTGGGAGGATCGATTGCTGGTCGATAGAAGCAATGGAAGGTCAGTTTGTCCTGCTCCTGATACAAGGCTGAGCCTGCCGAGAGACTCCGGAAATCCGCAATCTCCTGTTTGCCTTACAAGCTTTATTGATTGAAGCGTCCAGGGAAACATACCAGGTGCAGAGCGTTTCTGGGGCAGGCGTGCACTTCCCATAGGCTAATTCCAAGCAGTAGCTGAGCTGCTGGGCACATCAGTATGGGGCTAATGGGAGCCAAGCATATCAGATTGCAGCCCGCAGGCAATCTCCCCCCTCTCTGCTTTTATTCCATGCTGGCTTCCTCTCCTTCTCCCAGAAGACATTGAACTGGCTTAAATAGAAAACTCTTGAGAGTGTGTAAAGACATCCTCGTCCCTCCCCTGGCCTAAGCAGCTTTCCTCTCCCTGGATTGATTTGTCTGGGCCTCCTCCTTAAGCTGGGCTCCCAGTGGTAGGAGGGCATTAGAAGGGGTGACTTTGATGGCACCCTTCTTGCAGCCTCTCCCCTGCAGTCTGTTCTTGAGAACTCCAGTCTCTCGTGTGGTGTTAGCAGAGTCGTGAAGGGGGGTAGCTGCTTCTGGCTGGGAAGTGGGGCAGCGTTTGGTCTGCAGACTTCAAAGCCAGATCACACCATGCATGAAGTGAGTTGAAAGGGCTCAGCTGAGCCTCCAGAAGACAATGAGAAACTGCCAGCCCAGCGAGGTGAGTGCTGCACTGGGCTGGGGAAGGCTCAGGAGAATGTCTCAAGTCCTTCCCGTCTTCTCCTTGCCCCTCCTGCTCTCTGTCCTCTCCCATCTCCCATTTCCTCAGGAGGGGCTGATACATGGGAGTGCCCCCTGTGCTGGACGGTGCATGGATCCGTGTTGCAGAGGACCCTGATCTGCAGCAGTTTGTAGAGCCTGGCTGAGCACACAGCCCCCTGTTAGCAGAACATCACCAGAGCTAGAGCTGTGTCCCTTCCCAGCCCAGCAAGGGACCTGCACTAGGAACTCTCAGTGGCCCCAGGTGAGAAGGGCCCCTGCAAATCGGCCTGTTACCCTTAGTCAGCTCCTCACTGTCTGTGAGCTGAGTAACAGCCATGGACATCAGTGCCCCAAAGGGTGAGACCCTCTGCAGGGTTTAATCGGGTGCAAGGTGCTGCCCTGTGCGGGGATGGGTGAGGGTCAGGGCAGAGCAAACAGGAATCAGACCCATGCACCCACTCTCCCCCACACTCACAGCTCCCCTAAAGATCTGTCATGCTGGCTTCACCTCTGGTTTGCTCTGCAGTCACCGTTCACCTCTCCCAGCTTTGCACTGTCCCTTCCCGCAGGAGGTAAGTGGGAAGAGACGCTGGGAGAAGGGTCCGGGGGCATTTGTCCCCTCTGCCTACATCTCACTGCTTGATACCTGCTTGCTTTGCCCTGATGATGATGCAGGCCCCAGCCCACTCAGCCACAGACTCTGAGAGCAGAACAAGCACCCTGCTAATTGTCCAGCTCTTGTCACCCTTGCGGCCACAGTAGCTGAGGGCTCCTGCCTGTCAGGTCTGGACCAGGGGCTTGCGGCATCTGTCATTAGTATCGGAGGAGCTAGTCAAGACATCTACAGTTGTAATCCAGCTAGCAGTAAATGTTCACCTCTAGAACAAAGACCGCAGGATGGGAGGCTGTCTCCTGGGAAGCAGGGACTCTGAAAAAGATTTGTGGGAGGGGGTGCATACTGAGCTGAACACACTCTCCCAGCGCGACCCTGTGACCAAAAGGGCTAATGTGATTATGGGATGCAAGAACAGGGGACTCTCGAGTAGGAGCACAGAGGTCATTTTATATCTGTGTTTGGCATTGGTGTGACTGCTGCTGGAATCCTGTGTCCAGTTCTGGTGCTCATAATTCAAGGAGGATGTTGCTATATTAGAGATGGTTCAGCCAAGAGCCACAAGAATGATTAAAGGATTAGAAAACCTGCCTTAGAGTGATAGACTCAAGGAGCTCCATCTATGTAGCTTAACAAAGAGAAGGTTAAGGGGTGACTTGATCACAGAGTGTAAGTGCCCACATAGGGAATAAATGTTTAATAATGGGCTCTTCGATCTAGCAGAGGAAGGTCTAACACGATCCAATGGCTGGAAGTTGGAGCTGGAAAATTGAGGTTGGAAACGAGACATACATTTTTGACAGTGAGGGTAAATAACCATTGGAACAATTTACCAAGGGTTGTGGAGGATTCTCCATCATTGACCATTTTTAAATGAAGATTGGATATTGTTCTAAAAGATCTGCTCTAAGAATTATTCTGGGGAAGTTTTCTGGTCTGGGGGATATGGGAGGTCAGACTAGGTGATCACAGTGGTCTCTTCTGGCCTTGGAATCCATGGAGCTCTGAGCGTAGGTGGATATGGGAGCACACAGTACTCCTGAGGGCATTCTGCGCCAAAAAAATAAAAGTTCTGTGCACAATATTTTAAAATTCTGCAAATTTTATTTGTCAAATAAATGTGGAGGCTCCAGCGTAGCACTGAGGAACACAGGCCACTGGTTGCACAGAGGTGGAAGATCACTATGCAGCCCACCCCGGGACACAGACTCAGCAGTGAGGCTGCACCCAACCCTGACACAGCACAAGGACCGGGCCTGTCCCAGAAAAACATGAGGGCCCTTCCCCTCTGTGCCAGGTGTACCTGGCGTGGGCAGGCAGGCTCAGCCCAGCAGGATGCAAGTGTGGAGAGGCTTAGTGTGGGGGGATCCAGGTGTGGGTTGAGAGGGTTCTGTGTGGGGCAATCTGGTTGCGGGTGGCTCAGTGGGGGATCTGTGTGTGGGGGGTGGATCTGGATGCACAGGGGCTTGTTTTTGGGGGAGTTGTTGGGTGCAACGGTAAAGGGACTCTGCAGGGGGGTCCAGGTGAAGGTGGTTGGGGCTCAGCATGGGGGAGTCTGGGTGTGGAGGGGATAGAGTTTGGCGTGGGCTCTGGGTGTGGGGGACTCAGTGGGGTGGGGAATCAGGTGCAACTGGTTGGGGCTCGGTGGGGTGCAGGGGCAGTGGGGCTCATCGGGGGAGTTCTGAGTGTGGGGGTGAGGCTTGACAGGAGGGTCTGGGTATGAGGGGGTCTGGAAGCGTGGGGGTTGGGTGGATGGGGGAACAGTTCCCTGCAGAGGGATCCCTCCTCCTGCAGCTGAGGAGTGTTGGGTGCAGGAAGCGGCGGGAGGGGGTATGAAGAGCTTCCTGCAGCTGCGGGAGAAATCTGGGGGTAAGTCTGACCCAGCCCCAGATGCTGTGTAGGGGAAGAGGACGTCCTGTCCTCCCCAGCCCAGCTGAGCTAGTAGCTGAGCCTGGTGCAGGGTAGGAGCCACCAGCCAGGCTTTCCTCAGTTCCACCCCCTGCCTCACAGTGATTTACCTCTCTGCTGGCTGCCCTGGGTACCTGAAACATACTGCTGGGGAGGGTCGCATGACTACTCTTGTGGCTTCCCTTTGCTTCCCTGTCAGAAGGTCAGTTTTCTGCAGGGAAACAAAGACATCTGTGGGGGACATAAATTCTGCACATGCACAGTGGTGCAGAATTCCCGAGGAGTAACACAGCCTCATGGTCCTGCACTTAGGACGGAAGAATCCCATGCAGTGCTACAGACTAGGGACCAAATGGCTAGGCAGCAGTTCTGCAGAAAAGGACCTAGGGGTTACAGTAGACGAGAAGCTGGATATGAGTCAACAGTGTGCCCTTGTTGCCAAGAAGGCCAATGGAATTTTGGGCTGTATAAGTAGGGGCATAGCGAGCAGATCGAGGGACATGATCGTTCCCCTCTATTCGACATTGGTGAGGCCTCATCTGGAGTACTGTGTCCAGTTTTGGGTCCCACACTACAAGAAGGATGTGGATAAATTGGAGAGAGTCCAGCGAAGGGCAACAAAAATGATTAGGGGTCTGGAACACATGACTTCTGAGGAGAGGCTGAGGGAACTGGGATTGTTTAGTCTGCGGAACAGAAGGATGAGGGGGGATTTGATAGCTGCTTTCAACTACCTGAAAGGGGGTTCCAAAGAGGATGGATCTAGACTATTCTCAGTGGTAGAAGAGGACAGAACAAGAAGCAATGGTCTCAAGTTGCAGTGGGGCAGGTCTAGGTTGGATATTAGGAAAAAATATTTCACTAGGAGAGTGGTGAAGCACTGGAATGCGTTACCTAGGGAGGTGGTGGAATCTCCTTCCTTTGAGATTTTTAAGGTCAGGCTTGAGAAAGCCCTGGCTGGGATGGTTTAGTCGGGGATCGGTCCTGCTTTGAGCAGGGGGTTGGACTAGATGACCTCCTGAGGTCCCTTTCAACCCTGATATTCTATGATTCTATGGCCTCATGGTGTAGGTGGGTGTGCTGTGGGGTGGGAGCACAGAGCATCACGGTGTAGGTGGGTGTGCTGCAGGGTGGGAGCACAGAGCCTCACGGTGTAGCTTGGGTTGTGCTGTGGGGTGGGAGCACACGGTCTCACAGTGTAGGTTGGGCTGTGCTGCTTTTCAGGGTGTTTGTGAAAGGTGAGCAGTTTTCTAATGCATTTTTTCCTCCCGTGTTTTCCAGTGAACTTGTTGGACACAGCAATGATCCCCGGAGACTGGGGCTGGCTGACCTACCCATCGCACGGGGTGAGTATGAGGCTATGAGCACACTGACGAAATGGGGTCTTTGGGAGCCGGCAGGGCATGTTGCCTGTGGCCCTTCTGGGCAGCTTTGGTGTAAATGGAAATGAGACAGCAATGCCTTCTCCCTGTTGAACATACAAGCCTCTTCAGCCTGCAGCTGAGCCTAGCAGAGTTTGCCAGAAGGGTCTGTAGCACAGTCCTGTTGCCCTCGGACGTCTCCTCGGCACGGGTGGGTGTTCCGTGGTGAGGTGTTCTCAGGCCCCACGCGGCTGTACTGGGATGAGCATGCTCAGGAGTTGGAGTCTCCTTTGGTTGTTGTCTAGCACAGCCCAGGAGGTTGGAGTTATACGGCAGTTTCTTATCAGCCTCAAGATTACAATTTGCACTAATAGAGCAACAGGGATATTTTTGTGGCAGGAAACTGGTATTATTAAAAGACAACTCTGTAAGACCGCACTGCTGGTGACACACCTTGACGGGCCATGAAAGGGCTGTGACCACGATCCTCCGATTTCTACCCCCAGCTGGGAACAGCACAAGCTGTCGCCATCACGCGTACCCACAAGCAAGCAAGCCATGCAGACACACCTATATTCAAACACAGCAACTGTGCTCCAAACATGTGCACACCTCCCCTCCCCCCTCATGTGGACACACACACACACACACACACACACAGTTCCCCATGTTCAACTTCCCCCACCCAAGGACAGCACCCCTGACAACACACGTTTATAGTGGACCCAACCTGGGAGCGAAATACCAACCAACACCAATTTGTTTGCCCAGTTACTGTTTGCAGCCTTCTCAGCTGTGATTTGCAGCCCATCTGCTCCTCTCCCGGATGCCTGTGTCACCGAGTGCCCCACTGCCTGTTGGCATTATGTTGGGCACTGCAACAGGCCAGTGTCAAAGCCAGAGTCACAAGCTGGAAATGGGACTTGGAGAGGGCCAGGTTCTCATGAGGGTTTAGCCATAGCCCTGTGGTGTCATTGTCTCCATTGGGCACGTTGAGCCTCCCTCACACTGAATAGCACCTTCCTGGGCCAGACACGGACTCAGGTGCACTTCAGGATGAGACGGGATCAGCATCTGGCTACACATGTGCACATCTGTGAGTCAGGGAGGGGCTGTTATGTAATGCCGCCAGCCGTTTCCCACTAATCAGCGGCTGTTGGCTGTGGTGGTGTTGGTGCCTGCTCTGAGACTTGTGCTCATCCAATCAGGGAACAAAAACAGTCCCACTCGTTACGTGGCTAATCAGAACGAAGCAACACAGCTTCTAGCGGAACTGAAATGTGCCGGAGTGGCCTTCTCAAAAGTGTTGCGTTTTTATGGTCCCCTCTTTTTCCTCTCTTCTCTAAACTACGTGGCCCTAATCTCTTCAATTCCTTCTCATAGAGGAATCATTCCAAGGCTCCAATCATTTTCTCTGATCTGTTGCTGGAGTCTTTCTCTCTCTGCTCTATCTGTTTGAGAAGGAGTGATCCGAACTGTGAATTCTTAATAATAACGATGAGGAGATTTTATGTAGAATATTATCAAATATGTAATTACATCAAATCCTTGGCTCAGCTCTGACTTTAATTTTAGAAACTGCAATTATGAGTACCCTGCAAACAGAATATATTGTAGATGGTTAGACCTTTTCCAGCCACGCTGCCTTACTGCACACAAGCGTCAGACCTCACAATATGGTCTCCAATGCTTTGTCCAACCTAGGTTTAAATACTCAGGCAACGAGGCTTTTGCCACATCCTTCAGGAAACAATTCCACATGTTCATACAGGACAACCCTGCTTCAGTGCTGCTTCTGACATTCAGAGTCAATTTTCCTTTGTTCACTTTCATTCTGTTCCCCTTTGTAACATCCTTTGTAACACAATTCCTTCCCCTCCTAGGTAGTCACACCCTTCAAACACTCAAGGACTGTTGTCACATCTCGCCCTGTGGCTGTTCCTTTGCCAAGCTCTACCTGCCACATTCAACTCTTTCAATCCCTCCCACCAGCTCTCTAGTGAATCCTTTTGGTTAATCTTCCGGGGCTAGATCCCAGCAGGTGTAAATCAGCGTATCTGCATTGTCTGCAGTGGATCGTTGCCCATTTACTCTAGCTTAGGATCTGCCCTGATGTGTAGTTTTGCATCCTAAGTTAATTTTCTTATTCTCCTGGGTCCCTCTGTTGCCTGAGACACAGCTGAGCACATCCTCTGCCTTTGCGTTCACTCGTCTCTTGGCTCCTGCTTCCTCTCCCGCTGTGCTGACTGCTCATTCAGCATCTCCGCATTCTTCTTTCTGCTCCTGTGCCATTTGTCTTTAGTTCCCTCCTCTTCTTGCCTCTTTGGGCGACCTCTGCTACTTCCATAGCTAGAGCCACCACCTCCATGCTGATAACATCCAAACCTCTCTGTCCAGCCTCCACCCTCTCTTGCAGCCGGTGGTGGCTTCTCTCAGGTGTCCTGCCACCAACTCACACTCACTCTCTCCAGGATGAACTTCTTTAACTGACAACTCCGCTAGCCTTCCTGTCTCCCAGGCCTGTGACTGTGGTGTCCTTGACTCAGCTTTCTCCTCTTTCCCATGTGGTCACCACCAGGCTAGAGTCAGTCTATCAAAACTGTTTCACTTTGTATAAATAATTAAATATTGAGCAGGACGGAGGCAGCCCAGTGGGCAGAGCATTGACCTGCGATGTGGGAGATTCCAGGTCAAGTCTCTATGTCCAATGAGGCAGAGCTGGGCCTGAAGGTGAGTCTCTTAACACCCTGGTGAGTGCCAGGCTAGGCTTGTCAAAACCAGGAGGTTTCTGCGAAACATTTTGGTTTAGACAGAACGGCATTATTCAATAGAAAAAAGGTTGGTTGAAAAACTTTCCATCAGCTCCACCTTTACGCTGTCTGGGTTTCAGCGATGGTGGCTTCCTAGCATGCCAGCTCCCCAGATCCTGGCCTCCTAAACTAGGATAGGCAGAAGGTCCCTAAAAGTGTGTGTGTGTAGGAGGGCAATGGTGCCCTAACTGTGCCCTGGTCCCTGCACCACCTGTTCTCCCTGAACCCCCACCCTTGTACCTCCCATTCCCCCGAGGCCCCGCCCCCATGCTGCCCATTTCCCCAAGATCCCACCCTCACTCTGCCCCTTCTCCCCAAGTCCCCTGCTTCCTTCACAAGTGGGAGGGCCCTGGCCCCCTAGCTCCCTCTGTTCCTGCGCCCCGTCCTAAACCCATTTGTTGCTTTGGATAAACAGTTTCATTTCCTGTGTTTCCTGTTCCATATTTGCCACTTAAAATAGCCTTTGAAGATGTGCCCTCGTGACGATTTCTCCATTGACTGGTGAACGTTACCCCAAATGAGCATCTCATTACCCTCTGTCCAACAGCCTGTGCTTTGAATCCAGGTCTGTCCTGGCTGGCGAGGGCCAGCAGGGGGTGCTGTGTCTGATGCTGATGGGGATTGTCAACACCTGTCCATTGGGAGGGCAGCTGCTGTGTCCAGAGAGAAAAGGAGTACTTGTGGCACCTTAGAGACTAACCAATTTATTTGAGCATGAGCTTTCGTGAGCTACAGCTCAGCTCATGCTCAAATAAATTGGTTAGTCTCTAAGGTGCCACAAGTACTCCTTTTCTTTTTGCGAATACAGACTAACACGGCTGTTACTCTGAAATGTGTCCAGAGAATGTCACTCGCTGCACTGATGATCTGGCTAGCTACTGCCCTGTCTGCCGTCTCGCATTGTTGGTTCGGAGTCTACGAAGGTTGTGGCTCCAACAATTTTCAGACCAACTTGATGCCTCTGGCAGCCTTGAGTCCTGGTGGTGTGGTTTCAGGACTGGGTCCCGCACTGCTGGCCTTGGCAGACCTCCTGGCGATGAGTTAAGATTGTGTGCCCATGCTGGTATTGCTACCCTGGGAGTGGCCAAAGCAGCACAATATCACCGGGCGGCACGGGGCAGGGCTCCTGCTCCCTGAGGGTGTTCTCATGTGGAGCTCCACGGCATGCCCCCTCCCCTTCCTTCTCAGTGTATAGGGGGCCGCTGGAAGGGCTTGCAATGCGATATGCCTGCAGGCTGCTGGTGGCACCCAGCTCTCCATCACTGCCTCCCCAAGCCCAGCTAGGACTCCTAAGACCTGGCCCAGGGGCGGATGAGACTGGCACACGGGTGAGAGCTGGTTGGCTGAGCTCAGTCTAGGTAAGATAGCGGCTCGTGGTTGGGGAGCAAGCAGAAGATAGCTGAGGGTTATGGCTGTCCCACGTGCTGAGGATGCATCTGCCATGAGTTCCCAGGCTGGGGGGCAGTTGGGCCGCTAGCTGCTGTGAAGCACTACCATGCAGAAGCGCTATCTGGGTGGCTTTCTACCATTCATTCGGGGCTCGGCAGTTGTGACCATTTCTTTCAGATACAGCCCTTACTGCATCGTCCACGCTTTTGCCACCACTCGCTTAGACGCTGCACAGGGCTCTGCAGGGGGCTGCACTCCAAGGGTCTGTCTCCACAGCCGCTGGGAGGGTGACATGCATCCTCTAGCTGTGCTCTGGCCTGCACCTGAAAATAGCAGTGGGACTGCAAGGGCACGGGCAGCTCGGGCTAGCCGCCTAAGAAACATACCCAGGAGTCAGGTGGGATTGTACTAAGGCGGCTAGCCTGAGCCACCCATGTCACCATGGCCCCACTGCTATCTTTAGGGGCTAGCTCCAGCAGAGCTAGCAGATATTCAACTCCCTGCGCTGGGAATTACACCTCCCAGCAGCTGTGTAGACGGACCCGTGACACCTGGAGACAGGAGCTGGTGCGGAATGCTGCAGCTTCTCCCTGGAGCAGTGTGTCTCAGAGGGAGCCCGTGCCACTGTCCCAGCTCCAACATCCACGTGGTGCCAGGGTCGTGGGGTAGAATTTAAGGCATTGTTTTTTCCCTGTGGAGCCCCCAGTGGTTTGGGACCTGCCTGCCTGAGAGATGCTTGTCTCCTTGTGCCATCCTGCCCCCACTGAAATTAGTGTGGATGTCTGAGTCGCCCCCTCCCCCTGCTGCATAACAGAGAGGCAGGGCAGTCTCTGTCAAGGCCCCAGACCTTAGAATGTAACCCGCTCTTCCCCCCGCTGGCATCTGCTGCCCATCAGGGCCTGTTCTCAGACCAGCTACTGACCCAAGCTGTGGGAGGGAGGGGCTGCGGGGGTAGCTGTTGGCCTGGGGAAGGGGCATATTGTCACACTGGGATTTTACTGAGCCTGGTTGTTTTTGGCAAAGGCATCTTGAGCTCAGGCTCCTCTCTGAAAAGCTACCTAACTAAATAAAGCTCTTGCTCTCCCCCCTAGGGCTGGCTGTCCGTGGTCCTGGCCTGAATGACCAGGCTTCAGGGTGTTAATTGCCTTGGCTGGAAGGTCACCCTGAAGGCATCTCAGCCTGCGTGGAAGATGCAGGGCTCCTCTAATGCTGAGCCTTCATTCCCAGCGTTAATTCTGTCCCATGTGAAATATGGCTCACGGCCAGATTAATCTGTCACAGACGCCTCCTGTCAAGGGATGGAATTTCCCACTCTAGCTTCCTCCATCAAGAGACAGGCCATCTCATCCTTCACCCCCCGAGCCACGCCCCCAGCACGCTCATTGCCTCCCTTTCCTCCCAGCAGGGCCGTGCTCTAAGCCTGCTGCCAGGTTCAGACCCCAGGCGCACACCAAGCGCTGGTGGGTTTCCCTCGGCACGGGCACACGGTGGGCTGCCAATGTGCTCTGTGTGCACTGCAAGAGCACAGAGCACCAGCCCCTAAAGGGGCGCCATCTGCCGGGGGCTCAGGGGAAGGATAACACCAAATTAGCGTCATCTATCAGGTTCTGCCTAATTACAAGGCGGGAGCTCCATGGAATGCCCCCGGGGACCTTTGCAGCCTGGTACCAATGGTATTCGCTTGGTGGAGAACATGGCAATCCTGTTCAAGTGCTAATGTTAGCAGAGCTGGCATGAGGGCCCCACAGAGCGGGCTGCTGGAGCCCCTGCTCCTCCACTCGGAGGCCTCTAGGAATGTCACAGCAAAGCTCCGCTTTCGCTTAAGAGCAACAGGAGCCTTCGAGGCTTCTAGCCCCGCTGTTCGTCCATGCACTCCGCTTCCTGCCTCCCCAGATTCCCCCAGCTGAGACCCCTACTTCCCTGGGCCCCTCTTCACACCCCTCCAGGATGCCTGCCCTGCTGCATCTCTCACGGTTCTCCTGTCCTCCACATCCTGGCTTAGCCCAGCAGACTGGCTCGGAAAGGCAGCTTAGACTGGTCCGTGTTTATATGCATTGCGCTTTACCCAGTTTGAAACAGCTTGTTACTTTTGATGCTCACCCCGACTCTCCCCAAAACACTGGCTGGTTTCTCCTCAGCAAGAGGAAACAAAACACACCCAGACCTTCTGGGCCCAGCCAGGTTGAAACTCTGATGGCTCTGGAAAGGCAATTTTTAAAACACCATCGCTGTCAAAGCACTGCCCAGGGATGAGCTGCAGCATGCCGAATTTCAGGAGGATCATTGTCTTCTGAGGGAGTCAGGGGGCTGTGAAAACTGGGCTTTGTTTTTCTTTACTGTTCAATGTGGTCGTGGTGTCATGGCAGCCTTGGCTTCCTCCATCATGTCTCTCTGCAAACAGTGCCTGCCCCTAGGCTGGGATGGGCCGGCAAGTGCCAGTGGGGATGGTATGTGTTCTCATGTGGACTGTTGTCTGTTAGGAGCGGGACCAAGAGGCTAACAACCATATTTCCAAGAGGCCCCTAGCAGGCTGTAGCTGCAGATGGTGATAACTTTCAGTCATCATTGCCCTAGATTGGATTTGGACTGGCAGCCTCAAAAGGGACCTCCTCCCTCACTTTCAGCTGCAGCTGGTGGGAGGCGCTGGTGAGTTGCTCTGTCTGAGCCTCACAGACAGAGGAGCCAGGGCCGGAAGCACAAACGCAGCCGCCTGAGTGCGCTCGGGCTGGGCGCCCTTTGACCCCAGGGAAGGGCAGGCAGCGGGAAGTGTTGGGGTCTGGTTTGACATTTCCTCTCTCTGGGTGATTAACGGGTGCGTAATTGGCTGTAATAGCCACACTGACTGTCACCCTCCATCTCGGTGACACATGCAGGGGGAGGAAGGGTTAGTGGGGGCCGCCCTGTTCCTGCAGGCTTCCGCTCCTCTCAATTAAAACTTCAAAGCGCTCCCGAGAGGTTCACGGCCAACTCCCTCCCTGGAACCGTTCCCTTCACACTGACAATTAAACTCTTCCCAGTGCCGTCAAACAACCTCACTTCCTGCTTCTCGCCCTGCCCTTTGCCAGTCCCTGCCACAAAGTGCCCCAGTACCTCCCTCCTCTGTGCCCGCATAGCACATGACCCATCAGCCCCTCTGCAAATTGCCTTTCTACTGACTAATTAAAATGCTGATGAGATGAGTCAACATATTATTAATTATTGTATCATCTCCTTTGATTTACAAAGTCAAACAGGAAATGATTTTGTTCAGATACCGAGTATCTAAAGAGGCTGAATGATTCTTGCAATGCTAATTACGAAGGGTACGCCTGGATGGCACAACCCCCCCTCCCCTCTCCTCGCCCCCACTCCCCATGATATCCCCTGCACCTCCACCAGGACCTCTGGCAGCTGGCACTGCAGCCTCCTCCCTCCTGCTCTGCTCAATCCCAGAGGACAGAAAGGACCAGGCTACTTGTATGGATGGGACAATGCAAAGAAGAAGATGTCATGCCAGAGGGGTGTGACTATGCTAATAGCTGTGTTAAATCCCTAAGCATGCCCAGTGGGATCTAGATACTTCCAGAAGCCTTAGCCAGGCCTCCAACCAGACTGAAAAACTGCCCTTTCACTAGTGAACAAAGGGCCACCCTCTCTCTCACGGCCTGTGTGGCCAGTGCTGGTTCTCATGTAACTCACAGTCTGTGGTCGATGTGGGACTCTTTTTGCCAAGGCAGTCAAATCACTTACCCTGCCTGACCCCACCCCCTCTCACCTGGATGCACACACACGTGGACACACAGCGGGACAGTCTCACCACACACAAACACGGACACATTTGCCTTTGTCAAGGCTCATGGCTCTGAGAGGAGCTGGCCGCCTGCCTCCTGTCAGTCCGGGGAGGAGAACTGAGGGGCAGCTTTCTCTAGTGGTGAGAGCAGGGAAGCGGGATAGACCCCCAGCTTTACCATTCACCTTACCAGGTGGCCTTGAGCAAGATGCTCAACTTCCTCATGCCTCATCTCTCCCTCTGCACAATGGGGCTAATAATACAGGGGGCATTGCCCCACAGGGGGCAGTTTGTGAGGGTTAGTCACTCAGTGATTGACAAGTGATTTTATAAGTGTTGTGAGATCCTGGATATAAGTATCCTGGTTATTGTCATCTGCTTGTTAATGAGGATCCTGGCAACTGCTCTGTGAACACGGACTCCATTGGAGATCTAGCAGTAGAGCCTGGTTTGTAATCTCTCCGTCTGTCTGTCTGGGTAACGGTCAGTTGCCTGCAGTGTGTTGCTCAGAAGAAATCGCTGCTTGTTTTCCAGATTGATTTCCTGGTACGTGGCAGGTGCCTCGCTCTCTGTCACTCTCGGTTTAACTGTGCAGCTGCTTTTGGGTGCCCTGAACGCAGGCCAGGAACAAAAACCCCCCAAACCAGCTTGTCATCGCTCTGGAATAATCCAAAAAGTATCAGTGGAATTGCACCAAATTTGCTTAAACAACCAGCTGAGATGCACGCCACAGGAGAAGCTGCCTGTCGTGCTTGTGTGTTACCGATGAAAGTTTCCTGCTGGTGAAGCACCAGCGGGGTGGCCAGGGGCTGATCTCCTGCATCAACGGAGCAGTCACAGCACAGACAGCAGGAGCGTCTGGCTCATTGCCCCGCTTAAGGTCTCTCCCACTTCTGGCAGGGAAGGTCTTGGCCTCTCTCCCGAGCCTGCTGCCAGGAAAGCCATTGGGACCTGAACCCTCCCACCGGACAGCCAGTCAATGATAACAGCTCTTGGGTCGGAGTGAGTCAGGCCGGCTCTTTTTCTACAAGGCATTTGTACCATCACACTAGAGGCGAGGGGCTTCCTACCCCATGGCCAACCCCTCAGCCATCCTGGGTGCTGTCAGCTGGGAGAGTTCACTGCTCTGGAAGGCCTGGGCTAAGAACGGAGACGCTTTGCTGTTTACTACAGCCTTTGAATGCAGGCACTCCCATCTGCATTGTTTGTAACAGCCTAGCACAGAACGTGGGGGTGGAGCCCTCACCTCCAGAGAGGACCCCTGAGCCATGGGTCTGCAGGTGCAGCAGAGTATCAGGCAACAGCGGTCAGGAATATGCTGCAGGAATATCTAGGCTTTTACAGCTGCCCGGGACCCCCTTGGCCTGCCATGAGATTTCCGGGGGTTTCTCTGGAAGGTCTGGGCTCTGCCTGCATGAATATTGGCACTGAAAGCAGAGTACAGAACATGCCACAGTGCAGCTAATATTCATTTAAAAATGGGTATGTCAGGAGGAGCGGAGCCTTTGAAAATAAAGATTTTAAACAAGATAAAAGCACTTACAGCTAATTCCCTGGATGCTGGTAACTACCAGCAGTTAACGGCCTGAGGTAAAGCTCAGGGTAGTTAACTGCCTAACAAATCCCTTGTTAGCCATCAGAGTGACTGATTTTATTGGGATTGTCACTATTAAAAACCACATTTAATGCTTTATTGCTACAATAATGTGGGTTATTTTCCCTCTTCCACTTGACTGTGCTGCTGGCTCCTGGGAAGGACTCGCGGCTCAGTGCCCATCAGGGAAGAGCTCAGGACATTTCTGGGGGCAGTGGCAGCTCTACCATGCTGGCAGGACCAGCAGTGAAGGCTCCGTGGCTGTCCCCCGTAGGCATGATCCCAGGACTGGGTAGGCCTGCGGTCCCTTGGCTTGGCACAGCCAGAGGGTGGGAGCCATTTGGGGGATTGTCATGGAAAATAGCAAGGCTGAGGCTCTTTCATGGAGCCAGGCTTTTCTCCTTATGTGTTCGTTCCCTTCAACTTCCCCTTTTCCTTCTCGTCCCCCTCCGTTGCACCATGCAGGCCCTGGGGAGATTTTGGAGACCTTGCTCAGCCGCAGAGCTATCTGCTGTTTGCATCTTTTCCCTTTTATAATCTGGTATTTCTTTTTTTATAACTTATGTTGACTTTAATTTAAACTATTAAACGAGCCCCTGAATGCTGATGGAATCGCACTCCCTCCCCCCACCGCGCACTCACCGCACTAATTATGATGTCCTCATTTTCGTCTCTCTGGGGGATCTTATCACAGTGACGGGGGATGAGCTGAGCTTCGTTTAATAAAAGCCACTTCAAACCAGCAGCCAGGAGCAGGCTGAAGTGAGCGCGGCTGGAGAGGCCAGGTGCACGCACAGCGCCCTCGTTATTTAACTGATCCTTATCCCCTCCTCCTCAGCCCCTCACTCAAAGTCAGCTCTGCCAGGCAGAGACGCCTCTCCCGGGAAGGGCAACTAGCCTTGGGGTCCTGTAATTACTGTAAAAGAGAGAAACCCTTAAAGTCACAGAGTTGCCTAATGCCTGTCCCTGGGTGCTGAATCTCTCCACGCACACACAGGATGGGATCTTGTCCCACGCTGGTGGCCCAGGAGCACAGGGACCTAGTGACACTCACGAGTTGATGCGGGATCACTCTAGGCCCTCTTCAGGCAGGACACACTCTGGGTTAATAAAAAGACCTAGCTTTGATATAGTTCTTTTAATCAGTGGCACCAGCTTCCCATCAGTAGAAGTTACCAGGCGATCAGACACTTGGTTTGGACAAGCTCTTGGTAGCCTTTGCTAGAGCGAGCTATCAGGGATGGGAAAGACCTCTCCAGATAATTCCTTCCAACCAGAGGGAATATTCCCAGGGAATCCCAAGTGATAGGACATCCACCACTCCCCACGGGGGTCTGGTCTGCGGCCCAACAGACCCTCTGGCAGAGAGACAGTACCTCCCCTGTTGTTACTGTGAATTATTTGTGTTACTGTAGCACCAGGAGCCCTAGTCATGGCCCAGCCATCATGGTATATGAAAACAGGAGACAAAGACGGCCCCTGCCCCGAGGAATGAGCCCCTTGGGGTTTCCTGAGTTGGTGTTTCCAGATGCTGAGCCTTCCCCCTTCGCTGTGCCAATCGCGCCCAGCACCTGCAGAGGTGCTGCAGAAAGCTGTTCCCTCCCGCTGCATCACTCGTAGTTCAGGCTCTGGCTGTCTTGCCCATCAGAAGTAGAGGGAGCAACTGACCCGCCCAGCATCATACTTGCCCGCAGCAAGGTAAAAGAAAGTGTTCAGTGGTGCCCATTGGGCCTGCTTATGTCTGCCCCCATCCCTAACAGCTTGGCATGATGGAGGATGGGACCTGGGAGCCAAAACCTGGGCCCGGCATGTTTACACGGTGCAGCAGATAATGGTGACGACTGGCTGATCTCTAGCAGCTTGCATCAGAGGAGCTCAGAGTGCTTGGGAAACCCTGAAGGAGCTACACCGCCGCCCTCTCCGCGAGGCTGGGAGGGGTTCTATAGAGGGGAAAACCAAGGCATAGGCGCCGACGCTGTGGGTACTCCAGGCTGGAGCACCCCTGGGGAAAAAGTGGTGGGTGCTCAGCACCCACCGGCAGCTCCCCAATCAGCCCCACTCCTTTCCCAGAGCCTCCCACCCATTGATGGGTCCCACCGATCAGTGCCTCCAGTGCCAGGGGTCGGTCCTGGGGCCGGTTTTGTTCAATATCTTCATAAATGATCTGGAGGATGGTGTGGATTGCACTCTCAGCAAATTTGCGGACGATACTAAACTGGGAGGAGTGGTAGATACGCTGGAGGGGAGGGATAGGATACAGAGGGACCTAGACAAATTGGAGGATTGGGCCAAAAGAAATCTGATGAGGTTCAATAAGGATAAGTGCAGGGTCCTGCACTTAGGACGGAAGAATCCAATGCACCGCTACAGACTAGGGACCGAATGGGTAGGCAGCAGTTCTGTGGAAAAGGACCTAGGGGTGACAGTGGACGAGAAGCTGGATATGAGTCAGCAGTGTGCCCTTGTTGCCAAGAAGGCCAATGGCATTTTGGGATGTATAAGTAGGGGCATAGCGAGCAGATCGAGGGACGTGATCGTCCCCCTCTATTCGACATTGGTGAGGCCTCATCTGGAGTACTGTGTCCAGTTTTGGGCCCCACACTACAAGAAGGATGTGGATAAATTAGAGAGAGTCCAGCAAAGGGCAACAAAAATGATTAGGGGTCTAGAACACATGACTTATGAGGAGAGGCTGAGGGAGCTGGGATTGTTTAGCCTGCAGAAGAGAAGAATGAGGGGGGATTTGATAGCTGCTTTCAACTACCTGAAAGGGGGTTCCAAAGAGGATGGCTCTAGACTGTTCTCAATGGTAGCAGATGACAGAACGAGGAGTAATGGTCTCAAGTTGCAGTGGGGGAGGTTTAGATTGGATATTAGGAAAAACTTTTTCACTAGGAGGGTGGTGAAACACTGGAATGCGTTGCCTAGGGAGGTGGTGGAATCTCCTTCCTTGGAAGTTTTTAAGGTCAGGCTTGACAAAGCCCTGGCTGGAATGATTTAACTGGGAATTGGTCCTGCTTCGAGCAGGGGGTTGGACTAGATGACCTTCAGGGGTCCCTTCCAACCCTGATATTCTATGATTCTATGATTCCTCCTCCCTCCCCATGTTCCGCGGCGTGCAGGAGGCTCTGGGCGGGAGGGGGGAAGAGTGAGGAGGAGGCATGCTCGAGGGAAGGGGTAGAACAGAGCGGAAAGAGACAGGGCTGGGGTGAGGGTGAGAAGAGGCAGGGTGCGGACTTCGGGGAAGGGGGTGGGAGGGCGGGGCCTGGAGCAGAGCCAGCAGCTGAGCACGCCCCGGCACATTGGGAAGTCAGCACCTGTGCACCAAGAGCACCCAGGGAGGCTGTGGCAGCCTTGCCAGGCCAGGGGAGGAGAACAGGATGGCAGCTGGTCACAGGGAGCAGGGCTGAGCACGGCACGCTCTGCGCTAGAATGGCAGCAGGGGAGTAGTCGCTCAGTCTTCTGCCCAGGAGCTGGGATCGGGGCAGGAGGAATCCTTAGGCCACGAGTTGGAATCTTCCTACACTAAGAGATGCTGAAGCAGAGGGTGGCCATCCTGACTTGCTTTCCGTTGAAGGTTTCCTTGCTCCGTGTCTCTCCCTGCGTCCCTGGTTTCAGACCCTGGAGTGGAGGCTAGGATGACTGGACCCCTGCCCACCACCCCTCCTGGCAAATCCCCCCAGGGGCTCAGGGCCTTGCTAGAGCTGCAGTGTGATCCCAGTGACCCTGGCCCTGAAGGGCTAGTCCAGAGAGGATGGGTCTGCGCTGCCTGTGGCAGGCAGGACTCGACTCCCTCATTCCGTTATTTCCCAGACGCAGTGTAAGTCAGTGTCAGTATCTCAGCGCTGTTATCGGGTGCTGGTTCCCCGTGTGTGCCGCCTGCAACCAGCCTGTGGTCGTTCCATGGCTCCACCATCAGGCTGGAGAAGTCTTTGCTAGAGAAGCCCCGTGCAGTCTGTGCTCGGAGGCGGAGCAGCGAGTGGCACGCTGAGTCAGGCATGTTGGTTGCCGCCCAGAGGCAAGCGATGCACATTAGCGGAGCCCTGAGAAAGGAAACCTGTTTACATCACAGAGAGGAGGCTGGGGCAGCCCAGAGTCGCTGCTTTCACTTCAGTTCTAAGGTAGGTCAGACTCAAAGACCTGCCCAGCCTCCCTGCCTGCTGCTCCCCGCAAACGTCCCAGGCCCCGACCCACCTCCGCTTTCCAATAGCAGCCTGAGTGTCAAGGGTGAGCGCTCTTCTCAGGAGCCGTCAGATGCCTGCAAAGGGAGGAGGGAGCGAGGCGTGGGGAAGGCCAGACTGGGAAGGTCATGGGCCTGCTGGCTGGCAAGCACCACACCATGCTGAGTGCCAGCCTGCAGTGCAGAGAATGAGCCACGTAGCTCTGAAAGCCAAGCCATGGTGCCAAGGGCAGAGGCCGCACAGGAGAGGCCCTGTGGAGGTGGAGTAAGGTCTGACCCCACTGACATGGTCTTATTAGGGGGCCGGGGCAAAGAGCAAGCAAAGAACACCTGAAAAGTAGGAAGGTCCCCTGCAGGTTTGACCTTGGGTTGAGGCCAGCCAGGGAACAGGCTGGGCTAACAGTATCACCCCCAGCCACCTGCGTAGTGACCACCCACCTGAGCATGCCCGAGAGCCGCTCAGGAGTAATGTAGAGAGGCCTTGCCATCAGGCATGGGCAGGTGTGGCTTGGGTGTGGCACAAGCAGGATGAATGTGTGTGACCCAGGAACCTCTTAGTGCCAACCAACAAGGGGCATGGAGGGCGTGCAGAGGGGTAACAGGGATCTTCTGGGCCTGGTATATGCAATCCAAGAAGTGTCATGGGAGGTGTCAACTGAAAGCCAGTGTCATACTGGTCATCAAAATCATGGTGAGACGCATGTATGGATGTTATAAGTAGGGATGTACATAGGTTGTATGTTATGTTCTTATGGTCTGTGCGTAGGGACAGGTCACCAGGTTTGTTATCAGACAAGAAATGTTTCCCTAGCTGGCTGTTTACATGTTAATTAAGTATTGCACAGGTCACAGTCGGCTCCACTCACCAGCCTGAATGAAATGCTAACAAAGGGTTGTGAAAACTTCAAAGAGAAAAGTACCAGGGAAGCAAGCAGTGGTGGGGGGACACTACCCTATCTGGAGGGGCACAGCAAAGGTTTTGTCAAGTATATTTAGGGAACAAAGAAGACACCCTAGCATCCTTCACTGGGTAAGTAAATGGACAGTGAGTTTGCTTCATGAAAAAAGGATCTCAGCCAGGCTTGGGTGAAAACACTGGGGAGAACTTTGGATGAGATAAGTGTCTGAGACAGGGGGTTAGCCTGTGAGTTAAGTGTAATTTCTAGGAAGCGTGTTGTGATTTTGTTTTATGTGTAGCCATTTGTTCCTAATATTTTTACTCACTATCACGTCACTCTCTGTTCTTTGATAATACCCGGATCCATGTTTTCACTATAAATATATCTCAGTGCTGTGTGTTCCGCAGAAGCTGTGTTCTAGGGTAGGACTCGTTAGGGGCAGTGTATTGCTCCTTTGGGAACCATGGGACTGGTGATTCTGTGAGGGTTCAGTGGATAAGTGGCTGGACTCTGGCTTGTCACGTTCCCCAGAGAGCCCTGTTCTTTGCTTGCCCTGAGCCCCAGCTCCCAGTGACACCTCACAGCGGAGAGCTCACGCGGTGTCTGGTGAGCACTGGGGGCAGGGAGCGATCCTGGGGTGCACCTCATGGCACTGACAGTGGGGTGGGCAGGCGCCTTTTCCAGCTCACAGTTGCAATTAATGTCTCAATGGGCTCAGCAGGGAAAAGACAGAAAACAGACATTGGTGTCGTTTGTGCCCAATGACTTGTGACAATGGCTTTAGCGTCCTCCCCCGCACATTTCCCTGCGCGCTGGAGAACGGCTTTCCACTCACTCCAGAGAGGGGAGTGCCCTGTTGTGCTGTAGTGGGATGTGCCACTCCCTCCAGTGCTGTGTTGTGTTGTGCTATGGCGTGGTACATGTCCTGGCTCCTGTCCCCTCAGCTCCCCCTGGGCCCACTGGGTTTGCTGACTCTTTTTATTGCTTTGGTAGGACAGGGCCCTGGACAGGGCCGGCAGATCTGGGGCGAACAGAGGCTGGAAACGTTCACTTACCAACCTTAACTCAGCCCTTTCTCACCCCAGAGAGAGAACCCCATGTTGTTACTTCACAAATGCGTTTCTGTTTGTGTGAATACTAACAGTCTGGTCTGATGCAGTGACATGGCCCCTCACTCTTCCCCAGTGTATCGGGAAGGGCCCTGCCTAGGTGGGGGTTGGTGGGGTGTTTTCCACGTGATCATGATGGATGTGGAGAAGTTCAACTGGCCAGTCTGGAGCATTGGCTTGGGAGCTATTGCATCAGTGAATGAGGCCATCAAAGTCCTGGACCAGGATGATGGCAGAGGGGCTGTAATCACGGGCTGGGTTTGCCGCTTTGTCTTTGTGAGCCATTGGTCAATGGGAAGTGGATGTGGTGCCTGGGGCAAAAGGCCAGAGAGAAGGTTGGGTTCCGTTTTTCTTTGAGGATTTCTAGACTCCTGCTAGTTCTAGTTATAACCTGCTGAGGCCTTGTCTTCACTGCAGAGTTAACTTAAGTGTCGGCCCTGTCCTGTCTCCCATCCACACACAAACCTTTTACTTGAGTGTGTTGCACTTTTGAGGCTATGTCTACAGTGTGCTGCAGTGTGGCCCACGGGGGGGTGTGAACTGCTGCGTGCACCAGAGTGTTGCACTTGAACTGTCCTGTGTGGATGCTGCTGGCACAAACTAACAGGTACCTAGTTCACCTTCGCGAACAGGACTGTGTTAACGTGAGCTAGGTGCCTTTTAGTTCGTGTGGCAGTGTCCACATGGGGCAGCTAGATTGCAACACTTTGGTGCGCTCTGCAATTCCCGTGGCCTGCACTGTGGTGCAGGGTAGACCTCGAGTTGGCTGCCCTAGCTGGGGGCGCAGGCTAATGCTCATCGGCTGCTGACCCAATCGCTCTGTGCAGTTCCAGTGTTACTTCGCAGTGTGTCCACTCTCACTGGAGCTGGACTAACTCGAGGGGGGGTTAACCTGAATGCAGATAACTCAAGTAAACCCTGCAGTGAAGACAAAGCAGGAATGCTCAGCTGCCAGAGGCTTGTTTGTTAAGTTTCACTCCACGTCCCCAAATGTGCTGAAGATGGAATCCCTACAATTCAGGGTAGCCAGAGGCAGGGGCTATGAACTCTGCAGGAGTCCTGCGCCCACTGGGAAAGTCAACTGCACTTTAGGCTGATTGTAGCACAGGTAGGCATACCAAAGCTAGCTTTAATCTAGCCTGGGTAACAATAGCAGTGAAGGTGCACTGGCCTGGACCCTGCGCAGGCTAGCAAGCTGATGAGCTTGTACGGGGGCAGCTAGCCTGCACCTCTTCACTGCTACTGTTATCTGGGCTAGATAGATGAAAGCTAGCAGGATATGGTTCCCTGTTTTACAATCACCCCATAAACTTCTGGGTAGACTTACCCATTCTCTCTGGTGCTGCACAGTTGCTGGGGTCGGAAAGCGGTCCTACCGAGCTGACACATGGCCTTTCTGAATGCCATCCTGGGCATATTTCTAACATGCCCATCATGTTGTGTCTGTGGGGTGGATGCACGAGACGCCTCAATGCAGCTGTATGATTTTGGAGGTGATTTTTGTAGTAAGCAGAAGTTCATTTTTCCAGAGCGAGTGACTAACTTTTCAATTATGCATCAGCATATTTCAATATCCCCTTTGAACTCATTTTCCTTGAGGCCTAATGACTGCAACACACGGGAAGTTCCTCTCTTTTCCAGGCAAATCTGAGCTCTAGGACAGCAATAGAAAGTTAGGAGACTTTTCCAGAAGTGAGTGCATTTTGGAAGTTGCAGGTGCATTTTGGAAGTTGGAGGTTCAACCCTCCTTAAACCTTGTGAGATGCAAAGAAGTTCTCCTCTTGCAGGAGACTAGAGATGCAAAATTTCTGCCAGAAAGGAGGTTTGTTTTTGCTGGAGATAGAGGCAGTAGGAAGCGTGAACTGTCCCAGTGTCATTCCATCCCTACTAACCATGTGCTCACATGATGCGGTGCAGAAGGAGCCAACAGGCCTGAGGTCAGCAGGGCTAGACAGGATAATATGGGGTTTGGCAAAGCAGAGTTGAGAGTTCTCAGCTCTAAATGGCTTCGCACTTCCAGGGACCAGCATGTCCTGCACCTTAGGAAAGCAGGGCCCATGCGGCTGCTTACAGCATCTGGGGGTGACAGGGCCAGGGCCATTTTGAGGGGCTTGGTGTCTGGGTTAAAGAGCTTGAGCTGAAGTGGGTTTGTGGCAGAGGCCTTGGGGGCAGGGGGCGGCACACATGGATTCAGGGGTCAGATTCTAAACACAAGTGACATTTCTAAGGGCTTGGTTCAGATCTGAAAGATCTTTGCTAGTGAAACGTGCTTGCACCCTGTGTCATATTGCCCTCTAGCGGCTCCTCCGCATACAGGGTAACAGCCTACTGCTACTTCTACTCTAGTACTCCTTTGACTTTAGTGGTCGAGGTCTCTGCAATGGATCTGAAGGTCCTGAGTTCAAACACCACTGCTGAAACACGGGGCGGGGGAGTGTTGTCCTGGCAATAAGTATTATAGTGTCCGTGGCGCTCGGGCAGATCTGCCAGGAGCCCCAGTGTCCTGACAGAGTCCGGGCCTTCCGCAGCAGGCAAGGCATCAGCAAGGGCCATGGCTGAGCCAGGGGCCTGCCCCCAGTGTCACTCTGCATGTCACTCTCTGGCGGTTCATGCGAAGGGCAAGTACAGCGTCCGGGGGCGGGGGCAGTATCATTCCAAAGCTCCAGCCCACTCCCAGCAGGGTCTGAGCCCTTACCACATTCAAACGAGTCTCTGCTCCAGAGCTCCTGGCTCCCTCCTGCCCTCCCTCCCTTCCCCACTCAGACACACAGGATCCCTGCCTTTGGGAGATTGGGCCCTTCAGCCCATTGGCTGGGCCCCACTGCTGCATCCTGTGGGGCTTCCACTTGGGTGGCACCGTGGCGTGCGCTGGGATGTCCCTGGGCTGGGGAGAGGGACTAGGGCTCAGGACCAGAGAAAGTAGAAGAATGGGGCTAGTCTTGGTGGAAGGAGAGAGAGGGAGGAGGACAAGAGTGGGAGGTGGCAAGGCAGGAGACCAGGTAAGTTTGGAGGAGCCCCAGACCAGAGCCCCATTTTCAGCATGACAGTCACTCACCGGGCTGTGTTCAGAGCAGGGCTGATGGCTGAGTCTGGGGGGATCACTGGTCAGGGCAGCCACCCAAGGAGCAGTGTGCAAGGAAGATACGGGAGAGCCCCAAGGCACCTCTCCGGTCAGCCTCTCTCATTGCAGTCGCAGTGTTTGCGAGTTAGATGCCAGCAGGACATCTTGTGCTGCCCCTCAGTCTAGGGCCTCTACTAGGCACAGCAAACAAGTCGCAGAGAGGGAGGCTTGAGCAGGAATTATTACTACAGATTTTCTGGAGCCCAAACCTTTGTTTTATGCCAGGACCTGGCCCCTTCTGGTTGCTCTGGCTGATTTCTGGAACCCCCTCCAAAAAAAAAAAAGCAACCTGCAATGTGCTCCTTTAGTTAAGGAGGAGAAAAAGCAAGGTAGGAGATTGGTCAGAGGCCCCATGTGCCAGCTCTCGGTGCCAGGGGCAGGAAGGAAGCTGGAAGGGGTCTGTTGGCAGGGGGAGGAGCTTGGCTAATTGATGCAAGAGTGCACTTTCCAGTCCCGACATCACAGAACTCTGCAGGAAAGGTAGCTTGTGTGCTTTTCATTTTTTGCTCTTTGTTGTTTGTCATTCAACAGTCACCTCTTTAAAATGTTTGTCATCCAGTCAGGGAGCAGAAGCTGGGACCCAAGGGACCAATCACACACCATTAATAACCGTGTCCAGCTGCAGTGGACAGTTTGTGAGCTTCCCAGAACCTGAGATCTGCTCCCAGGAACTCTGGTGAATCCTCACGAACAGGGAACACGCCCATGGAAATCAGGGTGGGTTTGCCAACAATTTGAAAACAGCAAAAGGGCTCAAGGAAAGGGGGATTTGTCAGAAGCACCCAAGGGATTTAGGAGCACAAATCCCAGCAGTTTTAAATAGGGCTTGTGCACCTAAATCCCATAGACCCACAAAGTTTCCCCCTAAATTCATAATCAGCTTTATTCATAAAAGATCATTCATTCAGCTGCAGTTACAACCGTTCTGTTGTGGGGAGATGAAGGGCATGTTCACACTCACCCTTCTCCCCCCGTCCGAGGGCTTGTATCAGTGAATGGCTGATGTGCGTGTTCATACTAACCTCTCCCCCTCTGTCCCACAGTGGGATTCTATCAATGAAATGGATGAATTTTTCACCCCTATCCACACCTACCAAGTCTGTAATGTCATGACCCCAAACCAGAACAACTGGCTGCGCAGCAATTGGGTCCAACGGGATGGTGCCCGTCGGGTTTATGCTGAGATCAAGTTCACCCTGCGGGACTGTAACAGTATGCCTGGGGTGCTGGGCACCTGCAAGGAGACATTCAATCTCTACTACCTGGAGTCGGACCGGGACCTGGGCACCAGCACCCGGGAGAGCCAGTTTGTGAAGATTGATACCATAGCAGCCGACGAGAGCTTCACCAGCGTAGACCTGGGGGTCAGGCGGCTCAAGCTCAACACCGAGGTGAGGGGCGTGGGACCCCTGAGCAAGCGGGGCTTTTACCTGGCTTTCCAGGACATAGGGGCCTGCATTGCCATCGTCTCTGTCCGGGTATACTACAAGAAGTGCCCCGCGATGGTCAGGAACCTGGCGTCCTTCTCCGAGGTGGTTACCGGGGCGGACTCCTCCTCCTTGGTGGAGGTGCGGGGCGAATGTGTGAGGCACTCTGAGGAGAGAGACACCCCCAAAATGTACTGCAGTGCTGAGGGGGAATGGCTGGTGCCCATTGGGAAATGTGTGTGCAGCGCTGGCTACCAAGAGCAGAGAGATTTCTGTGTGGGTAAGTCTCTCTTTACCTCTTAAAGGGGAGGGCTGGGGGCAAAGATACCAACATGTCAAAATGAGCCGTGGAATATAGGGTTTGCACAATGAACTCTCACAGCAGAAATGGTCCCGTGAACATTCTTATAAATTCCAGTGGGTAAGGGGGGGGATTTTATTTATTTTATTTGATCTTTTATTCACAAGTAGACATTCCCCTGCATCAGGGTGACCCCAGATAGCAAATGTGAAAAATCGGGACAGGGGTGGGGGGTAATAGGTGCCTATAAAACTGGGACATCTGGTCACCCTACCTTGCTGCATTTGCAATCCAGACATTGCAGCACTGTGCTAGGGCACAGGAACCTGACAGTGACATTGGCTGGAAACTGACAAAACAGACGTGAAACATCCTGGTCTGTTTTCCTTTCCGAGCTGAGGGAAATACTGAAAGCGAATCGGCCGTGTGAACGGCTGAGCGTGTGAGCGGGTCAGGAAGCCGGGTGGGTTATCCCCATCAGTGTTATTGGTGACACAGGCAAGGAAACCTGCTTTGTAGAAAGCTACAACTTTACGCTGGGAATGTCCCTCCAGCAGCTGAGAGCTGCTCCGTGCGCTGGCTGTTAGCAGCTCATGGCCAGAGAGAAGAGCCCTCCCTCCTGCATACCTAAGCGCTGCCTCTCTCACTTCTCTTTGGCAGGGAGTTGACAGCAAAGCAAACAAAAGAGAGACACTAAGATGTATAAAACAAGGTTATCGCCTTAATCCCATCATCAACCAGAGCTACCCCTGCAGCCTCCAGGGGTGTAGAGGAGACTTCCCCAAGAGCCCCCCCGCCCCAGGAAGGGGTTCATGCTGCCAACTGTATAAACTGTGATAAGGAGTCTGGTGAGCAGGCAATAGCCCTGTAGCAGGCTGCGCAACTGGCATGGGGCTGCGTGTGTACAGAATTCCATGCACTGGGCTCCCTGGGAGACCCCTCTGTGCAGGTTTGTTTGCTTTTGGTTTTTCATGCGAGGTTTTTAGAGGAGCAGAGCTTCGACTCTGCAAACATGGTGTAACCCTTCTGCCCGTCAGAGTTGGCAGCAACAAGGGCCGGGTTCAATATCTAGGGGATCCATTCCAATAACACAATGCAAACCGGCTCAAGCCCCCACCCAGTGACCTGGGACAAATACATACCACCCTTGCTGGGTGCCTCCAAGAGGCAATACTTCCCCTCTTGCAAGCACATAGTCTGAGTGTAGCAAAAAGCCTTTTAATAACAGAGAGAAACAATGTGGCATTATGTTGGGGAAACACCACCAACAGGATTCATAACACAACCCATGAGCAAAAAAACCCACCCCAAGCAAATTGGGGCATGCCCTTTCCCTTTGGTTCTTGAGTCCAGCAACCCCAAATCACCCAAAGTCCCAAAAGTCCAATGACCCAAAAGTCTCTGTCCCTGGTCAGGGCAGCCCCAGAGTTCGAAAGTTTATCTGCAGAGCTTTACCTCCCAACCTGGGTGGAGATGGGGACGGGGGTAAGGGGCACTTTACATGATCTGAAGCTGACCGCCCCACAGCTCCATAGGGCTCCGCTCCGCTCCGCCAGCCACCCCACAAACTGCTTCGCTCAGCTCCGCGGCCCACAAGCAGCTCCTGCCATCCCACGAACTGCTCCACCAGCCGGTCCACAAACTGCTCCGCGTCCCACCAGCAGCTCCCACCATCCTATGAACTGCTCCACCAGCCTGTCCACAAGGCACTCCAGCCGTCCCGCAAACTGCTCCACAATATATCTTCAGGCTCCCCCACTACTTAACACAACGCTCAGTGATTTCAGCTCTTAGCCCTGGTCTACACTAGGACTTTAGGTCGAATTTAGCAGCGTTAAATCGATGTAAACCTGCACCCGTCCACACAATGAAGCCCTTTATTTCGACTTAAAGGGCTCTTAAAATCGATTTCTTTACTCCACCCCTGACAAGTGGATTAGCGCTTAAATCGGCCTTGCCGGGTCGAATTTGGGGTACTGTGGACACAATTTGACGGTATTGGCCTCCGGGAGCTATCCCGGAGTGCTCCATTGTGACCGCTCTGGACAGCACTCTCAACTCAGATGCACTGGCCAGGTAGACAGGAAAAGAACCGCAAACTTTTGAATCTCATTTCCTGTTTGGCCAGCGTGGCAAGCTGCAGGTGACCAAGCAGAGCTCATCAGCAGAGATGACCATGATGGAGTCCCAGAATCGCAAAAGAGCTCCAGCATTGACCGAACGGGAGGTACGGGATCTGATCGCTGTATGGGGAGAGGAATCCGTGCTATCAGAACTCCGTTCCAGTTTTCGAAATGCCAAAACCTTTGTCAAAATCTCCCAGGGCATGAAGGACAGAGGCCATAACAGGGACCCGAAGCAGTGCTGCATGAAACTTAAGGAGCTGAGGCAAGCCTACCAGAAAACCAGAGAGGCGAATGGCCGCTCCGGGTCAGAGCCCCAAACATGCCGCTTCTATGATGAGCTGCATGCCATTTTAGGGGGTTCAGCCACTACTACGCCAGCCGTGTTGTTTGACTCCTTCAATGGAGATGGAGGCAACACGGAAGCAGGTTTTGGGGACGAAGAAGATGATGATGAGGTTGTAGATAGCTCACAGCAAGCAAGCGGAGAAACCGGTTTTCCCGACAGCCAGGAACTGTTTCTCACCCTGGACCTGGAGCCAGTACTCCCTGAACCCACCCAAGGCTGCTTCCTGGACCCAGCAGGCGGAGAAGGGACCTCCGGTGAGTGTACCTTTTAAAATACTATACATGGTTTAAAAGCAAGCATGTGAAAGGATTACTTTGCCCTGGCATTCGCGGCTCTCCTGGATGTACTCCCAAAGCCTTTGCAAAAGGTTTCTGGGGAGGGCAGCCTTATTGCGTCCTTCATGGTAGGACACTTTACCACTCCAGGCCAGTAACACGTACTCGGGAATCATTGTACAACAAAGCATTGCAGTGTAAGTTTGCTGGCATTCAAACAACATCCGTTCTTTATCTCTCTGTGTTATCCTCAGGAGAGTGAGATATAATTCATGGTCACCTGGTTGAAATAGAGTGCTTTTCTTCAGGGGACACTCAGAGGAGCCCGTTCCTGCTGGGCTGTTTGCCTGTGACTAAACCGAAATGTTCCCCGCTGTTAGCCACGGGGAGGGGGGAGGGTTGAGGGGGTAGCCACACGGTGGGGGGAGGCAAAATGCGACCTTGTAACGAAAGCACATGTGCTATGTATGTAATGTTAACAGCAAGGTTTACCCTGAAAGAGTGTAGCCACTGTTTTATAAAATGTGTCTTTTTAAATACCGCTGTCCCTTTTCTTTTCTCCACCAGCTGCATGTGTTTAAATGATCACAGGATCTTCTCCTTCCCAGAGGCTAGTGAAGATTAGAAAGAAAAAAAAACGCACTCGAGATGAAATGTTCTCCGAGCTCATGCTGTCCTCCCAAACGGACAGAGCACAGACGAATGCATTTGCATGGAGGCAAATAATGTCAGAGTGCAGGAAAGCACAAAATGACCGGGAGGAGAGGTGGTGGGCTGAAGAGAGTAAGTGGCGGGCTGAAGAGAGGGCTGAAGCTCAAATGTGGCGGCAACGTGATGAGAGGAGAATTCAATGCTGAGGCTGCTGGAGGACCAAACCAGTATGCTCCAGTGTATGGTTGAGCTGCAGCAAAGGCAGCTGGAGCACAGACTGCTACTACAGCCCTTGTGTAACCAACCGCCCTCCTCCCCAAGTTCCATAGCCTCCGCACCCAGACGCCCAAGAACGCGGTGGGGGGGCCACCGACCAACCAGCCACTCCACCACAGAGGATTGCCCAAAAAAAAGAAGGCTGACATTCAATAAATTTTAAAGTTGTAAACTTTTAAAGTGCTGTGTGGCATTTTCCTTCCCTCCTCCACCACCCCTCCTGGGCTACCTTGGTCGTCATCCCCCTATTTGTGTGATGAATGAATAAAGAATGCATGAATGTGAAGCAACAATGACTTTATTGCCTCTGCAAGCGGTGATCGAAGGGAGGAGGGGAGGGTGGTTAGCTTACAGGGAAATAGAGTGAACCAAGGGGCGGGGGGTTTCATCAAGGAGAAACAAATGGAACTTTCACACCGTAGCCTGGCCAGTCATGAAACTGGTTTTCAAAGCTTCTCTGATGCGTACCGCGCCCTCCTGTGCTCTTCTAACCGCCCTGGTGTCTGGCTGCGCGTAACCAGCAGCCAGGCGATTTGCCTCAACCTCCCACCCCGCCATAAACATCTGCCTCTTACTCTCACAGATATTGTGGAGCACACAGCAAGCAGTAATAACAGTGGGAGTGGGAATATTGGTTTCGCTGAGGTCTAAGCGAGTCAGTAAACTGCGCCAGCGTGCCTTTAAACGTCCAAATGCACATTCTACCACCATTCTGCACTTGCTCAGCCTGTAGTTGAACAGCTCCTGACTACTGTCCAGGCTGCCTGTGTACGGCTTCATGAACCATGGCATTAAGGGGTAGGCTGCGTCCCCAAGGATACATATAGGCATTTCAACATCGCCAACAGTTATTTTCTGGTCTGGGAATAAAGTCCCTTCCTGCAACTTTTGAAACAGACCAGAGTTCCTGAAGATGCGAGCGTCATGTACCTTTCCCGGCCATCCCACGTTGATGTTCGTGAAACGTCCCTTGTGATCCACCAGAGCTTGCAGCACTATCGAAAAGTACCCCTTGCGGTTTATGTACTCGGCGGCTTGGTGCTCCGGTGCCAAGATAGGGATATGGGTTCCGTCTATGGCCCCACCACAGTTAGGGAATCCCATTGCAGCAAAGCCATCCACTATGACCTGCACATTTCCCAGGGTCACTACCTTTGATATCAGCAGATCTTTGATTGCGTGGGCTACTTGCATCACAGCAGCCCCCACAGTAGATTTGCCCACTCCAAATTGATTCCCGACTGACCAGTAGCTGTCTGGTGTTGCAAGCTTCCACAGGGCTATCGCCACTCGCTTCTCAACTGTGAGGGCTGCTCTCATCTTGGTATTCATGCACTTCAGGGCAGGGGAAAGCAAGTCACAAAGTTCCATGAAAGTGCCCTTACGCATGCGAAAGTTTCGCAGCCACTGGGAATCGTCCCAGACCTGCAACACTATGCGGTCCCACCAGTCTGTGCTTGTTTCCCGAGCCCAGAATCGGCGTTCCACAGCATGAACCTGCCCCGTTAGCACCATGATGCATGCATTGGCAGGGCCCATGCTTTCAGAGAAATCTGTGTCCATGTCCTGATCACTCACGTGACCGTGCTGACGTCGCCTACTCGCCCGGTATTGCTTTGTTCTGGTGCTGCATATACTGCTGGATAATGCGTGTGGTGTTTAATGTGCTCCTAATTGCCAAAGTGAGCTGAGCGGCCTCCATGCTTGCCTTGGTATGGCGTCTGCACAGAAAAAAGGCGTGGAACGATTGTCTGCCGTTGCTCTGACGGAGGGAGGGGCGACTGACGACATGGCTTACAGGGTTGGCTTCAGGGAATTAATATCAACAAAGGGGGTGGCTTTACATCAAGGAGTATTTCAGGCAGGACTTCACGGAGGGTTCTAATAAGAAATGGTGCACCTAAGTTATTGTTCTTATTGGAACAAGGAGGTTAGTCTGGCCTCTGATTGATACATGGCTAGATTTACCTCGCTGCACCTTCTCTGTGAGTGACTGCAGTGTGACCTAGAGGAATGAGTCCCCTAGATGGGGGAGGAGGCAAATGAGTACAAAACAAATCTGGTCTATTTCTTATTTTGATCCACTCCATCTATCTTTTACATCTTTGGCTGGCAGCAGATGGTGCAGAAGGACTGCATACCATCCACATCTCATGGCTGCTCAGCAGAAGATGATGCAGTAGGACTGCTAGCAATCCATATCATCTGCCTGCTCACCACAAGACGGTTCAATAGGACTGACTGCAGGACTAAAGAGAATGACCTGGTCAAGTCACTCCAAATTTAGTCCCTGCACCCATGTCTGCCCAGGCGCTCGTGGCCAGGAGCACCTCAGACATGATGATGATGATGGCTACTAGTCATACTGTACCATCTGCTGCCACAAGGCAATGGGTTGCTGCTACTGTGTAGCAATGCCGTACCACGTCTGCCAGCACCCAGGAGACATACAGTGACGGTTACCTGAGCAGGCTCCATGCTTGCCATAGTATGGCGTCTGCACAGGTAACTCAGGAAAAAAGGCATGAAACGATTGTCTGCCCTTGCTTTCACGGAGGAAGGGAGGGAAGGGGGGCCTGACGATATGTATCCAGAACCACCCGCGACAATGTTTTAGCCCCATCAGGCATTGGGATCTCAACCCAGAATTCCAATGGGCAGCAGGGACTGCGGGAACTGTGGGATAGCTACCCCCAGTGCAACGCTCCAGAAGTCAGCTCTAGCCTCAGTACTGTGGAAGCACTCTGCCGAGTTAATGCACTTAAAGCGTTTTCTGTGGGGGGACACACGCTCAAATATATAAAACCAATTTCTATAAATTCAACCTTATTCTGTAGTGTAGACATACCCTTGGTCAGTTCAGCTCTTTGATGAATTCAGCTTGTAGTAGTAGGGGAGCCTCAGTGCTGGTGCACCACTAGCCCAAAGTGAGCTCAGCAGCCTGTAACTAGACTCCTAATGAAATCAAAATTAGCTCTGATAGTCTACAGTGCATAGAGGAGGAAATACAATTAGCATGTAAGACCCTCACCAAGGGGCCCATACCACCAAGTATTAATACTTGCCCCCAGCCTCTCTCCCTTCACAGAGTTTTAAAACCCATGACCCTTGCCTAGCGAGTGCTACTTAGTTGATGGTGAGTCCCTCCAGCATAACAAAAGGCCAAGTACAGTTCCAAGCACAGTTCCCATAATCAGCATAATAACAATTTATTCTTCCTGCCCCAATAACAGAGACACTGGGGATCCCACAGCAGCCAAAGTGACCATTTGGGCAGCTATGGCCTCATTCTAGGCGGGGTGGGTGTGCCTAAGCAAATGAGATCGGCCCCTGAAGTTCTTTTCCACAACTTGCCACACCTCACCACCAGATGTCAGGGCGGAGCTCATCCTGACACTGCTTACAAGGGACACTGGGCTTTGTTTGAATTTAGGGGCCAGGCAAGCGTTGTCGTTCATCTTACAAGACTTGACGCAGGGTTAGAACCTTCAAAGTCACATTGGAAAAGACCCAGGCTCTGTTGAGACCGTTTTCTGCCCTGTGGAGTCCAGAGTTCTGTGGAGTTGGGAGAACAGCCAAAATAAGAGCTCATTTCTTAAATTCCACCTCTCCTGGTGTCTTTGATTTTAGTGTTATCCTGGGATACCTAGGATCGTTGGCTTAACTGTTCCTCGGGTGTCTTGGGGGAGTTATTGCTGCTAGCAAAGGGTTTCTGGTGCCATGGTGTGTGTAAAGGGGGGGGGGGTAGGGCAGGTTAGGCAGAAAGTCACCTTTGTAACTAACCCTGCTGTTGTTATCGGAAGTCCATTGTGCAGATCAAGTGTCAGATCCTCCACCCCAGGTGCCCGGGCCCTGAGACAGACCTCTGCCAGGCAATAGCAGTAACAAATCTTTATCTTGGCAGAGCAAAGAGATTAGAGTCATTAGAGTCTCCCCCTCCCCCTAAATCTGTGGTGCTGTGGGCCGCTCTTCTACTGCAGCTGCCTTGTGGCTCTCCATGACTAGACACATGGCGTGACGGGGTAGCCCCGGGGTTCCACAGCTGCACCCACGTAGTGGCTGGCCCATGCTTCCTGTAGCAAGTCTAGAGGAAGGCTGTGATTGTGTCTGCAAAGTTCCTTGCCTCCTCTGCCCCTCTGGCCCCTTGTGTCTGCCTTGTACCCTGCAGTGCTGTGTGGTACACTGCCACACGTATGTGATGTGTGTGAGTAGATACAGCTGTGATGGGATCCCCAGAGTACAGCCTGGAACTGGGGTACAGCTGTGCCCCCTTAACTCTCCAGCCTGGGCTGTCTCTCACAGTGCTTTGCTAGTGACAAGCAACAAACACCTCCAGGCGCTGTGATCACTCAGCACAACAGCATGTGGAGCCCCACACCCAGCTACCCTGAGCCACACACAAATCACACAGGGAAACGCACCAGCCAGTTTCCCCCAGCTCCCCAGACTTACACCCCAGAACTGTACCGTCTTGCCCTGGTCAGAAGCCTGACCAGTGTACGTTTATTACCCAGTCCGCCCCTCCCTCAATGTGGAGAGGACCTGCACCAGCCTTTGTAAACCAAGCTGAGATTTCCCAGGCACTTCAACCAAAACACACTGTGTTAGGTCAAATATAAAACAGATTTATTAACTACAGACAGATCGATTTGAGTGATTATAAGTGGGAGGCATAAAAGGTCAGAGCTAGTTACCAAAGAAAATGAAAGGTAAGTGCACGGTCTAAATCTTAAACCTTATTAGAGTAGGCAGTATTTGGACCAAGCAGTTTGCTCACCCCACTGGATGTTACAGTTCTTAATACACAGGCTTGTCCCTTAAGCCTGGACCAGTCTCCTCAGTTAAAGTCTTTATCTTTCCAGTGTTCTTGTTGCTTCCAGCATAGATGGGGGAGAAGATAGGCAAAGGAATGATGCCACTGTCCTTTATTTTATACCCTCAGACCATGTGCCTGGAAAATATGAGCACAGACATGTCCTGGTGGGCTCTGCTGAGTCACAGCGTTGAGCAATCCCCCCGGTAGTCTTGTGCAGCTGAGTCATTGAGCTGAGCAGTCACCACTGTGGGGTGCTTGCACCACTGTCACTGAATTGTAAACCCCTTGATTCCACCTCCCCTGCTGATTAATGGTCGGTTGAGACCCTCCTGGGAGTGGTTCACCTAGCAGTAGAGACTCTCAAATTTACAGCATATTTCAGTAATAACCGTACAGAAAAATCTCATAACGGCATACACACTGATGCTATACATAATTGGACAGAACAGTGGGTTTCAGCAGAGCATGACCTTTCATATGATATCTTACCTGGCCTGTTCTGTATGAAATATGTCATAATTATATGACGGGGGTGAATATGGCAGCTTCGGGATGCTGCTTGGTGGTACAGAGTGCGACAACACCGTATACAGGGGTCAGCATTGGTGTCTGCACTAGCTAACAGCAATTCACTCTGCAGCTGGATGTAACTCTTGGTGCCAGCCTCAGCAAGACTCACTCTCCTTTGGCTGATTCCTGGGGATAAGTCCCTTAGAAGAACAGATGGCCGCCTGGAGACTCCGTCCCCCCCCAACTCTGTCAAAGTAGTGGCAGTGTACACTTGCTGCGGGCTTTCTGGGGTGGTGGGAATCCATCCCCACAAGAGGCAGTAGTTGGGCTGATGGCAGAATTCTTCCATTGACCGAGGAGCGTCCACATTAGGGCTTAGGTCTGCTGTACTACATCTCTAAGGGGTGTGAATGCTTCACACCCTCTCGGTTGACCTACGTGTTAACTGTAGACCAGGCCTCTGAACGCTGTTAATTAGAGCTGACGTGGTTTCTAGCTTCATGTGCCAAGGTTATAAGCATGTCACATCTATAGATGTCAGAGCCTGGTATTAGTTCTTCACTGCCTTTATGGCTCCCTTTGTACCCCCTGGAGAGCTCAAAGGGAAAGGGAATCTTTCTTGCAAGCCGCTCTCATGACTAGGAATTGACAGCACTCTCCACTGCTCCTACCCCGGCCTGTCTCTGCCTCTGCCTCTCTACAGGTGCATAGCTAGATGAGCTGCTCTGTAGGAAAAGCATCCCCCTTTTTCAGTTAGCAAATCGGTCAAGAGCCCATTAAGTTCTTCCAAGCAGGGAGTGTGTCTGTGTTTGGTCTGTGCAGCAGAGTTATATACAAAACAAGAATGACCCCGATGTCATTTTAATTCACTAAACATTGCAGATGGATTCTGTGCAGCCTATGGGCTGTTTGCTCTGACAAGTCGCTCTTGGCTGCGTGGAGCAGGTATTGGTCCTCACCCGGGCTGACACGCTTTAACCAGGGCAATACTGAATCATGAATAACATGTTGCAGAATGAATCATTTTTTGCTGAAATGCATTACACGTTGAGGATTCAAAAAACCCTGGGCCAGGCTCTCTGCTGGGCCAACTCCGTTGAAGCCCACAGAGCGTGAACTCAGTGGCTCGACACCAGGGGAGAACCTGGCCCATTTCCACAGCTTGCTGGCAGCTCTGTTCACACATATCAAAGGAACAGAATTCAGTGCTTCTGTGCACAGCTCAGTTGTGCTCTTCTACTACCACCGTCCAGGGCCCAAATTCCATTCCGACCCTGCTGGCCAGGGAGGAAGTTCTGCTGTTGGATGTTTATCCCTTAGGCGCTGACCCATCATCATCATGAATGTTAATTAGCATTAGCAGCAGCGCCCATTGCATGCTGGGCACTTTCCAAACACCAACGTCCGATGCTCAGAGAAACCCACGATCTAACGACAGACATTTGAGGAAAGGGAATGGGAGTAAGAATAGGCCAATTGGATGCACAGCTGTATTCACAGCTGTCTGGATTCTCTGGCAGCAGCACACAGCAGAGCAGTGGGGCTGGAACTAGGGCAAAGGGGGTCCTGCTGAACACCCTGGTTTAAAGTGGTTTCCATCATATGCAGGGTTTACAGTTTCGTTCAATGACTCTCAGCCCCACACTGTACAAATGCCCCTGCTGCAGAGGGATAACGAGGAAGGGCTGGCGGACCACCCAGAGTGGTGGTAGTATGTGCGATGGGCCGGAGAGGGAGCCAGGCTGGAGCACTGGCGGAGTGGAAGGGACAGGGCAGGGACAAAGACAAGGGAGGATTGGGGCGAGGGGCAGAGCGGTGCTCAGCCTCCAAGTGGCAGGTGGGGAGCCATGGAGGGTAGTGATCAGGTCACATCACCCTGCTCGAGGAACCCACTCCGCAAGACACTGGCAGGGTTGGTGCCCCTCTGCCGCAGGAACTGGGGCTGGAGGCTGCAGGCCTCACCTCAGGCTCTTGCAGAATGCCCTGCTGGTGTCAGACAAGGCTCTGACTCTGAATTACTTTCAACTCAAAGGAGAAGTGGGGTGGGAGAGTTGCTCTAAAAACTGGCTCCCTCCCCAGGGACAAAAGCAGAGAGAGCGGGAGCTGCAGCCTCCAGGCCTGCCGGAGGGAAGAACATAGCACCCTGCTGGCGTGGGAGCAGGCACCAAACCGTGGCAGGGGTGCGCACCTGAGGCTGGATCAGGCCCCTGCTGCCGGCCGTGATAAAGCTCCCACTGACCTCAGTGGGGCAGGGCAGGAATGCAGCAGCAAGAGGCATTTGGTGATTCCCTCCAATGATTGGGCAGATGTGGATCTTGGCGGCTGGCAGCTGTGGTATGGAGGTGCCCGCAGCAAACAGGCCAGATTAACGTTAATGACTTGAGTGACAGGAGGCTAAATCTGGGCTGAGGCCCAAGCTAAAGGGACCCCAAAAGGTGACTACAGAAGGTAGGAGGGATGGTGCGTAGGAAGTAGCAAGCTGGGTGCCCATCTGCCTCATCCCACACCTGGGCTTGAGGTTCATCGGCCCCCAGCTCTGCCGATCTAGCCTCCCATCCCCTAGTACTGACCGGCTCCGTTTTCCTGACCTGTCTTCCATCACTCTGGTAGGTACTTAGAAAAATGGGTTGAGTGGAAAGCCCTCCACTCTTCAAACATCTTTAGCTTTGACAAATAAGGCATCCGCCTGTGAAAGGCAAAAGGAAATTAATTCAGAATCACATTTTAAACACTGCTGTAAAGGCAAAGGATCTCGTCTTTCATTTCTTCTCCAAGCCAAAACGGAATTTCCCTGATATTTATAGAAAGATGATTAGGCCTCCACAGAGTGATTTATATCCTCTCGGCCCAATGGCAGAAAATGAAAAATCGCTGGGGCGCCAGGCGCTGGAATCTTGCTCTTGTCCGCTTGACAATTAAAACGGCTAATTTCCAGTTTCGACAGATCCACTCAGGTTATAAATCTTTCCAGAAAGGCCCTTTTCACTATGAAAAATGAACTCTGCACCTATCCAGCACGCGAACCTTAGATCCAAAGATCTGTATCCGTTTGCTTGAGTGTCTAAATATATTCCCTGAATACACCCTTCCCCAGGCTGACACTGGTAATGGGGTGATTGACGAGTTGAGTCACTTATTGCCCGTGTTCTTGTTGCAAAATAATATTGGGATTTGCTACAGGTTCGTTACAGTGCTTCCTTATCAGAGTGGCCCCTTGTGGCACCGTGTGATGCAGCAGCCCCTCAATCCTGGTTTCCCAGCTGATCTTCCACTGTTCTGCCCACCCACCCTCACCTGCTAGGTTGCAGAGACTCAGCCCTCAGGTGAGGTCACTGACAGGTCTGCCCTCCCAGTGCATTCAAAGTGCACAAGTCTGAAGCATCATAAACAAATTCTTCCCTTACCCACAGGGAATCTACTAGGCTCCTACTTTCCTTGCCCCCAGCCTTCTCTCCCACAGTCAGAGCCCCACAGTTGCTCTGTGCCTGCTCTCCTCCAGCTGAGCAGGGATCTTCTTTTTAAGCCCCTCCCTGGAAGACTTTTCCTGTTCCAGGTGTCTTAATTTGGGCTAATTGGGCCTTCAGTAGTCCATTAACCTCTTCCTGGCTTGCACAGCGGCTTGTGGGCCCCATGATGCGTTCCTCCACTGTGAGCTGCTGAAGAGGGGGGGTGGTAGGAAGTAACATTGAACTTGGACCTTTCGATCAGATGTCACCCAAAGGTCATTAGTGTGTCTTGCAGATTTCAGCTAGCCAAGTAGCCTTGACAGCTGCACTCCTGAAGTCTGGTTCTCACGCTCATTGTAAGCTGCCAGCATCTCCCTGGTTAGAACCGTGCCAGTGCTAAACCAGATGGGGAGAGGGAACAAGACAGTTTCTACTTGTAGTGTAGACACAGCTGTGATGGGTTCCTCCCGGGGTGCCAACTGGAACTGGGGTACCACTGAGCCCCCCTGACCCACCAGCCTCCCTATTACACTGTACTGCTGTGATAAGCTGCAAAGCCCTCTCCAACCTGCAGTTTCACCAGCATACAGGTAGGGACACACCCAGCTGCAGATACATGCAGGCTCTCTGACCAGCCCCTGCATGGGAAAGCTACAGCTAGGGCAATTACCTGCTGCTCAGGCACAGACCCTCTCTGGAGTATAAACCCAAAATTATACCGTTTTGCACTGCACAGGGAACAGTACAGCGTAAGCTCATAAAATTTGCCCCCTTCCTCAATGTGGAGAGGAATATACAGTGGCTTTTTGCCCCTGCTTTATGATTCCCACACACTGGTTTAGACAAAGCAAAAATAAGTTTATTAACTATAAAAGATAGAGTTTAAGTGTTTATAAGTGATAGCAAACAGATCCAAGCAGATTATCTAGCAAATAAAAAACAAACTAAACTTAATATACTACATAGATCAGGTATGAATAGCAGGTTCTCACCCTAAGAGATAATACAAGCAGACTGCAGATTCTTAAGGGGCAAGCTGCACTTGCTTATAGCTTGGAATCTCCAGGTGTTCCATTCACAGGCTAAAAATCCCTTTAGCTTGGGACCAGCACTTCCCCCAGTTTAGTCTTTGTTCCTCAGCTGTTTCCAGGTGTGTTGTTGTAGGGAGAGTGAGGTACCATCATGATGTCATTTCTCCCTTTTATATCTTCTTCCCATTTGTTGGAAAGCTCCTTTGCTGTGACCTGGGTCAAACAGTCCCCGTTGTGCAGTGAGAGGTTTCTGTTGTCCACAGTTCCTGGGGTAGTCCTGGTGCTTGTGTGCATTTTCTGAATAAGCCATTCACACTGTTTGGCCTTTTTACTGTTGTACCCGAAAGGCGGCTTGTGGGTGTATTCAACCTCACCATGTGTTTCAGTAACACACACAGAGCCAAACTTCATAACTTCACACACGACGATGATAGCGCATACAATCCAACGGGATATTAATGTCTAGCAGATCAAGACTTTTAGAATGATACCTCACAAGACATATTTTGTACAAAACATATCCTAATTATATGACAGTGGTGAATAGGGGGGTACCAGGGTGTCACAATTGCCTTAAAAATATGACATAGTTTACAAAATATAATGATCCAAAGCAAACCCGAACTCTGGGGTAAATGCTTTATACTAGAAAGCAATTTCCTAGTACTTGCTGATTTCTACTTCTATGTCGGTGCCTGGGAAGGCATGGGGGGCAGTGTGGGATTGTGGGAGAAGCATGTTAACTGGATCTTTCTACTCTAATAAGAACATAAGAACATACTAGTTCTTGAGAAGGACACAGAGTGGCGGGGGAACAGGGAGTCCTCTCTAGATTGGGGGCATCCTCGCACAGAGAGGTGCTACTTTGTATCTGTGCCAGAATCTGGCCGGAAGTTACTGGCTTCAATATCGTATTGCTGGAACTGATTTTGCTTTCATACATTCTCATTGTGCTGCTTTTTAGTGTCACTGATTCCCCATGTCATCTGTCTAAGCGATGGGGCAGATAGGAGACCATTTATCATTGCATGTACCTCGCCGCTATTGCCTTTTACTATTTCCTGTTCCCAAACTAACTGGTTATGTTCTGTTTCATTTACCTTGTATTTAAGTCCACCTCCACTGTGTGCCAATCATTTCTGTTGCCTTTCTCTTGACCTCTCCATTTTCTGGTCTGATGTTTCTCAAGATGAGGAATCCGAAGCTGATCGCGATGTTCAAGGTAACATCGAACCATCCATGTCTAAAATTACCATTACAATGTACCCTCCACTATTCTCTACCTCCTTCCCAATGCTCACATTTGATGGTCAATTTTTAGCAGCCATTGTGCATGGAAGAGTCCTCTACTGAACTGGCCATGTTGACATTTGCACCAGAACTGTTTCAGGAGGGGTTACAATTAATTCATGCCATGTTACTATGGCCTTGTGGTTTGAAAAGCATTCACTGCACTTCTCTGCATTTCAACCCACCTGCTGACATGTTGCTGAGGTTTCTGGTTTCATTCAGTCTCTCCGCTCTTGCTCCCTTTTGACAAACGTACATATTTTATAGCAACCTCAGATTTCCCCTCCTGATTTTCACCAATCAAACATGAGCAAAGGATGGAAGCTGGAGGCATGAAGGTAGGATCTCCCGTGTAGTGGATCTCCCATGTAGATTGGTCCAGGCTGAGGTTGATGGTGGGGAGGAAGCTGTTGAAATCATGGTGGAATTCTTCCAGGGTTTCCTTCCCATGGAAAGGGAAGGAACAAATCAACATACCCTTAGAGCCCCAACTGGGCTATTCTATCTGCTACCCCACCATCAACCTCAGCCTAGACCAATCTACATGGAAGCTCCACTTCCTAGACACTACAGTGCAAATAAGTAATGGTCACGTTAACACCACCCTATACCGAAAACCCACCAACCGCTATGCCTACCTTCATGCCTCCAGCTTCCACCCTGGACACATCACACAATCCATTGTCTACAGCCAAGCGCTGAGGTACAACTGCATTTGCTCCAACCCCTCAGACAGAGACCAACACCTACAGGATCTTCACCAAGCATTCTCAAAACTATGATACCCACACAAGGAAATAAGGAAACAGATCAACAGAGCCAGAAGTCTCCTGCTGCGAGACAAGACCAAGAAAGAAACCAACAGAACTCCACTGGCCATCACATACAGTCCTCAGCTAAAACCTCTCCGACGCATCATCAGTGATCTACAACCCATCCTGGACAACGATCCCTCAGGTTTCAGAGTAACAGCCGTGTTAGTCTGTATTCGCAAAAAGAAAAGGAGTACTTGTGGCACCTTAGAGACTAACCAATTTATTTGAGCATGAGCTTTCGTGAGCTACAGCTCACTTCATCGGATGCATACTGTGGAAACTGCAGAAGACATCACGATCCCTCACTTTCACATGCCTTGGGAGGCAGGCCAGTCCTCGCCCATAGACAACCTGCCAACCTGAAGCATATTCTCACCAGCAACAACACACCGCACCATAGTAACTCACAGTAACTCAGGAACCAATCCATGCAACAAACCTCGATGCCAACTCTGCCCACATATCTACACCAGCGACACCATCACAGGACCTAATCAGATCAGCCACACCATCACCGGTTCATTCACCTGCACGTCCACCAATGTAATATACACCATCATGTGCCAGCAATGCCCCTCTGCTATGCACATCGGCCAAACTGGACAGTCCCTATGTAAACTGCATTGTGCCTCTGTTCCAGCCATTGTGTGGGACCTGGACTAACGGATGCAGCCGCCAGGTGGGAGTAGGAGACACGTCATTCTCCGGAGAAATAAAATGGAGACTCCAGCCATTTGCAGTCATCAAAGGGCCTCCGGCACGCTGTGTCAGAGCTGGGCTGCTCTATTGGGAACACCAGCCAGTCGTGCCGGAGCCATTACGTCCTGCTGCCTGCACTTGCACTTTCCGCTGGAGTCAGGGTGCGTTTTTACTCACCCACCGCTCCCAGGTCCCACCGTGCTGGTGCCTGGGAACATTCGTTCCAGTTTGTGGTGTGGAGGGGTCCTTTGGGGGCGAGGACTGTGCACATCCAGGTCATGGTCACTCACTCCCCTGGAGACACGCCGAGTTGCTGGGAATTTGGGGTGAAATGGCCAGTCCTTCCAAATTCCTCTTCCCCGTGGCTTGTACCGCTCTCAAAAATTGACTCCAGGGCCTGTTTTTTCCTGGTCACAAGGTATAAATGAGCTATTCCGGAAAGTTGGGTTAAAGTCTGTTTAGCAGATGGTGAGTTATGGGCATGTAGCTAATCTGTTATGCCTAGTAGGAATATAGTCATGTGACTACAAATCTCTGCTCTCTGGAAACTGACCTGCATCCATTCACTCAGGCAGCGTGGTGACATCTGGCTCTGCAGTGTCTTCGGGGAAGTGCTGATGCAAACAAACAAATAGAAATGTGTAAAACACGAGCAAGAGGCATATGGAACTTGCTGACTTTAGGACCAGAGCTGGTCACTGTTCAATAGGAATAATGCTCATGGAGAAATTAGGGCCTTGTTTTTGGCCTGGCCCCGATTTCTCTGGTTAGTTTTGGTCTTTGTGCCTGTTTGCTGGAGAGTTTGGATGTATCATTCTAGCCCACAGAGTATCCGTGAGCTGGGCAGTCTGACTGCGGGACGGGTCACCTAAGAGATGCGGGATTGCCTTTGCTTCAGACTGCAGAACAGTAAGCCAAGGATAGCAAGAGCGAATACTCCTGCTCACCCTCAAACTCCCTTGTTGGCATGTGAATATGGGTGTTTAGCAGTAGAACAGCCACGATTCCCCAAATATCCTGGTGAACAAACCCCTGCTCATGCCAGTGCTGACCCATAGCAACCTCGACCGGGCACAGGCCGGCGCTGACCCATAGCGACCCCCACCAGGCATGGGCCAGCGCTGACCCATAGCGACCCCGGCTGGGCACAAGCCAGCGCTGACCCATAGCGACCCTGACTGGGCACGGGCCAGCACTGACCCATAGCGACCCCGACTGGGCACGGGCCAGCACTGACCCATAGCGACCCCGACTGGGCACAAGCCAGCGCTGACCCATAGAGACCCCGACTGGGCACGGGCCAGCACTGACCCATAGCAGATACCAATGGGGCAGGGGCCAGTGCTGACCGATGGCGACCCCGACCGGGTATGGGCCAGATCTGACCCATAGCGAATACCAATGGGGCACAAGCCAGCGCTGACCCATAGCGACCCTGACTGGGCACAAGCCAGCGCTGACCCATAGCGACCCTGACTGGGCACGGGCCAGCACTGACCCATAGCAGATACCAGTGGGGCAGGGGCCAGTGCTGACCGATGGCGACCCCGACCAGGTAAGGGCCAGATCTGACCCATAGCGAATACCAATGGGGCACAGGCCAGTGCTGACCCATAGCGACCCCGACTGGGCATGGGCCACTGCTTACCCATAGCAAATGCTGACCGGGTTCCAGACACTGAGACAGAACATGAGCTTCCTGTAATGAAACACTGTGGCAGATCTTGACCAACTCCACTCTGTCTGGACATGGTGCCTGGGCTGGGAATGGCTCCTGGAGCCTTCAGACTCTGTCGTCCAGCCAGGGAGACTGGAGGGGATGGGGGAAGGTGACCTGGCAGGTCCTTCCCATCTGTGATCCCTCCGAGTCAATGAGACACAGAGAGGCTATGGCTATTATAGGAAATGGCCAGTCTAGGCCTCCAGAGCTAGGGGGCCTTTGCACCCTCAGAGAGCAGACAGGTTACAGGGCCCCGCCCAGGCTGGTTCTCTGGCGCTGGTGGGATGGGGGTGGTGAAAATGGGTTTGGGAGCCTGGTTAACAATCTGGAAGCTGGTTCATTATGTTCCAGTCTGTGGGATTCATGCTGACGAACCAATCAACAAATTTAATGGACCTTAAATTTCCTTGTGGGCAACTTTAAGCGAGCAATTAAAGCACCACGGCATTGCTAATTACCAGGAGAAAGACCTGGCTTGATAATTAGGTGCTTGTGAATAGAGTTTTGCGGTCATAGCCATTGATGAACAAAGTCAGGAGAGGAAAATTAGTGTCCTACACATGGGGGGAGGCTGCGGGGGGAGCAGAGGAGTATGTGGGAAGGGGAAGGGCACCACTGGATTGTCCTACGTGAGGTAACTGCTGAGGAATGATGCTTTCTGGGAATGCTAGTGGTGTGACTGCCTCCCGTACAGAAACCTGGGAAGCACTAGACATATGGGCAAAATGTCCTAGGCCAGACCCCCAGCGGGCATAAATGCGTGCGGACATTGGCACAGAAATAGCACAGCAGCGGCCTGTGAAAGTTCCCCTTTGCAGGGCTCCAGGGAGTTCTTGGCGACTTTAGAGGGCAGGTGGTGTATGCAAACCCGGAGACATGTTTCTGGCTGGTGGGAAGTGGTGGAGAACCCTGGCATAGTTTGTTAGGATTGCAGGGATGGATGGCAGGATATTTGTTCGCTGCACTCAGCAAACAGAATCATCCTGGCCCCACAGAGCATTTGAGGCACTTGGGACATTTTCAGGATAGTTCCAAGAGCCCAACTTTATGGGGGATTTTTGCAAAACTGGCAAGAGAGGAGTTTGCAGGAGCATTAATTTCCCTGCAGCTGGAAGGAGCCTTTTAGTTACTGGGCATGAGGAGGATTTGCTGTGCCGTTTCTCAGGGCTCAGCATAGTCACCTCTTCTGATAGAGTCTCCAATTCCAGGGTCACATGCTGCCCTTGACGCACAGGAGGGTTGGTGAATGAGGCAGCGGGTCAAGGCATAGACTCCTTACAAGCCTGGGTATGCCTGAGGGGCTGAATTAGGGTCCCACGGGCTCAGGCCCTTTGATTTCTCTAACTACCTTTTCATGCTGCTGGTTTGAGTGTAGCAGCCTCACACAGTGACCTCGGGCTCATGAGGTGGGGTGTGTTCCGGGTGCCTAGGAAGCAGCCTGGATTGGCCACGCCAGTGGAGACCGGGCACTGACCAGCTCCTACGTGGAAAGCCCTGATCTTCCTGTGCTGGTGGCTCTGTCCCAGCCAGTCAGATCACTGCCTGGGGACTGTGCATGCGTCACAGATATCTCGCTATCATGCCCAGTCAGTGGTCACCTAAAGTGCAGCTACCCGGATTCAAGGGCTCCTGGCACCTCAGTGGCATTCGCCTGGCTTGGTCCGCCCTGGAGATGTGGCTCATTCACACACACACACACACACACACACACACACACACACACACACACAGTTTGTGACACAGCGGCTCAGAGAGAGAAACGTTGTTGTGACTCCGAAACAACCCACCTGGATCCAGACACGCCTGCAGAAATCCTCCGCTTTTCTGTGATTGGGGCTGGCTCTGGCCTACTGTGGATAAATTGGAGAGAGTCCAGCGAAGGGCAACAAAAATGATTAGGGGTCTAGAACACATGACTTATGAGGAGAGGCTGAGGGAGCTGGGATTGTTTAGCCTGCAGAAGAGAAGAATGAGGGGGGATTTGATAGCTGCTTTCAACTACCTGAAAGGGGGTTCCAAAGAGGATGGCTCTAGACTGTTCTCAATGGTAGCAGATGACAGGACAAGGAGTAATGGCCTCAAGTTGCAGTGGGGGAGGTTTAGATTGGATATTAGGAAAAACTTTTTCACTAAGGGGGTGGTGAAACACTGGAATGCGTTACCTAGGGAGGTGGTAGAATCTCCTTCCTTAGAGGTTTTTAAGGTCAGGCTTGACAAAGCCCTGGCTGGGATGATTTAACTGGGAATTGGTCCTGCTTCGAGCAGGGGGTGGGACTAGATGACCTTCTGGGGTCCCTTCCAACCCTGATATTCTATGATTCTATGATTCTATGATTCTATACTATCTAGGACGAGTGAGCTGGGAGCTACAGACGCAATCTTGCTGTCGCTGACTTCAATGGGAGCAGAACTGGCCCTGTATTTGTGTGAACACGTTGCCCTCGATTGAGCACATGGGCGTTTCTTTAAGTGCTAACCAACTGGGGCCTTTAGCTCAAGTGGCTGTGGGCTGTGCTGACAGACCAGTGGTCTGTCGGGCTGTCTTATGGAGAAGAGATAACCTCACTGTTACATTCCTGGAGACACCCAGAGATATTAAATCAACACAAGAGTCTTGCTGGAAGGTTGTAACGGAACATGGCTGTTTCGTAGCATTCAGAACAAGGATACACAAGAACCCAAAACAGAGAGAGAGACAAGGCAGCCTGCTTCTGGAAACAGAGGCACAATTCACCCCCACCTTATTGTAACTGACTCAGAGCATGTGGCTTCCCTAGAGTTCTCTAGCCCGTAAGCAGGACCAGGGAAACCCTCACACTTTGTGATCGTTTGTCATTTTTAACACACTTTCCTGTGTACACCGCACCCCATGTTAAGGCTGCAACCAATCTCTCATTATCATTTGATCCCCTTGTAACTCCCGTCCTTCCTCCTGCCTCCCCCAGCCCTTCACTAGAAGAAGGAAAACCCGCTGGTGCTTTCAGAAATGTGGGTTGAGGCTCATTGGCAGCTTGACAGTTTTCTGACACTTGATTACGCTGAGTGAGAACTATCTGAGAGTAAAACACTTTCAAATGGCTCCGATTATCAGTGTTTTGCAAATTCCTGGATGTTTCTTTGTGTCCCTCGATCTGCCCAATGGATTCACGGGAGCCCACAGCCCTGGAACATCCTAGGGGGAGAGTTCTGTATTTTCTCCTGCAAAGTGCAGTTTTCAAGGGATGGTGCAGTAACATGTTTAAACAGCTACTGCTCTATGAAAAGGAGACTCAATTCTCTGTCGATGCTGTCACTGCAGAAAAACAAACAGGCCACCGGGCAGACAATATTTTCATCCTTGGCTTCTGAACTGACCTGGGTTGGTTTTTGAAAGTTAAGGAACCCAGGATCTGGGAAGAAGAGTCCTCTCCCTCCGAGCTCCACCTGAAGCCCCCGGCTGGAAGGAAATGCATCTCTGCCAGACCACAGTAAGGTGGGCCCATTTTCTGTACTCAGTTAAACCAGATGTAGCATCAGTCTGGTGGTGCTGACCCACTTACATCAAATACTTGGAGATCTGCAGATGGACGGACAAAGCATTATTAGCCGTATAGCCTAGAGTCAATAACTAAGGCTCAGAGAGGTGCAGCCCATCTGCTTAGAAGCCCCAGGGATTTGGATGCTCAGCAGTGTCGGTGGAATTCAGTGATCTGGGCTCTAGGCCAAGGTCCTTGGCTGGCTGCGCTGTGTCTGCCTGGCTAATTTAGCTAGGTCAGCGCGTCAGGTGTGCTTTGGAATAGGCTGGGTTCTGCAGGCGCTATTATTAGCTTGGCCAGCAACACTCGCCCCTTTAATTTAATAATCCAGTGATTTGGCCCATCTCATTTATTTGTACAAAATGTAAACCTGTGTCTTCATTTATTACCTGAAAGCAATGCGAAAAACAGTTAAAATAATAAATCTTACATTGCCCACATAAAACCAAACCCAGAACGTTTCATTAATGGGAACATATTAAACTACTGGTGTCTTTTTCCTGAGTTGTCTGTATGTTGACAGTCCTGATGAAGAGCTGGTGTGCATTTCAGGTCAGAGTTAAGGAGATTGTGCTGTGATGGGAGAATAATGCACTCCATTGATTTTAAGCACCTGGGCCTTGTCAGTGGCACAAGAGGCAGGTTTGCTGTTGTCACCCAGCTGCCTTCACTGGGTTTGGGGACTAAGAGTTTGGGGTTTGAATCTGTTTCTTTTCCTTCAGCCATCAGCATTGGGTAGTGAAGCAGAATCACTGGAGTTTGACCAACTGGGAAAGGGTTAGAGGTTCCTGGAAGAGGGCTCTTGGCTCAGGAGCATGTGGAGCATTCGCTGGGTGCATGGGAAAGGCAGGCACATCCAGAGGCACCTCTCCGCCGTAGGGAATGAGGCAGAGGCTGTGTCCTAGCGGGATGTTGGCAGTAGATGTAACTGGCTAAGAGCTCACACAAGACACCCATAGCCAGGCTTTCTGAGGTCAGGCAGGGCCACTTCACTTCTAAACTCCCATGTGAGTGCGGGGTGTGTAGTGGAGCTCAGGAGGCCTGGAGAGAAGGCTCTGCAGCTCAGTCTGAGTTTGCTCATTGGGCCTCGTTTTCCATTGCCCTGCACCTTGCCTGCCCATGGACACCAGCATGATGTCGGTGTAAATTGCTCCAGTTCTAGCAGTTCACACTTGGTGCCAGTACATACAAGCAGCCCAGGTGCAAGGCAGTGTAAACCTAACCCTCACTGAGCTCACGCTGGGCATGGGCACAGTCCCAGCACACAAGGAAGATTACCCTTCTGGCTCCAGAGTGGAGAACGCTCACCTCGAGGATCCGTCCTCTAACCAGCTCGTTTGAGGAGGGCGCTCTCACAGCTCTCTTGCCGGACTGAGACCCGGAGTCTACCCAGGCCTCTGCCATGGACTTGTGTGATCTTGGGCAAGTCCCATGGTGCCGTGTTTGCCCCTGTGTCAATGGGGATGATGAGAACACTGCCCTAGGCACCTTCCTGGGGGCGTGACGAGGCGAGTCTCATGGATATTTGCAATGCCCTGGGAGGTGGAAGGAGCTAGAGCAGGGGTGGTGTGTGTGTGTGTAACCCCTTTTCCCTCACACCCACACAGCCACAACCTGGTACAAGTCACACCATCCTACGTTTGCACACAGCAGATTGCAGCCTGATGAGGATCTGGTGCAGCACTGTGCATTTGGCCATGCCCCCCTCCTGTCCCCAGCCTCACACCACCCAAGGAGTTCCATGGCTGGGCAGATCCTGGGCTGCCCCTTCAGGACAGCATGCCAGCTGCAGGAGGGCCTGGGGTGGGCTGGGGGTAACCCCTGCTGTTTGTGCCTCTCTTCTTCACTCATTTGCATTATTCACAAGCCAGGATCTTTGTCTCCTGAGGCCCTTGGTTGCCCTTACTCTGAGGCCAAACTCCCAGTGCTGCCCAGAGGGGAGCTGTGTGCCAAGCTCCAAGGCACCAGCGCTGGGAGAAGTCAGCAGCTGTCACAGCTTGGTGGCCTTGCTCAGTCACAGCTATGTATTCATGCCTTTCCTTCTATGCCAGTGGTTCTCAAACGTTTGTACTGGTGACCCCTTTCACATAGCAAGCCTGAGTGCGACCCCGCCTATAAAATAAAAACACTTTATATATTTAAAACCATTATAAATGCTGGAAGCAAAGCGTGATTTGGATTGGAGGCTGACAGCTCATGACCTCCCATGTAAGAACCTCATGACCCCCTGAGGAGTCCCGACCCCCAATTTGAGAACCCCTGTTCTACGCTGACCTTTCTGGTAATGGTCAAGTGGCAAATGCCACAATATTGCTCTGGGAACAGGGGTCAGCCATGTCCGAGCACTCCAGTCATGGGAACCAGCCCCGTCCGAGCACCCCGGGCGCGGGGACCAGCAATGTCCGAGCACCCCGGGGCATGGGGATTGGCCACATCCAAGCGCCCCGGGCACAGAGATTACTGAGGCACTTTTAGTTCAAAATGCCTTTTACTCTAGACAGAGGAAAGCAAGGAGAAAGATCCAGGTCTCCAGAAGAGAGCACAGTGTGTGCCTTCTCTGGAACAGGCTGTACCACTGCTGAGAGGGGGCAGGTGCTTAGAAAGCTGAGTGAGCAGTGCGCACAAACAAGGTTCCATAGGGAAGTCCCAGCTCACTGGAAACTCGACATTTCTCAGTTTGATTGTGCCCTTCTCGTCCAAATGCTGGGGAATGTGATCGGCCCCCAATGAATGTTGACGCATTGGTGTTTTCACCAGCCTTAGCTGAAAGCGAGGCTTGTGGTTTGCAACACTGAGGAAAGGGCCTTGGAAGAGGCACTGCACCCTGGGCTTGCCGGGACAGGCACAGGGCGTTTGCTGCTCAGTACAGATGGGTGGCTGCAGATTCCTGGGCTCATGGGCGGTGGGTAGAAGAGGTTGTGCCTCCCCAAACAGCCAGACGTGGCCCCGCCCACACTCTGCCCCCAGGCCCCCACTTTGGCTGTGCCACTGGGCTCCAGGGGCTGGGACCACACCGCTTGCCTTCCTGGGGCTAGAGGGCTGCAGCGGCGCCCCACAATCTCCCTCTCAGCATGCCGGGGCTGGGGTCCCCTCTCCTGCACCCCCCATCCAGTAACCCTGGGAATGAACAGCTGGGCTCAGGCCCCAGGGATCTGCTCAGAAGCGGAGCTGTGGCCTCCCCAGTAATGTGGATCAGAGGCGGAGCGAGAATTGGCCATCTCAGCAGATGGGCTTGGCACGGAAGCTTCTTGCACTTGTTGGCGAAGTGGCACTGGCTCTTGCTAGGCCGGCTGCTGCTTGCCGTCTCTCCAGAGAGTTTCCTGTTTCACAGACAATAAGCTGGTTATTGTTCCCTTAACTGCATGGGAAATGCAGCTCACTCCTCGCTCTCCTCTGGCTGGGAGCCCTTCAAAGGCTGTTTGATCCCTCTGCAACCGTGCCTCTGCCCAGCACCGTAACCGGGCCGTGACCCCGCTCCTGGTCTGAAGTGGCTGGCAGGCAAGGCTGGTGAGCCTACCCTCTCGCTCCCCCCTGCAAAACCCTCTGAGCCTGGAATCCGTCAGACAGACAGCCTTATGCACAGCAGCCCCTGCCTTAGCAGCTTCGCCACTGGCCTTCCTCGGGTCCCCTGAGACAGGGCCTGTCATGCAGACACAGCGCAGGCTTTATGTCTGGGCTGTCGCCCGCTCTGAAGGATCCCAGTCCTCTGTCGATTTGCTGTCCCTGCACTGAATGGCAAGTGCACAGGGCAGCAGTCATAAGAATGAACCAGAGGCCACTGTGGCGTTCTGGCCACCTACCCTCTTCCCCGTAGGTGTGGGGCATCCTGGAGCAGCAAAAAGGCTGAGGCCGGCCCAGCATGGGGTCCACCACCCCGAGCGGGCTCAGCCTTCTCCATGGTCGGGGCTGGGGCATGGATGGGAAGCTGAGACGGCTGTGGTGCAGCCGGCCCTTGAATGAGAGGGAAGAATTGGCACAGGCAGCCCCTGAGTTAGGAGAGGGGTCATGGGTGCCGCCAGCCCCTGAGTAAGGGAGAGGGTACAAATGTTCCCTGGAGAGGGGGCAGGCACCCAGCAGCCATGGGGAAGGAGAGAGAATGCTGGACGATGCTAAAGGCCTTTACTGATACGGTTTAAAGGGAGGTTCCCGTTGGTCACCAGGGAACATCACCCTGTGGTAGCAGGGCTTCCTTCAAGACAGCAGAGCCCAGCCCCTGTTCCCTGTCGCCAAGCCAGGGGTGGGGTGGAGAGGCAGCTGGACAGCTGGCCTGGGAATACTTGGGGCGCACAATGCCCTGCCCTGGTACTTCCCAAGGTAGCTTAGCTCTGGAACTTTGGCCAAGAGTCTTCCAACTTGGGCCAGGGTTGGAAGATCCTGCCAGGATGCGCCTGGTAATTCATTTCACATGCAGGAAGATATTTTTATTTTTCAGAGGGAAGAAAAGCGCCCCCGCCCCATGTGGCTTCATGGTAAGAACCCCGCTGAGCCAGGGCCGAGATAGCCAGCTTTCCCCTGCCCTACCCAGGCCAGAGCACTGCTGACCTTTCTCTTCAATTCTTACCAATATTTGTTTGCATTGCCTTGGAGCCCCGTGGTGCCAGGCGCTGTACCAACATGTAGGAACAAACAAGTAGGCTTTGCCCCAGAGAGCGGAGAATTAGAGTCTAACACAAGAGAGAAAGCAGTAGTGGGCTCAGGTAGACATGTGGGGGAACACAGTGAGGTGTTTGGGCCATCGTAGGGAGCTGTGGTCACGGCTCACTGGTTGCCCAGCTTTGTTGAGTTTTTCGTAGGCTGGGCGGCAAAAGGGGTTTGAAGGTGGCAGTTGCTGGCTTTGTGGATGTTAACCGAACTCCTCCCACAGGAGAGGGGAAGTGCGATGAAGCTGGGTGGAAAATGTTTAACAAATGATCGCTGAAAGCTGGCAATGGGGCCTATAGCATATGAGAGACGACAGGGAGAGGCCCAGACAGGCCTGGAGAGTGAAGAAAAGTCATTCGGGGTTTCTGGTTTCAAATCTTTGGGGGCCTCTTTGACCATTGGACTAAATAGCCTGGCCGTGTGGCTCCTGGGAAAGGGCCTTCTCCTAGAAGAAGTCCCTTCACCTAGACTCCTACCAGGTAATTCACAGGTCCCGCTCATCTCCTGCACACTGTGTCATGTGCAGTTAGCACATGGGATTCTGTTCTGAGCCCACCAAGTCTCTGCACTTGCCTCAGGTTTCCAGTAAATTAGGGGACTTCAGCACTCTAGAAATTCCCTTCTGCAGTAGCAGAGCGCAGTATTACTCAGCTGGGAAATCCTTCACACACAAAAAGTCATTGTGAGGAATAATTATTTCCCACCATAATTACATTTTGACTACAAAATTCCACCTGCTCTGCTATGTGCTGTGATCCCTCTTGCACTGATGGGCCACTGTCCTGCCTCTCATGTTGTCAGTTGCAGCCAGGCAAAGTGAGTACGCCATCAGTGCAGACTGGGAGCAGCAGTGGGAGGGCCCAGAGGGTTGTGGTTTGGGAGTGTTATACCCCACTTTGCAGCAGAGGTAGAACTGACAACACGAGGGAAAAGCAGAGGAGAATCAGGCCAATGGAATCTTTCCTGTCTCTGGGAAGCCGCCCATTCAGATCAGCCCTTAGTACTGACTGACAGACGTTATTTGATGAACACTCAGGGACTCACATGGGAAATGCTTTTAGTTCCCACTGGGCAGGGAAGTGACACTGGGGGAAGCTGCATGAATGCTGTTTGTGCTGCCCCCTTGTGTGTCTGACCAGAGGCCTCTCAATCCTGCCACTTCAATTCACAACAGAAACACAAAAACACGCACACTTTGCATCTCCCCCTTTCCTGTTGGAACACTGCCCGCAACTACAGTTCAGTCTGGGACACTGCCAGCCTGGACTGCCGTGGCCCCAATTTGCACAACTAGAAAAAACAAAGAACTTCTCCGTTCTTGGCTGCTAGCACATGGCCCTGTGGGACTCAACCTTTTCCATTGGTTGGCCGCAAAATCTGTAAACTTGCCATGCAGCTGAATTTGATGCCCTTTGCTTGCACATATGCCACTGGCTGGTAATCCCACACTCAGGGTTTCTTTAGCCTGGCCAAGCTCATATTGGAAAGACTTCTCCATTGTCTTTCTTACTGACACCAACTCCTCTCCTACTGGGGTGAATTCTGCTCCGCTGTAAATAATGTATGTGAGACAGGGTGGGGGAGGTGTTATATTTTATTGGACTAACTTCTGTTGGTGAGAGAGACAAGCTTGCGAGCTACACAGAGCTCTTCTTCAGGCCTGGAAAGGTACTCCCAGTGTCACAGCTAAATACAAGAGCAAACAGATAGTTTAGCAAAAATAGTAAACTGGTATTCTAAGGGACTATTCAAGGTGAAGTGGCTCATACTTATGCTGAACTATCTGTATTTGCTCAGTACCTTTCCCAGACCTGAAGAAGAGCTCCGTGTAGTGTCGTCATGTGTTAGCTGTGGGCATGTGTTCTCTCTGCGTGCTGCACTGGCTCTGGCCAGATAGCCCATTCAGCAGGCTCCGATCAAACTGCCCAGAGAGACCACGACACTTGGTTTAGTAGCGAAGGCACTTGGTCAGGTTTACTGTGGACGAAGCATGGCCCTAGCTCCCCGGATCAATGTCTACAGTTACATGTATGCCAGTGACAATGGACCTGCTCAGTCAGTGGTGGGACTTTCCACTGCCGCCTAGGCCGGACACTGACACCCCCTCCCCGCCCCCCGAGAGACCTCTTTATACACCAATACAAACAAGTTACGTATTGCCCCTCTGCAGGGCCATCCCTAGCAATTCTGGGGCCCTACGCAGCCCCCCCGCCATGGGTGGGGGCAGGCCTCTGCTGCAGGGTAGCGGGTGGGCCGGCCCCAGGCCTCCATGGGGGAAAAGCAGGGGGGCTGGCCCCAGGCCTCCGTGGGGGGAAAGTGGGGGGACTGGTCCCAGGCCTCTGTGGGGGAGGGGGCGGGCCCCAGGCCTCCAAGGGGCGGGGAGCGGGGGGGCTGGCCCCAGGCCTCCGTGCGGGGAAAGCGGGATGGCTGGCCCCAGGCCTCCATGGGGGGTTAGCGGGGAGACTGGCCCCAGGCCTCTGTGGGGGAGGGGGCTGGCCCCAGGCCTCTGTGGGGGGGGCGGGGCTGGCTTGGGGGGCAGGGGGGAACCCCCCCCAGCACTCAGCTGTCGCAGAGTGCAGGCCCGGCCCTGCTGCAGAGCTCAGGGGGGTGCGGGTGGGGCTGGGGCTGCACTCGCCGGCAGCAGGAGTGCTGCAACCCAGCCTCAGCTGCACCGCCGATGAGTGCTGGAGGGACGGGGGGCTGGGGCGGAGCAGGGGCGGGGGCCTGGGGAAGAGCCAGATCAGGTGCTGGAGCAGCACGCAGCTGTGCAGGGCACCAGGAAATGCAGTGTCCCAAATTTCCTGGTGCCCTGCACAGCTGCATGCTTTGCATATGGGTAAGGACGGCCCTACCCCTCTGATGCGGTTAGTTACCACCCATTACTATGTACACGTTGGTTCGATCAAAACATTTCTATCCGTCACACTCTCATCCTGACCTTATCTTTAGGAGGGGTCAGTTGTGTTCTCATTATCTTTGGTGGGGGGCTTGTACCATACTTGATATCGGGGTGTTCTGGTACTGCCTTTCTGGAATGTGCTTGTGTGAGTGTCCTGTACCTAGCACTTCTCAGGAACATGTGTGTTTTTGCAATACCAGCCCTGTTCTTGCCAGGTTCTGTGAGCCTGCTCACAGCTTATCTCTTGCTAACTTTGCTTTATATTAGCAAGGCTTTACCACTACTTTAGTTCAGGCCTCAGGCCTCACACCGGGCCTCTGATACAAGGCCTTGTCTCAGGCTCCCTTTCTACTACATGTGACTCAAAAGCTTGTCTCTCTCACCAACAGAAGCGATCACCTCACCCACCTTGTCTCACTAATATCCTGGGACTGACATGGCTACAACACCTCATACACTAATGTATGTGAGCATATGCAATGTTCTCTCCAGTTTGTCAAAGGCCTGCGGCATATCCAGCTCAGTCCATCCCACCTCAGTCTATGACAAGTTGCCCCCTTTATGGTGCCACCGGATGTACTGTTCTGCCAGCCTGTTCTGCCAGCCTCGGTCCCCTTTTACCCTGTCTTGCTGAGCTAGGTTCTTAAGCCTCCTCTAGGACACACACAGAGAGGGCCACACCCAGGTGCAGCAAGACAGACACAGACACTGAGATCAGCTCTGGGAAGACTCAGCTTAAGGGACTTGCCTCAGCACTCAGGTGTCTACCTCCCTTGAAGTGCAGACCCAAAGGTATGTTATGAAATCTGCCTCCTCCCTCAATGTGGAGGAGTGTATGCACAGCCTCTTACACCCCCACCCACCCGCCCCATTATGAATTGGACAAACTGGGTTTCAGAATAAACAAAAACAAGTTTATTAACTAGAAAGAATAGATTTTAAGTGATTATAAGAGATAGCAAACAGAACAAAGCAGATTACTGAGCAAATAAAACAAAACATGCAAACTAAGTTTGATTCACTAAAGAAACAGGTGACAAATGCATCTGATGAAGTGAGCTGTAGCTCACGAAAGCTTATGCTCAAATAAATTTGTTAGTCTCTAAGGTGCCACAAGTCCTCCTTTTCTTTTTTTAGGTGACAAAATGTAATTTCTCACCCCAAAAGTTGAATTAAGCAGGATGCAGAGTTTCTGTAGCTCAGCGTTCCAGTTATTTCTTCTTACAGACTGGACCTTCTGGCCTTTCCCTTCAGGTTAGTTCCTTTGTCCCTTCAGGTTCTTTCAGCAGTCCTTCTTCTTGGGTAGGCAATTGAGGAGAGTCATATTTGCCTTCCTCCCCACCCCTAAATAAGATTTACATAAGATCGGAAACTTTTGTTTCCCAAACTTGACACACACACCCTCTCCTTTTAGTGGAAAGTTACAAGAAGTCCAAGATAATGGTGACAAGACCACCTGACCTAGTACTGTCATAGTTATGGCCCAGGATGCTTCCCAGGAAGGAGAGAGATTAGTATCTCCACAGTCTTGTTTTTTCTTTCTAATGGCCCATCAAATCTGATGGCCTGTTGTCTGGTGGGTGTTTTTCAAATACACACCCAGTTGTAATTGTTACATAGTCCATATTCCTATCTTTAGACACAGAAATGATACATGCATACAAACTGGATAATCACATTCAGTAAATCATAACCTTTTCAATGACATGACCCATCTTGCATAAAACATATCTTAGTTATGTCATATCCATATCATAAGCATATTTCCATAAAGAATATGGAATGTAACATCACACAATCCACTTCTCGCAACAAGATAATTATCATAGCCTCTCAGCCCAGGCTGCATTGGTTTCTATTACAGCAGGCCTGATCCCAATCCAAGCTTTTCATTGGCTTATGTTGTCTCTTGCTCGTATGGGTGCTGGTGCCTAGCAAAATGCTTCTTCCATTCAGTCCCAACCTCCACTGTGCATGAGGTCCCACTGCCACACAAGGGGTCAGACCCAAAGGTGAGCTGATCAGTATGCATGGACATGGGCTCACTCCACCATTCATGTGATTCCTTCTGTGTGGCTACACCATGGTGAATTTGGCCCAGAGAGTGGGTGGAAGGAGATGGGGCCAGTGACGGGGCCCATGGGGAGCATGGGGATGGAAGGTTATTCAAGTTGTTGGATAGACTGAAGCTTGGAAAGGGGGGTGTGAGGGACAGTGGAAAGGTTGAAGCTACAAGAGGCAGCCGTGGCATGACCCCGGGAGTTGGCAGGAGGGCTGGAGAGAGGATAGGTGGGATTTAAGAGTAACAAGAAGGGGTTCTTCAGGTATGTTGGCAACAAGAAGAAAGCCAAGGAAAGTATGGGCCCCTTACTGAATGAGGGAGGCAACCTAGTGACAGAGGATGTGGAAAAAGCTAATGTACTCAATGCTTTTTTTGCCTCTGTCTTCACTAACAAGGTCAGCTCCCAGACTGCTGCGTTGGGCATCACAACATGGGGAGTAGATGGCCAGCCCTCTATGGAGAAAGAGGTGGTTAGGGACTATTTAGAAAAGCTGGACATGCACAAGTCCATGGGGCCGGACGAGTTGCATCCGAGAGTGCTAAAGGAATTGGCGGCTGTGATTGCAGAGCCATTGGCCATTATCTTTGAAAACTCGTGGCAAACGGGGGAAGTCCCAGATGACTGGAAAAAGGCTAACGTAGTGCCAATCTTTAAAAAAGGGAAGAAGGAGGATCCTAGGAACTACAGGCCAGTCAGCCTCACCTCAGTCCCCGGAAAAATCATGGAGCAAGTCCTCAAAGAATCAATCCTGAAGCACTTAGAGGAGAGGAAAGTGATCAGGAACAGTCAGCATGGATTCACCAAGGGAAGGTCATGCCTGACTAAACTAATCGCCTTCTATGATGAGATTACTGGTTCTGTGGATGAAGGGAAAGCAGTGGATGTATTGTTTCTTGACTTTAGCAAAGCTTTTGACACGGTCTCCCACAGTATTCTTGTCAGCAAGTTAAAGAAGTATGGGCTGGATGAATGCACTATAAGGTGGGTAGAAAGTTGGCTAGATTGTCGGGCTCAACAGGTAGTGATCAATGGCTCCATGTCTAGTTGGCAGCCAGTGTCAAGTGGAGAGCCCCAGGGGTCGGTCCTGGGGCCAGTTTTGTTCAATATCTTCATAAATGATCTGGAGGATGGTGTGGATTGCACTCTCAGCAAATTTGCGGATGATACTAAGCTAGGAGGAGTGGTAGATACGCTGGAGGGCAGGGATAGGATACAGAGGGACCTAGACAAATTGGAGGATTGGGCCAAAAGAAATCTGATGAGGTTCAATAAGGATAAGTGCAGGGTCCTGCACTTAGGACGGAAGTACCCAATGCACCGCTATAGACTAGGGACCGAATGGCTAGGCAGCAGTTCTGCGGAAAAGGACCTAGGAGTGACAGTGGACGAGAAGCTGGATATGAGTCAGCAGTGTGCCCTAGTTGCCAAGAAGGCCAATGGCATTTTGGGATGCATAAGTAGGGGCATAGCGAGCAGATCAAGGGACGTGATCGTTCCCCTCTATTCGACATTGGTAAGGCCTCATCTGGAGTACTGTGTCCAGTTTTGGGCCCCACACTACAAGAAGGATGTGGATAAATTGGAGAGAGTCCAGCGAAGGGCAACAAAAATGATTAGGGGTCTGGAACACATGACTTCTGAGGAGAGGCTGAGGGAACTGGGATTGTTTAGTCTGCAGAAGAGAAGAATGAGGGGGGATTTGACAGCTGCTTTCAACTACCTGAGAGGTGGTTCCAGAGAGGATGGTTCTAAACTATTCTCAGTGGTAGAAGAGGACAGGACAAGGAGTAATGGTCTCAAGTTGCAGTGGGGGAGGTTTAGGTTGGATATTAGGAAAAACTTTTTCACTAGGAGGGTGGTGAAACACTGGAATGCGTTACCTAGGGAGGTGGTAGAATCTCCTTCCCTAGAAGTTTTTAAGGTCAGGCTTGACAAAGCCCTGGCTGGGATGATTTAATTGGGGATTGGTCCTGCTTTGAGCAGGGGGTTGGACTAGATGACCTCCTGAGGTCCCTTCCAACCCTGATATTCTATGATTCTATGATTCTATGATTTAGAAATGTTACAGAGGGGGAAGCAACAGGATTTGCTGCAAGGCTGGATGGGGAGAGAGAAGAAACGGGAAGGGTCCCAGACATTTTAATTAATGCCTTGGATAACAGAGAGGACAGTATGTTTATAAAACTTGGAGATGACACCAAGCTTGGCATGGTTACAGAAACTCTGGAGGACAGGATTAGAATTCAAAACAGCCTTGATAAATTGGAGAATTGGTCTGAATTCAACAAGATGAAATTCAGTAAAGACAAGTGCACTGTACTTCACCTGGGAAGGAAAAATCAAATGCACAGCTACAAAAATGGGGAATAACTGGCAAGGCAGACTGCTGCAGAAAAGGATAGAGGGGTTATAGTGGATCGTAAATGGAATGTGAATGAACAAGGTGATGCAGGTGTGAAAAAGGTGAAGCTCATGTTGGGTGTGTATTAACAAGAGTGTCCTACATAAGACCTACAGGAGGTCACTGTCCTGGTCTACTCGACTTCAGCTGAAGTATTGTGTCCACTTCTGGGGGCCTCCCTTTAGGAAAGATGTGGACAAATTGGAGAGAGTCCAGAGTTGAGCAACAAGAATGATCAAAGATTTAGAAAACCTGATCTATGAGAAAAGGTTAAAAATGTGGGCATGTTTAGTCTTGAGAAAAGAAGACTGAGGTGGGACCTAGTAACAGTCTTCACCTGTTAAGGGCTGTTATAAAGAGGTGTGTAATCAATTGTTCTCAATGTCCACTGAAGGCAGGACAAGAAGCAATCAGCTTAATCTGCAGCAATGGAGATTTAGGTTAGATACTAGGAAAAAACTTTCCAACTATAATCATACAGGTGATTAAGCACTGGAATAGGTTATGGAATCCCCAGCCTTGTTTTAAGAACAAGTTGGACAACACCTGCCGAGGATGGTCTAGATTTACTTAGTTCTATATCAGTGTGTGTATGTGGGGGCAGGCTGGACTAGATGACCTCTTGAGGTCCCTTTCACCCCTACCTTTGTATAATTCTGTAATCCTAGGTCATAAACTGGAGAGATAGCAGGAGTTGGGAGCTGACAAAAGAGATGGAAAAGGAGGCAGGGAAGGGTTGAGATGAAGTTTATATTTTGCCATGTTTCATTTAAGGAGCATTGGCAGATCCCCGCAGAGATATCAGTGGGAAAGGACAAGCAGGGGCCTGGGCAGAGCAGGAGAGGATGGTGGTGTACATTTGTGAGGGGATAAGAAACTGTCAATGCAGATGGGGTCACAGGAGCAAGAGCAAAGGGAAGTAAAGAGAGCACCAAAGACAGCCGTCATGGGAAGGAGGAGAAAGACTCACTGAAGGTAGTGCTGAAGGCGCTGTTAGCAAGCTGGGAGCTGAATCAGGGAATGGCAGCATCATGGACATCCACGCAAGAGATAAGTGAGAGCTTGATAGGGTCAAAGGCAGAAGGGATCAAGGAGAACAAATATGGAGACCAGGCTCTCAGGCTGGGCCAGGAAGAGGCCAGTTTTGTGGGTAGTTTCAATGGAGTGGAGAGTGTGTATTATCAATCCCATGGGCCATATCCTGGGCCCTTCCAATGCATCTGTGCCAGCCTCATTGTGAGGCACATCCAGTGCCTCCTGGACAGACCAGGTGCAGAGAGTGAAACCAGTGAAGTGTGCATATGGCCTGCCCCTTTGCAGGCACATCCCATGTGCCCCATGCAAGTCCTCCCAGGGCCCAGCCCTGAACATAAGAACATAAGAATGGCCATACTGGGTCAGTCCAAAGGTCCATCCAGCCCAGTATCCTGTCTACCGACAGTGGCCAATGCCAGGTGCCCCAGAGGGAGTGAACCTAACAGGTAATGATCTAGTGATCTCTCTCCTGCCATCCATCTCCACCCTCTGACAAACAGAGGTTAGGGACACCCATCCTGGCTCATAGCCATTAATGGACTTAAAGTCCATTAATTTATCCAGTTCTCTTTTAAACCCTGTTATAGTCCTAGCCTTCACAATCTCCTCAGGCAAGAAGTTTCACAGGTTGACTGTGTGCTGTGTGAGGAAGAGCTTCCTTTCATTTGTTTTAAACCTGCTACCCATTAATTTCATTTGGTGGCCCCTAGTTCTTATATTATGGAACAAGTAATTAACTTTTCCTTATTCACTTTCTCCACACTTTCTCATGATTTTATAGACCTCTATCATATCCCCCCTTAGTCTCCTCTTTTCCAAGCTGAAAAGTCCTGGCCTCTTTAATCTCTCTTCATATGGGACCCCTTCCAAACCCCTAATCATTTTAGGTGCCCTTTTCTGAACCTTTTCTAATGCCAGTATATCTTTTTTGAGATGAGGGGACCACATCTGTACCCAGTATTCAAGATGTGGGTGTACCATGAATTTATATAAGGGCAATAAGATATTCTCTGTCTTATTCTCTGTCCTTTTTTTAACGATTCCTAACATCCCATTTGCTTTTTTGAAACTGCCGCTGCACACTGTGTGGATGTCTTCAGGGAACTATCCACGATGATGCCAAGATCTGTCTCCTGATTAGTTGTTGCTAAATTAGCCCCCATCATACTGTATGTATAGTTGGGGTTATTTTTTCCAATGTGCATTACTTTACATTTATCCACATTAAATTTCATTTGCCATTTTGTTGCCCAATCACTTAGTTTTGTGAGATATTTTTGAAGTTCTTCATAGTCTGCTTTGGTCTTAACTATCTTGAGCAGTTTAGTATCATCTGCAAACTTTGCCGCCTCACTGTTTACCCTTTTCTCCAGATCATTTATGAATAAGTTGACTAGGATTGGTCCTAGGACTGACCCTTGGGGAACACCACTAGTTACCCCTCTCCATTCTGAAAATTTACCATTTGTTCCTACCCTTTGTTCCCTGTCTTTTAACCAGTTCTCAATCCATGAAAGGATCTTCCCTCTTATCCCACGACAACTTAATTTACGTAAGAGCCTTTGGTGAGGGACCTTGTCAAAGGCTTTCTGGAAATCTAAGTACACTATGTCCACTGGATCCCCCTTGTCCACATGTTTGTTGACCCCTCAAAGAACTCTATTAGATTAGTAAGACTAGTAAGACACGATCTCCCTTTACAGAAACCATGTTGACTTTTACGCAACAATTTATGTTCTTCTATGTGTCTGACAATGGAGGACAGGCTCCCTCCATTGACATGGCCTTCCAGCCACTGGCTGGGCATGCTGAAAACTTCCTACAAGCGGACACAGCCAGTGTGACCAGGACAGGGCCCATCTGGGACACCTAGTGAGCCTCTTCCTTTCCAGGGGTGTTTGTCTCTGTACAGGGAGCGCTAAGGTGTGGAGTTTTGAGGCTGTTTAGAAAAGAACTTGGAGGGAGTGATTGATGATAATGAATTCACAGCTGTTATGGCCATGGAATCATTAGCAGTGAAACCTGCCTCTCACCCTGACATTGCCCAAGGTGACTCAAACTCATATCAGCAAGGCCCCTCAGCTCTCAGAAGTAGTCAGGCTGGTATCCTGCCACGCCCTGGCAGTGTAGGGTCAGGAGTTGAGCTTTGGGTCTGCACAGGAGTTGGGCTTTGGGTGTGCTTGAAAGTGAATGTCCCATGCAGTGTGGTGTCATTGCATCCCCAGCAAGAAGGGAAGGAAGTGCAGCTTCACTGCCTGACACATTGAATTGGAAAGACACAAAAAGCTCGTCCATCTCTATCACTGGCATGGGGATGGTTCTGGCACCATCTACATCACTAGTGGAGAGGGGTGTTTGTACCATCTTCTGAGTTAGTATAGGGGTTGTTCTGGAGCCATTTGCATTGCTGACAGGGAGTGGTTTGCTCCTTCTCCAGTGCTGGTGTGGGCTGGGTTTCACCATCTGTATCACCAGGAGAGTTTCCTGCTTTGAAGGAAGTGGCAATGGCTGTCTTGGCCTGAAGCAATGGCGATGGTCAGCTGTGTTTGTTTGAAGGAGTGGTGATAGATATGTTGGGTTGAAGTAGTCGCAATGTTTGGTTGTAAAAACAACGCGGAGTCCTTGTGGCACTTAGAGACGAACACATTTATCTGGGCATAAGCTTTCGTGGGCTAAACCCACTTCATCAGATGCATGGAGTGGAAAATACAGTAGCAGGTATAAATACACAGTACATGAAAAGATGGGAGTTGCCTTACCAAGTAGGGGGTCAGTGCTAATGAGACAATTCAATTAACAGTAGAATACCAAGGGAGAAAAAATTACTTTTGTAGTGGTCATGAGGGTGGCCCATTTCAAACAGTTGACAAGAAGGTGTGAGTAACAGTACGGGGAAATTAGTTTTTGTAATGATCCATCCACTCCCAGTCTTTATTCAGGCCTAATTTGATGGTGTCCAGTTTGCAAATTAATTCCAGTTCTGCAGTTTCTTATTGGAGTCTGTTTATGAAGTTTTTGTTGTTGAAAAATTGCTGCTTTTAAGTCTGTTATTGAGTGACCAGGGAGATTGAAGTGTTCCCCTACTGATTTTTGAATGTTCTAATTCCTGATGTCAGATTTGCGTCCATTTATTCTTTTGGGTAGAGACTGTCTGGTTTGGCCAATGTACATGGCAGAGGGGCATTGCTGGCACATGATCGCATATATCACATTGGTAGATGTGTAGGTGAACAAGCCCCTGATGGTGTGGCTGATGTGGTTAGGTCCTATGATGGTGTTCCTTGAATAGATATGCGGACAGAGTTGGCACCAGGCTTTGTTGCAGGGTTTGGTCCCTGGGTTAGTGTTTTTGTTGTGTGGTGTGTGGTTGCTGGTGAGTATTTGCTTCAGTTTGGGAGGCTGTCTGTAAGTGAGGACTGGCCTGTCTCCCAAGATCTGTGAGAGTGAGGGATCGTCCTTCAGGATAGGTTGTAGATCCTTGATGATGCACTGGAGAAGTTTTAGTTGGGGGCTGTAGGTGATGACTAGTGGCGTTCTGTTACTTTCTTTGTTGGGCCAGTCTTGTAGTAGGTGACTTTTGGGTACCCTTCTGGCTCTGTCAATCTGTTTCTTCACTTTACCAGGTGGGTATTGTAGTTGTAAGAATGTTTGATAGAGATCTTGTAGGTGTTTGTCTCTGTCTGAGGGATTGGAGCAAATGTGGTTGTATCTTTGAGCTTGGCTGTAGACAATGGATCATGTGATGTGGTCTGGATGAAAGCTGGAGACATGTAGGTAAGTATAGTGGTCAGTAGGTTTCTGGCACAGGATGGTGTTTATTTGACCATCACTTATTAGCACTGTAGTGTCTAGGAAGTGGATCTCTTGTGTGGACTGGTTCAGGTTGAGGCTGGATGTTTGGTTGTGTTACTTTGAGGGAGTCCTGATGGTTGTGTAGAGTTGAAGGAATGGCAGAAGTTGTTTTCATTTGAAGGAGTGGCGATGGCGGGGGGTGTCGGGTTGAGGGAAGTGGCAAAGGCTGAGGGTGTCGGGTTGAGGGAAGTGGCGACGGCTGGCGGTTTCGGGTTGAGGGAAGTGGCGACGGCTGGCGGTGGCGGGTTGAGGGAGTAGTGACAGATGGCTGTGGCAGATGGAAAGTGTGGTGATTAAAGTGGCCATGCCACATGAGGGAGTCACAGAGACATTTATCCTTGTGGATCTGAATAATGGTGACTCTCCAGGCCAAGAGGTATTGAGAGAAGGCTCTGCAGATTGGGTGTGCTGTGCCAAAAGCTTTGTCAACCCAGGATCTGTGTAGCTTTGAGGATATGGGGAAGGGTGACAGGCAGGTATGTTGTGTGGGAAAAGCGACAGGAGGCCATACTGGCTTGAAGAAGCAGCTGCATGGATTTGAAGGTGCGATGGGGATGGCAGCTTGGGTCTGAGGAAGCAGTAAGATGCGGGTGTGCAGGTGAGAGGAATAGAGGGCAGTGGCCATGAGGATGCCGTGGGGTGAGGCCTGGGGCAAGTACTGGCTGTGCGGGCTATGGAAGCAGTGACGGGTGCTTACGTAGGTGTGAGGGGGCAGTGACAAGTGGCTATGCAGGGCTGCTTAGCGCTGACACATGGTCTTGTGGGCCCAATTTGGAGATGGCAGGTAGTCATGTGAGTCTGTGGGAGGGGCTGTAGGCAGCTGTGCAGGTCCAAGGAGCAGCCACTGGTGTCTGTGCTTGTCTGTGGGAATGTGGGCTAGAGGGGGAATTCACAGGATGCTGCAAAGTTGCAGTTACTAGCAGCTGTGTGCATTGGCATATGTAGTGACAGCCAGCTCTCTAGACCTGAGGGAGCAGTAAGAGTTGACTTCATGGGTTGGAGGGAGCAGGAGAAACCATCTTTGTGGGTGTGGGAGAGCAGCCAGCTTCATGGGGCACAAATTAACACCTGAATTATTGGAGTTGCACACAGGCAACACCAATGAACTCAACAAAGCCATGTCACTCAGGACACCATCTAACACAAGTTTCTTCCTAATGCTCCATGTCCCTTTCCCAACAACCTCACGTGGCTCAAGCATGGAGCGTTTGCATTTGGAGAGGGGGTTCATTGCTGCCTTTGATCAGCGTTGGGCTCTCTGGGTCCTATGAGAGCTTGTTCCATTGCCATGTCCCTGCCACCATGTTCGAGCAGCTTCTGAGATGCAGAAGACAAGAAGATTGGCAGCTGAGCTCTGTTGTCTACGTGGCTCATTTCCATGTCAGTCTGTCACGTACACACATACCAAGGGGCATTTCTCATGACTATTGGGTTTCTGCATGACCAATGAATGGAACAATCCTGAGTCCCAGCTCCCGGTGCTGAGCGCAAGAGGGCTACCCAGCATCACTGCTACTCCTGGATGTACCCCCCACTCCTGCCTTCATGCTCCTGAGGAGAACAGACAAGAGAAGGACCCCAGCCAGGAACTCCAAGCAGGCTGCACTTCCATCTCCCGCCACTCCCAAAGCTGCCTTTCCTTTTCCAAATCGCTTCCCTAGGCAGAGTACTAGGCCCCGTCAACACCAACTTGGACATGCAGGGTGGCTGATCCTTGGCTATCATTTCCTTGACAGGTTCATCTATCATTTCTGCTACCCTGCCAACTTATTAGCAGATGTTATTCTGTTCCCAGAGGATAAGTGGGAGGTAAACAAATGGCCCAAGCTACAGATGGCTTGGCAGAGCCTGCCCCACACTCTCTCTTATTGATACAAGACTGCCAGCTCCCGAGACCTCCCAGTACAGGCAGCAGCTGCCAGGAGGCATCAGGAGCTGGGATGTGGAGAGGGGGAGCTGCAGCACCAGGCTGGGATGTGTGGATGGTCTGTGCCGGAAGCAGAGCCACTGATTCCAATCACTGTGGTGGGAGGCACGGAGCAGAAATCATGTGATGTTGGCATCATTATGCCCAAGTGGCATTAAAATGGCAGGTTATGGGTTTAGAAGCAAGTGTATATTTCATGCAAGTGTATGTGCTTTGAGAGCCTGAGGCAGAAATGCTTTGGGTTAGAGATTTCCTACTCACACCCTGATGGTTGTCATGCATATGTGCTCCATGCATGTGTATGCGTGTGTGTAGAGGAGGAAGTGGACCCACATAACCATTCCTTACTATAGTCCCCAGTGCTCTAATTAACCCTGATCCCCGTGATCCTCCCAGGTCCTGCACTGACTTTGTGGCACTGCCTCTTAGCTAGAGCTGGGCTAGTAATTCACAACGCCTTTTTGGATGAATATTTCTGCTTTAGGAGCGGACTGTGATTTTCCCAGAGTTGGGCTACACAATCATCTCACTGGAGGTCCATCTGTGGGGAGGGATGGGTACATTGGGATGGAACAGCATCTCCTTTGCAATCCCGTTCTGTGAGTGGCAGAAAGCTAGAATTCAAACTCTTTTGACCAGATTGGACAGATAGGTCACATGATGTCCCCACTCCCCATTCGGATGAACAAACGTCTCAGCATGAGGGTGCCCAACAGAACTTGACATTGGCTTGCCATGAATATTCAGTAAGTTACTGGAGACCTGCCATTTCTCACCGTAGGAAGGGAGCAGAATGTGATCGTTTAAGGATTCTAATGACTATCCACTGAAAATATTTGGCAGTGTACCCTGAGCTCTGCTCATGGTAGCCCCAGGTCATCGGACTCTATGGATATATGGAAACTCAGGGAATTCAACCCAAGTCCCCATACCAAGGACCTAAGGAACTCACTTTCTCCTCCTGTGGCAGTTCAGATCAGTGGAACCAGCTAGGCTGCCAAGCCCCAGTTTAGACCCAAGCTTGCTGGTCTCCAGACTAGGATACACTGCCAGGCCTGCCAGTGAGCCCAGGAAGGGGTGAGCTGACATGGTTTATGTGGGAGGAGATATTCTGGGAGGGGTGACGGAGCAGACAGGAGTGTTTTGTGACTGCTGATCCATGCTGCCATGTGCATGTTCTTTGCGTACAGCTGTCTGTCAGCACACCTTGTGCAGCATTGTTGTACATCAAAATAAATCCCCATGGCATCCTGGATACTCCCCAGAGGGCTCTCCCGAGATGGAAATGTCCAGGAGCACTGTATAGAGCTGGATAATTTTGCTATAGGTTGTTCTGGACCATTCTATGGAATTCTACTCCTGCTACAGGGTGGGTTAAATAACCTAGAGACCATCTCATTCTTTATTTCATTCTGTAGGTGTTAGAGTAATGTCTGTGGGGCTTGTTAAATTATTTTATCCAATGGCAGTTCCCTGCTGGTTTGTTCTTCTCACCACTAATCATTGAGTGTCTGTTCTCCCACACGCTATTGGCCTGCGTTTCCTAGCAGGACCAGAGCTGTGGGAGTGGGACATCCCAATAGGTATGGTAACATGCTTTTGATCGAATAGGTGCCAACTCCAGGACACAGTCATTATCTACCCGGTCTCCCAAAATGCAGATATGGGAGGACTATGTAGCCCACAGAACAATCCATATGTTCTAGTACATGGACTCCTGCTCTAGCATAGCCTGTTTCAGACACTGTCTCACATGCCTGCCACAGAAGCCATCTTGCATGTGGACACACACACACACACCCACACACACACACACACCCCATGGCCCTGGAACAGGAACTGTCCAGTACACATGTCCTGGCTCCATCAGAGACTTGACCAAGATCCCCTGGTCTGCTCCGCGGACTTTATGCATCCTAGTGATGACAGATCCGCATGGATCTGGCTGAATGTCTGACCTGTGTCATAGCCAAGACACCATTGCACATTCACACCAGCTCTGGCCCATTGCTGTGTTTCATGTGGAGCATGTATAAACAGTGGTAATTTAGCATAATTTTCTCCTTGACTACATCTAAAATAAATGTGAATCATTGCCACAGGTAATTAACATTTCTTTACAACATTAAATTCTAAACGATTACAACTCCTGCTCAATGAAAATTTGTCATGCTTTGTGTTCCCATTTTTCCTGGCCAACTGTCTCTCCAGAGCTGATAAATGGGAGCAGCATGCAGTGACAAATTGGCTCTGACTTCACCACCCCTAATTTGGGGGATCAGCTCCAGCTCCTTGGTCAGAAAGCACAAATCCAGAGGACAAGCAACCTCACAAACACTGCACACACGAGCCCTGCCAGCTCGGGGCATAAGTGAGTGCATCTCCCACAGCTGGGGAGTGGAGCTGGAAGGAAGGTGCATACTGGCCTCTGCATTGTGCAAACAGGCACAGAGAGGTGACAGCCAAAGGCCAGACATAGGTGCCTGGAGCAACATGGCCAGGCTCTGATGTTAAGAAATCATGAGTCAAAATCCACAGGACTGGCTCAAGAATCACTAGATTTATGAAGAGAAGAAGTGTTAGTTCTTTGCCTTCTGGGGAGTGTGCGCAGGTCACGCTTTCCATCTTCTCCCTACCACCAGGAGGGCTGGAAACGTTCTTTTGTGAAATAAAAGCTCAGATTCTCATGCACCGCCATGTTTCAAGGAAAACGACAGATGTCACCAGACTCACAATGAGATTGCCAGAGTTGGCAATGTTGCCCAAGCCAAGCCCCATGGGCACGTAACTGATGTGTCTCAAGCTGGGCACCCAAAAATGAAGGCATCCAAATTAGGGTCTGAGTAACTTGCTTTGGGTCACACAGGGTATCTGGCAGAGCTGGGATAAGACCCTAATTCTCCTGGCCAGAGCTCTCATTGTGCTACCTGGCAGGCTTCCTAGCACACTGAAGCCCAGTCAGGCTTGCTGTCCCATACTCGTCAGGGCAGGAAGCAGCAGCTGAGGCAGGGCGGGGAGTGGTGGAGGAGGAGGGAGAAGACCCTTCTCTGGCAGATTCGGGCCCTTGCTGCCCTCTCCATGTCTCTGAGGAGTTGCTCAGGAGAAGCTGACTGTAGCTTTGCGAAGAGGGAGAGCTGCTGGGAGGACACGCATCACAGCAGGAGAGAAGGGACTAGAAGTGGCCCTGAGCTACTGTGCTCTTCCGCTCCCTCCTTCCCTCTCCCCGCCTCACCTGTTACCCCAAAACTACTGTCAGCTTCTCCTGGGCAATTCTGCTCCTTCCCACACAGGCCTATCTGCCCTCGGTGAGAAGGAGAAGGGAATTAGGCATCAGGAGCCAAAGCTCTCAGCTATCCCTCCACCTTGCCTTGCAGGGCTGACAACTCAGCTGCACCCCACTGAAAACATTGTCCTGCATTTAATCGACAAGGAAAATCTCCATGTGCCAGGTGTAGCAGCCTGCCTGGAACTTGGAGGGAGGAGCCCAGCTTGCAGAAGGGCAGAGTTTGGAGGAGGCCCCAGGAAGTCACTCTGTGTGCACATGGCTGGAATGTCAGCTGCACTGGTTGCACTTCTGGAAATGGTTCTCTTAATAGTTTAATTTTGTTTTACAAGCATGGAGGCCTCTCATATTATTACCCAGCACTGGTACATGAACCATATGGGGAGGCCTGAAGGGGATGCTATGGCAGGGAATAGCAGAGTCCTGGACAGGCCATGCCTCCTCCTCTAGCAGGGAATTAATTATCACCCCTCACCTTGCCTGGGTGTCTCGCCTACTTTGTGCTGCTGCTCGGCCCACTCCCCTGCCTTGTGCTGGGAAGCACCAGCTGGTGGATGATGCTAGGAGGCCACTGTAGGCAGCAGCAGGGCAGAACCAGTCTGGAGCCTGGGTCAGTTTCATGCAGAGGTATATGGGGACCCTAAAGCCCCCTGCCACTGGTCTCTCCGGGGCTTCTAGAAAGGACAGGGAAGAGCTAGCGAGCTGGGAGGTCCCTTTGGAGGGGCAGGAGCGAAGCTCTCTCACGGAGCAAGTATCTCTTTTAGGGACATTGAGCTCAGTGTGTAGATATGGGATTTACCAAGCCAGTGGATGAGCCTGTGCTGGGTGCTGCCTTCTGACTGCATCCTTCCCCCTCTCCTCTAGCCTGCGAGCTGGGATTTTACAAGTCAGCCCCTGGTGACCAACTGTGTGCAAAGTGCCCCCTGCACAGCTACTCAGAGAGCCGGGCTGCACAGGTGTGCCGCTGTGACAGCAGCTACTACCGGGCAGCACAAGATCCCCCATCTGCAGCCTGCACGCGTAAGTACCTGCCCATCTGCCTAAGACTGCCCACCCCAGCCTGCCCACCCACTTTCCACAGCACACAGGGAACAGAACCCGAATCAGCCTGACTACAGCAGCAGAGGGAGATTCCCATGCAAGTGGGAAGGGCCAGAAGGTCGGTGAGGGAGTATCTGTCTGTGGGACGAGAGGGAACCCTGACACTACACGGGTGAATGTGTTAGAAACATCAGGCTGGAGACCTGGCCCCAATAGAGTCAATGGGAGATTTGCCATGCTCTGTGTGTGTTTGTATGCGTGTCTGGGGCGCTCGCTGTGAGTGTACCTCGGGGTGTTTGTGTTGTCCTGGAGGCATGACTGCATTAGGATAAAGGTGTGTGTTTCAATCAGGATAGCTCACATGTCAAAGCTACAATGTGCCTTAACTCCACAAAGATTTTAAAGCATGTAACTATTGTGTTTTAAACCCGTCTTTTTCTTAGTGTAGATGGGACCTGTCTCTCTGCATGTGAATGCCATGGATTCATAGCTACATAGATTCCCAGGCCAGAAAGGACTATTGTGATCATCTAGTCTGATCTCTTGTATAACACAAACCAGAGAATTTCCCCAAGGTAATTCCTAGAGCAGATCTTTTTAAAAAACAAAACCCAATCTTGGTTTAAAAGTTATCAGGAATGGAGAATACACTGAGACCTTTGGTAAGCTGTTCCAATGCTTAATTACTCTCACCTTTTTTCCATTCTGATTTTGCCTAGAGTTAACTTCCAGCCATTGGATCATGTTAGAACTTTCTCTGCTAGACTGAAGAGCCTGTTATTAAATATTTATTCCCAGTGTAATTACTTGTAGACCGTTATCAAGTCACCCCTTAATGTTCTCTTTGTTAAGCTAAATAGATGGAGCTCTTTGAGTCTATCACTATAAGACAGGTTTTCTAATCCTCCAATCATTCTCATGGCTCTTGGAATCTTCTCCAATTTATCAACATCCTCCGTGAATTGTGGGCATCAGAACTGGACACAGGATTCCTGCAGCGGTCATGCCAATGCCAAACCAAGGGTAAAATCACCTCTCTGCTCCTACTCGAGATTCCCCCGTTTATGCATCCCAGGATAGCATGAGCCTTTTTGGCCACAGAGTCACACTGGGAGCTTGTGTTCAGCTGATTATCCATGCTGACCCTCAAATATTTTTCAGAGTCCCCCATTCTGCCAGTATGGCCTGCATTCTTTGTTCATAGATCTCTACGTTCACATTTCGTCATGTTAAAATGCATGTTGTTTGCTTGCATCCAGCTTACCAAGGGTTCTAGATTGCTCGATATTGGTGACCTGTCTTCATAATTATTTACCACTCTCTGGTTTTTTGTGTCATCTGCAAACTTTATCAGTGATGATTCTGTTTTGTTCCAGGTCACTGATAAAAATGTTTAAATAGCATAGAACCAAAAACAGATCATTGAGGGATTCAACTAGAAAAACTCCCACTCAGGGCTTGTCTACATTACCCGCTGGGTCGACGGGGTCGATTTATCGTGTCTAGTCTAGATGCGATAAATCGACCGCTGAGCAGTCTCCCGTAGACTCCGATACTCCACCAGGGCAAGAGGTGCAGGCGGAGTTGACGGGAAAGCGTCAGCTGTCGACTTACCACAGTGAAGACACCACGGTAAGTAGATCTAAGTACGTCGACTTCAGCTACGTTATTCACGTAGCTCAATTTACGTAACTTAGATCGATCCCCCCAGTGTAGACCAGGCCTTAGTGATGATTCCCCATTTACAATTACATTTTGAGAACTATCAGTTAGCCAGCTTTTAATCCATTTAATGTGTGCCATGTTAGTTTTTTAATCGAAGTATTAGCCAGGATGGGTAAGGAATGGTGTCGCTAGCCTCTGTTTGTCAGAGAGTGGAGATGGATGGCAGGGGAGAGATCACTAGATCATTACCTGTTAGGTTCACTCCCTCTGGGGCACCTGGCATTGGCCACTGTCAGTAGACAGGATACTGGGCTGGATGGACCTTTGGTCTGACCCAGTATGACCATTCTTATGTTCTTATACTTGTGCTAAAGCACTGAGAAAATTAGAACAAAAGCAGAGCTTGTGTTATAAATGATTTGGCCCTAGTACACTGTAAATAAGATAAGTTCATCTGTATATAAATTAGGGTTTCTAAAAACAAGAGAAATATAACTACAAACAAAAAATTAATCATATTAACCAAATTAAGTGATTTAAGGGTGAATCCCATAGATCGGAGACACCAGGAAATATCAGTGCACAGTGAAGAAACCCCCGCGCATCAGAAGAAGAAGGTAAAGTGCAGTATAAATAATAGACTGGTCAACTACACCTCAACCTACAGTATATGAACAATGAGTATGCAATCGACTAGAGAGACAATATAAAGATGGATCACTAGTCAGGCCAGGTCTAACTGTTATTTAAATTGTGTATTATTAAGCAAAGTGAGTTCATGCATGTACCTATAGTTTTAATCCTTTCTCAGTGAAATATGGTTAAATTTGGTTATTGTGTAAAAGCAAATATATCACTTTTGTATACTACTTTGTTAATTAATATAATAGTACCTTATCAGGAATGCACAAAACTCGAGGCCTGGGCAAAAGACTATTCCATAGTCCGGTAACTTTCAAAACAGTAGACTCCAAAATCTAGATGGAATTATTGGTTACATTTCAAGATTATCTGAATCTGGATATCTATTTGATTTGCAATGTGCATACATTGCTAAACTGTTTAATCAGACACAAAGAAAGTTAACAAACTAATTGCAGCAAGTGATATAAAGGCAAGGAAAAACCAGACTGGTAAAGAAACCATAACCGACTCATTAGGAAACGTTGAGGAAGGAAAATTGCCTGACCTCATTAGTGATGAACACCTACCTAGTATTGCCCTCAGTGTTTAACAAAAACTATGGCTAACCGGCAGCGTCATGTAGACAAATTCCCTTTAAGTACCAGTCGTAATTCGGGTTGAGTGACACAGTATCTTAATGGAGATATGTGTTGTTAAAACAACCTTGCTCAGTGCCTGGTTCCAGGTACATTTCTTTTTAGCTTCACTAACAATATTGGAGCCTGACACAGCAATATTTAATAAATTGGTTACTGGTCATTCAGTCGGTTATCTGGAAGACAGCATCTGCAAGAAACAATTGGCTCTCCGTCAACTAGCAGCGTATCATGCAGCCATGCAAACCTGAAAAGCACCTCACACAGCTTATTATGCCAGGGATGCTTTTGACATTTCAGCTCATGTGTGTGGTCACAATGGTTCAGCCTAGTATGAGACAGAGAAGCTAGCTGCGCCTGTCTCCGGCCCAGTAAAGCTTTCCAGCAGGTGCTAACCAGCAGGAAGGGTAACCTATAACATGGATGGACAGTACTGTGTAGTAACTAATTACAAGAAGTTTATACATGGAGGCCTCACTTATAAAGTCACTACTCCACATTTCTGTTTTACCCCTCATGTACATAGCGCTGTGGAACACACTATAATAATTCCTATCCCAGTTTTCAAAATGAATCCGAAGTGAGCCCAAATACTGGAATGAAGTTAAAATTTACCTACCAGTTTTAATGTGCTTATTAATCACTTTAAATTTAAAAACATTACTAGACGAAACCACACACATTCAGATTAACAGTGACATGCACAAGGCAGAACAAGCCTTGAATAACTTTTTATTCATGATGGGGATCTTAAAATACTGTTTTCCCACAGCTGGATAGAGGTTGCATTTAAGACTTTGCTTGTGTTACAAGGTGTATTAGTTTTAGCTGTGATAATTGTCTATTGCCACTTATGGAGTTTGTTAAAACACTTTAAATCACATATAAAGGCCCTCACCACTAATTCATACATTCATTTGGCAAAGATGTGGCCTTGACTATAACAATTATCAAGGCAATAAGTGGGGGGCCTGTTAAGTAATATATGCTGGCTAGCGTATAAATATATATCATATTAATAAAATGTATTATCTGCACCATACATATATGTATATTAGTGTGCACAGAGCAATAACATAAAGCACAAATATTGTAACAGTGATATAGCCCAAACCAGCCTATACAGTAATCCTGTTCACTTATGCTAAGTATCCCATAACTCCTTGCATTTGCTGAAGTAAGCATTTGGCAAAAGCAGACAGGAAACTTGTCAAAATCCAGAAACGTCAATTCGTTCTATGTCTTAGTCCCAGCTAGGGAAGTACCTTCACGGACCAGTACCTGGAAAGCTAGTATACAAAACAAAGCTAAGGAAGGAACAGAACAGCAAGTTAGGGAAGTGGGACAAACTGCTGGCTTAGGCTGTAGTGGCATGTAACTTGTAACATCATCATATAAATAATACCAGCTGGGATGTGTGACTTGGGGAGTGCACCTTCTGCGTGAGGTGAATGTAATATCGCTGCATAGGGCTGCTCTTTGGAGACTGGTATTTTATAGAGCCCTTTCCTGTACCAGATTAATAAACCTGACACACTGGTCATTTAGTCTCTTGAGTATGTTTCGTAATAAACCAACGTATTGTCAAGCAATTGACTGTGCAATTTATCAACAATCCTATTCTTGTCAGGTTCTCACACTGCATGTCACCTTCAGATCAGCCTGTACCTAGGATCTGTTATTTCCTTCACCCCACACACACACCCAGGGCATGGCACCCTCAGGTCAGCCTGTATCTAAGTTGTGTTATTTCCTCCCCCCCAAACACACACCCAGAGCATGTCAGTCATCCTCTAGTCAGCCAGTATCACTCTGTTCTCTCCCATGGATCATATCACCTTCTCTCGGCCTGCCCCCCCCAACCCCGAGCACAACACCCCACCAATCTTGATGAATCTCTGCTTCCTTTCCAGGGCCCCCCTCTGCTCCTGTGAACCTGGTCTCCAGTGTGAATGGCACCTTGGTGACACTGGAGTGGGCTCCGCCCCTGGACAAGGGGGGGCGCACTGATATCACGTATAACGTGGTCTGCAGACGCTGCACATGGGACCTGGGCCAGTGCGAGGCGTGCGGCAGCGGGATCCGCTTTGTTCCCCAGCAGATGAGCCTGGCGCAGGCTGCCCTCACCGTGGCCAACCTTATGGCCCACATGAACTACTCCTTCTGGGTGGAGGCTGTCAATGGCGTGTCCAACCTCAGCCTGGAGCCCAAGAGATTTGCCGTTGTCAACATCACCACGAACCAGGCAGGTAGGAGGAGCAGATACCCCCAGGAGGCTTGGCCCATGGCAACTGATGTGAACAGCTCCCCACTGGGTCCAGCTGGACCTTCTCCCAAGGGGGGTCAGCGTTTACCTAAAGGCCCCCCGAGGGATCTGAGTCAGCCCTGCTTTTCCTGCGCTCAGAAGGGGAATAAGCCACAGTCACTGTGTGTGGGGCCTGTGACAAATGCTGGCTTGTCATGGTAGCTCCTACTCAGGCATCTGTGAGAAATGGCCCTTGTGGCCTCAGCCGGTGTGGTACCGGCACTGGGGAGACGGAGCTGTCTGGGGCTCACCGCTGAACCACCATCTGCAGACACATGCTTTGAGCGAGCGGGGAATTAATCTTCTTCAGTTTGCTTTCAGCCCGTCACATTCTGCTTCATTGCCACGGCCTCAACACCCTGGCCGTTCAGCTGTGGCCTCACGCTGGGCTGCGCCGTTTCCACAGGAGGCCGGGGGCACACCGGACATTTGTTTATTGACAAGGAACACTAAGTGGAGCATGAACCCCCCGGCCTGCTCCTCACCTCCCTTCCCAAAGGACCATGCAAAAGTTCATGCTCCATCTAGTGCTCCTTTCCCATCTCACACAAGGGCCAGCAGCTAGCAGGTGCCTGTGTTGTTTGCTGGGGAAAGTCTCTCTCATGCATATCTCGTCTTTTCCAGTCCCTTGCTGAGAAACAGCCTCTTTCCGCAGGAAGCCGTTCCCCACTTTGGCTCAGAGCAGGACCTTGGGGCCCATCTCCAGTGCAGGGACTGGCTCTTCCAGCTGTGCTCCCCAGTTGGAAACAAGCACAGGGAGCATTACATGATGAGGAGCCTCAGGGCTTGCCTACACTGACAGCACTGCTGAAGTGCTTGGTGGAGATGCTACCTACGCCGACAGAGAGTTCCCATCGGCACAAGTACTGCACCTCCCTGAGGGAAGCCCTCCCATCTACATAGCCCCAGGGTTAGATCGGTACAACTACCTCGTTCAGAGATCCACACCCCCGAACGACATCGTTATACTGATGTACATGGGTAGTGTAAACCAGGGCTCATTCTGCTCTCCTGTACAAGTGTCAATTGGGAATAACTCCAGAGAAGTCAAAGGAGTTGCCTGGGTCAGCTCACAATAAGTGAGGGGAACAAGGCCTTTTATTGCAAACTGTCTCCTGCAGCTGCCCAGGCTCCCAACTGACCCCACCCCCGCCCCCCGGAGGACATCCGCCCTTCCCCTGCCCCTCCTGCCGGCCCTGCCCCAGTGGTATCACAGCCATGCTAAGGGGACAGGCACTAAATGCCTGCAATGGCTGGCTGCATAGACAGATATTGAATGCTCCCTAGTTAGCTTGTCTTGTAGAATGTGACACGCTGAACAGGTGCAGCTGGGAGCAGCAGAAACAGGCAGGCTGGAAAGAACAGAAGTTTAGCCGTGTGGCTGGAGGTGTTTAAAGGGACACTCAATGTAAAAGAGGCACCAACCTGCAAAGCGGAGAGCCGTGCTCAGTGCGATAGTCAATAGTCGTTCTCAGTCATCCCGACAGCTCCACCACTCAGAGCAGGGGGGCGGAGTCGGCTCCCATTTGAATGTGCAGAAATCAGAATCTCAGTGCTGTTTTTTAGGTCAGTTCATGTGAGCTGGGAGTGGATTCTCCCTCCTGCTCTGCACCCTGCGCTTTGACCTGCTGTTGGGAAGTGCAGTGTGTGTTGTTGCAGAGATTTCTCCTCCGGAGAGGGGCCAGCTGGGGACTGTGTCGGATAGACCATACTCCCTGGACTGGCTAGGCCCATTCAATCAATCTTTACTGAGCTCTCCGGGGAATCTCACCAATCCCTGGAGTTCAGGAGTGCCAGGGATTGCTGTGGAGTGCGGAGCCTCAGTGCTCTCTCTGCCCATAGGGATTGCTTTAACTTGTATTCCCTTCTGTTGTGCCCAGCAGGGCTTTCTGGGCCTGGGTCACCTTCCCACTGGCCTCTGTCTTCGCTAGGGATTCTGACCTTGCATCGCTTCCAGTTAGTTCATATGGTCACATGGGCCAGTCTGGATGCTCCCTGAATGTTTGTTCCGGGTCAGTGTTCCCCGAGGCCTGTCTACACATAGTTTCTGTGCTGTTTTAACTACACTTTGTTCTAACCCAATCCAGTGGTAGCGGCACAAAAGCTGGGAGTTGGGCAGCTCATAGGCTGATCCCTAGCGTCACCCTTGTGGCCAGGAAGAAACATGTGGGGAGTGTCCCCAGGAGCTTTGACAAAGGCATTATCTGCACAGATGCAATCTTTGTGTGTGCATTAGAGCAAGAGGCACCAAGCAGCCCTGTCGAAACATGCGAAATATACTGCAGCCCAGCAGACTGTGGCTAGTTGAGGCCCTGTACACACCACCTGGGCTTGACCTCCCTTAGCTGCAGTGCGGTAAAAACAACAGCACCTTGTCTGCACAGGAACGGGGCAGCCAGTGCTACCTGGAGTTACCATTTCCATGCCCAAACACTACAGGCCCCATCTTCTCCTGTATTCTGCCTCCAGCAGGGGCTGCAAGTTGAGGCTTTAGAAAATAGCAAGACCCTTTCCTTGTAATAAACCAGCCAGTTGTGCAATGCTATAGGTGGGTGAACTATCCCTTCCTGGCCCCCACTCGGAGCCTGCACAGTTACAGTGTTAATGCTGATCATCATGCAGTTCTCTGGCCCTTTTATCTGTCTGCTGAAAGCCTGAGGCAGGGAATCCCACAGGCAGGTCCAGGGAGGCAAGAAAGTTTCCCTTTGTTTGATCTCAGTCTGCCAGCCTTTATAGTGATGCCATGGGACAGTGCTTGTTGGGGGCACAGGCCATAAGGCGGCCAGACCTCTTGGGTAGCCAGTGTTATGATGTATCCTGGTCCATAGCTAAAACACGAATGCAGCTCCCCTGCAGCTGCACACCACAGCACTGAGGGGGTGTATGTGTAATGTTACTGCCCACCCCCCCCACACCAGAAAACTGGAATATTCCATTATGATTACCGATCCTCCCACCTGGCACACCAATAGGGCATTCCATTATTGCTGCCCCCAAAAATGGCATATTCTATTGCTAACCACCCATCCACCCAACAAAACAATGGGGTATTCCATTATTGTTGCCCCCCACCAACTGAAAAAATGGAATATTCCATTATCGCTCTTCTAATAACCCAGCATAACCAGGGGTAGAGCGTTATCATTGTTCCCAGGCACCCACTGTAACACATTGTCTCTTGATCCTTGTGCAAGCCTCTCCTCCGGGAGAAGATTCCTGTGAGCGGGGGGCCCCGTAATCTAGCCGGCCAAGGCACAGCAAGGTCCGGCATCTGGAAGGTGAAGCGAGATACATTAAAAGTGGAAATGGGTTAATTAACCACGGGAACAGCTTGCCTAGGGATGTGGTGGATTCTCTGTCATTTGGGGTCTTTAGATCGAGAGTGGGCATCTCTTATCTCAGTGCTCTGGGCTGGATGGGGTCTCTGGCCTGGGCTATCGAGGTCAGACTCGATAATCAGAACGGTCCATCCACCCACAATGACACTGGAGTCTTTCATTGGTACCCTCTCTCCTTGTGACAGTGGCATGTTCCATTGTGCCTCCCTACATCCATCCACAATGATGGAGTGAAAAGATAGGCAGCAGCAAGGAGTGTGCCTGGGGCCCGAGGATGCCAGCTGTGCAGGTGGGGGGCTCTTCCTGCCCCTGGCACATAGCCTGGCCTGGCTGATGATTAGCTAGACAGACTCTTCTGCACTCTGGTGCCGTGGGCTGGCAAGGGTGTAACTGAGGCCCCATTGACAAGAAAGGTTTGTGAATCTGCTCTACCTTTGTGAACCCAAAACAGAGAGAGCAGCACCCACGGCCTGGGACAGCAGGAGGTTGCTGCCCCTCCTTGCTAGGGAACAGAATGAAGTTCTGGGACAGATTGTGCTTTAGTGTGGGGCAGTCAGACGGGTCAGTGCTGTGCCGGGGCCCTGGGCAACTGGACAGCGAGGTCCTGCTCTCGGGGAAGGTGCTAGACAGCTGGGCTGCCCTCTGAGCGTGTGCCTAGAGACCCCAAGATTGGGGCAATGGCTGGACTCCGAACAGGCTCTGGAAGTTCCAGAGATCCAGGGATCCAGATGCTTGGATTCCCAGGCTGCAGCATGGCTCGATCTGTCACTGGAGACAAGTCCACTTTCTGATGTTCTGTCGTCTTCATTCTCAGCCCCGTCCCAGGTGGTGGTGCTTCGCCAGGAGAACACGGGTCAGAACAGCGTCACGCTGCTGTGGCATGAGCCAGACCAACCCAACGGCATCATCCTGGAGTACGAGGTCAAGTACTACGAGAAGGTAACAGCAATTTGCTGGCCCAGCCCCGCAGACTGGCCATGGTGCATTAAGCCAGGGTTATAGTTTAGGCTACTGTTTGCATGGTGTAATTACTGTTAACAGCCAGACACATAGAGAGAGTGACTTCCAGGCTCCTCCCCAGGCCCTGCGCTCTCTCAGTGAGATCTTTGCCTTGCTCTCCAACAGGACAAGGAAATGCAGAGTTACTCCACTCTAAAATCCAAAGGCACAAGTGCGACTGTCTCTGGGCTCAAGCCTGCAACGCGCTACATCTTCCAGGTTCGGGCCCGGACCTCTGCCGGCTGTGGGAGGTTCAGCCAGATGGTGGAGGTGGAGACTGGGAAAGCAAGTGAGTGCACGAGAGGATGAGGTCGGGGAGAGAGCGGAAGTGTGTGCCTGGGCACGAGGGTTAAAGTGCACACCCAGACGCACAGCACTTGGTCAGGGGGCTGTTTGCTTTTGACTTCGGCCGGAGTGGGATCCGCTGCACAGTCAGTCGGTGGCTGAAGGGAGAGGAGTAAGGGAACGGGGAGGTGAGGGCTGAGTCAGAAGGGAGCGGTGGTTCTGCTGACCTGGAAGCCAGGCTGGGAGTGCCAGGCACTGATGTTGGTGCAGCAGCTGGCATCTGGGTAGAGGGGTTTGCTTGGGGGATTATGAGCAGCTGGAAATGGATAGTGGCACATGATAGTGTAAGCAGGTGTGAGATGGGGAGGGAAAGCTTGGGGGGCATGGGCCTGGGACACTACACTGCAGACTAGGAGAAAGGCAGAAGAGACCTCATTGGGTCTGCCTTCCCTGCAGAGCTAGCCCAGCTCTTAGCTGGGCGTTGCTTCGAACCCTGCCCACCATCCGCACACAAACCCCTCTGACCTTCGGGTGGCCACTGACACATCCCAAGAATACAGGACTTCCCCCCTCCCCTGCCTGCATCCACCTGCCCATCTGTGTGGGCCCTGGCTGAGTCACTCTGCACGGAGATGCTGCCCCCACCCCTGTTCCCACCAGTGTCCTCCTGTATCCACAGTTTCTTCCTCTCTCCTCTCATTTTCCCTGGACAAAGTCATGTGTGGTGCTGCGTCTCTCCCGGACAGGGCCAGTGCTCCACAAAACCAGGACTATCTGGCTTCAAATCGGACGAGTGGCCTCCCGAAGTGTGATTGCTCTTTGCAGTGAGGATGCAGGTGAAATCACTGCGGTGTGACATCCTCCAGGGCTTTCCCACAATCCTGCTGTGTGCCCAGAAGGATAGACAAGTACTCCCACAATGCACTGGGAAAGACTCACAGAGCGTCCCAATTTACTGCAGCACAAAGAACCACGGGACGTGCCCCCAGAAATCCTAGCGACCTGGTGAGAGCATGGGAACCCGGGCAGGGCTTTGCAATGCTTGCTGCTCCCTGCAGGAATTGCCGAGTCGCTCTGTGGGGAGGAGTGACACTGCAACTGTCAGACAGAGGGAACAATTCTCCCAGGGCTCCTCGCGCCCTGAGAAATGCCATTGCAATGATTAGCGCAAGGAAGTGGCAGCCAGCACTGCCGGGTTCTGCACTTACCTTTGCCACACGTTTGCTGTGCCACACTGCCCAGTCTAGGTCCATGCCTCAGTTTCCCCATCTGCAAAGAGGTCCCTACATAGGGGGTCAGGAAGATTAATTCCTTTCCCATCAAGATCCTCAGTGGAAGGTCTGGCGATGGGGCAGAGTGTTATATATTATGGAATGTAGGTTTACAGAGGCTGGGTTAGTGGGTGCCTCACACCAAGCACATGCCCCTTGAGTTCCCCTTCTGTGATGTTTCTCTTCCAGTAGCTCTCAGATATGACACCATGACAATCATCTGGATCTGCCTGACCCTGATAACTGGCCTTGTAATCCTGCTGGTGGTTCTGATCTGCAAGAAGAGGTAGGAGACCCGCAGAGGTTACTGCATGCTGAACTCAAAGACACTTCATGTTGGCTCCCCCTAGAGCTAGGGCAAGAGGCTGCCTTAGCGCCACACCTGGGGATTCTGTTCGGTCTGCCTGACAGGGAGTGGAGCATCGTTGAGAGCAGCGGTGGTGGAGACAGAATGGCAGGGAGCAGGAAGCAAACCAAGGAAATGATCTAAGAGACCAGAGTGGTCCTGGGGAGAGTTAGATCAGATAGACAAGAACAGGGCTCCTGGTCACCTCAGGAGTGTGACACAGGAGAAGGGGGACCTGGAGCTGATCTGAAATAGGCCTGTTGGGAAAGCAATAGTCTGGTAGCACCTTGCTAGTACCGGGTTTTAGTGTCAGTATAAAGCAGGGATAGTCAGTCAACAGGCAGACCACGGGCCAAATCCGGACCACTAAGCCAAATCTGGACCGCCAGGCACTTTTGAACATTCCCTGAAATCTTTTCATTTATTTATTATCATTATTGGCTTGTTTATTACTTTCTCTAGAACCTGGACTGTGACTATACCTTGGCCAAGACATTTGGACCTTGACAAAAAATAATTGACTACGCCTGGTGTAAGGTTTTTTTTGTGGATTCTGAGTCTCAAGATCCTAAGTTCAAAGAAACTGCCTGATGATACCTTGTCACTATTGAGCATTTTGAAATATGAGCCAGGTGGCAGTGAAAACATTTTCATTGAAGTTCAAATATTTTTAATGAAAACTGCACACTAATGTTTGGTGATGGAGCTAGGAGGTACATATGTGATGTCTGTATTAGAGTTTGTACTAGCTGTGTACCTTTCTAGCAAACGCCCTCCTCCCCCAAACTGAGACTCAAGGTATTTTCTTCCTGTACTCTCTGAGCATGCTCACAACAAATTCTTACATCTTCACTCATGCGAATTAATTTTCAAATACTGGACAATTATAGACATTAATCAATTATAAACCAAACACTCACCACACACCAAACACAATACAGGAGATCCACACTGGCAAAATGAAGTCGAGGATTGCTGCAGATGTAATATACAGAGAAGCCATAAGTAAGAAGCTAGACCTGTGCATTGATCCCTTAAATGCCACTAGGCTCTCAGAGGCATTAGTAAATATTGACAGTGGTAGAGTGGCACAACCATCAATGTAGACAACTCACTTAGAGCTGGAATTTTCCAAATGCGTGAATTTGAACATTGCTGGCCCTCCCTCAGGTTCTGTGACACAATACCAAGGAGAGCAGAGACGCTGGCAGTGTGAAAAGCATGCACAGGTTGGGCCAACAAAGATATTTGACACTGAGCTTATCTATGGAAGAGTGATAGGCCTACAAGCAAGTTCATGAGAGGTTGACATCAAGAATATTTTGACAGGTGATTGGTTCCTGTACCGACATCAGCGTTCGCTGCCTCTGGTGACAAGATTGCCGAGGCTAAATCTAAGCTAAAGAAGCAGCTGCAGACAGAGGTGTCAGCTAGACATCCTTCCTAAGAAGTCCCCTGCACAGTCACTGACAGTTCTGCCGTACACTTGCCAGCACGTGGTATCATCAAGGGCTTTGTGACAAATTTCAGAATCTATACTGAACACGAGCTAGCAGCAGGTGATGTATACTTTGTCTCGGACACGTGCAAATCCTTCAGCACAGTGAGAGTCACAAAATCGAGCACAGCTACAGAAGCATCATTTAAGGACAAATGCATAGGTACCTCCGCAGAAAGTTGTCTTGACAGTTAATGAAAATAAAGAGTTTGTTTGACATCATTTGTGCAGAATTATTAAAGGCAGAGAAAACACCTGAGCTGAAATAAACCAGCGGGGTGTGGAGGTCAACAGAGGAGATATGGTCACCTCGCATGAGGAAGCAAAGAACATCCTCAGACATCAAACAGTGATGGTTGCAAAAGAGAAAGTGGTGGAAAAGTCGGTATTATCAGATGACATTGATGTATTTCTCTTACTCTTGCATCATTACCTTGAACAGAGCCTAACATATTTAGTGATTATGGAACCCAGAGTCCAAGAGAGAGCTGTAATAGACATCCGTGCTACTGCAGAGCAGCACCGGAACATTGCACCAGGCCTGTGCGCTGTCCGTGCGCTCAGGCTGTGATACAGTAGCTTCCTATTTTGGCCTCATCAGAATGACTCTGTTGAAAATTCTGCGAGCTGGGTCCTCCCTCTCTCTGCTGGGTGACACCAATGCCACAGTGCCTGCTGACGCTGGATAGGCACCCAATTCCTGGCTGTATGCTACAAACAATCAAACTGGGCCCCATGTTAGAAGCATGGCAGAAATCATGGGCAGGGAAAATTGGCAAAGGTACCATATCAAAACCAAAGCTCGGCTCCTTACCACCACCAAGCGAAGCACTTATAGGAAATGTCAAATGAGGACATATTCAGGTGCTTTGGATCTAGCTGCCCCACCGCTGGATCCACTGCAGTATGGATGGATGGATACGCGATGATAGTTCCAAGTCTCCATTTTCAAAAACTGTACCAGACAATGGCGCACAGATATTTTGAAGTTAATCGAGGGTAATGGACCTTGTAATCTATGAGCCAGATTGCCAGGAACCATATTCTGAACATGCTCTGGAGGTGTGGAGTGCGTAGTGACCTGACAAAATCAGCATTTGCAGATGAAAACAGGGATGACAAGTAGTGACCTGTATTACTCATGTTGGGACACTCCGCTGTTGTTGGAATGAGACAGAACACCAGTAATCATTTATAATGTCTCCATAATGAAGTATTTGGTTACAATTATTATTATATTTACCATTTTGCTGAATAGACACGTTTATGGTGTCTATAGTCCAGCCCTCTGTGGAGAAAGAAGTGGTTCGGGACTATTTAGAAAAGCTGGACGAGCACAAGTCCATGGGGCCGGATGCGCTGCATCCAAGAGTGCTAAAGGAGTTGGCGGATGTGATTGCAGAGCCATTGGCCATTATCTTTGAAAACTCATGGCGATCGGGGAAAGTCCCGGACGACTGGAAAAAGGCTAATGTAGTGCCCATTTTTTAAAAAAGAGAAGAAGGAGGATCCTGGGAACTACAGGCTAGTCAGCCTCACCTCAGTCCCTGGAAAAATCATGGAGCAGGTCCTCAAGGAATCAATTTTGAAGCACTTAGAGGAGAGGAAAGTGATCAGGAACAGTCAGCATAGATTCACCAAGGGCAAGTCATGTTTGACTAATCTAATTGCTTTCTATGACGAGATAACTGACTCTGTGGATGAAGGGAAAGCAGTGGACGTGTTGTTCCTTGACTTCAGCAAAGTTTTGACACGGTCTCCCACAGTATTCTTGCCAGCAAGTTAAAGAAGTATGGGCTGGATGAGTGGACTATAAGGTGGGTAGAAAGCTGGCTAGATTGTCAGGCTCAACGGGTAGTGATCAGTGGCTCCACGTCTAGTTGGCAGCCGGTATCAAGTGGAGTGCCCCAAGGGTCGGTCCTCAGGCAGGTTCTGTTCAGTATCTTCATTAATGATCTGGAGGATGATGTGGATTGCACCCTCAGCAAGTTTGCAGATGACACTAAACTGGGAGGAGAGGTAGATACGCTGGAGGGTAGGGATAGGATACAGAGGGACCTAGACAAATTCGATGACAGAACAAGGAGTAATGGTTTCAAGTTGCAGTGGGGGAGGTTTAGGTTGGATATTAGGAAAAACTTTTTCACTAGGAGGGTGGTGAAACACTGGAATGCATTACCTAGGGAGGTGGTGGAATCTCCTTCCTTAGATATTTTTAAGGTCAGGCTTGGCAAAGCCCTGGCTGGGATGATTTAGTTGGGGATTGAGCAGGTTGCACAGCAGAGCCAAGAGGCCAGTGAAGAAGCTTGGCAACATGTGACCTCCAGAAGAAGAAGGGGGAATGTCCGGGTTCCAGCAATGCGGACACAGGTAACTAACCGCTTTCATGTTCTCTCCACAGGTACCATTGCGGAGAGTGGACCAGATGATACGTCTGGGGGGAGAAAGCAGAAGGAGACTCCGCTGGTTGGAAGGCATGAGATGCACTGTCCTGAGATGGGGGGTTCCACGACCACCACTCCCAAGAGAAGGAGGCGGGTGGTGGTGGTCGGGGACTCTCTCCTCCGGGGGACTGAGTCATCTATCTGCCGCCCTGACCGGGAAAACCTAGAAGTCTGCTGCTTGCTGGGGGCTAAGATTCGCGATGTGACGGAGAGACTGCTGAGACTCATCAAGCCCTTGGATCGCTACCCCTTCCTGCTTCTCCACGTGGGCACCAATGATACTGCCAAGAATGACATTGAGCGGATCACTGCGGACTACGTGGCCCTGGGAAGAAGGATAAGGAGTTTGAGGCGCAAGTGGTGTTCTCGTCCATTCTCCCTGTGGAAGGAAAAAGCCTGGGTAGGGACCGTCGAATCATGGAAGTCAACGAATGGCTACGCAGGTGGTGTCGGAGAGAAGGCTTTGGATTCTTTGACCATGGGATGGTCTTCCATGAAGAAGTAGTGCTGGGCAGAGACGGGCTCCACCTTACGAAGAGAGGGAAGAGCATCTTTGCGAGCAGGCTGGCTAACCTAGTGAGGAGGGCTTTAAACTAGGTTCACCGGGGGAAGGAGACCAAAGCCCTGAGGTAAGTGGGAAAGCGGGATACCAGGAGGAAGCACAGGCAGGAATGTCTGTGAGGGGAGGGCTCCTGCCTCATACTGAGAATGAGGGGCGATCAGCAGGTTATCTCAAGTGCTTATATACGAATGCACAAAGCCTTGGAAACAAGCAGGGAGAACTGGAGGTCCTGGTGATGTCAAGGAATTATGACGTGATTGGAATAACAGAGACTTGGTGGGATAACTCACATGACTGGAGTACTGTCATGGATGGTTATAAACTGTTCAGGAAGGACAGGCAGGGCAGAAAAGGTGGGGGAGTAGCACTGTATGTAAGGGAGCAGTATGACTGCTCAGAGTTCTGGTATGAAACTGCAGAAAAACCTGAGTGTCTCTGGATTAAGTTTAGAAATGTGAGCAACAAGAGTGATGTAGTGGTGGGAGTCTGCTATAGACCACCGGACCAGGGGGATGAGGTGGATGAGGCTTTCTTCCGGCAGCTCGCAGAAGCTACTAGATCACACGCCCTGGTTCTCATGGGTGACTTTAATTTTCCTGATATCTGCTGGGAGAGCAATACTGCGGTGCATAGACAATCCAGGAAGTTTTTGGAAAGCATAGGGGACAATTTCCTGGTGCGAGTGCTAGAGGAGCCAACTAGGGGGGGAGCTTTTCTTGACCTGCTGCTCACAAACCGGGAAGAATTAGTAGGGGAAGCAAAAGTGGATGGGAATCTGGGAGGCAGTGACCATGAGTTGGTTGAGTTCAGGATTCTGACACAGGGAAGAAAGGTAAGCAGCAGGATACGGACCCTGGACTTCAGAAAAGCAGACTTCGACTCCCTCAGGGAACGGATGGCTAGGATCCCCTGGGGGACTAAAATGAAGGGGAAAGGAGTCCAGGAGAGCTGGCTGTATTTCAAGGAATCCCTGTTGAGGTTACAGGGACAAACCATCCCAATGTGTCGAAAGAATAGTAAATATGGCAGGCGACCAGCTTGGCTTAATGGTGAAATCCTAGCGGATCTTAAACATAAAAAAGAAGCTTACAAGAAGTGGAAGGTTGGACATATGACCAGGGAAGAGTATAAAAATATTGCTCGGGCATGTAGGAATGAAATCAGGAGGGCCAAATCGCACCTGGAGCAGCAGCTAGCGAGAGCTGTCAGGAGTAACAAGAAGAGTTTCTACAGGTATGTTGGCAACAAGAAGAAAGCCAAGGAAAGTGTGGGCCCCTTAATGAATGAGGGAGGCAACCTAGTGACAGAGGATGTGGAAAAAGCTAATGTACTCAATGCTTTTTTTGCCTCTCTCTTCACTAACAAGGTCAGCTCCCAGACTGCTGCGCTGGGCATCACAACATGGGGAATAGATGGCCAGCCCTCTGTGGAGAAAGAGGTGGTTAGGGACTATTTAGAAAAGCTGGACGAGCACAAGTCCATGGGGCCGGACGAGTTGCATCCGAGAGTGCTAAAGGAATTGGCGGCTATGATTGCAGAGCCATTGGCCATTATCTTTGAAAACTCATGGCGAACGGGGGAAGTCCCGGATAACTGGAAAAAGGCTAATGTAGTGCCAATCTTTAAAAAAGGGAAGAAGGAGGATCCTGGGAACTACAGGCCAGTCAGCCTCACCTCAGTCCCCGGAAAAATCATGGAGCAGGTCCTCAAAGAATCAATCCTGAAGCACTTAGAGGAGAGGAAAGTGATCAGGAACAGTCAGCATGAATTCACCAAGGGAAGGTCATGCCTGACTAATCTAATCGCCTTCTATGATGAGATTACCGGTTCTGTGGATGAAGGGAAAGCAGTGGATGTATTGTTTCTTGACTTTAGCAAAGCTTTCGACACGGTCTCCAACAGTATTCTTGTCAGCAAGTTAAAGAAGTATGGGCTGGATGAATGCACTATAAGGTGGGTAGAAAGTTGGCTAGATTGTCGGGCTCAACGGGTAGTGATCAATGGCTCCATGTCTAGTTGGCAGCCGGTGTCAAGTGGAGTGCCCCAGGGGTCGGTCCTGGGACCGGTTTTGTTCAATATCTTCCTAAATGATCTGGAGGATGGTGTGGATTGCACCCTCAGCAAATTTGCGGATGATACGAAACTGGGAGGAGTGGTAGATACGCTGGAGGGCAGGGATAGGATACAGAGGGACCTAGACAAATTGGAGGATTGGGCCAAAAGAAATCTGATGAGGTTCAATAAGGATAAGTGCAGGGTCCTGCACTTAGGACGGAAGAACCCAATGCACAGCTACAGATTAGGGACTGAATGGCTAGGCAGCAGTTCTGCGGAAAAGGACCTAGGGGTGGCAGTGGACGAGAAGCTGGATATGAGTCAGCAGTGTGCCCTTGTTGCCAAGAAGGCCAATGACATTTTGGGATGTATAAGTAGGGGCATAGCGAGCAGATCGAGGGACGTGATCGTCCCCCTCTATTCGACATTGGTGAGGCCTCATCTGGAGTACTGTGTCCAGTTTTGGGCCCCACACTACAAGAAGGATGTGGATAAATTGGAGAGAGTCCAGCGAAGGGCAACAAAAATGATTAGGGGTCTGGAACACATGACTTATGAGGAGAGGCTGAGGGAACTGGGATTGTTTAGTCTATGGAAGAGAAGAATGAGGGGGGATTTGATAGCTGTTTTCAACTACCTGAGAGGTGGTTCCAGAGAGGATGGTTCTAGACTATTCTCAGTGGTAGAAGAGGACAGGACAAGGAGTAATGGTCTCAAGTTGCAGTGGGGCAGGTTTAGGTTGGATATTAGGAAAAACTTTTTCACTAGGAGGGTGGTAAAACACTGGAATGCGTTACCTAGGGAGGTGGTAGAATCTCCTTCCTTAGAAGTTTTTAAGGTCAGGCTTGACAAAGCCCTGGCTGGGATGATTTAATTGGGGATTGATCCTGCTTTGAGCAGGGGGTTGGACTAGATGACCTCCTGAGGTCCCTTCTAACCCTGATATTCTATGATTCTATGATTGGTCCTGCTTTGAGCAGGGGATTGGACTAGATGACTTCCTGAGGTCCCTTCCAACCCTGATATTCTATGATTCTATGATTTGTTGAATATTTTTCACATAATAAAAAGTGGTCACTATCTCAAATGACAATTAAGATCCATGCTATACCGCCAGCCCTCCACCTCATGTGCCCTATTATTCAAATATGTGTTGTTATTGACTGATATTGCAAATGTTAAATACATGGATTTCATATATTAGGACTCTGCTGCTTTCATATATTAGGATTTTGTCTGCTCCAAATCATGTGAAATCCTGCTGATTATGGGAGGGCTGGCAAGGGTGGGATGAAATGCTGATGTTTCAAAATGCTCAACAGTGACAGTGCCACTAGGCAGTTTTGTGTAACTTGTGGTCTAGAGATACGGAAGCCACAAAAACACCTTTTCTGGACCCTAAATCGAGGTTGACCAGAGGGGCTGCCAGACTGCGATGGGGCTACAGGTCACGTGCAGCGGACAAACTCAGAGCAGGGAAGAGCAGATTATCATTGTGAGATGGGGGGATGGATGGACTGGTGTTCTCTGAGCTGGTTGCTGTTGAACCGTGGACGTGGTACACAGGATATCCTGGTCTGGGCAAACTGAAAGCTGGAGGTGGGGGGTGAACATCAGCAGTGCAGCTGTTGTGTGCCCTGCTGTCAGTGGGGGACGGGGTGCAGCAGTCGCAGTCAGCTCCAGCTCAGCTTCTGGGTGAATCTCTGGTACTGCGCCTTGCTCACTTGCAGCCCTTCCCAGGAACCCGCGCCTGGGTGTATGTGAGATGGGAGGCAAAACTGATGGATCAGGAGTCTTCCCTCTGCCTCTTCTGTCTCCATGGCAGGCACTGTGGTTACAGCAAGGCTTTCCAGGATTCAGATGAGGAGAAGATGCACTATCAGAATGGCCAGGGTAGGTAGATGGAGATGTGTCTGGGGTCAGCTGTTCTCTGCCTCTCAGCAGGAGCTGAGTTTTGGGCCAGCTACTTTCTTTGTCCCTCTGGGTATCTGCACCCTTGGGCTGGTCTCGAGAGGTCTGTGTTCTGAAGGGGGAATTTGGCTTTCCCTGGAGTTGGGTGCCAGAGAGCAGGTCCCCACTGACTGGGGCATCTCTCCTCTGTATGTGGCCCTAAGGATTCCTGCCGCCTCTCTGGCTCCCAGGCGGCATTGCTGTTTGCTGTTGGAATGACCTCGCTTTTTATTTCCCCACTGAACTCTAACAGTGAAGTTCCCTGAGTCAAAGTTCTACGTGGACCCACACACGTACGAGGACCCCTGCCAAGCTGTGCACGAGTTCACACGAGAGATCGAGGCCTCAAGGATTAAAATTGAGAAAGTCATTGGGTCCGGTGAGTACCCTGGCTCTGCGCGTTTCACACCCTTAGAACTTCCTTCAGAAACCCATTTCTTCCCATGGGCTATGGTGCTAACGTTTGTGCAGTACTCTGGAGACGCAAGGGGCTAAATAAATACAGCTCGTGCTGAGTGTTATGATGATCCTCAGTGAGGGTTTAAGCCATTCCATAGCTTTCTGAGCACAAAAAGCATGTGCAGAATTTTTTAATGTATGAAATGAACCATCCCGAGCCAGATGCTCAGCTGGTGTTAATCGGTGTAGCTCAGCTGCAGCCAATGGAAGGACACCGACTTGCGCCAGCTGAAGGTCTGGCTGTCCATGCACAGGTGTCTCCTATGCTGCTACCTTGAATTCCACCCCCAAAGTTCATGTCCAGGCTGAGAAGATGCTGGAGCCATTTCAGCAAAAATGTTGATTTTTTTCTGAAAAGTGATATCTGCTGAGAATAGGGGGTTGGAAGGCAAGCGCACAAGAGAGAGGATGAGCGAGCCAGCTGTCAGCTGCTGGTGACACCCATGGTATCCAATGGCTGCACAGAGTCTGAGTACCTTGGCAATTGCACAGAACCAGCCAGGATACGAGAGCTCAGAGCTTCCAGGGACCCCAGGCTGGGAGGTGTCAGGAATTCTCACTAAACCAGCCCTCCTCTTGCTTTTCACCTGGCTTTGTACCCACATTGTTTTGAGGGAAGTTGGAAATCCCATAATAGGACGTGCTTAGCACACCTCATCATTGCTATGCAAGCACAAAGGTGGGTAAGAGTCTTTATGCCTCTGAGGCACAGAGCCAGGCAATAATTCCTTATGGTGAGTGCGTGGTAGGAAGTAGAACCCAGGAGTCCTGACTCCCTAAGCACTGGACCATGCTGCATCTTTTTATCAGCTCTAGAAAACAGGCCCCTATCTGTTGGCTCTGGACATCCATTTAGCCTTAGTGGCTGAAGGAGTGCTGATTTGGTGAGCTGCCAGGGAGCTGCAGTGAATTGAGAAGCTGAGCCCTTTCCCTTGTCTTTTCTTGCTTTGCAGGAGAATCTGGGGAAGTGTGTTATGGCCACCTGAATGTGCCAGGGAAGAGGGAGCTTCCCGTGGCCATCAAGGCTTTGAAAGCAGGTTACACAGAGAAGCAGAGACGAGACTTCCTGAGCGAGGCCAGCATCATGGCGCAGTTCGACCACCCCAATGTTATCCACCTGGAGGGTGTGGTCACCAGGAGTACGTGGCTGGGTGCAACAGATTACAGAGGGCAGTCACATAGTCAGTGCAGGACCACTGGGACAAAGGGGAAGCTGATCTCACAGCCAGAGCCCTCAGGAAGTGCTTTCCTCTCCCAAGCCTGGCAGAGACCCCCGTTCAATCAGGTCCCCAGGGACTGGCCAGCTGTTGCACAATGTATATCTCACTAATGGGGCCTTGCACTTTGCTAGCCCCTTTCATCCCCAGGGATCCCCAGTAAAACAAACCAAAATGCAAACTCTTCTGTGCCGAGATCCCTCTGTTCACCATCGAAATGCAGCCACCCGTGGGGTGAAATGCGGCAGCTGCGTGACTGACTATTGCAATGCTACCGGAGAGTGTGGGACAGGAATGGAGGCTCCTGTATCCAGTGGGAACTACAGAGGGAATTAGGAAGGTGGGGCACAGAGGGCCAATATGAAATGTGTCCCGAACATGGGGGTAAACATGTCATGGGTGGGAGCTCCCACCAGTTCCCAACAGGCAGGTGCTACATTAGAGACAACTGGTAGGCTTGGCACCCGTTGGCAGGCCTACCAAAGAGACATGTTCCTAGAGGGCCCCTGCTGAAGGGCTGGGTGGGCACTGGCAGGTGGCAATGTGAGGGCGAAGCTTGTCCTGACACTGCCCTCACTATACCTGCTCTGAGGGCTTCATTGTCTGGGGCTGCACATACAGCACCGAATTCTTGGGAGCTGATAATAAAGTGCCTTTGGATTGCCACTCGCCAGGAGGCTCAGAATGAAGTCCTACCGTGAGCCGGGGTCTCTGCTGCTAGATTCAGGCTCTAGAGTCTAGGAGCCGGCTCCTCAGCCCAGCAGCATTCTCTCCTTTTGACATTCCCGATTAGCATCTTGAGAGGGAGACAGCTTGTCACTCGCAGGGCTGGTGCTCTTCTCCTTTCCCTTCTAATGCCATTAGCGAAATGAAGTGTTTATTCCTGGCTGCAGCTCAAACCACTGGTGGGAGAATGCTGTTAGTTGGGGCTTTTCCAACCATTCGTTTGAGGGAGGTGAAATGGGATGCCTGACAGGGTCCTTTGTAACATCACATGTGGTGGCTCCCCTCACTCCACTCCGCTCTGCACCCCAATGCCAGAGATCGGGGTTATTGGATTAGGAGAAGCACTACCCATTAGCATTCATTTTAAAGGCCGTATCGTATTGAATTGTAATGTAATGTGAAGTCTTAGTTTTAAAAGGCACATTGAAATGCAAAGCATTATGGTAATGGGATGCAAATTTCATTTAGACAATGAAACTGACTTAACAACAACAATGGCACCTGTAGAGAGACTGCGAGGTGGATGCGTGAATGCGAGTAGGATGCGTTCGTGCAAGTAGGGTGCGTAAGTGTGAGTAGGATGTGTGTGTGCGAGTAGGATGTGTGAGTGTGAGTTGGATGCATTCATGCGAGTAGGATGCTTTCGTGCGAGTAGGATGTGTGAGTGCGAGTTGGATGTGTGAATCCGAGTAGGATGTGTTAGTGCTATATTCACACACTGGTGTGGTTCACATGCGTCACCAGAATGGGACCTCACCACCTCTTTGCAGGGCTGTGGGAACAGCTTGGTTGTCCCTGTGACCCTGGATTTGCTTCCCTCCCTGCACTGGGCAGGCACCAGGGCTCCCAGAGGAAGGTGACTTTTCTATTAACTTGACCTCTCTTGTCTCCTGCAGGCAAATTAGTAATGATTGTAACGGAATACATGGAGAATGGCTCACTAGATTCCTTTCTCCGGGTAATCAGCTCCTCTGTATTTTTATTCATTGCACATTCCTCAGGGCTGAGTGGCTGATGAGGGAGAAGAACAGGCTGATCCACACACTGCAGTCTCATGACCATGGTGACCGCTGAGTAAAAGCTGCAGGGACTGAGGGAACACTAGCTCCAAGGCATCTGCACTGGCTCTCACAAGGAGCATCCGAGTGCAAGAGGCAGGACATCCTAGTGCACAGGATCATCTGCCAGAGCTCTGTAGTGGGAAGAGTGGAGGGTTGAAGGTTGGAGGTGACCGGAGTAAAACCTGTCCTTCATTTCCGCTGGCCTGGCTAGGTCTGCACTGGGAGGTGTCTGGGTTTGGAGCCCAAGTGTGGGGGCATTACAGATTGCAACAGATGAGCTGAATGAGTGTAGCTTAATGAGGACAGGGTTCTGGTCCTACAATCATAGAATCTCAGGGTTGGAAGGGACCTCAGGAGGTCATCTAGTCCAACCCTCTGCTCAAAGCAGGACCAATCCCCAATTTTTGCCCCAGATCCCTAAATGGCCCCCTCAAGGATTGAACTCACAACCCTGGGTTTAGCAGGCCAATGCTCAAACCACTGAGCTATCCCTCCCTTCAAGGTCAGCGAGGTCCAAGTCGCCATGCAGAATCAGTGTTTGTCAGGTGCCCGGCGAGAGGTCAGGAATAATATCAGGGATGTTTTCTCTCCAGAAACATGACGGGCAGTTCACCCTCATCCAGCTGGTGGGCATGCTGAGGGGCATTGGCGCCGGCATGAGATACCTCTCCGATTTGGGCTACGTGCACCGGGACCTGGCCGCCCGTAACGTTCTTGTTAACAGCAACTTGGTCTGCAAGGTGTCCGACTTCGGCCTGTCGAGAATCCTCGAGGATGACCCGGATGCTGCGTACACCACCACGGTACATTCTGCGCTTTCCTTGCCTTTTTCTCTAGGCTGATTCATAAAGAGCAGCAGGCATTCCATGCACTCTTCAGGGAGAGAAATCAGACAGTCTGAAGCAAGGAATGAAGGCTGGGAAGCTAAGCCTGATCTCCACCCTCTTGTGCTGGTGCCATGAAATATAGACCCCTTTAGACCATTATAAATTATCTGACAATTCATCACATAATACAAACTCGTTTCTTATGCAGCCGTTCATGGAGGGAGTTGCAGCACAGTGGGAGCTGGCACCTTCCCCAGCCTCCTCTCAAAGACAGTCCACACACTGTGCAGAGTCCCAAATCACCCTCTTCTGGGGCGTGGGAGGGGCCAGATTAATCCTCCTCCCACCTGGTTCCACCCTCAGTTCAGACCCTAGCTCCTCTCTCCTTCCATCTCCCATGTAACTGGGTGAGGTAACAACTCCTCTGTCTCGGAGTTTCACACAAATGCCACCACACTATTCCATGCATACAGTCTCAGGCTTGGCCTCATGTTTTAATCTCAGTGAGATCAACAGAACAAGCTGAGTTTGAAGTAGATTGGTTCAGTAGTTTAAAAATGGTTTAAAGTTATTGAGTCCCACTGCTGGCTGGAGCAAAGGATTTCTTATTTTAGGAAGAGCTAGCAGTGACCCCTAGATTTAGGTAAACTAATGTTTTGGTTATAGAAGATTCTTGTGACCTTTTTTTGAGGTGCTCTCACCCCTCCATTATATGCTGCAGGCCTTTGACATTCCGCCAGGGCAAAGCACTGGGGCTAGAGACGTGCCTTTTGCTTGTCCCATAAAATTCTGTTGCGGTTTGGCTGAGACAGAAACAGAAAAATCATCATTTCCGTTCTCTGGCCTGCATGGCTTAGTGAAATGTTGGCAGCTTGCCAGAATAAACAGTCTAAGGACAAGCCCCAGCCCGAGGAGCTGCCAGAGCAGCGGGAGTGCTGGGAATGAGGCCGAGAGCTGGACAAGGCTCCCACCCAGACCACATTCCTTCCCAGACCTGGCACATAGGGTAGGAGCCCATCCCCCACTCTAGGGGCACCACATGGGGCAGGAGCCTATTGCTTCTTGGCATGGGAGGGGGGAGAGAGCCCACCCCATTCCCCTCTGAGCTAGCACCCTTCTCCTCATGTAGCAGGTGCAGCAGGTAATGTGGTCTAAGTACGTGTTACAATCATGGAAGTTCAGGGTTCAAATCCTCCTGGTGATGCCTGATGGGATGGCTGGGTGACACAATTATACATCACAGAATTTGGTTTTTCTTTTAAAGAAAATCTTGAAATTACAAACAAAAACTGTGTTAAACAAACATACATTAGACTAGAGAGACAAGGTGGGTGAGGTAACATCTTGTATTGGACCAGCACAAGTCAATCACCTTGTGTCTCTAATATCCTGGGGCCAACACAGCTACAACAACACTGCACACATAATTTAGATCGGGGTGCTCAACCAGGAGCACATGTACCCTTGGGGTTTGCAGAGATCTTCCAGGGGGTACATTGTGGGGAGGGATAGCTCAGTGATTTGAGCTTTAGCCTGCTAAACCCAGGGTTGTGAGTTCAGCCCTTGAAGGGGCCATTTAGGGATCTGGGGCAAAAATTGGGGATTGGTCCTGCTTTGAGCAGGGAGTGGGACTAGATGACCTCCTGAGGTCCCTTCCAATCCTGATATTCTATGATCAGCTCATCTAGATATTTGCCTAGTTTTACAACAGGCTTCATAAAAAGCACTAGCAAAGTCAGTACAAACTAAACGTTCATACGGCTCTGTATGCTATACCCTGACGTGTACGTACAATATTTATACTCCAATTGATTTATTTTATAATTATATGGTAAAAATGAGAAAGTAGCAATTTATCAGTACTAGCGTGGCTGTGCTACCTTGGTATTTTTATGTCTGATTTTGTAAGCAAGTTGTTTTTAAACGAGGCGAAACTTGGGGGTAGGCAAGACAAATCAGACTCCTGAAAGGGGTACAGTAGTCTGGAAAGGTTAAGAGCCACTGATTTAGATTACAAAGTCAAGCACGCAAGAATTAGGAAATGTCAAATTTACAGTTGTCTACACAACATCAATTTGACCCCCATTTCCATACGTAATCCACTGGTCAGTGCCAGTCTGTGTCATGTGTCCCCTCTGAGCCCACTCCCCATGGGGCATAGGTCTGGTACAGCTCTCCATTACAAACCCTAGCTATTTAGCTCATGTTTTCAGCTCTGAAGGGTTTCCTGCTCCAGTCCCTGAAGTGTTGGCCAAAGCGATGATTTGTATTCTGATACAGTCTGTAGGAACATGGTCACATACTATATTTTCCATGGGACCCTGCCTCATTCAGTGCACAGAAGGGATACACAAAGGTGTAGAATTAAGGCCACATGTGTAACTGTAATGCTGACATTTCTCAACCTTTGAGTGCTCAACTTTGCAATCTAAACAGCGTTCTGTTAACATAGATTGCATGTGTGTGTGTCTGGTCTTTCACGTCTTACCTAAATCCACCCAACGGGTAAGTAAGAGGGAGAGTGAGAAGCCATGGATCTCTGTGGTTGGCTGCTCATTCCCCTGGGGTAAACATGCTGTTAAGAAAGTTAAACAGTCCTATAACCAAGTGGCAGTGTTTGGCCAGCTTGTTGGGGAGAAGACCCAATCCCAGTTTGACCCCCTGGAGTTTTGGGGTGGCCAAAGGGCACGGGCCGCATAAACCTTCCCACATGTGGCCTGCGAGTGCTATCGATCACCCCCGACCTAAGGGAGGGTGTGAAACTGGAAGGGCCTTGTGTAACTCCAACCAAGGAATGGAAGAGATGCAGCAGCATCCATGGGAATGTTGATGGCTTTGAACTTCCCCAGGTCACCGGCTAAAGTGACCCCGCTCAGTTCGATCTCGAAGGGCGGAGAGATGTGACGAAGTGGGACTGTTCTTAATGTTTCCTCTGAATGGTGTGGGGGTGCCTCAGTTTCCCCTAGGCAGTTCTTAAGTACCTAGGTGGTGGGGTAATGGTGTATGATCATTGCAGAGCCCTAGAGGGCAGGTGTGTGCAGGAGTCTGGACACAGAGAATGGCCAACACCCTGTTTCCTGGCAACTGATGACCTGGGCCCTTCCCCCCTGCGAGGTGAGAGCTAAAGGGTTGGAGAACAAAGGAATCCGGTGACCTCCTGGCGCAGGACAGGGACAAAGCCCAGGGGAGGAGGGGATGGAGGGAGTTTCAGTTTGGGGCTGGCTGGAGACATGGAGTGAAGGGCAGACCTGGTTGTCTGGCTCACTGCACCCCAAAATGGACCCAGTTGAGGGATCCAGTTCTCTGTACCTACAAGCTCTGTTTTAGACCATGTTCCTGTTGTCTAATAAACCTCTGTTTTACTGGCTGGCTAAGAGTCATGTCTGACTGCGAAGTTGGGGGGCAGGACCCCCTGGCTTCCCCAGAAGCCCCGCCTGAGCGGACGCATTGTGGGAAGCGCACGGAGGGGCAGAGAATACTGAATGCTCCGAGGTCAGACCCAGGAAGATGGAAGCTGTGTGAGCTTTTTGCCCTGAAGACAGTCTGCTCACAAAGAGGAGACTTCCCCAGAGTCCTGACTGGCTTCATGGGGAGCAGTTCCAGAGCATCACCCAGGGACTCCGTGACAACTGGTGGCAGAGGTGGGATGTACTGCACCCCATGGATGGTACTTCCTGCAATAAGTGACTGGGGAGCAGTAAAACGAAGGGGGATTGACGGGGACCAGGCGTGCTGAAGGCTCAGAGAGGAGCGGTTTCGGGGGGCGGTTAACCCCTGGGAGTGTGTGACCAGCGAGAAGGACTGTGCAGTAATGGGGTCCCCCTGGGGACTGCAATGAGCAGTCTCAGGGGCGGAGGAGCCTGCGGCTTGGCCCTGGGAGAGAGAAGGACTTTTGCAGTAACAGGGTTCCCCTGGGGATTGCAGCGAGCAGTCCAAGGGTTGGAGGAGTCTGCCGCTCAACCCTGGCAAAGAGGTGGTGACCTCGAGAAGGGCTGGCACACTAGGGGTTCACCCTGGAAACCGTGGGAAGCTGAGAGCACACAGGCCTGTGAGTTCACAACAACTTGGGAAGAGCGGAGTGATGGCCTGTCACCATCTCCTTAAGAAGGACATTGTAACCCTGTGCAGAAAGGAAGTGTTGAGCATTGGTAAGTTCACCAAAGCACAGTTAATCGTGCAGCTGGAGGAGGATGACCACTCTAAGGAACAGATTCCTCACCCCAAATGGGGCTATAGCAGGATCTGTGAGCAGCTGGAGTGGGAGCCAGGCATCTCCAAGACTCCTGTCCCCGACCAGACGAGGGTCTTCACGATCGGGTTCCCCATCCGGGGATCGGAGACAGACGGGATTGGAGCTGAGTCTGAGAGAGCAAGAGGACGGTGAGAGACAGCAAGAGTCCAAGAAAGAGCTGCAGAAGCAGCAGCAGCATGAACTTGCGGTGGTGGAGCGGAGAGGCAAAGGGGACCTCCCAGGGGTGAGTGGGGATAGACCCCGGGGGGCCAGTTCCGCAGGGAACCTCGAGACTAAATTGCTGCCCCTGGTTAAGGAGCAGGGGGATGTGGATGCCCACCTCACTGCCTTTGAGCAGGCTGGCGATTTGAACCAGGGGGACCCTGTGGAAAAGCCCTGGTATCTAGCTCCCTTGCTGGGTCCCAAGGTCATAGACTCCGTCAGCCAGATGGGTGGGGAGGTGGACAGGCTCCCACTCCTGACCCCAACCTATATGTCTGTGTGGAGTCTCCTGGGGTTGGGCCCCTCGGACCTCCAGTGGGAGCAGAAGGTGTGGTCAATGGGGAGACATTCCTGGGGTGGCGAGACCCTGGGACAGAGAAAACTGTTGTCAGGCCCTGGGTGGTGCAGCCTCAGATGCTGAGGGGCTGTGTGAGCTGGGTGAGGGTCCCAGGGATGAAGCCCCTCGCCCTGCCTATGGCACAGATCCCTGTGCAGACCCAGGAGGGGTGGGGCTGGCTGGCCGTTGGGGTTCTCCAGGATATCAGCTGTGAGACCCTGTTGTGGGGTGACTGTGTCTCTTTGGGACAGGATCCAGGCCCTTCTCCTGTAACGGTCAAGGGTTTGAATTTGAATCCAGGGAACAAATTGGTGGAGAGGGAAATGGCCAGTGAAAATGCAGATGACCTGGCTGGCAGCAGGGAGGAGCTGCTAGACTCAGGCTACCTGCCTGCCTGTAACCAGACCCCTGGGGCTCTCCGCCCCCCTTGCACACCGGAGAGGGGGCTCACGCTGGCTCTGATGCCGTGAGGAAAGCAGCGAGCTCGCTGCCTACCCCCACTGGGACAGCAACGGCAGCGCTGAGCACAGTGGGAGCTGAGACCCCAGCTGAGTGGGGGGAGACACAGGCAGGGCAGGGGATCTGTTGGGAGTGGCAAGGTGCTTGGTAAGGAAAGTTTGGATGAGCCTAGGCAGCCTTGTGAGCTGATGGCTGTGTCTAGTCAGCAGTGTGGGAAGGCGAGGAGAGTGGAAGATGAGTGTCCCTGGACCTTACCTATTACCTGGGTGGAGAATTGTGACAGTGAAGGAAACGTGCCTGTGTCTGTCAGGGGTACTGACTTGCCTGTGGAGGGAGCTACCCTAATCTCCAAGCAGTTGTCTGTGACCAAGGGGAATGAGATCCCAAGCTGTGTGTCTGGTAAAGGAGAAAGTGTGTCCAGCTCTTCTTTGTCTGTGGAGCAGACAGAAGGGGCCTTTCAGCCTGTGACGGTTGAGGGTAGTGCAGTTGTCTCAGAGCTGGTTCTGGATTCAGCTAAAGCCCAGGAAGGGAAGGGTCTTAAGTTTGTGTCTGCTCGGGAGAATGGCCCTGTAACTAGGTCGCATCCAGTTAGTGTCTATGTAAAATCCCAGAGACCAGACAATTCTGGTGCTTGTATTTTGCCTGTTGCTAGTGTGTTGTTGGGAAAGGGTGTAGCAACTCTGTCTAAATCAGGGTGAGATCATAGCCGGGTCACAAGGAGAGCATGAAGGTGATTTGATTGTGTTACCTGCTGAGGGTGTTGAAACCTGTAGCAAGAAGGAAAAGATTCCTGAACTTGTGTGTGGCAAAGGGAAGGAGAATGCTTCTGACCTTTTATCTAGGAAGTCTGCAAGTTTGCCTGAAAGGGGATTGTGTAGGAATCCGCCGGATGGGCCAGAGGTAATTCTGGATGTAAGGGAGACCCAGAAAGAGTCTGTTGTTGCTCAGCAAAGTGTTCCTCTAGAGCAAGTCCTAGGTAAAGAGGGTAAGAGCAGAATTTCTGTGAGGGGTGAATTGTTGCATAGGAAAGCCCAAGGGAAAGGAAACCTCATGGAGTCTTTGCAAGCAGCTTACTGCAACTGAAGGGTGTGAAAGTGATTTAATCAAGTTTCAGAGTAACAGCCGTGTTAGTCTGTATTCGCAAAAAGAAAAGGAGTACTTGTGGCACCTTAGAGACTAACCAATTTATTTGAGCATGAGCTTTCGTGAGCTGAGCTGTAGCTCACGAAAGCTCATGCTCAAATAAATTGGTTAGTCTCTAAGGTGCCACAAGTACTCCTTTTATTTTTGATTTAATCAAGAAAGTTTCAGTTTCTAACAGCCAGAAATATTCTGTTGTGAATGAAGCCACTGACTTTCCTGTTGAAAGATCCAGTGTGGATAGCTTTGAGAAGGTCTCAGATGGAGTGAAAGCTGTTAAGAAAGTTAAACAGTCCTATAACCAAGTGGCAGTGTTTGGCCAGCTTGTTGTTCAATCCCAGTTTGACCCCCTGGGGTTTTGGGGTGGCCAAAGGGCGGGCCGCATAAACCTTCCCACATGTGGCCTGCGAGTGCTATCGATTACCCCCGACCTAAGGGAGGGTGTGAAACTGGAAGGGCCTTGTGTAACTCCAACCAAGGAATGGGAGAGGTGCTGGGGCATCCATGGGAACTTTGGTGGCTTTGAACTTCCCCAGGTCACCGGCTAAAGTGACCCCGCTCAGTTCGATCTCGAAGGGGGGAGAGATGTGACGAAGTGGGACTGTTCTTAATGTTTCCTCTGAATAGTGTGGGGGTGCCTCAGTTTCCCCTAGGCAGTTCTTAAGTATCTAGGTGGTGGGATAAGGGTGTATGATCATTGCAGAGCCCTAGAGGGCAGGTGTGTGCAGGAGTCTGGACACAGAGAATGGCCAACACCCTGTTTCCTGGCAACTGATGGCCTGGGCCCTTCCCCCCTGCGAGGTGAGAGCTAAAGGGTTGGAGAACAAAGGAATCCGGTGACCTCCTGGCGCAGGACAGGGACAAAGCCCAGGGGAGGAGGGGATGGAAGGAGTTTCAGTTTGGGGCTGGCTGGAGACATGGAGTGAAGGGCAGACCTGGTTGTCTGGCTCACTGCCCCCCAAAATGGACCCAGTTGAGGGGTCCAGTTCTCTGTACCTACAAGCTCTGTTTTAGACCATGTTCCTGTCGTCTAATAAACTGCTGTTTTACTGGCTTGCTGAGAGTCACGTCTGACTGCGAAGTTGGGGTGCAGGACCCTCTGCCTTCCCCAGGAGCCCCGCCTGAGTGGACTCGCTGTGGGAAGCGCACAGAGGGGCAGAGGATGCTGAATGCTCCGAGGTCAGACCCAGGAAGGTGGAAGCTGTGTGAGCTGTGTGTCCTGAAGACAGGCTGCTCACAGAAAGGAGACTGCCCCAGAGTCCTGACTGGCTTCATGGGGAGCAGTTCCAGAGCATCGCACAGGGACTCCGTGACACATGCATCTTCCAATGACTAATAATTTCTGGGCTTGTTCTCCCTGCCGGGCTTGCATGCGGGACACCCTGCAGCACCGCACCAGACACCTTCAGGGCAGAGGCTGCGTTCCTCAGTGAGGTGTAGGGAGAAGGGGCCCAGATTCTAGGCTTTGGGGAGTCTAAACATTAGCCTACTCTCTGCCTTATTGTCTTCCTTATATCCAGCTCTGTGGGACACCTGCTGGTGGAGGCCTTCCAGCAGCCAGGCTAAATTCTTGGTGCTTTCAGGTTCAGTCCTGCGTGCAAGCAAAACTCTCGGTACTCGGCCTTGGTGACACCATGAGATTATCCTGGTAGGGCTGGGATGTGTCACATGACACAAGCCCTGAGCTGGTCATTGGCCCTTGTCAATCCTGCTCCAGTTTCCAGATCTACCACCTGTCCCATGCCCTTGCTTTGAATATATTGGGGGCACTCTAGGGTAGACTAGGGCAAGCTTTACCCAACATGGGCATTTGCCACTGAGAGAGTCACTAGATGAGGGTTTCCAGATGTTCTGGGCAGACAACTTCATTCAGCTTTGCTTCGGTGGGTGCTAGCGATGGGTGTACATCCGGTCTCGAGCCTGATGCAGGGGCAAGAAATGGTATTTAAAATTCAGCCTCTTTACCAAGGTTTGGGTCAGGTCATATTTGAAATGAACACATTTGCTCAGCATCAGCGCCTGCCCAGAGTCTGGCGTTAGAAGCCAATCCTGTGTTCTCATGCTGCCATTACTAACTGTTGCAGAGTTACCCCTGCAACAGGATGGCAGGGCTGCATCTGCACTGGCAAAGCCAGGACTCCTCACTCACCCTGGGAATGCGCCCACGTAGCCAGGCTAGGGCTCAGCGTGTCTTCTGGCTAACCCTGTTCTGAGCTGGGGTAGCTGACACAGTGATGGAAGTGCCTGACCCCTGCCTACACTATTGCTACCAGTAGTGAATTATGGGTCCCACTTTGCCAGTGTAGACAAGGCCCAGGAGAGAACGGAGCTGCTAACAATTCATGGGAGGGAGGAGGAACCGTATGACCTTCCCAGTTAGATGAGCTCTCTGACCCAGTGAAAGGAAGGGAGATTTACATTCAGGCCCTGCAGTGTTGCTGATGTTGGTCACCGAACCAGAAAGCCATGTCATGTCCTGAGGGGGTGAATGGGGAGCTGCCTGTTCTAGGCTCAGTCTCTATAGCCCCACCAGCAACGTTACACTGGGAAAGGCCCTGCCCGGGGTCCACTGGTTCTTAGGGCTGCTATAAGTCTAGCTAATTGTAAGCGTGGGAACTGTCCCGCTACTGTGGGGAACTTTCCTGGCTTCTGCACGACCCCGGTGAAGTGGGCTAGCAAAAGGATCTGACTCCTCGCTCCCACTTCCTTTGCCCAGAGGCCTCCCTGCCCTTGAGGACTACCCTTCCCCTCTCCTGTCTGGCAGAGTTCTCGTAACCCCAACAAGGCTGGGCCCAGGATTCCTGGGGGGCTCGATCCCCAACCCTGCTGTGGTCACCTAGGACAGGGGCTAGGGTGTCCCCACTCCGGGGTACTCTCTCTGCACTGGGCACTTCTCTGACCCACTGACCATTGCATACAAGTTAAAGCAAATGCAAGTTATTTAATCAACAAATAATTTTTAAAAGAATAAGGAAAAATGGGAAAGGTTAAAGGAAACACATCACTCCGCTCTGTGGCAGGGAACATCACAAACAGTGTCCCTGGAATGTCAGGGCAGTTCACAGTCTGTTCCTTGTAAGTCCCAGGCCTCCTTCTCCGGCCCTGGCTGTGCTGTAGGGATGCTGTGGGTTGGACACTTGCTCTGGTGGTGGCCACACGCTCTCAGGCTCTAAGTGGTAGGACCCTTCTTCCCAGTGTCGCCTCCGCCCTGTCGGGGTTACGATCCAAGCCTGGCCTGCAGAGCCTCTTGGCTGAGGTGTCTCCCTGTGCTGGGCCCGCTGCCCAGGGTCCCCCTCGCTCTCCCCAGCTGCTCACCGCACCCGGCTCCGGACTGCTCCAGCCCCAGCTCCACCACTCTGTCTCAGCACTGCTGCCGCTCTGCCTCCAGCTCCCTGGGCTGCTTCTTTGGCCCCTCTGGCTCTGGTTGCTGCAGCTCTGCTCCCAGGACAGGTCTGCTCTGCCGGCTGCTTCTGTGACTCTGCTCCCAGCCCTGACTTGCTTTGTGGGCTGCTTTTCTGGCCCCTCTGGCTCTGGTTGCGGCAGCTCTGCTCCCAGGGCAAGTCTGCTCTCTCTGGGCTGTGCCTCTGGCTTTGGGGCTGCAGCTCTGCTCCCAGGACAGGGTCTGCTCTCTTTGGATCTGGCACAACTCTGCTCCCCAGTTTAGCTTGGGCCCTGCTTTCTCCTTAGCTCGGCCCCCCTCTGTCTGACCCAGGCAATTCTAGCTCACACGGAGGAGGGGACCTCCCTGGCCTCCTGACTCCCTGACTAGCCTGCCCGCCCTGTCATTCAGGCTGACCTGGAGCATTGGCTTCTCCCCATTGTTCCTGGGGACTGTCAGTCTCAGGGTCCTGATTCCACATCGACCCTTCCCCTTTGAGTACTGGGAGCTAGCAACTAAAACACCCCCACTGAATGTTAGTAAGGGGGCAACAGTCCCCTTACATAATGCTGTGTGTACCTAGTGGCTGCGGGTTGGACCCTCAGCACTGACAGGGCTTGGGGCCTGTTTGTTTGGTCTCAAAGAATGGAGGGAACTAGGCTAAGCAAGACCAGGCCTGGGAGCTTTTTGCTGGGAGACCCGGGAGACTCCATGGTGTTTGAAAGCACAAAAGGTTCAGAGTCGGTGGGTCTCTGTAACAGACTGGGCGTGCTGGCGGTCACGGAGATGCCAATGGCAGGTTCCAGGCTGATGCAAGTGGACACTCCCAATGCATGCCTGACCCCAGCTCCAGCTCTCCGCGATAACTGCGGAATGGCCTTGCTGCCCAGGTGCCAGCTCTTTGCCCTGGGTGGAGCCTGTCATGGACGGTTACCCTGTGTTCTGTGTTTCAGGGGGGGAAGATCCCCATCCGCTGGACGGCCCCCGAGGCCATCGCGTACCGCACGTTCTCCTCAGCCAGCGACGTGTGGAGCTACGGCGTCGTCATGTGGGAGGTGTTGGCCTACGGGGAGCGGCCCTACTGGAACATGACCAACCGGGATGTAAGGGAGCGTCATCCTGCCTCCGGCTGGGCTGGTATCAGGCCGGTTCCCTCCCTCCCTCTGCTAGGGGCGGCACCTCATGTTAATGGAGAGGTCATGAGGGCTCACGGCGACAAGTTACTGGGTGTCCCCGCCCCGCCGCATGTGACTCGGTGTCCCTGCCCCGCCGCGTGTGACTCGGTGTCCCTGCCCCGCCGTGTGTGACTGGGTGTCCCCGCCCCGCCGCATGTGACTAGGTGTCTCTGCCCTGCTGCTTGTGACTGGGTGTCCCCTCCCCGCTGCGTGTGACTGGGTGTCCCCACCCCGCTGCGTGTGACTGGGTGCCCCCGCCCCGCTGCATGTGACTAGGTGTCCCCGCCCCGCCGCGTGTGACTGGGTGCCCCCGCCGCGTGTGACTGGGTGTCCCCACCCCGCTGCGTGTGACTGGGTGTCTCTGCCCCGCTGCGTGTGACTGGGTGTCCCCGCCCCACCGCGTGTGACTGGGTGTCCCCGCCCCGCTGCGTGTGACTGGGTGTCCCCTCCCTGCTACATGTGACTGGGTGTCCCCACCCCGCTGTGTGTTACTGGGTGTCTCTGCCCTGCTGCTTGTGACTGGGTGTCCCCGCCCCGCTGCGTGTGACTGGGTGTCCCCGCCCCGCCGCGTGTGACTGGGTGTCCCCGCCCCGCCGCGTGTGACTGGGTGCCCCCGCCCTGCTGCATGTGACTGGGTGCCCCCGCCCTGCTGCGTGTGACTGGGTGTCTCTGCGCCACTGCGTGTGACTGGGTGTCCCCGCCCCGCCGCATGTGACTGGGTGTCCCCTCCCTGCTGCGTGTGACTGGGTGTCTCTGCGCCACTGCATGTGACTGGGTGTCCCCGCCCCGCCGCGTGTGACTGGGTGTCCCCGCCCCGCTGCGTGTGACTGGGTGTCCCCTCCCTGCTGCGTGTGACTGGGTGTCCCGGTCCCGCTGCGTGTGACTGGGTGTCCCTGTCCCGCTGCGTGTGACTGGGTGTCCCCTCTCCACTGCGTGTGACTGGGTGTCCCCGCCCCGCCGCGTGTGACTGGGTGTCACTGCCCTGCTGCGTGTGACTGGGTGTCCCCGCCCCACTGCGTGTGACTGGGTGTCCCCGCCCCACTGCGTGTGACTGGGTGCCCCCGGCCCGCTGCGTGTGACTGGGTGTCTCTGCCCTGCTGCGTGTGACTGGGTGCTCCCGCCCCGCTGCGTGTGACTGGGTGTCTCTGCCCCGCTGTGTGTGACTGGGTGCCCCTGCCCCACTGCATGTGACTGGGTGCTCCCGCCCCGCTGCGTGTGACTGGGTGTCCCTGCCCCGCTGCGTGTGACTGGGTGTCTCTGCCCCGCTGCGTGTGACTGGGTGCCCCTGCCCCACTGCATGTGACTGGGTGCTCCCGCCCCGCTGCGTGTGACTGGGTGTCTCTGCCCCGCTGCGTGTGACTGGGTGCCCCTGCCCCACTGCATGTGACTGGGTGCTCCCGCCCCGCTGCGTGTGACTGGGTGTCTCTGCCCCGCTGCGTGTGACTGGGTGTCCCCGCCCCGCTGCATGTGACTGGGTGTCTCTGCCCTGCTGCGTGTGACTGGGTGTCCCCGCCCCGCTGCGTGTGACTGGGTGTCCCCGCCCCGCTGCGTGTGACAGGGTGTCCCCGCCCCACTGCTTGTTACTGGGTGTCCCCACTGCGTGTTATATATGTGCTTTAGGTGAGGTTGTGTTAGGGGGTTGCCGAGATGGAAAAGACAAAGGAAGGGAGGGGTTGGAGAGTGGGAGGGGGTTGGCGCAAAGAGCCAGTCAGCCCAAGGGATGGTGTGTTCAGCGTGAGACCTCCAGAGAACAGGGGCCTGCTACCACCGGTGGCCATTGGTTGCTGCTTGAGCTGCTGCTGCAGCTGCTCTGCGAGTTCAGTCTGTGGCTGGCTACGCAGAGCTCTGGAGCAAAGAGCCAGGCCCTCACAGAGTGCGCGCTGGGAGGGCTTTGTGCTCACCCCGAGCAAACCTATCTTTCAGGTCATTAATTCAGTGGAGGAGGGCTACCGCCTGCCTGCTCCCATGGGCTGCCCTACAGCCCTGCACCAGCTCATGTTGGACTGCTGGCAGAAGGATCGCAGCGAGCGGCCACGCTTCTCCCAGATCGTCAGCATCCTGGACAAGCTCATCCGCAACCCTGAGCATCTCAAGTGCACAGCCACAGTGAACCGGTAAGGCCTGCCACAGCCATGGTGAACCGGCAGGGCCAGCCACAGCCATGGTGAACCGGCAGGGCCAGCCACAGCCCGGCTAACTGATAAGACCGGCCAAAGCCATGGTGAACCGGTAAGGCCACCCACAGCCATGGTGAACCAGTAGGGCCAGCAACGGCCACGGCAAACTGGTGGTGAACCATTAAGGACAGCCACAGCCATGGTGAACCAGTAGGGCCAGCCAAGGCGAACTGGTAAGACCAGCCAGAGCCATGGTGAACCAGTGGGGCCAGACACAGCCACAGTAACCTGGTAGGGCCAGCCACAGCACCAGCCAGTGCATCATAGCCACAGTGAATTGGTGAGAGACTCTCTTGCCCGATATGGCAACAATGGCTTCTCATTGACTAACATTGGCCACTTTATGCCTGTTTGCTGGCTAGAGCCTCACACCAAGCCAGAGCGGACAGTGAGCTAGTTCACTGCCACAGTGAGACAGTCAGAGACCGAGCCAAGCCCAGGCTCTGAGCTGGCACCGGCCACATCAGGCACTCAGATGCCACAGTGATGGGCAACACAATGGATGGATCAGAGCCACAGAGACCTACTTAAAGCCTCCGTCCAAGCTAAAGCTTATGGCTAACACAGTCCAGGCCATAACTATAATGAGCCACACTAGCCTCCTAGCCTGGTGCTTATGGCTTCAGCGCGGTCCTGGCCGCAGGCCTGGCTAACACCAGCCTGGAAAAGATGTCTCTTGAAAATAGGCTCAGCCGTGAGTGGAGCAGCTGCATTTCACACACTTGGATTCACATGCCCAGCCCATCTCCACACAAAGTTCAGTTGTACACACAAAATACACATGGGCACTTAAGTGCATACACAATACTAGGCCCTGGCAATGTGGATAACCCTGCAGTAACCCTCTCTTTGGCTCTGCCTGACCAGAGAGGGCCCCAGCCCTCTTACCCCTGACCTTCACTTCTTGTGGAAACACAAGCCGTGGGGAGCGGTAATTGTGCAATGATAGAATAATGTTGGGGTGTCAGACTGCCATCCCCAGCTGCACAGCCTGGGCTATGGCTGCTTTCTTGGTACCTTGACTCCACTTGCTGATCCGCCCCTTAGCGCTAAGTTTATGCCTTTCTCTTGTCTTCTAGGTTCACCCAAACTCCCTTTGACAGAGGTTTCTTTGATTTCACGAGCTGTTTCACCGTGGAGGACTGGCTGGATTCCATCAAACTGGGGCGCTATCGGGAGAACTTCGCTGTGGCGGGGTATTCCTCGTTGGGGATGGTGATGCGGATGAACATCGAGTGAGTATGAAGGGGGAGAAGTGACTGATGTAGGGGATGGCACCACTGGTCACCCCATCACCTTCTGCTGCCCTCCTACCTTGGGCTCTGTAGATCTTACAAGCTAAGCAGTGTTAGGCCTACTTAGCACCTGGAGGGGAGAAAATCCAGATACTGAAGGAAGTGGAGTTGGTGCGTCTCTCCTTGGTGCTCTTCTTTATGAGTCAGTCCTGAGCCAATGCACCAAGGTGATGCTGAGCTCTGTGTGTGTGTGTGTGTGTGTGTGCACATGCATAGGGCTGTGTGTGTTTGTGCATGCGTGTGCATACGGCTCTGTGTGGTGTGACGCAGCAGGGAGGGGGGAGTTTTGACCTGGGAATGTGGCAGGGGAGTCTCACTGGGGATGGGACACCTGAGGGCCTGTAACCTGAGCCAGGAGGGGGAGTTAACACCTCTGCCCGGGAATGTGGACAGAGGCTGCAGGAGAGAGCCTGCTAGGGGGATTTAGTTTTCAGTTTGGTCCTGGGTGGTGGAACGCAGGGAACCCCAGGGCTGGGGTCTAAGGTCCCTGCTCCCCCAGAAGGACTTGACTGTGGGGTCCTGGTGGTACCCAAAAAAGCTCTGTTTTAGACTGTGTTCCTATTGTCCAATAAACCTTCCGTTTTACTGGCTGGCTGAGAGTCACAGTGAATCCCAGGAAGAGGGGTGCAGGCCCCGGACTCTCCCACACTCTGTGACAACTTCTCTCCCCCCTTCGAGACTGATCTGAGCGGGGTCACTCTGACCAGTGACCTGGGGAAGTTCAGGGCCCCCTCTCCGGGACAGCGCATCCGCTATCATGTTGGCACTTCCCTTCACGTGGACCACGTCCATGTCATAATCCTGCAGGAGCAGGCTCCACCTCAGGAGTTTGGCATTGGCTCCTTTCATCTGGTGCAGCCAGGTCAGGGGAGAGTGGTTGGTGTACACGGTGAAGTGTCGCCCGAAGAGATATGGCTCTAGTTTCTTGAGGGCCCACACCATGGCCATGCATTCCTTCTCGATGGCCGCGTAGTGTTGCTCCCGGGATAGCAACTTCTTGCTCAGGTACACAATGGGGTGTCTCTCCCCCTTTTCATCCTCCTGCATTAACACCGCCCCTAGTCCCATGTCTGAGGCGTCGGTGAACACCATAAAGGGCTTGTCAAAATCTGGGTTTGCCAGAACTGGGCCACTGACCAGAGCCTCCTTCAGTGCCCGGAAAGCCTCTTGGCACTGTTTGGTCCAGACCACCTTGTCTGGCTTCCCCTTCTTGCATAGCTCAGTGATGGGGGTGGCTATGGCGATAAAGCGGGGCACAAACCTTAGATAGTATCCTGCCATCCCAATAAAGGCTTGGACCTGTTTTTTGGTGTAGGGAGCGGGCCACTCTGATCACCTCCACCTTGACTGGTTCCGGCTTTAGGCCGCTGCTCCCCACCCAATGGCCCAGGTAAGATACTTCAGCCATCCCCACCTCTGCTTTTACAGTCAGCCCAGCCCCCTGGAGTCAGTCTAGCACTTGTCTAACCTGGGACACATGGTCCTCCATCCCCCTCAGTAGCTGATCCACCAGGTGTTAGAAGGTGGCCGGCGCTCCCTTGAGGCCGAAAGGCAGGGTCAGGAACTCATAGATCCCCAGAGGGGTGATAAAGGCCGATTTCAGCCGGGCATCTGCATCCAGCGGCACTTGCCAGTAGCCCTTTGTAAGGTCCATGGTGGTAAGGTATCGAGCTCCTCCCAATTTGTCTAGGAGCTCATCAGGCCTGGGCATAGGGTAGGCATCAGATACAGTGATGGCATTGAGCTTCCGATAGTCCACACAGAACCGGATCGACCCGTCCTTTTTGGGGACCAGCACCACGCGTGAGGCCCAAGGGCTGGCCGATGGCTGGATCACCCCCAAAGCCAGCATGTCCCTGACCTCTCTTTCCAGGTCCTGAGCAGTTTTCCCTGTGACTCGGAAGGGGGAGCATCTTATCGGTGGGTGCGACCCGGTCTGCACCCGGTGGACAGTCAGATTAGTGCGTCCAGGCTGGTTGGAAAACAGCTGTCGGTGCAGATGCGGCACCCCCCTGACCTCAGCTTGCTGGGCAGGGGTTAGCTGATCCGAGAGGGGAATTGTTTCCAGGGGTGAACCCGCTCTGGTCCCAGGGAATAGATCTACTAAAGGGTCACCTCCCTGCTCCTCCCAATGTCCACACACAGCCAACACCACATTCCCCCTGGCATAATATGGCTTCATCATATTCACATGGTACACCCGGCGGTGGTGCGCCCGGTTCGACAGCTCCACCACATAGTTTACCTCATTTAGCTGCTTGACAACCTTGAAAGGGCCCTCCCAGGTGGCCTGTAGTTTGTTCTTTCTCACGGGGATGAGAACCATCACCTGATCCCCGGTGACGTAGGCACGGGCCTGCGCCGTGCAGTCATACCAGACCTTCTGCTTCTTCTGGGCTCTGGCCAGATTCTCCCTGGCCAGGCCCATGAGTTCAGCAAGTCTCTCTCAGAAGATCAGGACATATTCCACCACTGACTCTCCATTGGGAGTGGCCTTCCCCTCCCATTCGTCTCTCATCAGGTCCAGGGGGCCCCTTACCCTCCTTCCATATAACAGTTCGAAAGGCAAAAATCCGGTAGACTCCTGGGGTACCTCCCTTACACGAACAGCAGGTGAGGTAAGTACTTGTCCCAATCCTGCGCGTGCTGGTTCATAAAGGTTTTCAGCATCATCTTTAGCGTCCCATTGAACCACTCCACCAGCCCATTGGACTGGGGGTGATAAGCTGAGGCCCAGTTGTGCTGGACCCCACATTTCTCCCACAAGCACCGGAGCAGGGCCGACATGAAGTTGGATCCTTGGTCTGTCAAGACTTCCCTGGGGAACCCCACTCGGCTGAAAATGGTCAGGAGCGCATCCGCCACGGTGTCGGCTTCAATGGAAGCTAAGGGCACTGCCTCGGGGTAGCGGGTGGCGAAATCTACCACCACCAGAATGTATTTCTTCCCCGACTGGGTTGTCTTGCTGAGAGGTCCCACTATGTCCATGGCCACCTTCTGGAAAGGTTCCTCTATGATGGGCAAAGGTCTCAAAGCCGCTTTCCCCTTGTCCCGGGCCTTCCCCACCCTCTGACAGGGGTCGCAGGATTGGCAATACTGCCGGACCGTGGTAAAGACCCCAGGCCAGTAAAAGTTCTGTAGCAACCTCTGCCGGGTGCGCCGGCTTCCCTGGTGCCCTGAGAGGGGGATGTCATGGGCCAAATACAGGAGCTTGTGGCGATACTTCTGGGGGACCACCAGCTGCCTCCTGATCCCACAGGACTCCACTTCCCCTGGGGGAGCCCATTCTCGGTACAGGAACCCCTTCTCCACAGGAACCTCTCCTGGCAACCTCTCCTCATGGTCCGTACCACACTGAGGTCGGCCAGGTCCCTGAGCTTCCGCAAGGAGGGATCTTTCTGCAACTCGGCCTGGAACTCAGCGGCTGGGGAAGGGATGGGGACCGGTTCCCTCTCACTGGCCGGGTCTGAGGTCACAGGCTCTCTGAGCCGTGCCCCTCGGCGCTCCCTCCCCACCAGGGTAGGGTCCTGCGCCTCCGGTGTGGCACCCTCCCCAAGGTCAGGGCGCAGTGCCCCTCACCGGCTCTGGCTACGGGTCACAACCGGGGCGGTCTGGGGGTTGCTTGGCCAGTCCTCTAGGCCCCCCCCATCAAAACCTCAGTGGGCAAATGGTGGTGCACCCCTACATCCTTGGGGCCCTCCTTGGCGCCCCATTTCCGGTGTACCCTTGCCACGGGCACCTTGAATGGGGTCCCACCCACCCCCGTCAGGGTCAGGTAGGTGTTGGGCACCACCCGATCTGGGGCCACCACCTCGGGCTGGGCCAGCATCACCTCCGCGCTCATATCCCAGTATCCATTGACCTTCCTCCCATCCACCTCCAGGGGAACAAGGCACTCTCTCCAGAGGGACAGCCCTGCGCCCACCCTGTAAACCGACAACCCTGAGTCCAGAGCCTCCAGCCCTCGCTGGCCGGGGGTATTCTTCCCTCCTGAGCATGTGGTAAGCTGGCAGCCCCCCTTGCCTGGGCCGTCTGCCCCTCGTCCAGCTGGGTCCCTACCCAGTTAACCCTGGGTAGGTTGGGTCTGCTCAGTCTGTCCCTGAGCCTGGGGCACTGGGTCCGTACGTGGCCTCTCTGGCCAGTGATAGCAGCTCAGGTCATATTGGTCCCCTCGAGCAGGTTGGAGGGTCCCGACGCCAGGCGTTCCCCTTGGGAGGGGGTTCTCCACATTTTCCCGCTGGGAGGTCCCATGGTGACTCTCTCTCTGCATCGTGGGGGGCCTGTTCTTTTGGGACTCCTCCCTGCTACCCAGCTGTCCACTTGTGGGCATATCCCTGCATTCGGTTGACCAGTTGTAGGTATGTGACCTCAAGCGTTTTACGCTGACTCCGGAACCTTTTCCAGTACATCTCGGGGGTCAGCCCAAACTCATGGAGCAGGGCCTGTTTGAACAGTTCGTAGTCCCCTGCCTCCGCCCCTTTCATTCGTCTGTACACCTCCACGGCTTTGGGGTCCAGTAAGGGGGTGAGAAACTGGAGCCTGTCTGCAGGGTCAACCCTGTGCATCTCACAGGCATTCTCAAAGGCTGTCAGGAAGCTATCTATGTCCTCCCCCTCCTTACGCTGGGCTAGGAGACACTTATCAAAGCTCCTTGCAGTCTTGGGTCCCCCCTCACTCACTGCAGCCAGGGCCCCACTGCTCCTCAGCCTGGCCAGCTCCAGTTCATGATGACGTTGCCTCTCCTTCTCTTCCCGCTCATGCTGATGCTGCTTTTCATGATCCTCCAGCTCCCTCATTTTCATCTCCCTCTCCAATTTCAGCCGTCTCCGCTCCAGGGATGGGGAGCTCTGCCGGGAGGATCCCCTGCTGGCTGCCGGGGTCAGGGTGCCCTCGGTATTCACAGGGCTTCCCCTAGCCCCTCCCCTAGGCATAGATAGGAAGGGTCTCGGGATGTCCTCGGAGACAGTCTGAACCCTCCCAGCCCGGTCAGGCCACAGGGCCCACGCTGCATCCACCGGGCAGTTTACCTCAGGGACAGGGATCGGGTCATCCAAGCGATCCCTCTCCTCCAACTGGGCAATCAGCTGTTCCTTGGTGGACGTCCCGATGCGCAGCCCCCTCTGCCTGCACAGCTCCACCAGGTCACTCTTAAGGTGTTTAGCATACATCTCCCTGCTGGCCACTCGCAGGCCTGGGCAGCTGTCCACGGTTTCCAGGAAAAACCCCTCGTGTGCCAGTCCTTCTTGAGGTCACCACCGCTTTGCCAGGGTCGAGCTGCAGACTCCTCCGCCCCTCGGACCGCTCACTGCAATCCCCTGCAAAAATCCTTGTCTCTGGTCACACACTCCCAGGGGTTAACCGCCCCCGGAAACCGTCTCTCTCTGAATCTTCAGCACGCCTGGTCCCCGTCATCCCCCTTCATTTTACTGTTCCCCAGTCACTTACTGCAGGAAGCGCTGTTCACGGGGTGCAGTAGATCCCACTGCTACCACCAGTTGTCACGGAGTCTGGGAGAGTCCGGGGCCTGCACCCCTCTTCCTGGGATTCACTGTGACTCTCAGCCAGCCAGTAAAACGGAAGGTTTATTGGACAATAGGAACACAGTTTAAAACAGAGCTTGTGGGTCCACCCAGGACCCCTCAGTCAAGTCCTTCTGTGGGAGCAGGGACCTTAGACCCCAGCCCTGGGGTTCCCTGCGTTCCACCACCCAGCACCAAACTGAAAACTAAACTCCCCTAGCAGGCTCTCTCCTGCAGCCTCTGTCCACATTCCCGGGCAGAGGTGTTACCTCCCCCTCCTGGCTCAGGTTACAGGCCCTCAGGTACCCCATCCCCAGTGAGACTCCCCTGCCACATTCCCAGGTCAACACTCCACCCCCGCTGCGTCACATACATAAGGCTGTGTGTGATGCGTAGGGCTCCGTGTGTGTGTGCGTGCGTGCATAGGGCTCTGTGCACTTGTGTGTGTGTGACAAGATGGTGTGTCCAGCAGGGTTGGATGGGAGGCTACACAGTGGAAGCTCAGTGACAGTCAGGCCATTGCACAGCATGATTGCAGAATGAGGGGATGCTAATCAGAGTTTCCTGGACACATCAGAGAAGCTTCTGAGTGGAGAGGGCTGTCTGTCCATCGGTCTGTGTGTCTGACTGGGTTATCTGTGAGCAACTCATTAAACAGAATCCAATTTCAGAGCATCGCTCTTACTTGCTCTTAGCCTGTCAGGAGCTGTTTCCCCTCTGCCTCCCTCTCCCCCTGGGGATGGCACAGGGGCAGGGGCCCTGGTGTGGGCCATGGAGAAAGACAGCCAGTCACTCCTGAGAACAGCACGTCAGCCCTCAGGACCAGACAATGGCTACTCCGCCACTGGCAGGTGAGTGCAGCTGAGCCAGTGGAGGGGGAGCCCCGTGGCCTGGCCTGCAGCACAGGGGGAGCCGGGGTTCTGACGTTCCCTTTGTTTTCACAGTGACGTTCGGAGCCTGGGGATCACCCTCATGGGGCACCAGAAGAAGATTCTGAGTAGCATCCAGATCATGAGGTCTCAGCTGCTGAACACCAGTGGCCCCAGGCGGCATCTCTAATCGCCTGCTCCCCAGACCCAGCAGCTGGCAGTCCAAAAGCACTGATCCTGGCAGAGTGGCGAGCAAAGCCAGCGGGAGAAGCGCCGAGCCAGAACCTTGAGCCACTGTGGCTTTCTGTTGCCTTGCTGTGAGTCGCGTTCCCAAGGGAAAGTGGAAGAGCTTTCCAGGTGCATTGCTGAATCTGCTGGCTCCTTCCTCTGGCTGAAGGTAGGAGCAGCCCCCAGAGCAGGGCAGGCCACTTCATTTTCCATCCTGTGTCCCTGCGGGGCCGGGGCTCCTAGCATGGCCTAGCTAGGGGCTGTGCAATAGAAGGGAGCAGCACTACAAAGCTGCTCCAGCAAGCTAACCACACGGGGCGTGCTGACCAGGCTGGGCCTTGCAAAGGGAGGAGCACTGACTGACAGCGATGGCGGGAGCAGCCGGGCAAGTCTCTTCCATGCGCTGCTGCCGACTGTGTCTGAGCTGCTATTGTACTACCTGGAGGCTTAGCTGGATCTCTGAGCCTAGCAGGGCCTCCCACACCATTGCATGGCAGAGACAGCAAAGCGCCCACTCCCACCACCCTGTGATGGTTCCTGCTCTACCCAAGACCTCCAGACCATGAGGCTACCAGGGTCATTGCCACTGCTCTCAGGAGAGTCACTGGGAAACTGGACCATCTTGAGCCTCCTGCGGCAGTTTCACTGGTGCTGTGAGCGGAGGGGACTTCCTTGGAGCTGGGGAGAGGGGCCCAGGAGAGCTGGCGCCTGCTCGGGGAGACGTGAGACGTGCTGTCAAAGGAGAACCCGGAACCCGCTAGGAAGTCACCACTTCCTGAATGCACCAGCACTGAACCCAGCACAGGCAGGCCAGGGCGAGGGGAGAGCATGTGTCTTAGGGCTGCACGCTCAGGTTTTCCTCCGGAGCAGAGGTCAGTCTTGTGCCGCATGAGGGACCGTGTCCCCTCTCACGGTCCTGTCACATCGTCTTCCGCGTCTGAGGGGGCTGTATTGAACTCTGTTCCTACATTGCCTAAAAACAGCCAGGGGCTGCCCGAGCCAGTCTGCCTCATTGTGTTCACAGAGCCTGGCCAAGCCTCCCCTGGAGACAGTCACCAGCGGCACTGCTCCCAGCAGCACGCCGAGCTGCGAACACACCATGCCCCTGCCAAGGCTGTGCCCAGCTGTCAGATCCAGGCTGCCCAGCAGGTGAGGGCTTCTCCACGCCACCCTGACAGGAGCTGCACCAGCTCCCTGCTTGCGCCCCCTGCTGGTGAGCGCGCCCCGGCACGATGCAGGGCTTTGGAAGGCAGCAGGCCAGTGCACTGAGGTTGTTGGACGCACTGAGCTGTCCCCAGAGGCAGAGACTTGCTCGAAGCGGAGGGACTGGCACAGGCTGGAGAGGAAAGCGGGCCTCTTGCTCCCCTTTGTAAATACAATTTTCTACCGTGTTCAAAGCTGGTTTACTATGTCTGACTTTAGACACGCAAAAATGGTCTCAAAGCACAGAAAGCCCAGCCCAGAGGTGGCCACGCTGCCAAGACTCTTCAAGGGGGCATGTAGCCGGAGCTCACTGAGGGGCCCCACTCCGTGGGGCAGGGGCAAAGAGCTCCACCCAATGCTGCTGTTACTTGTGTGTCTGAGACCCATGCCGGTTCGCAGGCGAGGCCAGAGTCCGCTCTCAGTTATGGCAGAGGAAATCCAGAAGCACTCCGTTGGTCCCAGTAGGGATAGTCTGGATTTACACCAGCACATGTGACAGCAGGATTTGGCCCGAGGTCGCCTTCCAGCAGCGCCAGATGAACTGGAGGATGGCAGGATGTGGGGGGAGGGGTTAAAGCCATTTTCCAGTCTGCAATAATCCTGGCTAAACTAAACCCTCCCTGGGCTTGGTTTAGTTTTCTATCCAGGGCGTCTACATCTCAATTCTACTCTAGGACTATATCGTGGGCACTCTACTGCTTCCTATGGAAGCTCTTCCGAACGAGGGCTAGATGCAGTATGTGGTTCTAGGTACATTGCACCCTCTGTGCACTCAGACCCCTCACGCGCCAATCCTGGGGTCTGTGTACTCGGAGCTTTACGCAGCACATGGAATGCGCAGGGGAGGGTGCTGGCTGGGCCTTACCCGACCTGCGGCACATGGGAGGTATAAGGGCAGGAGGGTTCTGGATAGATCCTGGTTCCCGGGGGGCAGAGGGTTGCTGGATGGTCCCTAGGGACGGGGAGGGTTGCTGGATGTGTCCTGGTACCCAGGGATGGGGGGTGGGGTTGCTGGACAGCCCCAACCCCTGGGGATGGGAGTTGCTGGATGGGCCCTGGTACCCAGAGGATGGGGGGTTGCTGGCCAGGTGCTGGTCTCTGGCAGAGGAGTGTTGCTGGATGGGCCCAGGTGCCCAGGGACAGGGAGTTGCTAGATGGCCCTTGCCTCTCTCTTCCTTGCCCTTCTTTTATGGTCTGAGTCTGCACCTCTTCCCGGACAATAAAACTCTTCCCATTGCCCATTTCTCTGTCTCTTATTGACAAATGTGTCATGTGGGGCTGCTCGCACGGGGCACAAGGGCTGGTGAAGCTGCTAAGGGATCCACAGGCGGCTGCTGCCATCCCTTCCGGGAGGCATGGGGCCACCCAAGGGGCCCTGCCCAGAGGAGTCAGCACCCCTTCCCTTCTCTCGCCCCACACAGCACTGCACACACAGGGCAGGCCTTTCGGTTATTTTACGTGTGAGATTCTGTGGGCAGGTTCCCTGCTCGAGGAGCATGTTGAGCTGAGAAATGGGGAGTGGCAAAGCCAATATGAGTTATATAGTGTGAGTGCATGAGTGTGTGAGTGCATGCGCATGTGTGTGCATGGGTGTGTGTGTGTGTGCATAGCATGTGTATGGGTGTGTGTGTGTGCATAGCATGTGTATGGATGTGCATGTATGTGCAAAGCATATGTGTGCATGGATGCACTTGTATGTGAATGCAAGCACATGTGCATTTTGTGCATAGTGTGAGTGTGCATGGATGTGCATGTGTGTATAAGTGCAGGCATGTGTGTAGCATGAGTGTGTGTGCATAGCATGGGTGTGCTTAGCATGAGTATGCATGGATGTGCGTATCTGTGTGAGTACATGCACGTGTGTCTGTGTGCGCGTAGCATGAATGTGTCTGTATGTGTGGGTGGGTGGGTGGGTGGGAAGAGAAGAGTTAGTGTCATTGCTGTTGTTGTTACAGTCCAATCCCATTTCATCCTGGGTGTTGGTTGGATGGAGGAGTCACCTGGGTCCCTCTCTCTGGCCAGGTGTGGTCAGGACTTCTCTCAGGACCAGGAGGACAAAGGCCCTGGGTCCCAGGAGATGGTGGACGAGGCAGCCGTGATGGTGAAGCTTGGCCCAGTAGCCAATTTTTCTCCTCTACATCTCTTTCTTTAAGGCCTCACAAAGGGAGTTGTTAGGGGGCTTATTCCTTCACCCACTTACTTCCCTGGTCCTTCTCGCATGAACAGAGAGCAACAACACCCGAAGTCCAAAGGTGCAAACAATTCGATGTTTATTGGGGTGAACTTCCAGCAAGCATGATTCCAGTTTCCTTCTGTCCCCTTCCCAGTTCTGACACCACAGAGCCTTACACCTGTGTCCCTGTTCTCATTTCCTGCCTTTAGCTCAACATGATTCTAATTTCCCCACCCCCATTCCCTGTTCCCATTTTCCCCCTTAGCAAAACATGATTCCAATTTCCCCACCCACCCACTTACTGACGCACACACACACTTCCTGATTGACTGCAGACTATATAGTAAAACTTGAGTTCGTCTTAGCTATACCTTAACCAATCATTTTCCTGAAATGTAACGAACCAATCCTAACATATTGTAACATGATTATTTAACCAATTATATCCCACCACCTTAATTAGTTTACACCCAGGAAAATTAATTATACAACAGACAGAAACAATCACAGAACCAGACAGAGATTATGCAGACAAACAGTGGGGAAATGGGGACTACAGTGATAGAACAACAAAGAAATGAGGATTTCACATCTCAGCTATGGATAAGCGAGTTCTTACCAAACAGAAAACTATCAACCTAAATTTCCTTTTACATCTTCCAGGCACTTCCCTTTCTCTGGAGGCGATAGGCATCATCAGGACAGGATTGTGTCCTAACAGCCCAATAGCACCTTCTTTCAGTGTGACTAGTTTGGAATGTGAGGAGGTGACCGGTCGCTTCCCAGCTTATGGCTGCCTCTGCTGCTTAGCCAAAGGCCTTAGCCTAAGCACAGGGCCTCAGACTGTCACAGTAAGAGAAGGCTCTTACATCGGCAGACAGTGATTTTGATTCTTTCTTTTATACCTCTAGAACTAGCTAAGTGATAAGAATACACCTAAATTCTTATAGTCTAGGCCTTTACAGACAGGCCTGAATATCTATATCCTAACAGGAGTGATGGGCACAATAGCCCAACGGCACCTAGTTTCTGACGTGGCAATTTTGGTTCACTGATTTCCAGTTCTGCACTTTCCAGTTTACCAGGCATGATCTGACCGCAGTGCTTGGCTTTGGACTCATTCAGGCTGTCTGTCTGTCTCCCTTTCATACCTTTTCCCATCACCACCTGCTGTTATCGGTTACTGCGCCATCTTCTGAACTTCCCCTCACTTCTTCCAGCGGAACCCACAATGAGGGTGTGCTTGTAGGTCCAGTTACTACGACAGGCCCCACAGGAATAGAGCAGCAATTCCTTTCTGGGCCTGACAGAGAAACGAGCTGTGACAAAAAGACCAACGCAAAATGGAAAAGTAAAACACTCCAAGGATGCACATTTCCTGCTAGGGCTCCAACAGGCCTAGCCTAGAATAACCTCAGCAACAGGCTTATGTCAAGCACTAACGCTGAGCCAGGGTCCCAAGGAGTCGCTACAGCAAGTCTGTTCAATTTCATCTGCAGGCCTGGCTGAATCATAGCCTTTGTCAGTTTTCGGTAGGTTCTGGGTACTGCAGATTTACCCAGATACAATACTTGGCTCCACCTGCAAATTCAAAAATCATTATAAATATCCAAACTAAAGGCAGGCGAACTGCTTTTGAGCAATGAACCTGTGACCCTAGCTATGCTATAACGGAGAAGAAAGCCACCAGGATCTGCTACGGAGGAATCTGCAGATCTGGAGGGGCAAAAAGGGATGAGTGTATGTTTAAAGCATGAGAAGCATGTGTTTCCTTGCACCATTATTGTGAACAGATGCTGCTCGCCACCCTTACTAAGGTGAAAAAGTCAAAGGCAGATATTTCATATGCCCATCAAAAGCATCACTCACCCCAGGAAGTGGGGAGCAGAAATTTGCCGGGTGTTTTAAGCTTCCACATTGCATTGATTCATAAAGCTGACATTCACATTCTGCCAGATTTAGGGGGTTTCACCTTAGGCATTCAATCCAAAAGCAAGCACCTGCCCCCAGGGAGCTTATGTGTGTTAGAGACTGGCCTAGGCGTACCTGGCTGACAGCTAAGCATGCAACATGCAGAGTGACATATCCATGGGGTTATAGGGGAATACTAGTCAGAGTCCTCTGCACAGCTACAATATTATTAACCTCTGCAAATTAAACAAACGTGTCCATGCTAATAGCCGCTCACTAGATAGCCTCCCCCAAGCCCCCACTTGTGACAAGGGACCTGAGTTTCCAGTTTTGTAACATTACGATTCTCCCTTCCCCCTCTTTAAGAGGTACCTGCAACTCCTGAGAAAAACAGTCCCGGCCAGGGCTAGCCAACCAGGGGCCAAGAGGCTGGCTCCTGATGTGTTTTATCTCCCGATGTGTTTTAGCATGGCCCCACTGGATGCTGAAGCCAGAAGACACAGTTTAGTTTTCAGATTATCCAAGTCCTTATGTTCTTGCAGTGAAGGGGCCAGCCAGGCAGCAGGGCAAAGGGGCAGGTGACTGTACATTCAGGTGAGCCTGGCAGGTTCAGGCCACCTGTGCTCCCATTTACCTACATTGTCAGGGTATCTCTGAGCTCCCTGGGAAGCAGCAGGGGGAAGGGCAGGGCAATTAATCAGACAGGAACAGATGTTTTGCTGCGTGGGCTCAGGGTTGGGGGCGTCCAAGGAGTGACACACAGGCCAGGCATGTTGTCTATCTGTTTAGAAAGAAACCAGGGGTTGTAGATGGGAATCCTAAAATCAGTCCTGCTGTGGGGGACCAGCTGGCCAAGCAGACAAACCCTCCCAACCCAGGAGCCCCTACAGAGCCCTCAGCATATTTACAATGCCAAACGGAGATGCTTGTGCAGCCAAGTAACCATTTGACATGTTTCCCAAAGATTTATCGCAGAGATAAACCCCAGCAATCAGCATCCCGTCCCCCCTTACCCTCCATGAGCATCCCCAGCAGAGAGCCAGGGACACCAACCTGCAAACACTCAGTCTCTAGAATTACTATATTGAAACCGCCATGGAACCAGGGCTGGCCTTACCATGAGGGGAACTGAGGCGGCTGCCTCAGGTGCCAGACTGTTGTGGGGGGGTGGGGGGAATGCCACTAGGACCCAGAGTGTAGACAATTGTGTCTGCTGCTGGTGCATCTGGATTCTCTCTGCTCGAGATGCACAGAGATGGGGGAGTGCTGTGCTGGAGGAAGGAGGGCACAAGAGACAGAACAGGCAGGCAGGAGAAAAGGTGAGGGGGCATAACAGAAAGCAGCAGGAGCTGCAGGGAGAGAGAGGAGGAGGAGCCTCTTATGTACCTCACTAGCACCCCAGGAGCCTGGACTGATTAACCCCAACTTCTCAGGGAGCTTCCTGTTTCCTGGTGCTTCCCTGAACCCACTTAAGGAGACCAGGCAGTCAAATGAAGTAGTAGGAGCCAGTTAGGCCCTTAAGACGCTGATATCTTCCCTCACTCAGGACCTGCTACTAGCCTGCTTATTTGTCCCCTTCAATTGAGTGTTGAGCAGAGGTGAAAGTAAGCCCATACGCTCTGGTACAGCAAACCGGTAAGAGCCGGTGCGCTGTACCAGGACCGGCTTTCCGAGAGGGCAATTTAAAGCCCTGTGGTAGCGGCGGCAGGGCTGCGGCGGGGATTTAAAGGGCCCTGGAGCTCCAGCCACTGCTACTGCCCCGGGGCCCTTTAAATCCCGGTCTTAGCCGTGCTGCCCGAGCCCCGGGGTAGCGGTGGCGGGGCTCTGGTGGGGATTTAAAAGGCCCCGGAGCTCCAGCTGCCGCTACCCACCCAGGACCCTTTAAATCTCCGCCTGAGCCCTGCTGCCCGAGCCCTGGGGTAGTGATGGCGGGGCTCTGGCGGGGATTTAAAGGGCCCCGGAGCGCCAGACCCCGCTACCTCCCGGGGCCCTTTAAATCCCCGCCTGAGCCCTGCTGCCAAAGCCCTGGGGTAGCGGCGGCGGGGCTCCGGAGAGGATTTAAAGGGCCGGGGAGGTAGTGGCTGCTGGAGCCCCAAGCCCTTTAAATCCCCGCCTGAGCCCTGCTGCCCAAACCCAGGGGTAGGGGTGGGGGGGCTCTGGCGGGGATTTAAAGAGCCCGGAGCTCCAGCCACAGCTACTGCCCAGGCCCTTTAAATCCCCGCTGGAGCCCTGCTGCCGAAGGCCTGGGGTAGTGGCGGTGGGGCTCCGGCAGACATTTAAGAGGGCCAGGGCGGTAGGGCTCAGATGGGGATTTAAAGGGCTCGGGGCTCCGGCAGCTGCTACCACAGCGGAGCCCCAGGCCCTTTAAAGCTCTGCCAGAGCCCAGAGCCCTGGGATAGCGGTGGCAGCTGGGAGCCCCCAGGGCTCCTCAGTGATTTAAAGGGCCCGGGGCTCCACTGCGGTAGTGGCAGCTGGAGCCCTGGGCCCTTTAAATCACCTCTGAGGCCCGGGGCTCCCAGCTGCCTCTGCAGCTGGTAGCTCGGGGGTGATTTAAAGGGCCCCAGGCTCCCAGCCGCCACTACCACAGCTGGAGCCCTAGCCCTTTAAATCAAGATTTAAAGGGCCCGGGGATTTAAGGCCCTGCCTCTTCCGGTTGAGGCCAAGCCCCCTGCTCAGGACTCCGACATACCAGTAAGTCCTCTAACTTACTTTCACCCCTGGTGTTGAGAGCCACTATAGCTGGCCCAGAACAGCAGTCATGAGTGCAAGAAGAAAATGCCCCTCTGGGGCAGCATTCAGAAAAAGGAAGAAAGCAAAGGAAGCTTTTCTATCTAAGCAGGAAGGAGCTCTCCTGAGATACATATGTTCGCGGTGAGCCTTCCGGCCCCAGTGAGGATGTGAGTGAGGAGGAGATGCCTGATCTTCCAGTCAGTCAGAGTGCAGGTGACCTGGCAGCTACTGCAGCATCCATATCTCCATCTCAAATGGATGTAGCCATGCACATTCCTGAAGAAAAGTGTAGCTCAGAGAAGAGTGTGGTGGAGACGCAAGAAACAGCTACTTAGTTCCTTAAGTCTAGATGATCCAGGACTGTGGACCCACTTGAGCAGTAGCCTGAGGGACTTCCTTGTACTGCATGGGCCACAGCAAGTGAAAAACTTCATGTTCCCCAAAGACAATGAAAATAGAAGTTTCCATCCAACACATTATTGGCGTGAAATACCCCATGGTGACTAAGTGGAGAGGCCTGGCTTATGTACTCAAAAACCCAGAATGCTGCATACTGTTTTTGTTGCAAACTCTTCCAGTCTAATGTTCCAGCCACATTGGGTTCTGCAGGAACAAAGGACTGGAAAAATCTGGCTAGAAATCTGGCAATATCTTCATAAATGATCTGGAGGATGGTGTGGATAGCACTCTCAGCAAATTTGCGGATGATACTAAACTGGGAGGAGTAGTAGATACGCTGGAGGGGAGGGATAGGATACAGAAGGACCTAGACAAATTGGAGGATTGGGCCAAAAGAAATCTGATGAGGTTCAATAAGGATAAGTGCAGGGTCCTGCACTTAGGATGGAAGAATCCAATGCACCGCTACAGACTAGGGACCGAATGGCTAGGCAGCAGTTCTGCGGAAAAGGACCTAGGGGTGACAGTGGACGAGAAGCTGGATATGAGTCAGCAGTGTGCCCTTGTTGCCAAGAAGGCCAATGGCATTTTGGGATGTATAAGTAGGGGCATAGCGAGCAGATCGAGGGACGTGATCGTTCCCCTCTATTCGACATTGGTGAGGCCTCATCTGGAATACTGTGTCCAGTTTTGGGCCCCACACTACAAGAAGGATGTGGATAAATTGGAGAGAGTCCAGCGAAGGGCAACAAAAATGATTAGGGGTCTAGAACACATGACTTATGAGGAGAGGCTGAGGGAGCTGGGATTGTTTAGCCTGCAGAAGAGAAGAATGAGGGGGGATTTGATAGCTGCTTTCAACTACCTGAAAGGGGGTTCCAAAGAGGATGGCTCTAGACTGTTCTCAATGGTAGCAGATGACAGAACGAGGAGTAATGGTCTCAAGTTGCAGTGGGGGAGGTTTAGATTGGATATTAGGAAAAACTTTTTCACTAAGAGGGTGGTGAAACACTGGAATGCGTTACCTAGGGAGGTGGTAGAATCTCCTTCCTTAGAGGTTTTTAAGGTCAGGCTTGACAAAGCCCTGGCTGGGATGATTTAACTGGGAATTGGTCCTGCTTCGAGCAAGGGGTTGGACTAGATGACCTTCTGGGGTCCCTTCCAACCCTGATATTCTATGATTCTATGATTCTATGCCATGAGAAGGCAGCAAATCACCAGAGAGCATTCCATAGGTGGAAAGAGCTTGAGATGAGACTAAGGTTAAAGGCCACCACAGATGATCGGCATCAAGAGAAGATTGCGTCAGAGTCTTTTACTGGCCAAATGTTCTGAAAAGGCTCATTGCCATTGTGAGAATGCTTGCTCCCCAAAACCTAGCCCTGCGTGGCACTTCAGATCAGCTGCATATGCTAAACAATGGAAACTTCCTTAAAACTGTGGAGCTGATGGCGGAATTTGATGCTGTTCTCCAGGAGCATCTAAGAAGAGTCACCACCCAAGACACGTGCACACACCACTACTTGGAAAAACCATTCAAAATGAGATAGTCCAGTTCCTGGCAACAAAAGTCAAACAGGAGATTGGGGCAGATCTGAAGTCAGCAAGAGATTCCTCTGTTATTCTGGACTGCGCACCTGACATCAGCCATACAGAACAAATGACTTTAATGGTGCGTCTTGTAACAACAACAGAACCTAGTGAAAATGTCCCTGCAATGGTGACTGTCAGAGCATTTTCTAGGATGTATTGACATTGATGATACTACAGGAGTTGGTATGACAAATGTGCTTCTTAAAAAGCTGGAAGAGATGGGAATTGCGATCGCTGACAGGAGAGGTCAGGTCTACGCTAATGGTGCCAACATGAGAGGAAAGAACAGAGCAGTGCAGACACAGATCCGAGAGTTAAAGCCTCGAGCTTTTTTTGTCCCATGCAGTTCTCATTCATTGAACTTGGTTGTAAGTGATGCAGCATCAGCTTCTAGTGAGGCTGCTGAATTTTTTAATGTAATTCAAACATTGATGTATCTTTCTCTGCAGCAACTCATTGATGGCAAATTTTGAAGCAACAGCTGGGAACATCCTCTCTGACACTGAAACCACTGAGTGCCACACAATGGGAAAGTCGAGTGGAGGCGATAAAGCCTATGAAACACCAAATGCCATAGTTGCCATTATGGAGGATAAGGCTATGACAGGAACTGTTCATGGGAGAACAGTGGCAGAGGGAAATGGAATCACCAGAAACATACTTAACTTCAAATTTCTGTGTGGTTTAGTGTTATGGCATGACATACTGTTTGAAATAAATGTTGTAAGCAAGAGACTCCAAGGTGTTGACCTTCATATATCTGGAGCAATGGAACAACTGGACAAAGCAAAGTCATACCTACAGTCTTACCGGTCAGATGGGGGATATCAAAACGTTCTGAAAAGCACAGAAGTTGGCAGAGGAACTTCACACTGAAACTATTTTCCCAGCCATTCAAGAATACAAGAGTCACCGAAGAAGAAGACAGTTTGATGACGAGGCCCGGGATAATCCCATAAGAGACCCCAAACAACAATTCAAAGTTGAATTCTTTAACCAGCTGCTAGATTGTGCAGTACAGTCAGTTGAAGAATGTTTCATGCAGCTCAGGGAAGACAGCAGTATATTTGGGATGTTGTACGATATTCCAAAACACCTCACTATACCCGAAGAAGACCTACACCAGCAATGCAGGGCACTAGAGACAGTGTTGACACATGATGACATGCGCGATATTGATGCGAGTGATTTAGGTGATGAACTGAAAGCCCTTTCAAGATACATTTCAGCAGGATCAACTCCAAAGGCTGTTCTGGAATATATGTGCACAAATAAGATAACTACCCTCTTTCCAAATGCTTTTGTTGCTCTGAGCATACTTCTAACACTTCCTATAACAGTTGCCAGTGGAGAACACAGCTTCTCCAAGCTGAAGTTAATAAAAACACATCTACGCTCCACAATGACACAGGAGAGGGTGGTCAATAGAGCATGAGCTAGCGCAGACTGTGGACCTTCAGCAGGAAGCAGTTCAAATCTTTGCAACCAAGACAGCACGGAAAGCACCACTTTGATTATTCAAACAGATAACAATGCCAGTGTTTACTATGCAGACAGGAAAAGTTACATTTGCTGTTCAGGCATTTGAAAGTGAAGTGTTATTTAAGATTTTTGAACAAGGCATTTTAAGTTGTTAGTTCTCCTTTATTGGGGTTGGTATCAGAGGAGTAGAACAGGAAGAAGGCAGAATTGAGAACTTTCAAAGTTTTGGCCCAAGCAAGGGGGCATGGGGGCATCATTTGAGCTCCCCACCTCAGGTGCCAAAGTGTTGTGGGCCAGCCCTGCATGGAACAGAAGCAAAGGTAGAAAGGATCATGACAGTGTCACGCCCAGTCTCGCAGCCCAAATCAATTCCTTTCATAGAGTGGAAGCCAGTGCCCACCAGCACCTCACAGGGTTCGGCCCCAGGGCAGTTTGTGTCCCAAGCAGAGACATCCTGTTCCAGTGATAGCCATGCATCAAGGCAAGTAATCCATTCTTTCACTGGTGGACTAGATTTCCTTCTCTAGTAATGGATAGTGCCATTTCTAGGTACTGACCAGGCAATCCCACTATATTTGCTTTGCTATCTGTCCAAGCTGAACTGGGATACATCATTAATAATACAAACCCCTGCATGCTGTCAGCATTATTAAGGTGCTTGGTCACTGTGGTACAGGACTTTAAAAGAGCCAGCAGTTCTACGTGACATTGCCCACGTTGGCTTTACACGTGCACAATCCCTCTTCTTTGTGTCAGTTTTATGAAATCTTTCTGAGGTCAAACACGCTCTGTGGCTAAAGTGAACAAAGGGCAATTTCTGCTTGATCGTTATTGATATTCCTATCTGCTCACATATCAGCCCAACTGCTGAGGACACTGGATTCCTGGCCCCCATCCCTCTTCACTTTACACTTAGCTGTGTGTTCAAGAAGATTACTCCGCATAAACGGATAGGAGATTGGAACATCACTATCGATGTTCTAACAGTTAAACTGGTTAAAAGCTGGCTCCACAGATACAGTTGCCTTAGAAATTTCCCTTAAACAATATCTATGTTGTAAATCACAATAGACATGTCTCTTAGCCTGAGAACTCCTCAGAGGATATCAATATACGCATTCTGAAAGCTCATAATCCCATTTCATCCCAGTCTGGAAACAGATTTGGCTCTGGAGAGCCTCAAGTAATCGCAGGAGCGGGAGCAGAGGCCAGAGCCACACCCTGGAGTTATTTCCCAGTTGCTGAGAAAGTTGTGCCCAATTGTCAAAGCAAGGCATGTGCAACAAGCTGAGGTTCAGCTTTAGTCAAACGGGAGGAAGTGCTTCGTGATCACAGGGATTAAGGCTTGCCTCAGAAAAGTAGCGAAAGATTTCCAACCCCCTCAGGTTAAGGCTGTGTCTACACTTGTCATTTTTGGATTCAGTTCCCAGAGGGTGCAGCTTCCCGAGTGGCAGCACTAGAGCAGGCTGTATGTAGAGCCAGGGGCTGGGGCATTCACCACGAGGCCGTCTAACCCAGAGAACGTGATGAGAAAAAGTCTTGAGCATGCTGGAGCCTTGTCTACGCTGCAGTTTTGCTTGGGGCCACCCCCACTTGAGTGACACCCTGGGAGTTACTGGGTTGAAAACTCCTTGCACTTGATTCACTGAGAAGCGTAGGTGTGATGACACCCAGCAGCGCCACGCCTTGAAAATCACTGGGATTCACAACGCTGGAGGTAGTGACCCAGGTACAAGTATGGGGCAATGGCCCAGGATATTGGCACGATGGTCCACAGGCAGTGGGGGTTTTAGCTGATATCTCCTGAGGGTCACACAGGCACAGAGAACACAGCTGCTACTGGCAACCCAAAACTGCCCAGGCCTGTATGCTGCTAGCCTGTTTACTGCAATGGTGCCAGCCGAACTTGTCACACAGTGGTGTTGGAAAGCGTCCCACAGCGGAGGAAGAAATAAGGCTGCTGTCCCTCGAAACTTTCAGGAGAGTTACAGAGTATGGCTGAGTTCCTCCATGAATGTTTCCTTGAGTTCTCTCAGGAAGATAAAGGGTCACCCCGATGTGTACATAAACTACTCTGCCCCCTGCCCGCCCAACAAGGGAATGAAAACCAGATCCCAGCGCTACCTCTGTTTGTTACAGCGCTACCTCTTTTCGTATCAGTAAAGCAATAAAACCCCCGACACCTGTGTCTTGTTAACTTGGGGATGGGCCGGGCGCCATCTTTAAACGTAAACAGCGAAAGGAAAAATGCACTCACGTTTACCGAAGGTCTCTGCCTCTTCATCAGGTTCATCCCTGAACAACTGGTGGGGCTAGCTAGACTGTGGTGGGGTCTTGAAGAGGTCCTGGCTCATGGGATGGCTGGAGTCCCCTTCCTCCTCCTCTTCTCTGTTCACAGCAGGAGTCTCTGCCTCTGGCTCCTTCAACGTGTCCATGGTGGTCTGCATGGCGCTGGTGGGGTCTCCGCCGAGCATAGCCTACAGCTCATAGTAAAAACAGCAGGTCTGGGGGGGCAGCACCAGCTCTACTGTCGTGCTTCCTGGCCTTGTGGTATGCCTAGCAGAGTTCCTTTGCTTTCATGCGGCACTGCTGCTGGTCCCTGACATACCCCTTTGCCTGCATCCCCCATGCAATCTGCTTGTAGCTGTCCTTGTTTCTGCGGTTGCTCCCAGGCAGGCAGGCTCTTCCCAGTTAACAGCCCAGTCACTGGTCTCTGAAGGACCATGAAGGTTTTACCCCAGAGGCATCTTATCTCTAGGCATTGACTCGCTTCCTATTTCTTTCTCCTAACAATCCCTTTGGACTTAAAGCCCTAGAGACAGCCAAAGTGGTGGAGGGAAAATCTTTTAGTGGCCCAACTTCTGCTGGTGAGAGATTAACTCCAGATAGTCAGCCAGAAACTATCCTTTACAGCAATGGGCCAATCATATTGCACATACAGTATTCATCACTTAATACAGAGAAGCCCGCCAGCCTTCACAACTACACACAAGGGTTCAGCATAAAAGATCACATGTGGAGGGAGAGCAAGTCAGGCTGAGCATGTGAGTGTGCAAGAGACTGCGGACAAGTTAGTGCAAATGGTGAATGTGTATAGATGGCTGTGGAGCTGGGCATACAGCAGGGTGAGTGTGTAATCCAACATGCATACAAGTGAATGGGCATGTTCAAGGGAGCATGTGTGAGTGAAGGAGTGTGCCTGCAAGTTTGGATGCATTTGGGAGGGTTAGCCGGACGGCATTTGTGGGTGCAAACAGTAAGCAGGGGTGAGTGTGCTGGAGAACAGGCATGTGTGCATGTGTCGGTGACTAAGTGCACACGCTCATAGCTGGATGTGAGTGTGATTATATGTGTGAGCAGGTGAGGGTGCAAGCAGGGGAGTGTGCATGTGAGGGAGCATGTATTCAGAGTGTGCAGTCCCCAGGCCCGGAGGGATGGTCTGGCTCCAGCCCTCCTGGCTGTGCTCTCCCTGCATGTGTGGACCAGTGAGGACAGCAGCACCCGGCAGTGCTGGGCCCCTCTCACTCAGTTAGCCAAAGGAAAAGCGTCTCATTAGCATTCCTTTATACCTCTCACATCCTGTGCTGCCAGGGAAGGGTCAGCAGCACTTATGAAATTTTCAATTCCCAGAGGTTTTGAATGTACATGTTTTTTCTGTGTCTGAGCTGCAAGAAGATTATGAATAAAAGATTAAAATTGGAAGTCTCCAGTCAGTTAAGAGCAATGCGATAAGCATCCATTCTGGGAGAGGAGAGCCGAACGCCACTGCATGCATACTGAAAATTAGCAGCACTTCAAACGGGTAATAAACAAAAAGCTCCGTTCTTTGATGTGACACTTTGCCTGGTTGCTGGGAAGAGGGAGACATGATGCTGGGAGGAGTAAAGGTGCGGGGCTGGCAGCTGGGCTGTGAGAGCTGCTAGAGGCTTGTCCACCAGCAGAGCGAGTGCCGGGGTCTCAGCGAGCAGCTGCTTTGCCCTTACAGAGGAATCAGTGCAGCAGCAGGGTGGAACCTTGCACTGGACTCCGTCAGCTCTCTAGCACAAAGCTCTAGCAGATGCTGCCAGCCTCCCATGGCCACATGTCCCTCTGCCCGGGCCGCTGCTGGGGAGCTCAGCCTCAGGGCCGTTATCATTCTGCCGGGATCCTCACTACACACCTGGCATTTCCCACACACACACACACACACACACCCCTCTGTAAGTTTAGCTCTTTAAGAGCTGCCTTCCTGGCTCCTTATGGTGGAGGCCTGGCAGCCCAAGGAGGGTGTGTGCAGCTCAAAACACTGAGCAAGGAAACAGCAGAAAATTAACACACAGCTGCTGTGAAGGCCGTGACAGGCCAAGGGCCCTGCCCCAGCGGGCACGACTGGCCGAGGGCCCTGCCCCAGAGAGCCAGGCAAGCTGTGCCTGCTGCACCCACCGGAAAGGTGAATTTCATAACTCCTAAGAAATAGATGTTTAAAGTTTGCCAATTTCTCCCCTTGCTCCCTGCCAGCCAGGAGATACCGCAGTGAAACAGGCCACTTCAGCGCATGAGGCAGCAGGAGTGAGCAGCCAGGCAAGGGCTCATGTTGGCCTAGTTTAATACCAACTTATGGACCTTTATTTTGGAGGAAGCTGTGGGACTTCCCTTCCCAAAGCTCCCCTGTGCTGGGGTCCAAGCTGGGAAATGCAGAAAGGGCAGGAAATCCAGCATTAGGGTCTTGCTGCAACTGAAACCACCCCTTTCATGTGTTAATAAATACTACAGGCCAAGAACAACATCCATGCTATGATGTGTGCCCTGCATCCCGGCCACGGTGCCCTGTGACCCAGCCATGGTGCCCTGCCTAGGTGCCCTGCGTCCTGGCCATGGTGCCCTGTGGCATTACCACAATTAATGGAGCGTAGACTGGAAATACTAAAGACATTAAAAATGCCCAGTGTCCTCTAAACTAAAACCAGGCAAACCAATATTCCCTGCCCCCATTAACCTTACACAAGTGAATAATCCTTACTCTGGGGATTAGGTCTCTAGGTTTCCTGGCGCTGCTGTGGGGGAGGGTAGAGGGGGTTAGATCTTAGAATCACATACTATCAGGGTTGGAAGAGATCTCAGGAGGTCATCTAGTCCAACCCCCTGCTCAAAGCAGGACCAACACCCACAAAATCATCCCAGCCAGGACTTTCTCAAGCCAGGCCTTAAAAACCTCTAAGGAAGGAGATTCCACCACCTCCCTAGGTAACGCATTCCAGTGCTTCACCACCCTTCTTGTGAAATAATGTTTCCTAATATCCAACCTAAACCTCCCCCATGGCAACTTGAGACCATTACTCCTTGTTCTGTCATCTGCCACCACTGAGAACAGTCTAGATCCATCTTTGGAACCCCCTTTCAGGTAGCTGAAAGCAGCTATCAAATCCCCCCTCATTCTTCTCTTCCGCAGACTAAATAATCCCAGTTCCCTCCACCTCTCCTCATAAGTCATGTGTTCATAGAATCATAGAATATCAGGGTTGGAAGGGACCTCAGGAGGTCATCTAGTCCAACCCCCTGCTCAAAGCAGGACCAATCCCCAATTAAATCATCCCAGCCAGGGCTTTGTCAAGCCTGACCTTAAAAACTTCTAAGGAAGGAGATTCTACCACCTCCCTAGGTAACGCATTCCAGTGTTTCACCACCCTCATAGTGAAAAAGTTTTTCCTAATATCCAATCTAAACCTCTCCCACTGCAACTTGAGACCATTACTCCTTGTCCTGTCATCTTCTACCACTGAGAATAGTCTAGAACCATCCTCTTTGGAACCACCTCTCAGGTAGTTGAAAGCAGCTATCAAATCCCCCCTCATTCTTCTCTTCTGCAGACTAAACAATCCCAGTTCCCTCAGCCTCTCCTCAGAAGTCATGTGTTCCAGACCCCTAATCATTTTTGTTGCCCTTCGCTGGACTCTCTCCAATTTATCCACATCCTTCTTGTAGTGTGGGGCCCAAAACTGGACACAGTACTCCAGATCAGGCCTCACCAATGTCGAATAGAGGGGAACGATCACGTCCCTCGATCTGCTGGCTATGCCCCTACTTATACAGCCCAAAATGCTGTTAGCCTTCTTGGCAACAAGGGCACACTGTTGACTCACATCCAGATTCTTATCCACTGTAACCCCTAAGTCCTTTTCTGCAGAACTGCTGCCTAGCCATTCGATCCCTAGTCTGTAGCAGTGCATGGGATTCTTCTGTCCTAAGTGCAGGACTCAGCACTTGTCCTTGTTGAACCTCATCAGATTTCTTTTGGCCCAATCCTCTAATTTGTCTAGGTCCCGCTGTATCCTATCCCCACCCTCCAGCATATCTACCACTCCTCCCAGTTTAGTGTCATCTGCAAACTTGCTAAGGGTGCAATCCACACCATCCTCGAGATCATTAATGAAGATATTGAACAAAACTGGCCCCAGGACCGACCCTTGGGGCACTCCACTTGATACCGGCTGCCAACTAGACGTGGAGCCATTGATCACTACTCGTTGAGCCCGATGATCTAGCCAGCTTTCTATCCACTGAATACATCCGATGAAGTGAGCTGTAGCTCACGAATGCTTATGCTCAAATAAATTTGTTAGTCTCTAAGGTGCCACAAGTACTCCTTTTCTTTATCCACCTTATAGTTCATTCATCCAGCCCACACTTCTTTAACTTGCTGGCAAGAATACTGTGGGAGACCATATCAAAAGCTTTGCTAAAGTCCAGGAATAACATGTCCACTGCTTTCCCCTCATCCACAGAGCCAGTTATCTCATCATAGAAGGCAATTAGGTTAGTCAGGCATGACGTGCCCTTGGTGAATCCATGCTGACTGTTCCTGATCACTTTCCTCTTCTCTAAGTGCTTCAGAATTGATTCCTTGAGGACCTGCTCCATGATTTTTCCAGGGACTGAGGTGAGGCTGACTGGCCTGTAGTTCCCCCGATCCTCCTTCTTCTCTTTTTTAAAGATGAGCACTACATTAGCCTTTTTCCAGTCATCTGGCACCTCCTCCGATCGCCATGAGTTTTCAAAGATAATGGCCAATGGCTCTGCAATCACATCCGCCAACTCCTTTAGCACCCTCGGATGCAGCATATCCGGCCCCATGGACTTGTGCTCATCCAGCTTTTCTAAATAGTCCCGAACCACTTCTTTCTCCACATGGTCACCTCCTCCCCATACTGTGCTGTCCAGTGCAGCAGTCTGGGAGCTGACCTTGTTCATGAAGACAGAGGCAAAAAAAAACATTAGCTTTTTCCACATCCTCTGTCACTAGGTTGCCTCCCTCGTTCAGTAAGGGGCCCACACTTTCCCCGACCTTCTTCTTGTTGTTAACATACCTGTAGAAACCCTTCTTGTTACTCTCAACATCCCTATCTAGCTGCAACTCTAATTGTGATTTGGCCTTCCTGATTTCACTCCTGCATGCCTGAGCAATATTTTTATGTTCTTCCATGGTCATTTATCCAATCTTCCACTTCTTGTAAGCTTCTTTTTTATGTGTTTAAGATCAACAAGGATTTCACTGTGAAGCCAGGCTGGTTGCCTGCCATATTTACAATTCTTTCGACACATCGGGATGGTTTGTTCCTGCAACCTCAATCAGGATTCCTTAAAATACAGCCAGCTCTCCTGGACTCCTTTCCCCCTCATGTTATTCTCCCAGGAGAGCCTGCCCATCAGTTCCCTGAGGGAGTCAAAGTTGGCTTTTCTGAAGTCCAGGGTCCATATTCTGCTGCTCTCCTGTCTTCCTTTTGTCAGGATTCTGAAATCAACCATCTCGTGGTCACTGCCTCCCAGGTTCCCATCCACTTTAGCTTCCCCTACTAATTCTCCCTGGTTTGTGAGCAGCAGTTCAAGAAGACCTGATGCTGGGACAGCAAAAGTGAAGCTGAATAAATGGGGGCCTGATCCAACCTCCTGACATCAATGGGAGCCTTACCATTGACTTCAGTGGGCTTTGGATCAAGCCTTATGGTTCTTTGCCAAAAAATATAACATGCATTACAAATTCAATGAGGTTCTCATGAGAAAGAAAAATAAAATAATGAATTATTTTCCATCCCAGAACTATTTCTAAATGATGCATTGGTTCTGGAGTGGCATTGACTAGAAAATGCATTTTTGTTACTGTTATTTATTATTATTATCAAATTGCAATCACGTATACAAATCATTTACCAGTTTCTTAATAGCAACATAGAAATTGTGTTCAGAGAGGATAAATATCTTACATTTAAACATCTTTTTGCCGTAGCTGTTGAAGTTGCTTTAGGTAGAATAAAAGTGTGGTGGATATTCGAAAATGATGGGAAATAGAAACAAAATATTTCTGAATACCTGATATTACTCTGTGCTGCACAAAGCTGTGAATTTCTGTGATTGAAACTCCTCAAGGATTTCTATCCCTTTCACCTGTACTGCACGCTCAGTTTGTCACAATGCTCTGTCTTGTTATTTTCATAAATATTTGGCGAACAGTAACTGTTTGAAATGAAACAGTAGCTAAGCTTTCCCCCAGTAGCTCGAATGTCTCAAACTTGACACTGGATCTAGTGATTCACACTGGTTGCTCCTTAGCCTGTTATCCTGCCCCAATATGGTTATTTGTATGGAGAAAATTCTTTTTTCAGCTTTATATCCTTTTGATAATTTGTGAACAAAATTAAAACTACTTTCATGGTTTGTGCCATAAGCTCCCCAGAGCGAGGGAGCGCTCCTTGGTCAGTCTGTAATCTGAGAGCTCGCTGCCTGGAGTGTACCTCCCCTTTCTGGATAAATGCTAACACAGAGACCTATTAAATGGAACAGCAGCAGAAGCAGGAGTCATTTAAAACTAGATGAACCAGGACACTGGAGCATATACTGCAGGGAGCAGCCCTACCCTGGCCCCAGGGCACAGGCTGGATGGACTCAGGTAGGCCTTTTCCTTCTCTAAAGTCCATGCTCCTGCGTTGCCTATTTGCTGAGCCTGAAGTCTCCTCCTGCAGGACTTTGAGATCTTGTAATAAAAGAATCTGACACTGTCACAGAGCATACGTGCAAGGGATGGAGTGTTGGGAATTTACTGCTGCTCCTGAGATCAAGTCACTTGAGGGGGGTCTTATCTGGGGAGCACCTAGGTCACTGGGGGGCATCTGGCTCAAGGAGAGCAAGTAGGTCACAATGGTTAGGACTGGACAGCTGGAGGTTTGTGGGTCATTGAAAGGAAATGAGCTATTGCGGGGGAGGGCATTAAGTGGGACCCGGAGAAGAACTTCCAGCGGCAGGCAGAGCAGGCCAGAAGGGAAGGAAGGATGGAGCCATGGGTTGAGAGCAGCCTTGGACTTGGGTGACCTGGGCTCAGATCCTTGCTCCCTGTGTGACCTTGGGCACGTCACTTGGTTCCTCTGGACCATGGTTCCCATCTGTCCAGTGGAGACATCAGCCCAGCCCTGCTTCCCAGGGTATGTGAGAGAAACCCATTAAGGCTGTGAGGCACTCGCGCACTGCCGTGATGTGGCCAGGGAAGCACCTTAGACAGACAGAAACTTTTTGCCACAGGAAATGCCTGTTCAACAAAATGAAAATGTTTTTTTTTTATTTGTTCATATCCCTTGGTGAGCTCTGAGTCCCCCTGACTCCACCAACGCTCCCAGCCTTGGGCACCAGTTGCCAGCTTCTCACACAATCCCCTTGGTGCCAGCATCTCTGCGGCCCCCTGTGCAGGGCCCCACCCACCTGAGCTCATCCTCAAGACCCCTGCTCCATCCCTCCTCGTTAAACCCTCTTCTGCTGTGCTGCTGAGAGCGACTCTAGATGGCTCTAGCCCTGGTATCTGCGCTGCCGTTGTATTCCCCTCCCCCAGCCTCAGCCTTGTGAGCTCCTCCGAGCCGGGAGTATCAGGGAACTCTTGGAAACCTCCTGGCACATCGGGGGCACCGGCACCAATAAATACAGCTGCTGAGCGGCCTGGCTCACTGCCTGCGGGACTGGGGCTGGGGCTGGGGCTGGAGCTGGGTGGTGAGACTGGAGCCAGTGACTGTCTCCGGGTTCCGGTGGTGGAGTCCCCTCTACGACTGCCCCTGAGGCAGCTCTGCCCAAGGGCCAGAGGGATGTGCCCTGGCCACTACTGGAGCTCATTTTCTTTTCCAACACACGGCCCAGACACAGAGCTCACGGCCCCCCAGCGCGCTTAGTCTCTCCCTGAGGTGGAGCTGCTGCTGAGGCCAGGGACCCCCAGTTTCGCCATCCCTAACCCCTCCCTCCCAGCATGGCGGCAGACAGAGAGCCCTGACGAGCAGGCCCGTGGAGAGGAGGAGGACGCTGCGTTTGGAAGTAGTGTAGTTTCAGCAGGTAGCAGGGCCCTATGCCTAACACCCCAGGGACCAGGCCGCTGAGGCCTCTTTAAAATTCCCCTCACATACTGCACAGGAGGCCGGGAAGGAAATTGATTTTTGGAAGCTTGGGGTTTTTTATTTCCCCTCTGCAAAGTGCCTGTCAGAGACACCCGCCTCTCCGGGAGGAGAGGCTGGATGGATGGACGTGGCTGAGCTGAGAGATTTTTCACTCCAGGCTGCAGAAAGCGCCCTGCTAAATCCCCTGGTGTCAGCGCTGACAGCCGCAGCTGCTGAGTCCCTGCCCTCACAAAGCAGTTCCTTCACTTGGATCTTCTCCCGCTGCCCTTGCTGATTTTCCTCCTCAGGCTTTTCTTCTCTGTGTCCTCATTTTGGAATGAATTTCCTGGCAGCTGAGCTGCCCTGAACTCTCCCAGCCCACCTCTCCTGCCCCTGCCTTTGTCAAGCTGGGATCCCTTGTGAGCAGAGCCCTCCCTAAGCTCAGCAACAATACCGCTGCCTCTCCCCCAGCAACCCGGGGCAATGCGTGCCCTGACATTCTGTGCACGGGTAGCATGGGGATGGCAGGAAGGGAGGGAGCCATTACCCAGCATTTCTCCAAGAGCAGTCTTTCCTTTGGCATACTGCTAACCTGCTAGCGGTACTAGGGTCCCAGTTTGATGGTGTCAGTTTTTTGACATGAAGAAATAAGTTAGTTTCCAGGGGGGTAGATCCTATAGATAGCAGCACTGCAGCTAGGAAACTATTTTGAGTGACTTTGGCAATGAACAACCTTTCACTGGTGACATTCTCAGCTTGAAAAAAAAGGAAAAAAAAGACCGGCACCGCAATTAACACAGCATTTCTCCAAGATCTAACGGCCTATACATTCAGTTCCATGCCCCTTGTAAGACAATATTAACAGCACCATCTTGTGTCTCCCAAGGATAGTACATCACCTTATACAAGAGAAGATACAATTTACCAAAAAGAAAAGGAGGACTTGTGGCACCTTAGAGACTAACCAATTTATTTGAGCATAAGCTTTCGTGAGCTACAGCTCACTTCATCAGATGCATTTAAGCTCATGCTCAAATAAATTGGTTAGTCTCTAAGGTGCCACAAGTACTCCTTTTCTTTTTGCGAACACAGACTAACACGGCTGTTACTCTGAAACCTACAATTTACCAAGTTTGCTATTAAAAGAGCAACAGCACCTTCATAGTTAAGATGGCAGCAAGGTTTCTGTTTAAAGCTCAGCTTTCAAAACTCTCTGTAAAACAGGGGTGGCCACGCTGAGCCTGAGAAGGAGCCGGAATTTACCATGTACATGGCCAAAGAGTCACAGTCACACGTCAGTAGCCCCTGATCAGCTCCCCCACCCCACTCCCAGCGCCTCCTCCTCCCTCCCTGCACCTCCCGATCAACTGTTTCATGGTGTGCAGGAGGCTCTGGGGGGAGGGGGGAACTTCAGGCTCAGGGAGGGGCGGGAAGGGGTGGAGTGGGGGCAGGGGCTGTGGCAGAGCCAGGGGGTGAGCAGCGAGCACCCCCTCGGGGCACATTGGAAAGTTGGCGCCCGTAGCTCCAGCCCTGGAGTTGGTGCCTACACAAGGAGCCGCATGTTCACGTCTGAAGAGCCGCGTGGGGCTCCGGAGCCATGGGTTGGCCACTCCTTCTGTAAACCATATGCATAGTGTAGACTGGCTTGAAATGTGGCACACTAGTTCAGGGCCTGAGGCAGAGCTTGTGGTACAAAACTGGGGTCATTTGGTCAAGGAGTTCCAGAGACATAGCCCCACTCCCTCCCCACCCCAATGATATTTTTAAATTTTCAACTTTCTTACGCCTTTTTCTTCAGTGAGAAAGCGGGGAGGAGGGTCCCCACAATACAGATAACCCTGGACTGCTCCTTCTGGCATCTAGGGCAAGACTTCCAAGTGCTCAGCGCCCACAACTAGAGTGGGGTTTAAAAGAACTCAGTTCCTATTCAGGCATCCAAGAAAGGGCCAGATTTTACAACATGCTCAGCAGCTGCTCTAGTGACACTAAAGGGCACCTTTTTGAAAGAGCTCAGCATTTGGGGCACATCTGTCCTGCTGGACACTCATCTAACTGATTTTTCAGAGTAACAGCCGTGTTAGTCTGTATTCGCTAAAAGAAAAGGAGGACTTGTGGCACCTTAGAAACTAACCAATTTAAATTGGTTACACAAGTACTCCTTTTCTTTCTAACTGATGTTGTCTGCATTTGCCGCAGGCTCCCCCTTTGTGTACAGGTTTGTAGCCTTCCTCCCACCTGTCTGCATCAGACATTGTTTGGTTTGGAGTTGCCTCAAAAGATAGGGACGCTGAGCCACTCTGGTCAGCATCTCTCTTTTGAGCTGTCTTTGGGCCATGTCCTGCAATCCAGAATTGTCCACGGGATTATTGAAATCAAGCTCTGCTCTCTGATGTCTCAGTTTTTCACAGATTTTGGGACATTTGCCCCAAATGCTCTCCTGCCCTGAATCATTGCAGGATTGCAGCCTTGAAGGGGAAAGTATATGATGGGGTGTTCACCCCACATCAGCTCTGAAGGGCTTAAGTTGTCTTAGAAGGGGCCAATTAATCTTGAAGGCTACACCTGGGTTTGGAGAAGTCAGGTGTGGTCGATAAATTACCGATTGCCAATGAAGCCCAGCTGGGGGAGACACTGGGTAAGATGCAAAGCCAGGAAGCTGCAGCAGAAAGGGGCTGCAGGGAGAGAGTCCGCAGTCACTCTCTGGGCACAGAGAGGTGGTAGGAGGAAGCCCACCTGGGATCCTGTCCCTCACAGAAGGGGTTTCCCAGAGGAGCTGCGGGGAAGAAAGCTTGTGGAAGGCAGAGCAGGAAGAAGCCAGGGAAAGAGCAGTGAGGGCTGAGACTGCGTAGACCTTAGCTGCTGCTTATAAGGCCACTGGACTGGAACCCGGAGCAGCAGGCAGGCCTGGGTTCCCCGATCAGCACTGGGAAGTGGCACAGGACTGGTGAAGGTGGCATCTGGACAGGTGGTCCAATGACCCAGCAATACCCTGGAAGGGTATATAGTGCCCTGGCCAGAGAGCTGAGTCACAGATAGAGAGCACCCTGAGTCCTGGAGAGCGAGAGGGGGCATGGGGCGAGCGACCAAGTAACTAAAGGGGGCGCTAGATTGGACAAGAGCTGATTCCCAGTCCCAATGGTGAGTGAAACCCGTCACCCACACAAAGCAGGGAGTCCTTGGAGGAGGATGGAGCAGGAGCATGTCCAGAGGAAGCACCATCCTGTAGGGAAACAAATGGCCTGAAGTTTAAGAACTGGCTATAGTGAAATATGGCAAGAGGGGGAGTAACGCTCAGAGCTTTGCTTCAGCTGGGGGCACGCAGGCCCCGTCCTAGTTCCCAGGAGGTGCTTTTGCTCCAAGGAGAAGAGGCTGGAATATCATTACAGGGACAAATGCCACCCACAAAGTTCTAGACCCTGAACTCCACCAAGAGCTAGCCTGTGTCTTACAGTCTCTCTCCTTTGTAATGTGGGGCAGCCCTTGAAGAACAACTGTCCCAAGATGCAGTGCTCTAGCTCAGAGAGCTTGATGCATGGCTGAGTGTGGGGACTACGTAAGGGTGTGTGGAGCATGGATGAGCCCATCTGCTCTCAGCACGTCCATCCACACCTGTACACTCACCCATTCTGCCCTCCTCAGGTGTGGGGGCGAGGGGCTCATTCCCTGAACAGGGGGTGGGGAAGGGTGAAGGAAGCATAGGTCTAGGGCCTGCCTCTTACGGGTGGGCCCTGGGAAGCCCCCTCCCTAAGGAACAGGTTTCCTTTGCTTAAGGGGAAGACCTGCCAGAAATGCAGCACACAGATTTCTCTACCCTAAGGTGTTCAGCCCAGTGCCTATGGACAGCCCTACGACAACAAAGCGGTGTGTGCAGCCCTACAATAACAATCAGTGCGTAACCCTACGACAACATAAAAAAGAAGCTTACAAGAAGTGGAAGGTTGGACATATGACCAGGGAAGAGTATAAAAATATTGCTCGGGCATGTAGGAATGAAATTAGGAGGGCCAAATCGCACCTGGAGCTGCAGCTAGCGAGAGATAGAATCATAGAATCATAGAATATCAGGGTTGGAAGGGACCCCTGAAGGTCATCTAGTCCAACCCCCTGCTCGAAGCAGGACCAAATCCCAGTTAAATCATCCCAGCCAGGGCTTTGTCAAGCCTGACCTTAAAAACCTCTAAGGAAGGAGATTCTACCACCTCCCTAGGTAACGCATTCCAGTGTTTCACCACCCTCTTAGTGAAAAAGTTGTAAAAGATGTTAAGAGTAACAAGAAGGGTTTCTTCAGGTATGTTGGCAACAAGAAGAAAGCCAAGGAAAGTGTGGGCCCCTTAATGAATGAGGGAGGCAACCTAGTGACGGAGGATGTGGAAAAAGCTAATGTATTCAATGCTTTTTTTGCCTCTGTCTTCATGAACAAGGTCAGCTCCCAGACTGCTGTGCTGGGCATCACAACATGGGGAATAGATGTCCAGCCCTCTGTGGAGAAAGAGGTGGTTAGGGACTATTTAGAAAAACTGGACGTGCACAAGTCCATGGGGCCGGATGAGTTGCATCCGACAGTGCTAAAGGAACTGGCGGCTGTGATTGCAGAGCCATTGGCCATTATCTTTGAAAACTCGTGGCGAACGGGGGAAGTCGCGGATGACTGGAAAAAGGCTGATGTAGTGCCCATCTTTAAAAAAGGGAAGAAGGAGGATCCTGGGAACTACAGGCCAGTAAGCCTCACTTCAGTCCCCGGAAAAATCATGGAGCAGGTCCTCAAAGAATCAATCCTGAAGCACTTACATGAGAGGAAAGTGATCAGGAACAGTCAGCATGGATTCACCAAGGGAAGGTCATGCCTGACTAATCTAATCGCCTTCTATGATGAGATTACTGGTTCTGTGGATGAAGGGAAAGCAGTGGATGTATTGTATCTTGACTTTAGCAAAGCTTTTGACACGGTCTCCCACAGTATTCTTGTCAGCAAGTTAAGGAAGTATGGGCTGGATGAATGCACTATAAGGTGGGTAGAAAGTTGGCTAGATTGTCGGGCTCAACGGGTAGTGATCAATGGCTCCATGTCTAGTTGGCAACCGGTGTCAAGGGGAGTGCCCCAGGGGTCGGTCCTGGGGCCGGTTTTGTTCAATATCTTCATAAATGATCTGGAGGATGGTGTGGATTGCACTCTCAGCAAATTTGCGGATGATACTAAACTGGGAGGAGTGGTAGATACGCTGGAGGGCAGGGATAGGATACAGAGGGACCTAGACAAATTGGAGGATTGGGCCAAAAGAAATCTGATGAGGTTCAATAAGGATAAGTGCAGGGTCCTGCACTTAGGACGGAAGAACCCAATGCACAGCTACAGACTAGGGACCGAATGGCTAGGCAGCAGTTCTGCGGAAAAGGACCTAGGGGTGACAGTGGACGAGAAGCTGGATATGAGCCAGCAGTGTGCCCTTGTTGCCAAGAAGGCCAATGGCATTTTGGGATGTATAAGTAGGGGCATAGCGAGCAGATCGAGGGACGTGATCATCCCCCTCTATTCGACATTGGTGAGGCCTCATCTGGAGTACTGTGTCCAGTTTTGGGCCCCACACTACAAGAAGGATGTGGAAAAATTGGAGAGAGTCCAGCGAAGGGCAACAAAAATGATTAGGGGTCTGGAACACATGAGTTATGAGGAGAGGCTGAGGGAACTGGGATTGTTTAGTCTGCAGAAGAGAAGAATGAGGGGGGATTTGATAGCTGCTTTCAACTACCTGAGAGGTAGTTCCAGGGAGGATGGTTCTAGACTATTCTCAGTGGTGGAAGAGGACAGGACAAGGAGTAATGGTCTCAAGTTGCAGTGGGGAAGGTTTAGGTTGGATATTAGGAAAAACTTTTTCACTAGGAGGGTGGTGAAACACTGGAATGCGTTGCCTAGGGAGGTGGTGGAATCTCCTTCCTTAGAAGTTTTTAAGGTCAGGCTTGACAAAGTCCTGGCTGGGATGATTTAATTGGGTATGGGTCCTGCTTTTGAGCAGGGGGTTGGACTAGATGACCTCCTGAGGTCCCTTCCAACCCTGATATTCTATGATTCTATGATTCAACAAAGCAGTGTGTGCAGCCCTACAATAACCATCAGTGCGTAGCCCTACGACAACAAAGCGGTGTGTGCAGCCCTACAATAACAATCAGTGCGTAGCCCTACAACAACAAAGCGGTGTGTGCAGCCCTACAATAACAATCAGTGCGTAACCCTACGACAACAAAACGATGTGTGCAGCCCTACAATAACAATCAGTACGTAACCCTAAGACAACAAAGCGGTGTATGCAGCCCTACAATAACAATCAGTGCGTAACCCTACGACAACAAAATGATGTGTGCAGCCCTACAATAACAATCAGTGCGTAACCCTACGACAACAAAGTGGTGTATGCAGCCCTACAATAACAATCAGTGCGTAGCTCTACGACAACAAAACGGTGTGTGCAGCCCTACAATAACAATCAGTGTGCATACAAAGGAGGGATACATTATTATAGTAAAAAGACAGGTTTCAGGCCTCAAGGGGATTGTTAAACAGAACGGTGAGCAAAATGACATCCAGGCTGAAGTGAGTGCTACCCCAGTACTCCAGTTTGATGCTGTGTTGCTCCCCTGAAATCAGTGGGGCTGCATGGCGTAGAGCTGCGTAAGGGAGCAGCGAAAGAAGCCCAGCTTGTTTACTGAGCTGTACTAGACCCAAAGGGCTGCTGCTGATGATCCACCTGCAGAGTGTGCAGCCTGCCGGAGCTGAACCCGGAGTGTGCTGGGTGGGAGCTAGATGCTGGGGAGAGGGGGAGGAGCAGCTAGAGGGGATGGGAAGAAAGAAGGTGGGGGGAGGGGTTCTGTGTGTCTAGCTACCCTGCTTGTGCCAAGCGCAGCGCTGCTGGTGGGGCTGATGTCAGATCAGGCTGCTGCCCAGATGCAGCATTAGTTGGGGCCAGGAGCAGGCCGGTCAGCCAGTACCTGAGGGCTGGGGGCGGGGACGGAGGACAGGGGTGGGTGGCACATTCCAACACCCTGTGACTCCAGGGTGGCCAGCTCTCACTCATGTGATGTGAAATTGACCCTGCTTCAGGGTGTCCCGCCACAGCACCGACGCTTCCCGTCGTCAGGCGATTTTGGGAAGCAAAAACAAAGAGACAGAGCCCTACACAGGGTGTCCGCTAGCCTAGAGACAGATATACTGACCCGCAAGCCCAGGCTTTCTCCACTGACTACTGTCAGAGAATCATCGAATCTCAGGGCTGGAAGGGACCTCAGGAGGTATCTAGTCCCACCCCCTGCTCAAAGCAGGACCAATCCCCAACTAAATCATCCCAGCCAGGGCTTTGTCAAGCCTGACCTGTCCGCTGTTCTGTGCCCTTGATGGGAGCCAAGGTTTCATATTCTGGGGGTCATAGAATCATAGAATATCAGGGTTGGAAGGGACCTCAGGAAGTCATCTAGTCCAACCCCCTCCTCAAAGCAGGACCAATCCCCAATTAAATCATCCCAGCCAGAGCTCTGTCAAGCCTGACCTTAAAAACTTCTAAGGAAGGAGATTCTACCACCTCCCTAGGTAACGCATTCCAGTGTTTCACCACCCTCCTAGTGAAAAAGTTTTTCCTAATATCCAACCTAAACCTCTCCCACTGCAACTTGAGACCATTACTCCTTGTCCTGTCCTCTTCTATCACTGAGAATAGTCTAGAACCATCCTCTTTGGAACCACCTCTCAGGTAGTTGAAAGCAGCTATCAAATCCCCCCTCATTCTTCTCTTCTGCAGATTAAACAATCCCAGATCCCTCAGCCTCTCCTCAGAAGTCATGTGTTCTAGACCCCTAATCATTTTTGTTGCCCTTCGCTGGACTCTCTCCAAATTATCCACATCCTTCTTGTAGTACGGGGTCCTAAACTGGACACAGTACTCCAGATGAGGCCTCACCAATGTCGAATAGAGGGGAACGATCACGTCCCTCGATCTGCTGGCTATGCCCCTACTTATACATCCCAAAATACCATTGGCCTTCTTGGCAACAAGGGCACACTGTTGACTCATATCCAGCTTCTTGTCCACTGTCACCCCTAGGTCCTATTCTGCAGAACTGCTGCCTAGCCATTCGGTCCCTAGTCTGTAGTGGTGCATTGGGTTCTTCCGTCCTAAGTGCAGGACCCTGCACTTATCCTTGTTGAACCTCAACAGATTTCTTTTGGCCCAATCCTCCAATTTGTCTAGGGCCCTCTGTATCCTATCCCTGCCCTCCAGCATATCTACCACTCCTCCTAGTTTAGTATCATCCGCAAATTTGCTCAGAGTGCAATCCACACCTTCCTCCAGATCATTTATGAAGATATTGAACAAACCCGGCCCAAGGACCGACCCTTGGGGCACTCCACTGGATAGCGGCTGCCAACTAGACATGGAGCCATTGATCACTACCCGTTGAGCCCGACAATCTAGCCAACTTTCTACCCACCTTATAGTGCATTCATCCAGGCCATACTTCTTTAACTTGCTGACAAGAATACTGTGGGAGACCGTGTCAAAAGCTTTGCTAAAGTCAAGGAACAATACATACACTGCTTTCCCTTCATTCACAGAACCAGTAATCTCATCATAGAAGGCGATTAGATTAGTCAGGTATGACCTTCCCTTGGTGAATCCATGCTGACTGTTCCTGATCACTTTCATCTCCTCTAAGAGCTTCAGAATTGATTCCTTGAGGACCTGCTCCATGATTTTTCTGGGGACTGAGGTGAGACTGACTGGCCTGTAGTTCCCAGGATCCTTCTTCTTCCCTTTTTTAAAGATGGGCACTACATTAGTCTTTTTCCAGTCATCCGGGACTTCCCCCGTTCGCCATGAGTTTTCAAAGATAATGGCCAATGGCTCTGCAATCACAGCCGCCAATTCCTTTAGCACTCTCGGATGCAACGCGTCCGGCCCCATGGACTTGTGCACGTCCAGCTTTTCTAAATAGTCCCTAACCACTTCTTTCTCCACAGAGGGCTGGCCACCTACTCCCCATGCTGTGATGCCCAGCGCAGCAGTCTGGGAACTGACCTTGTTCGTGAAGACAGAGGCAAAAAAAGCATTGAGTACATTAGCTTTTTCCACATCCTCTGTCACTAGGTTGCCTCCCTCATTCAGTAAGGGGCCCACAGTTTCCTTGGCTTTCTTCTTGTTGCCAACATACCTGAAGAAACCCTTTTTGTTATTCTTAACATCTCTTGCTAGCTGCAGCTCCAGGTGTGATTTGGCCCTCCTGATTTCATTCCTACATGCCCGAGCAATATTTTTATACTCTTCCCTGGTCATTTGTCCAATCTTCCACTTCTTGTAAGCTTCTTTTTTATGTGTTTAAGATCCGCTAGGATTTCACCATTAAGCCAAGCTGGTCGCCTGCCATATTTACTATTCTTTCGACACATCGGGATGGTTTGTCCCTGTAATCTCAATAGGGATTTCTTGAAATACAGCCAGCTCTCCTGGACTCCTTTCCCCTTCATGTTATTCCCCCAGGCGATCCTACCCATCAGTTCCCTGAGGGAGTCGAAGTCTGCTTTCCTGAAGTCCAGGGTCCGTATTCTGCTGCTTACCTTTCTTCCCTGTGTCAGGATCCTGAACTCAACCAACTCATGGTCACTGCCTCCCAGATTCCCATCCACTTTAGTTTCCCCCACTAATTCTTCCCGGTTTGTGAGCAGCAGGTTAAGAAAAGCTCCCCCCCTAGTTGGCTCCTCTAGCACTTGCACCAGAAAATTGTCCCCTACATTTTCCAAAAACTTCCTGGATTGTCTATGCACCGCTGTATTGCTCTCACAGCAGATATCAGGAAGATTAAAGTCCCCCATGAGAACCAGGGCGTGTGATCTAGTAGCTTCTGCGAGTTGCCGGAAGAAAGCCTCATCCACCTCATCCCCCTGGTCCGGTGGTCTATAGCAGACTCCCACCACTACATCACCCTTGTTGCTCACGCTTCTAAACTTAGTCCAGAGACACTCAGGTTTTTCTGCAGTTTCATACCATAGCTCTGAGCAGTCATACTGCTCCCTTACATACAGTGCTACTCCCCCACCTTTTCTGCCCTGCCTGTCCTTCCTGAACAATTTATAACCATCCATGACAATACTCCAGTCATGTGAGTTATCCCACCAAGTCTCTGTTATTCCAATCACGTCATAATTCCTTGACATCACCAGGACCTCCAGTTCTCCCTGCTTGTTTCCAAGGCTTTGTGCATTTGTATATAGGCACTTGAGATAACCTGCTGATCGCCCCTCATTCTCAGTATGAGGCAGGAGCCCTCCCCTCACAGACGTTCCTGCCTGTGCTTCCTCCCGGTATCCTGCTTTCCCACTTACCTCAGGGCTTTGGTCTCCTTCCCTCGCTGAACCTAGTTTAAAGCCCTCCTCACTAGGTTAGCCAGCCTGCTCGCAAAGATGCTCTTCCCTCTCTTCGTTAGGTGGAGCCCGTCTCTGCCCAGCAGTCCTCCTTCATGGAACACCATCCCATGGTCAAAGAATCCAAAGCCTTCTCTCCGACACCATCTGCGTAGCCATTCGTTGACTTCCACGATTCGATGGTCCCTACCCCGGCCTTTTCCTTCCACGGGGAGGATGGACGAGAACACTACTTGCGCCTCAAACTCCTTTATCCTTCTTCCCAGAGCCACGTAGTCCATAGTGATCCGCTCAAGGTCATTCTTGGCAGTATCATTGGTGCCCACGTGGAGAAGCAGGAAGGGGTAGCGATCCGAGGGCTTGATGAGTCTCAGCAGTCTCTCCGTCACATTGCAAATCTTAGCCCCTGGCAAGCAGCAGACTTCTCTGTTTTCCCATCAGGGTGGCAGATAGATGACTCAGTCCCCCTGAGGAGAGAGTCCCCGACCACCACCACCCGTCTCCTTCTCTTGGGAGTGGAGGTCTTGGAACCCCCAACCTCAGGACAGCGCATCTCATGCCTTCCAACCAGTGGAGTCTCCTTCTGCTTCCTCCTCCCAGATGTATCATCTGGTCTGCTCTCCGCAATGGTACCTGTGGAGAGAACATGTAAACAGTTACTTACCTGTGTCCACGTTGCTGGAACCCGGACAGTCCCCCTTCTTCTTCTGGAGGTCACATGTTGCCAAGCTTCCTCACTGGCCTCTTGGCTCCGCTGTGCAACCTGCTCTAAATCTTTAGAGCTTTGTGCCCGTAGAAGCATATCCTGACTTTTATACAGAAAATCCTCAGATTCTCATATGCAACGCAGGATCGATATCTGTAGCTCCAGACCTTCGATCTTCTCTTCCAATATGGATACTAGCTTGTACTTTGTACAGACAAAGTCGCTTCTGTCCTGTGGAAGAAAGACAAACATGGCACATCCAGTGCAGGTCACAATAGCTGAACGTCCCCCTTCCATATCACCTTCCTACTATGAACTTCCTCAGAGAAGTTGGCAAGATGTAAGCCTCACTAGGCTCACTCCAGGCGAACTCCCAGGCAAACTCCTGCTGTGTGCTGCTCTGCTGTTCCCCGCTGCTCAGCTGGTTCGCCCCTGCTCAGCTTGTTCGCGGAGCTCTGGCTATTTTTAGCCATTCCCAGCGAAGGTAACTGAGAGCTACCCAGCTCACTCGAGGGAGAGCTGTGAGATAGCGCAGCCAAGGCTCACTTTACCAGACAGACTGTCAGAAGGAACATGCCAAATTAGGTGTTTGTGTAACTCACGCTACAGTGGGGCTTTGGGTCACCCACTAGCAGCTGTATCACATTTAATGACTCTGATACTGTTTCTGTGTTAGGAGATCACGTTCTCTAGCTCAGTGGCTCTCAACCTTTCCAGACTTCTGTACCCCATTCAGGAGTCTGATTTGTCTGGCATAGCCCCAAGTTTCACCTCACTTAAATGATTTGCTTACAAAATCAGACAACAATACAAAAGTGTCACAGTGCAGTATTACTGAAGGCTTGACTGTCTCATTTTTACCATACAGTTATAAAATAAATTGATTGGATATAAGTATTGTACTTACATTTCAGTGTATAGTACATAGAGCAGTACAAACCAGTCACTGAATGTATGGAATTTTTGTTTGTACCAGACTTTGCAAGTGCTTTTAATGTAGCCTGTTGTAAAGCTCTAGATGAGCTGATGTACCCCCTGGAAGGAAGGGGATACATGCACCCCTTGCTGAGAACACTGCAGAAGCAGCTTGGGCTTTTCATCCAGAGCTCCCAGGTTCAGATGACCCAAACAGGGCATTGTTACGTTCATTTGTGCTGAGGGAGTATGAAGATGGTGGCTGTCATAAATATAAAGGGAAGGGTAAACACCTTTAAAATCCCTCCTGGCCAGAGGAAAAACCCTTTCACCTGTAAAGGGTTAAGAAGCTAGGATAACCTCGCTGGCACCTGACCAAAATGACCAATGAAGAGAAAAGATACTTTTAAAAGCTGTGGGGGGAGGGCGGAGAAACAAAAGGTCTCTCTGTGTGTGTGTGATGCTTTTGCCGGGAACAGAACAGGAATGGAGTCTTAGAACTTAAAAAGTAATCTAGCTAGATATGCATTAGATTTGCTTTTGTTTAAATGGCTGAGAAAATAAGCTGTGCTGAATGGAATGTAGATTCCAGTTTTTGTGTCTTTTTGTAACTTAAGGTTTTGCCTACAGGGATTCTATATGTTTTGAATCTGATTACCCTGTAAGGTATTTACCATCCTGATTTTACAGAGGTGATTCTTTTACTTTTTCATAGAATCATAGAATATCAGGGTTGGAAGGGACCTCAGGAGGTCATCTAGTCCAACCCCCTGCTCAAAGCAGGACCAAGCCCAAACTAAATCATCCCAGCCAGGGCTTTGTCAAGCCTGACCTTAAAAATATCTAAGGAAGGAGATTCCACCACCTCCCTAGGTAACGGATTCCAGTGTTTCACCACCATCCTAGTGAAAAAGTTTTTCCTAATATCCAACCTAAACCTCCCCCACTGCAACTTGAGACTATTACTCCTTGTCCTGTCCTCTTCTACCACTGAGAATAGTCTAGAACCATCCTCTTTGGAACCCCCTTTCAGGTAGTTGAAAGCAGCTATCAAATCCCCCCTCCTTCTTCTCTTCCGCAGACTAAACAATCCCAGGTCCCTCAGCCTCTCCTCAGAAGTCATGTGTTCCAGTCCCCTAATCATTTTTGTTGCCCTCCGCTGGACTCTCTCCAATTTATCCACATCCTTCTTGTAGTGTGGGGCCCAAAACTGGACACAGTACTCCAGATGAGGCCTCACCAATGTCGAATAGAGGGGAATAATCACGTCCCCCGATCTGCTGGCAATGCCCCTACATATACATCCCAAAATACCATTGGCCTTCTTGGCAACAAGGGCACACTGTTGACTCATATCCAACTTGTCGTCCACTGTAACCCCTAGGTCCTTTTCTGCAGAACTGCTGCCGAGCCGTTCGGTCCCTAGTCTGTAGCTGTGTATGGGATTCTTCCTTCCTAAGTGCACAACTCTGCACTTGTCCTTGTTGAACCTCATCAGATTTCTTTTGGCCCAATCCTCTAATTTGTCTAGGTCCCTCTGTATCCTATCCCTACCCTCCAGCGTATCTACCTCTCCTCCCAGTTTAGTGTCATCTGCAAACTTGCTGAGGGTGCAATCCACACCATCATCCAGATCATTAATGAAGATATTGAACAAAACCGGCCCGAGGACCGACCCTTGGGACAGTCCACGTGATACCGGCTGCCAACTAGACATGGAGCCATTGATCACTACCCGTTGAGCCCGACAATCTAGCCAGCTTTCTATCCACCTTATAGTCCACTCATCCAGCCCATACTTCTTTAACTTGCTGGCAAGAATACTGTGGGAGACCGTGTCAAAAGCTTTGCTAAAGTCAAGGAACAACACGTCCACAGCTTTCCCCTCATCCACAGAGCCAGTTATCTCGTCATAGAAGGCAATTAGATTAGTCAGGCATGACTTGCCCTTGATGAATCCATGCTGACTGTTCCTGATCACTTTCCTCTCCTCTAAGTGCTTCAGAATTGATTCCTTGAGGACCTGCTCCATGATTTTTCCAGGGACTGAGGTGAGGCTGACTGGCCTGTAGTTCCCCCAATCCTCCTACTTCCCTTTTTTAAAGATGGGCACTACATTAGCCTTTTTCCAGTCGTCCGGGACTTCCCCGGGTCGCCATGAGTTTTCAAAGATAATGGCCAATGGCTCTGCAATCACATCCGCCAACTCCTTTAGCACCCTCGGATGCAGCATATGGACTTGTGCTCGTCCAGTTTTTCTAAATAGTCCCTAACCACTTCTTTCTCCACATGGTCACCTCCTCCCCATGCTGTGCTGCCCAGTGCAGAAGTCTGGGAACTGACCTTGTTCGTGAAGACAGAGGCAAAAAAAGCATTGAGTACATTAGCTTTTTCCACATCCTCTGTCACTAGGTTGCCTCCCTCATTCAGTAAGGGGACCACACTTTCTTTGACTTTCTTCTTGTTGCTAACATACCTGAAGAAACCCTTCTTGTTACTCTTAGCATCTCTTGCTAGCTGCAACTCCAGGTGTGATTTGGCCTTCCTGATTTCACTCCTGCATGCCCGAGCAATATTTTTATACTCTTCCCTGGACATTTGTCCAATCTTCCACTTCTTGTAAGCTTGTTTTTTGTGTTTAAGATCAGCAAGGATTTCACTGTTAAACCAAGCTGGTCGCCTTCCATATTTACTTTTCTTTCTACGCATTGGGATGGTTTGTCCCTGTAACCTCAATAAGGATTCTTTAAAATACAGCCAGCTCTCCTGGACTCCTTTCCCCCTCCTGTTATTCTCCCAGGGGATCCTGCCTATCAGTTCCCTGAGAGAGTCAAAGTCTGTTTTTCTGAAGTCCAGGGTCCGTATTCTGCTGCACTCCTTTCTTCCCTGTGTCCGGATCCTGAACTCGACCATCTCATGGTCACTGCCTCCCAGGTTCCTATCCACTTTAGCTTCCCCTACTAATTCTTCCCGGTTTGTGAGCAGCAAGTCAAGAAGAGCTCTGCCCCTAGTTGGTTCCTCCAGCACTTGCACCAGGAAATTGTCCCCTACACTTTCCAAAACCTTCCTGGATTGTTTGTGCACCGCTGTGTTGCTCTCCCAGCAGATATCAGGGTGATTGAAGTCTCCCATGAGAACCAGGGCGTGCGATCTAGTAACTTCTGCGAGTTGCCGGAAGAAAGCCTCGTCCATCTCATCCCCCTGGTCTGGTGGTCTATAGCAGACTCCCACTACGACATCACCCTTGTTGCTCTAAACTTAACTTCTAAACTTCTAAACTTAATCCAGAGACACTCAGGTTTTTCTGCAGTTTCATACCGTAGCTCTGAGCAGTCATAGAATCATAGAATCATAGAATCATAGAATATCAGGGTTGGAAGGGACCCCTGAAGGTCATCTAGTCCAACCCCCTGCTCGAAGCAGGACCAATTCCCAGTTAAATCATCCCAGCCAGGGCTTTGTCAAGCCTGACCTTAAAAACTTCCAAGGAAGGAGATTCCACCACCTCCCTAGGCAACGCATTCCAGTGTTTCACCACCCTCTTAGTGAAAAAGTTTTTCCTAATATCCAATCTAAACCTCCCCCACTGCAACTTGAGGCCATTACTCCTCGTTCTGTCATCTGCTACCATTGAGAACAGTCTAGAGCCATCCTCTTTGGAACCCCCTTTCAGGTAGTTGAAAGCAGCTATCAAATCCCCCCTCATTCTTCTCTTCTGCAGGCTAAACAATCCCAGCTCCCTCAGCCTCTCCTCATAAGTCATGTGTTCTAGACCCCTAATCATTTTTGTTGCCCTTCGCTGGACTCTCTCCAATTTATCCACATCCTTCTTGTAGTGTGGGGCCCAAAACTGGACACAGTACTCCAGATGAGGCCTCACCAATGTCGAATAGAGGGGGACGATCACGTCCCTCGATCTGCTCGCTATGCCCCTACGTATACATCCCAAAATGCCATTGGCCTTCTTGGCAACAAGGGCACACTGCTGACTCATATCCAGCTTCTCGTCCACTGTCACCCCTAGGTCCTTTTCCGCAGAACTGCTGCCTAGCCATTCGGTCCCTAGTCTGTAGCGGTGCATTGGATTCTTCCGTCCTAAGTGCAGGACCCTGCACTTATCCTTATTGAACCTCATCAGATTTCTTTTGGCCCAATCCTCCAATTTGTCTAGGTCCTTCTGTATCCTATCCCTCCCCTCCAGCGTATCTACCACTCCTCCCAGTTTAGTATCGTCCGCAAATTTGCTGAGAGTGCAATCCACACCATCCTCCAGATCATTTATGAAGATATTGAACAAAACCGGCCCCAGGACCGACCCCTGGGGCACTCCACTTGACACCGGCTGCCAACTAGACATGGAGCCATTGATCACTACCCGTTGAGCCCGACAATCTAGCCAGCTTTCTACCCACCCTATAGTGCATTCATCCAGCCCATACTTCCTTAACTTGCTGACAAGAATACTGTGGGAGACCGTGTCAAAAGCTTTGCTAAAGTCAAGAAACAATACATCCACTGCTTTCCCTTCATCCACAGAACCAGTAATCTCATGATAAAAGGCGATTAGATTAGTCAGGCATGACCTTCCCTTGGTGAATCCATGCTGGCTGTTCCTGATCACTTTCCTTTCATGCAAGTACTTCAAGATTGATTCTTTGAGGACCTGCTCCATGATTTTTCCAGGGACTGAGGTGAGGCTGACTGGCCTGTAGTTCCCAGGATCCTCCTTCTTCCCTTTTTTAAAGATTGGCACTACATTAGCCTTTTTCCAGTCATCCGGGACTTCCCCGGTTCGCCACGAGTTTTCAAAGATAATGGCCAATGGCTCTGCAATCACAGCCGCCAATTCCTTCAGCACTCTCGGATGCAACTCGTCCGGCCCCATGGACTTGTGCACGTCCAGCTTTTCTAAATAGTCCCTAACCACCTCTATCTCCACAGAGGGCTGGCCATCTCTTCCCCATTTTGTGATGCCCAGCGTAGCAGTCTGGGAGCTGACCTTGTTAGTGAAAACAGAGGCAAAAAAAGCATTGAGTACATTAGCTTTTTCCACATCCTCTGTCACTAGGTTGCCTCCCTCATTCAGTAAGGGGCCCACACTTTCCTTGGCTTTCTTCTTGTTGCCAACATACCTGAAGAAACCCTTCTTGTTATTCTTGACATCTCTCGCTAGCTGCAGCTCCAGGTGCGATTTGGCCCTCCTGATTTCATTCCTACATGCCCGAGCAATATTTTTATACTCTTCCCTGGTCATATGTCCAACCTTCCACTTCTTGTAAGCTTCTTTTTTATGTTTAAGATCTGCTAGGATTTCACCGTTAAGCCAAGCCGGTCGCCTGCCATATTTACTATTCTTTCAACTCATCGGGATGGTTTGTCCCTGTAACCTCAACAGGGATTCCTTGAAATACAGCCAGCTCTCCTGGACTCCTTTCCCCTTCAAGTTAGTCCCCCAGGGGATCCTGGCCATCCGTTCCCTGAGGGAGTCGAAGTCTGCTTTCCTGAAGTCCAGGGTCCGTATCCTGCTGCTTACCTTTCTTCCCTGCGTCAGGAGTCATACTGCTCCCTTACATACAGTGCTACTCCCCCACCTTTTCTGCAATACCTGTCCTTCCTGAACAGTTTATATCCATCCATGACAGTACTCCAGTCATGTAAGTTATCCCACCAAGTCTGTGTTATTCCAATCACATCATAATTCCTTGACTGTGCCAGGACTTCCAGTTCTTCCTGCTTGTTTCCCAGGCTTCTTGCATTTGTGTATAGGCACTTGAGATAACTTGCTGATCGTCCCTCTTTCTCAGTATGAGGCAGGAGCCCTGCCCTGTCACGTGCTCCTGCTCGTGCTTCCTCCCAATATCCCACTTCCCCACTCACCTCAGGGCTTTGGTCTCCTTCCCCCGGTGAACCTAGTTTAAAGCCCTCCTCACTAGGTTAGCCAGCCTGCTTGCGAAGATGCTTTTCCCTCTCTTCGTTAGATGGAGCCCGTCTCTGCCTAGAACTCCTCCTTCTTGGAACACCATCCCATGGTCAAAGAATCCAAAGCCTTCTCTCCAACACCACCTGTGTAGCCATTAGTTGACTTCCACGATTCGACGGTCTCTACCCAGGCCTTTTCCTTCCACGGGGAGGATAGACGAGAAGACCACTTGCGCCTCAAACTCCTTTATCCTCCTTCCCAGAGCCACATAGTCTGCAGTGATCTGCTCAAGGTCATTCTTAGCGGTATAATTGGTGCCCACGTGGAGAAGCAGGAAGGGGTAGTGATCCGAGGGCTTGATGAGTCTTGGCAGTCTCTCTGTCACATCGTGAATCCTAGTTTCTGGATTCAGAAGACTTCTCGGTTTTCCCGGTCGGGGCGGCAGATAGATGACTCAGTCCCCCTGAGGAGAGAGTCCCCGACCACCACCGCCCGCCTTCTTCTCTTCGGAGCGGTGGTCGTGGAACCCCCAACCCTAGGACAGAGCATCTCATGCCTTCCAATTGGTGGAGTCTCCTTCTGTTCCCTTCCCTCAGATGTATCATCTAGTCCCCTCTCCGCATTAGTACCTGTGGAGAGAACATGAAAACGGTTACTTACCTGTATCTGCATTGCTGGTACATGGACGCTCCTCTTTCTTCTTCTGGAGGTCACATGCTGCCAAATTTCTTCACCGTCCTCCTGTCCCCGCTGCGCAGCCTGCTCTGAATCTTCAGAACGTTGTGCCCATAGAAGCATATTCTGACGTCTGTCCAGGAAATCTTCAGTTTCTCTTATGCAACATTGCTCCAGACCTTGAACCTTCTCTTCCAATACGGAGACCAGCTTGCACTTTGTACAGACAAAGTTGCCTCTGTCCTGTGTAAGAAAGACAAACATGGCACATCCAGTGCAGGTCACAACAGCTGAACACCCCCCATCCATATTGCCTTCCTTCTACGAGTTTCCTCAGGAGTTGTAGTAACTACTCAGAGAAGCCAGCAAGATGTAAGCCTCAGCGGGCTCTCCCCAGGCGAACTCCCTCTGTTAGTCGCTCTGCTGTTAGCCGCTCAGCTGGTTCACAGCTGACTGGCTTTTTATACAGTCAGGCCCACTCAAGGCTCACCTGGAACAAAGCACTCCCAATTCACACTTTTCAAACCACCAATCAAGCACATGGTTAAACTGTCAAACTGTCCCCACAACAGACGCTTTTTCTTCCATTAAAATTCTTCTTTTAAGAACCTGATTGCATTTTCATTTTTCTTAAGTTCCAAGGGTTTGGGTCTGTGTTCACCTATGCAAATTTGTGAGGATTTTTAATCAAGTCTTCCCCAGGAAAGGGGGTGTAGCGTTTGGGGAGGATTTTGGGGGAAAGACAATTCCAAGCGGGCTCTTTCCCGGTTATATATCTGTTAGATGCTTGAGGGTGGCAGCAATAAAGTCCAAGGGAAAAAGGAAAATAGTTTGTACCTTGTGGAAGTTTTAACCTAAGCTGGTAAAAATAAGCTTAGGGGGTTTTCATGCAGGTCCCCACATCTGTACCCTGGAGTTCAGAGTGGGGAAGGAACCTTGACATGGTGGCAGAGTGGTGGGATTAACTTGAAATCATTTTGAGATCAATTTGAGATTTTTTGAACCAGAAGCACAGATTTTAAAAGGAAATATTTTTTTTCCTTTGGGCTGCTGGAAAGCAGGTTTTAAGCTGAAAGCAGTTAGAGGTTTTTTTTTCTCTGATTGGGGGCCAGAGAAGTGACAAAAGGGAATTGTCTTTTGTGAGCTGGACTTTTATCTACTTAAAGGCAGGGTAGTTAACCTCCTGCAGGGAAATTTATAAGTCTTCACAGACCTGAAGATGTTTTTTTTTACCTAAGAGCAACTAGAGGGGTTTTCTGTCTATTTGCCTGGAGACAAAGGAGTTAGGGTTTTTTTGTTTTGTTTTGTTTTTGTTTTTTTTTTTTAAAGGATTTTTCTGTAGGCTGACAATCACTATCAGAGAATGTAGGTATCATATTACAGCACAGCAAAATTTTACAAGCCAAGTTTTTGTTTGTTTGTTTGTTTGTTTTATTTCTAACTCTTGGGTGTAAAGTTAGTTAAAAACAGAGAGGCAAAGATGACAGAAACCAAGACACAACAGAAATTGGAGTTAATCAGACTGGAGGCAGCGAAAGAGGCAGAAAAAGCCCTAGAAGCTGCCCACAGGAGAGATATGGAGGCAAAGGACAAAGAAATGGAGGCAGCGAAAGAGGCAGAAAAAAACCAAGAGGCTGCCCACAAGAGAGCTATGGAGGCAAGGGACAAAGAACTGGAGGAAAAGGAAAAAGAGAGAAAGCATGTGCTGGAGATGGAGAAGGCAAAGGCTCAGCAGAATATACCAAAAAACCCTAGCAATCCTTCTCCAGGTACCACTTCCCATCCCAGAAAGTTCCCCACCTACAAAGCAGGCGATGATACCGAGGTCTTCTTAGAAAACTTTGAAAAGGTCTGCCTTGGGTACAGCATCTCTACAGACCAATAAATGGTAGAGCTGAGGCCGCAGCTCAGTGGACCCTTAGCTGAGGTGGCAGCTGAAATGCCTAAGGCACAAATGAACCAGTATGAACTGTTTAAAACCAAGGCGAGAGTCAGAACCGGGCTAACACCCGAGCGTTCCCGTCAGTGATTCAGAGCCCTAAGGTGGAAACCAGACGTGTCATTTACCCGACATGGCTACCACATTGTGAAACACTGGGATGCCTGGATATCGGGAGCAAGAGTTAAATCTCCAGAAGATTTGCCCTTCCTAATGCAAATGGAGCAGTTCTTAGAGGGTGTTCCTGAGGAAATAGAAAGATACATCCTAGATGGGAAGCCCAAAACTGTAATCGAGGCTGGGGAGATTGGAGCCAAATGGGTGGAGGTGGCAGAAAAGAAAAAAACTGGTCGCAGTTGGAGCGGATACCAGAAGGGACAACCTCAGACCACACCCTACTACCGGGGGCAGTCCAAGGCCCCAACTACCCCCCAAGGGACCCTCCAGACACCTTATCATCCCGCCACACCATTCTCCAGCAACCCTCCTCGCCCCAGTGACCCATCAGCTGAACGATGTTTCAAATGTAACGAGCCGGGGCATGTAAAGGCCAACTGCCCCAAGAACCCCAACAGACTACAGTTCATTGCACCGGAATCACACCAGAGGTCCTCAGGCCCAGTTACCTCCCAGATACCTTCGGAGCGGAGGGAAACTGAGTGTGGGCGGGAAGAAGGTCACCGCATGGAGGGACACCAGAGCACAAGTGTCAGCTATCCATGCTTCCTTAGTGGACCCCAATTTAATCAACCCAGAGATCCAAGTGATGATTCAACCCTTCAAGTCAAACTCTTTCAATTTGCCTACAGCCAAGTTGCCTGTCCAGTACAAGGGCTGGTCAGGAACGTGGACTTTTGCAGTCTATGATGATTATCCCATCTCCATGCTGTTGGGGGAAGACTAGGCCAATCATGTGAAGCTAGCCAAGAGGGCAGGAATGGTCACCCGCAGCCAGGCTAAACAAGCCATCACGCCTAGCTCTAGTTCCGGAAACTTCTACCAGGACCCAGTCAGAGGTGATGGACCCGGACAGCAGGCCAATGTCTGCAACAGTAGTAGTGGATCCAGTCCCAGAGACCCAGACAGAGCCAGTCCCAGAACCAGAACCGGCGGAACAACTAGCACCAGACCCATTGCCAGCACTGAATCCAGTACTTGCAACCTCAACAACAGAGGGCCCCACCGAACCTGGACCAGCAGCAGCCAATAACCCTACACCAGAGGCTCAGCCGGAGCCTGAACCCTCACATAGTGCCCCAGCGGAGAGCAGTTCACAGTCAACGGAAACAGCCCCATCCCCTACATCACTTCCAGAGGGACCAAGCCTAGGTCCACAATCCAATGAGGAACTGATGTCTCCAGCATCAAGGGAACAGTTCAAAACCAAACAGGAAGCAGATGAAAGCCTCCAGAGAGCTTGGACGGCAGCACGGAGCAACCCACCGCCTCTCCGCTCTTCTAATTGATCCAGGTTTGTTGTAGAAAGAGGACTTTTATACAAGGTAACTCTTTCTGGTGGACACCAGGAAGACTGGTATCCTAAGAGACAGTTGGTAGTTCCAACTAAGTACCGGGTCAAGCTCTTGAGTTTAGCCCATGATCATCCTAATGGCCATGCTGGGGTGAACAGGACCAAAGACCTTTTGGGGAGGTCATTCCACTGGGAGGGAATGGGCAAGGATGTCTCTACCTATGTCCAGTCTTGTGAGGTATGCCAAAGAGTGGGAAAACCCAAGACCAGGTCAAAGCCCCTCTCCAGCCACTCCCCATCATTGAGGTTCCATTTCAGCGAGTAGCTGTGGGTATTCTGGGTCCTTTTCCAAAGACACCCAGAGGGAAGCAGTACATACTGACTTTCATGGATTTTGCCACCCAATGGCCGGAAGCAGTAGCTCTAAGCAACATCAGGACTAAAAGTGTGTGCCAGACACTAGTAGACATTTTTGCCAGGGTAGGCTGGCCCTCCGACATCCTCACAGATGCGAGGACTAATTTCCTGGCAGGAACTATGGAAAGCCTTTGGGAAGCTCATGGGGTAAATCACTTGGTCGCCACTCCTTACCACCATCAAACAAATGGCCTGGTGGAGAAATTTAATGGAACTTTGGGGGCCATGATACGTAAATTCGTAAATGAGCACTCCTATTAAAAGGACCTGGTGTTGCAGCAGTTGCTGTTTGCCTACAGAGCTCTACCACATCCCAGCTTAGGGTTTTCACCATTTGAACTTGTATATGGCTGCGAGGTTAAGGGGCCATTACAGTTGGTGAAACAGCAATGGGAGGGGTTTACACCTTCTCCAGGAACTAACATTCTGGACTTTGTAACCAACCTACAAAACACCCTCTGAACCTCTCTAGCCCTTGCTAAAGAAAACCTAAAGGATGCTCAAAAAGAGCAAAAAGCCTGGTATGATAAACATGCCAGAGAGCTTTCCTTCAAAGTAGGGGACCAGGTCATGATCTTAACAGCGCTCCAGGCCCATAAAATGGAAGTATCGTGGGAAGGGCCATTCATGCTCCAGGAGCACCTGGGAGCTGTTAATTATCTCACAGCATTCCCCACCTCAAACCGAAAGCCTAAGGTATACCATATTAATTCTCTAAAGTCCTTTTATTCCAGAGAATTAAAGGTTTGTCAGTTTACAGCCCAGGGAGGAGATGACGCTGAATGGCCTGAAGGTGTCTACTACAAAGGGAAAAGTGCTGGGGGCGTGGAAGAGGTGAACCTCTCCATGACCCTTGGGCGTATGCAGTGACAGCAGATCAAGGAGCTGTGCACTAGCTACACGCCGATGTTCTCAGCCACCCCAGGACTGACTGAACGGGCATACCACTCCATTGACACAGGTAATGCTCACCCAATTAAAGTCCAACCTTACCGGGTGTCTCCTCAAGCTAAAACTGCTATAGAACGGGAGATCCAGGATATGTTACAGATGGGTATAATCCGCCTCTCTGGAAGTGCATGGGCATCTCCAGTGGTTCTAGTTCCCAAACCAGATGGGGAGATACGTTTTTGCGTGGACTACCGTAAGCTAAATGCTGTAACTCGCCCAGACAGCTATCCAATGCCACGCACAGATGAACTATTAGAGAAACTGAGACGGGCCCAGTTCATCTCTACCTTGGACTTAACCAAGGGGTACTGGCAGGTACCGCTAGATGAATCCGCCAAGGAAAGGTCAGCCTTCACCACACATCTCAGGCTGTATGAATTTAATGTACTCCCTTTCGGGCTGCGGAATGCACCCGCCACCTTCCAAAGACTTGTAGATGGTCTCCTAGTGGGATTAGGAGAATATGCAGTCGCCTACCTTGACGATGTGGCCATATTTTCGGATTCCTGGGCAGAACACCTGGAACATCTACAAAAAGTCCTTGAGCGCATAAGGGAGGCAGGACTAACTGTTAAGGCTAAGAAATGTCAAATAGGCCTAAACAGAGTGACTTACCTTGCACACCAGGTGGGTCAAGGAACTATCAACCCCCTACAGGCCAAAGTGGATGCTATCCAAAAGTGGTCTGTCTCAAAGTCAAAGAAATCGGTTCAATCCTTCTTAGGCTTGGCTGGTTATTACAGGCGATTTGTACCTCAATACAGCCAAATCGCCGCCCCACTGAGAGACCTAACCAAAAAGAAACAGCCATATGCCATTCAGTGGACCGAAGAGTGTGAGAAGGCCTTTAACCAGCTTAAAGCGACACTCATGTCTGACCGTGTACTAAGGGCCCCAGACTTTGACAAACCATTCCTAGTAACCACAGATGCGTCCGAGTGTGGTGTGGGAGCAGTTTTAATGCAGGAAGGACCGGATCAAGAATTCCACCCTGTAGTGTTTCTCAGCAAGAAGCTGTCTGAGCGGGAAAGCAACTGGTCAGTCAGTGAAAAAGAATGTTACGCCATTGTCTACGCCCTGGAAAAGCTACGCCCATATGTTTGGGGACGGCGTTTCCACCTGCAAACCGACCATGCTGCTTTACAGTGGCTTCATACCGCCACAGGAAATAACAAAAAACTTATTCGGTGGAGTTTAGCTCTCCAAGATTTTGATTTCAACATCCAACACATCTCAGGAGCTTCTAACAAAGTGGCTGATGCACTCTTCTGTGAAAGTTTCCCAGAATTAACTGATTAAAATCGTCCTTGAGATGTGGAAAATATTGTTAGTCTTTATATACTTGGTAGTATATTTAGAGGTGCAAGTGTCTTATTAACTCTGTTTTCTCCTAGAGCTCCAGGAAGAAATCACAGCCAGTGTTTCACCCTATCTGTGATTTGGGGGGGCGCGTCATAAATATAAAGGGAAGGGTAAACACCTTTAAAATCCCTCTTGGCCAGAGGAAAAACCCTTTCACCTGTAAAGGGTTAAGAAGCTAGGATAACCTTGCTGGCACCTGACCAAAATGACCAATGAGGAGACAAGATACTTTCAAAGCTGGAGGGGGGAGGGGGGAACAACAAAGGTTCTCTCTGTGTGTGTGATGCTTTTGCCGGGAACAGAACAGGAATGGAGTCTTAGAACTTAGTAAGTAATCTAGCTAGATATGCATTAGATTCGGCTTTGTTTAAATGGCTGAGAAAATAAGCTGTGCTGAAAGGAATGTAGATTCCAGTTTTTGTGTCTTTTTGTAACTTAAGGTTTTGCCTAGAGGGTTTCTCTATGTTTTGAATCTAATTATCCTGTAAGGTATTTACCATCCTGATTTTACAGAGGTGATTCTTTTACTTTTTCTTTAATTAAAATTCTTCTTTTAAGAACCTGATTGCATTTTCATTGTTCTTAAGATCCAAGGGTTTGGGTCTATGTTCACCTCTGCAAATTGGTGAGGATTTTTATCAAGCCTTCCTCAGGAAAGGGGGTGTAGGGTTTGGGGAGGATTTTGGGGGAAAGACATTTCCAAGCGGGATCTTTCCTGGTTATATATCTGTTAGACGCTTGGTGGTGGCAGCAATAAAGTCCAAGGGAAAAAAGGAAAATAGTTTGTACCTTGTGGAAGTTTTAACCTAAGCTGGTAAAAATAAGCTTAGGGGGTTTTCATGCAGGTCCCCACATCTGTACCCTAGAGTTCAGAGTGGGGAAGGAACCTTGACAGTGGCAGATGAGGGGTTCTTGCCATGGCGAGGCTGAGGGATGGGGTTGGTGAAGTACTGGGCGCTGAGTGGGACTAGAAGTACTGGGGAGGTTTCTTTGAGTGGCCTGCGTTAAAGATCCCAGGCGAGGCCCCTTGTGTCTTAGAACCGTCAGGAAGAGGAGCTGAAGAGATTGAACTTTGGGTGTTGGTTTATGTGGACTTAGGACTGGGGTACCCCACAAGTAGTGTGGAACTAAGCCATGACCTGACTGGAGGGCTGAGCTGGGCTACTGTGGGTGACCATTGCCAGAGAGCGCTAGAGGAGTAAAGCCTGCTATATCACACCCAGCCACAAGGGGGCATGCCAGCAGTGACACAATTCTACTACAGGGTTGGTCCACACACAGGGTAACAGCACGCTGCCCTCAATCGGGGCAGAAGAAGCGTGTGCTACTGATCCAAGGGTTGTCAGTACAAACCTGGCTGAGGACACTTGGGGCTGAACAAATATGTACAGCTCTGTATTACAGTGAGTGTGAGGATCCGGGCATCTATTGTTCACCAATGTGGTTAGTCCTGAATGTTGTGTCTGTGTTTGCTTTACTGCTGCATTTATTAGCAGCATTTGGTTAATGGGAGCTGTCCTTGTAAGAACTGGGTGTGGCAGATGTCGAGGGTGTTTGGACAAAGCAGTGTGTGGGAGACATTGCCTGTGCCCAGAGAGGGGCAAACCCTGCCTGTGACAGCTCCCCAAAGGACAGAACTTGGTTTAATAACATCCCAGAGAGCAGCCTCATTCCGCAGGGGCTTACAGGGTTTGGACGCCTGCTGGCACTGCTCATCGGCTGCAGAGCCTCCCGCTTGCCCAGCTCTGCAGGGGTCGGAGGTTGTTCCTGTGTACTGGAAGTTTGGTGGCCTCCATCTGGGATCAGAGTAACAGCCGTGTTAGTCTGTATTCGCAAAAAGAAAAGGAGGACTTGTGGCACCTTAGAGACTAACCAATTTATTTGAGCATGAGCTTTCGTGAGCTACAGCTCACTTCATCAGATGCATACCGTGGAAACTGCAGCAGACTTTATATACACACAGAGAATATGAAACAATACCTCCTCCCACCCCACTGTCCTGCTGGTAATAGCTTATCTAAAGTGATCATCAAGTTGGGCCATTTCCAGCACAAATCCAGGTTTTCTCACCCTCCACCCCCCCCCACAAATTCACTCTCCTGCTGGTAATAGCCCATCCAAAGTGACAACTCTCTACACAATGTGCATAATAATCAAGTTGGGCCATTTCCTGCACACATCCAGGTTCTCTCACCTCCTCACCCCCTTCCCATCTGGGATGTGTTTGGCTCTCAGCTCCACAGACAAGCCTGCGCTTGCACCAGAATGTCGGCTCTTTGGGGTAGGGTCTGTTCTGACTTTAGTGCCCGGCACGAAGGGGCCTTGATCTCAGGTGGGGCCTCCGGCGAGAGCTCCTGCAGTGGGGACTTGTCTCGTGCCCATCGTGACAGAGACCCCTCCCTCCCGCCCAGCCATGCAGCGTGGCACTCTTTGAACTCCTTGTGATTTTAAACCCATTTGTTTAACATGGGTCAGACCCCTGTGTATTGACTGTAACCCTGGCATACAGCCACTGAGCTCCAGGGATGCGTTAAAGTCCCCAGTGCTGCTGTGCCGAGCCCCATTGCGTGAGCTGCTGTCTGCACGCACAGCCATGCAGACTGCGAGTGGGGGGGGGGGGCTGGCTCTTTAAATCCCGGCCCTGTGGGAGGCCAGAAGCTTGTCAGTTTCAATCAGTTGTTAACTTGCTTCACCATTAGCCCAGCCCCCTGAAATATCTTTGGTGGTTATGGGCGCAGGGCCAGGGATGTCCAGCTCAGCGGGCTTCCACTGGCAGCTCCAGCCCCATGTGTCTTCCTGCCTGGCTCCATCTGAGTCACAGGGATCCCTGCATGCCATCACGGTCATGGACACTTTCACAGAGGTGACAAGAGGAGAACAGAATCCTCACGCTATCCAGGCAGGAAAACATTGTCACGGAAACATGCAAACAGATCAATACCTCTTGCTCCATGACCCCTTCTCTGGGACAGGCACCAACCGTCCACCTGGCTCCTCTGCCCAGGCCTGGGGCAGTCCGGGAGCACTGCAGCTGATCACGGGGTCTCCCAATTCACTCATCATTGTGCCTGGACTCCTCTCCTCCCTTCACGGAGCTTCACTATTCATCCTCTGCCAAGTCCTTTCCATGCACCTCACTCTGTAAGTGTGGCTCAGAAACCAGCCCTCACTGGAGATGAGAGAAGGGGATGAGGTGAGCTCCTCCAAGCTCCCTTCACTGGTTCCTAGCAGCAACAAGGTGGGACTGGATCCTGGCACCTTCCTGCCTGTGACTTGCCCGGCGCATCATTGCTGGACAGAGAGTGAAAGTCCATGGGGTCTGGTTCCACCACACCTCCCAGCCAGACCCTGCTACCCCAGTGCACTGCTCCGCCTAACAGCAACCCAGGGTTTGCTCCTGGGAAATTTCCTACAGTGCTCCCTGCTAGGAGATGCTGAGCCTGGCATAGTTCTTCCCCTCTGTACGGTCTTACTGGGAAAGGCTGGGACTCTCCCCACAGCCAGCCCTCCTGTCCTGCTCCCTGCAGCGCCCCTTGCTGGGAGAGGCCAGGACTGGCACAGCTGTGAGTTCCCCACGGCCGCACACCCACCCCACTCCCTGCAGAGCTGCCAAGCTGTGTGGCTCCATGCGTGACGCTGGTCACACAAGAGCCAGTCACTGCTTCTCAGGAGCAGAGCAGACAGGAAGGAACAAGCTGACCCACCCGCATCCATGGGACCACATGTGCCTGGGAAGATGAGGGGGAGCCTATTGGCATGTAGTGGAAATGGAGTAGCAGTAGCCCACTAGCAGGAGGTGGGACCACCCTGCTGGACAGGTGACGGAATTCCTGGGTACAGGGGGTTGGTGATGGGACAGATGGGTGAATCTCTGGGCAGCTGAGCATGAGAGGGGCAATGTGTGAGGTGGCTGGGGAAGTGGCTAGAGCAGCAGGGGTGAGTTCTGCTTGGGTGCGGATTGCCTGGGATAGGTGTGTGTGGGGGGGCATAGGACAAGGGCTGTGGCAGCTGAGTGCCAGAAGCAAGGGCAGGTGGCTTGCTTGCCACCTTTTCACTGCACATCCTCCCTGCTCCACTCCCTGGCTGTCCCTCCAGGGTGTAAGTGGGTCAGCTGGAGAGGGGCCCCACAGCCAGGAGTCACTCCAGAGGAATCCTCACTGTGAGCAGCTCAGGGGGATGAAGGAGAGCCCAGCAGTGCTTTGGGCAGGTGTGTGGAGGGGGGCAGAGAGGGCTGCCTGGTATTGGGCTGCTATGACAGCTCAGAGAGCAAGGAATGGAGTAGCTGTCTGATCCCCTAGTGCAAGGGCTCCCCAACCGGTCCCTGCAGCACTCCCCCAGGAGTGACTGTGAGTGCCAGCACCCTATCCCACCCACCCTCCATTCCCTGCAACGCCCCTGTCAAGGTTCCTTCCCCACTCTGAACTCTAGGGTACAGATGTGAGGACCTGCATGAAAACCTCCTAAGCTTACTTTCACCAGTTTAGGTTAAAACTTCCTCAAGGTACAAATTAATTTATTCCTTTGCCCCTGGATCCACTGCCACCACCAAACTTTAACTGGGTTTACTGGGAAATGTAGTTTGGACACATCTTTCCCCACAAAATCCTCCCAACCCTTACACCCCACTTCCTGGGGAAGATTTGGTAAAAATCCTCACCAATTTGCATAGGTGACCACAGACCCAAACCCTTGGATCTTAGAACAGTGAAAAAACATTCAGTTTTCTTACAAGAAGACTTTTAATAGAAGTAAAGGAATCACCTCTGTAAAATCAGGATGGTAGATACCTTACAGGGTAATTAGATTCAAAACATAGAGAATCCCTCTAGGCAAAACCTTAAGTTACAAAAAAGACACACAGATAGGGATAGTCATTCTATTCAGCACAGTTCTTTTCTCAGCCATTTAAAGAAATCATAATCTAACACATACCTAGCTAGATTACTTACTAAAAGTTCTAAGACTCTATTCCTGTTCTGGCAAAAGCAGCATACAGACAGACACAGGCCCTTTGTTTCTCTCCCTCCTCCCAGCTTTTGAAAGTATCTTGTCTCCTCATTAGTCAGGTGCCAGCAAGGTTACCTTTAGCTTCTTAACCCTTTACAGGTGAGAGGATTTTTCCTCTGGCCAGGAGGGATTTTAAAGGGGTTTACTCTTCCCTTTATATTTATGACAGCCCCCTCCTGCAAGAAGCTGAGGCTGGAGTCGCTGGGAGCTCCCCGCACAGCTGGGGCTCCTACACCATTGTGGACAGCACCTCCAGCATGGAGACACTGGGGCTGGAGCAGCTGGGAACCTCCCGATCAAAGGGTCCTTTTAACCAGGTCTACACAGTCACCTCAGTGTTTAGTACCTCTATGGCATGTCAGAAGGGGAGAGAGCCACTTGTAACGGAGTCTCCAGTCAAGGCCCAGTAAAGGGGCTTCCCACACCAGCTAGAAGCCCCCCACAGGAAGGAATGTTCCCACTCTGTGGGCCAGATCCTGATCACATTTACACCACTCATAAATTGGAAGCATCTCCACTCTGGTTTTAGCCTGGTGTCACAGGAATCCATGTATGGTAGTTGAGCTGGGACCAGCTTCTGCCTCTCCACTGATCTTTCACTGTCACCTTAGCCTGCAGCTGGGCCTTTAAGAAACCTCAGTTGTCCTCTTCATCACACTAACTCTGTACTGCTCCCGAGTCACAGCCATGTAGCCCAGTAAGACAGGCCATGGAGCGCGATTGACTCTTAATTGCCCATATCTCAGCGAGGACCTTGGGATAATTAACCTGTCAGCCCTCCAGCTGAAAGCCTGGCCTGTAGAAGAGCGTTGCTGACATGTCACAAGGCCATTTCTCACAAAGCTTTAACTTCACTTTCTCCACACCAGTCTGCTTTTATAGATCTTTTTCATATCCCCTCTTACCCATCTCTCTTCTAAGCTGAGCAGCCTCAGTCTTTTTAGTCTCTCCTTGTGTGGCAGCCATTCTATACCTTTGATCATCTTTGCTGCCCTTCTTTGAACCTTTTCCATTTCCACTACATGCTTTTTGAGATGGGGTGACCAGAACTGGACACGGTATGCAACATAGTGTAGGTGTACCAGGCATTTATATAGTGACATTATGATATTTTCTGTTTTATTTTCTATCCCTTTCCTGGTGTTTCCTAACATTCTGTTAGTTTTTTTTTTTTTTTACAACTGCTGAGCATTGAGCTTAAGTTTTCAAAGAACTATCCACGATGACTCCAAGATCTCTTTCTTGAGTTGTGACAGCTCATTTAAAACCCTTCTTTATATATGTGTAGTTGAGATTATTTTTTCCAATGTGCATTACTTTGCACTTATCAATATTTAATTTCATCTGCCATTTTGTTGCCCAGTCACCCAGTTTTGTGAGATTCCTTTGTAACTCTGAGCTAAGGCCAAAGTTGACTGCAATCTTCAATAATTTTGTGTCCTCTGCAAACTTTGCCGCCTCACTGTTCATTCCCTTTTCCAGATCATTAATGAATATGTTGAACAGCACACATCCCAGTACAGATCCTCAGGGGACCCTGCTGCTTACCTCTCTCCATTGTGAAAACTGACCATTTATTCCTACCCTTTGTTTCTATCATTTAACCATGATCCAGTTACTGATCCATGTGAGGACCTTCCCTCTTATCCCATCACTGCTTAGTTTCCTTAAGAGCCTCCGGTGAAGGACCTTGTGAAAGGCTTTCTGAAAATCCAAGTACCCTATATCAGCTGGATCACCCTTATCCACATGCTTGTCGACCCACTCAAAGAATTCTAGTTGATTGGAGAGGCATGATTTCCCTTTACAAAAGCCATGTAAAAAGACTCTTCCCCACTAAATAGCTGGAAATGGCCTAACCTGACGATTACTTTAGATAAGCTATTACCAGCAGGACAGTGGGGTGGGAGGAGGTATTGTTTCATATTCTCTGTGTATATATAAAGTCTGCTGCAGTTTCCACAGTATGCATCTGATGAAGTGAGCTGTAGCTCACGAAAGCTCATGCTCAAATAAATTGGTTAGTCTCTAAGGTGCCACAAGTACTCCATTTCTTTTTGCGAATACAGACTAACACGGCTGTTACTCTGAAACCTGCCACTAAATAGTGTTCATCTATCTGTCTGATAATTCTATTCTTTACTATATTTTTTTACCAATTTGCCTGAAATTAGGATTAACAGCCTGTAATTGCCAGGCTCGCCCCTGGAGCCTTTTTTTAAAAGGGTGTTACTTTAGCTGCCTTCCAGTCGTCTGATACAGAGGCTTGTTCCCAAACCTCTTCTACTGACACACCAGGGCAGGACAGTACTTCAGCTGTGTCTCCCCCACATCCTCTGCGGTGAAGACCAATGCAAGGAACTCATGAAGCCCTATGCTATAGAACCTGTGATGCCCGTGGCATTTCCCCTCTCCCAGCTCTAGTCTGGGCTGTTGGAGCCATTGCTAGCTGGGAGAAACTGAGGGTGAGGGGGGTGGCGGGAAGAGGGGCTGTGTTGTTTGCTATGGGAGGCAGTGATGTGCTGCTGACTCACAGCAACCTGCTGAGAAACCTTTCAGGGGCCGTCAGTGGAAAGGGTCGGGGACGGTGAGGGCGGAGAGGCACAAGCCGTTAAGAAACCTCTTATGTTTGCACAAAACACAATCCAGGCAATCAGATTCCGCTGCCCTGGGCTGTGCTCCCCCATCTCTCCCCTCTGTCTGAGGGTCTGGCTCGCATCCACATGCAGCTCCCTTATCTGGCCCTGCCCCAGACCCCGAGGCAGAGGATCCCCATGACTCTGACTCCCTGGGCTGGTTTTGTTGAAGTGGAGTGCAGGATGAAATATGAATGAGGCGTGGTGCCATGTCGCATGCTGCCGGGATGGATCCTGATTCAATTAGCACTGATGTTTCTTTCATGAGAGAGGGGATTGCTTTTCTCTGGAGCTCTTTGCTGCAAATACCGAGTTCAGTCACGGAAGAAGATGTCTGATTAACCACCCATTGCCTGCTGTTGCTCCCAGCCTGCTGCTCCCTGCAACTGTCCACGCCCTGCCTGCTGCCTTGACAGACTCCTTGACCCCTTCCAGCATTCCCTGATCCCCTGCCTGGGGGCAGCTCCATGCGCCTGCCACTGATCTGTCACTCACAGGCACATGGCACATTCCACACTGATGCTTGTAGAGCAGAAGGCTGCTCCATTGCTGGAAGAAGGCATAGTCTCCCATGGCTGCCTGTATCCCAAAGCTATCCCTGGCACCAGCCTTTCACCAGCCCCAATCCTGGCATTTCCCTCAAATAGTCTCAGCTGGAAGATAGTGCTTCTTTTGCTGCTTTTCCAGCTGGAAACCTTTGTTGGTAAATGTAACATGGGAAAAGTGATCTGTTGGTCGGGAGTCTGGATCCCTGCTTGGAAGATTAAAGGGCAGCACTCACAGGACCAGTTCAGGCATGAAGAAGCATTTCGGTAGGGGCAGTGGAAGGGGAAGGAGAGAGGCTGGCCCTGTCCTGGAGGTGGGGAGGGCAGATGCACAGGGGATGGGAAAGGACACTCCTCATCAAGCATGGGGCCCAGTCCCGTAGCTTTGCAGAGGACACTAACACGTCATGTTGGAGGGCACAGGATGGCAGAAAACCATCCTCACTAACACTACTGCCAGCAAAGCCCTGAGTGTGCTCTGCTACTATCTGTGGAATCATAGGAGGAGTTGTTTGCAAATATCCAGGTCCCAGCAGGTGTTGGTGGTAATATCCCTGGAACCCAACTCAGGATTCAGTCGCACAGTCAGGACGAAAGTTTCTTCTTCTTCATTCTCCCATTTAATAATGTCCAGTCATCGGATGGGGGAGCAGTAACAAGATCACGCGACAAACCACAATGTGAACAGTCAAAGTGAACAGCTTGGAAGCAGCCTCGAGGCAGAAACTGAATTGACAAATGTATGTAACTAATAAATGCCTTCTCTGAAGTCAGAGTCGGCTTGTGAACAAGCCGCTCGGTGGTACAGGGAAAGAGGATTCATTAGTAACAAATCAGAGGAAATGAAGACTAGTTCTTATGGAATCAGGAAGTGGTTTTTGTCTTAGTCAGTTCATAGGTGGTTTTCCTAAAGTGCCAAGCCTACAAATTCAACCTGGGGACTGAGAGTTAAGCTGGGTTAGTTCAGGCTGGGCTAGCAAGAATGATTCTACAATCAGAACCTTGTTAACAATTCTGTTTGATAGAGCAAGAGCTCAAATAGACTCCGGTTCCCTCTCGTAGAGCTGCCCTCTCTGCAGGGCTGGCAAGAGGAGGAAGTTCTCAGCAAGGTAAGTGGATCTGACTGTGAATATAGCCACGGAGCAAATCTGGTGAGTCCAAAGGTGCCATTTGTCCACTGTACCTTTTTTGGGCATCACAGTGCTTTACGGACCATGTAAAGGGCATGACAAGTGATTCAGAGATGGGCACCAGGGGAGTATTTTACCCAGAAGGAGGGCAGGATGCAGCCAGGAATTGAGTCCAGGAAGACAGAGAGATTGTAAAATGGATCCACTGAGCTGCAGAGCCAGACATCAGCCACGAGGAAGGGATGCCCCAGTCTGAAGCAACACTTAGACAGCTGAAGGGAAAGAACAGTGGAGACCGAAGAGCGCAACGGACAGAACCATGAAGCACTCAAACCATAGGAGAGGTAGAGGTTTCGTTGCCTTTCTTGTTATGCACTTTTCTGCTCTCCTCTGCCACTCAGGTTCAGTCCAGTTTTATTTCAGTTCATGTTCACCAATGCCAGGTGAGACTAGAAGATCTAGGAAATATGCTCCTTAGTGCAGAATATTCATTGTCCTTAGGCTGTCTCTATGTTTGGCTGATATGAGGTTTATGGAGATTTCGCTATAGACCAACCAGCAGGGATGGTGATATTATGCAGGGTCAGGAGTAGCAGCAGGATGGGAGGAACTGCCTGGCTTTCCACAAGGGAACACCAATGGATAAGATCTTCCCCTGTGAGTACATGTGTATGTGCATACATGTATGTACGTGTGTGTGCACATGTGGCTGTACCTAAATGCTTTTGCCAGTTCAAAATTCTAAGGTTTCACAGTTGCATGAATTTCCTAGGCCCAAGGCACAAGAGAGTCCCTCAGAAAATTACACTAAGGTTGTATAGTCAAGCACTTAAAAATCAGGAAAAGCCAAAAGTTAACCTTGCCTGTGTAACCTTAACTCTGCCCTTTTGCATACATGACTTACTGTTCTGTCATTCATTACGAGTACCTATTATTTCCCAGACAGCACAGCAGAATATCATAGAGTTTTTGACAGTCTCAGATATGCCCCTGTAAATATATTTTTATTCTGTGCGGTCTGCTCACACTCTTTTCATTGTCACAATGGCCCAGTCTATCCTTACAGCTTAGGCTTTCCTTTTGAAGCGTTCTCGTCACTCTAGGGTATATATTTCAATCATTTTGTCAGCAGCTGTGTATGGAACAATTTATTTTCAGCAGGTGGCCCAGCCTTCCTGACGTGTAATTCAGGAGATAATGCAGTTAACTACCAAGCTAATTTACCAGCACACCCATGTGGTGCACAGTCTTTTTAGGTGCAATTCAAGGCACAAAGCTATTAACTATGAAGCTAACATAGCTGCAGATTTAGATGGCTTATACACGCCAGCAAACGTCCAGTATTAATCTGCCTCATTATACTTAACTCTACAGTCAGTTGTGGAGGAACAAATTCCCTATGCACAGAGGGTGTTAGAGGAATCTGCGTGGCAGAGAGGTGCCCAATATTACAAGAGTCACATGGGTGACTAAGGGTAGCAATAGTGGGCTAGATCCTGGTGTAAATTAGCATAGCTCCACTGACTTCACAGGAGTTACCCTAATTTACACCAGCTCTGGATCTGGCTCACTCTGATTGGTGACCCCACTCTATTCTCTCTCGTAAATAGAGGTAGATCCTCTGACGAAGTGGGACTGTTCTTAATGTTTCCTCTGAATATTGTGGGGGTGCCTCAGTTTCCCCTATGCAGTTCTTAAGTATCTAGGTGGTGGGATAAGGGTGTATGATCGTTGCAGAGCCCTAGAGGGCAGGTGTGTGCAGGGGTCTGGACACAGAGAATGGCCAACACCCTGTTTCCTGGCAACTGATGGCCTGGCCCTTCCCCCTTGCAAGGTGAGAGCTAAAGGGTTGGAGAACAAAGGAATCCGGTGCCCTCCTGGCCCGGGAAAGGGACAAAGCCCAGAGGAGGAGGGGCTGGAGGGAGTTTCAGTTTGGGGCTGGCTGGAGATGTGGAGTGAAGTGCAGATGTGGTTGTCTGGCTCACCCCCCCCCCCCCCCCGGTCAAAAAAGGACACAGCTGAGGGGTCCTGTTCTCTGTACCTACAGGCTCTGTTTTAGACCATGTTCCTGTCATCTACTAAACCTCTGTTTTACCGGCTGGCTAAGGGTCACATCTGACTGCGAAGTTGGGGGGCAGGACCCTCTGGCTTCCCCAGGACCCCGCCTGGACGGACTCGCTGTGGGAAGTGCACAGAGGGGCAGAGGATGCTGAATGCTGCGAGGTCAGACCCAGGAAGGTGGAACCTGTGTGAGCTTCTTGCCCTGCAGACAGGCTGCTCCCCGAGAGGAGACTTCCCCAGAGTCCTGACTGGCTTCATAGGGAGCAGTTCCAGAGCATCGCCCGGGGACTCCATGACAGATCTCCCAGGCCATGTTCTTGGAGTGCTTCCCGCTCCCTCACGGCCAAGCTTCTCTCGTGACTGATTATTAAGAAAAGCTGCCAGGTGGCCCAGCCCCAGTGTTATTAGCTTAGCAGCCAGCATGTTGCTATTGCACGGAACGTGCACGGGCCAATCTGCCCCAACGATGGGATGCTCCCAGACACCCGGCTCTTCTCCACCCTCGCAGTCCCTTTTAGCAGCCGCAGCAGCACCCCCTCTCCTGCCTCCCTGCTAGCTGCGTGCCTGGCTACCATTTCTAAGCTCCTTTCCGCCGCTGTACCTTGAACTCCCGTCTGAGAGGAGGAAAGGAAGGGGAGGGGGAGCGAGAAGCAGTGATCCCAGGCCCAGGGGAACACTTGACACGCTATTCCTCTCACACGGGCAGCACTTGACATGCTACTGCTGGAACAACAGAGCAAAAAGCCCAGAGGTTTCTCCGAGATAGGCACTGCCCCCAGTGCCGTGCCTGAGAGCGCCTTCCTTTTCCCCACACTCACACCTTAAAGATACAGTCACATTTCTGGTGTGACGAGGAGGCTGTTACAAGAGAGAGAAACATACTGAAAATCTCAGTGAAGCAGGATCCTCTGCAGCTTTTGCTTCTTTTCTCTCTGCTTTTGCTTCTTTTCTTGCCCTCCTCTTGCCTTTCCCCTGGTTTTCTACCCATCTTTCTCTCCCTTTCCCATTCAGTGTGTAGCCCCCTGCCCCCAGGCCTTGGGTCCCTGGTCTCTCTGTGGGCCAGAGGGCATCTCTTTGCCTTAGATTCCCTAGGATCAGGTGTGGCACTCCCGCACACAGATGCATCCTTAGCGTGACCCATCCATTAGGTGAGAAGGTCGTTGCTCCATCACCTGAGAGACAGTGTCCCTGGCACCCAGGACCCTTTGGAAGATCTGCAGATCCTTGGGGAGAGCCTGCTCCCCAAGACTGCTTGAAACAGTTCTCATTTCCTAAGGAGACACAAGTTCTGAGCTTGATGGCCAGAAGCAGAAGCAAAAAAAAAAAAAAACATGGCAAAGAAAGATGTTCTCTTGGTCTGTCTTCACTACAGAGCCAGCCTGGGCTCTCATCCATGTGTCATCCTGAAGCCCCCTCCCATCCACACACAAACCCTCTCACTTCTTGTATTAATTTAGATGGAATAAACGGGCCAAAGGTGTTAACATAACCCAATCACCGTCCAACATTAACCACTGTTAAAGAAAGTCTGGGTGGCATACAGAGACCTCAGCCTGCTTAGTACCATGGCAAACACCCTATTAAACAGCCTTTTCACCTTTCAATAAAGATACAGAAAAGAAGGAGAAACAGTTAAAGCATTGGAAAGGGAAAATAGTAAGTCAGGCTTTCATTGTAACAACAGCCCTTGTTCCCTTTAGCTGGGGTTTTTAGTTTTTAGAAGGAAAACCCCCTTGTTTCACAGTTTCTTCTCTTGGATGGGATCAAAGCTGGGGATAACTGTCTGTGGCAGGGTGCTTGTTAGCAGGAGCTATAAGGCTGGGACGAAGTGAGAGCAAGGGGGGTGGAGACCAGGAGGGAAAGGTCAGACTCAGACTCAGACAGAGGTGGGAGTCTCCTGGTCTGTTGCTGGCCAGGCCTGTGACAGGCCAAGCTGTTGTAAAAAGCCTGTATATAGCTGGAAACTGGTGGTGGGGACTGGATCACAAATAAAGAGCACGGGTGTTGCACCACCCTGAAGTGTCCCTGAGTGTCTGAGAAGAGGGGGAGAAGGGCCTAACTGAAGGGTCACGGCGTGCACCCCATTACACGTGGGGGCTCGTCGAGGATCCAAAGGCACTGCCAGGGCGTGGCTACCCAAGGATGGAGAGAACCATGCAGTGGTAACTGACCACACCCTCCAGCCTCCTTAGCAGAAGCTATAAAACTGGGAGGAAGTGAGAGCAAGGGGGGCGGAGACCAGGCCCGGCCCGGCCCGGCCTGGCCCGGCCCGGCCCGGCCCGGCCCGGCCCGGCCCGGCCCAGAGGAAGGTGGGAGTCTCCTAGACTGTTGCTGGCCAGGTCTGTGACAGGCCAAGCTGTTGTAAAAAGCCTGTCTGTAGTTGGAAACTGGTGGTGGGGACTGGATCATAAATAAAGAGCACGGGTGTTGCACCAGCCTGAAGTGTCCCTGAGTCTCTGAGAAGAGGGGGAGAAAGGCCAAGCCAGAGGGGCACAGCGTGCATCCTGTTATACGGTCCTTTGGGGAAAAGAGAAAGATAGTTGAGATGGGCTGGAGCTGCTGTTGTTAAAGTCTGATTCTGTTTCACCCCACGTGGTGTTTGGGCTTCACCTGAAGTGGGTAGAGGTGGCGATGTCAGCTGGCAGCCAGGATGGTGAAGCTTGCTCCAGTCTGTGCTTTCTGTCTCTTCTCCTCCCCCTCCCCCCCCCCCCCGTCTCTTTCTTTAAAGACCCACAAAGGGAGTGGCAGGTGGAACAGCCCATTGTTATTTTGTCCACCCGTTAGACATAATACACAACACACCAGTTTTGGTTCATTAACTTGGAGCTCTACATCATCTGTTTTTAATAAGCATAATTTTCATTTCAACAATCCTGGGATTATATCAGTGTGGGCTTTCTGGTTTAGACTAATCCAGTTTCTTTCTCTGTGTAAGCAGTGTCAGGATGAGCTCCACCCTGACATCTGGTGGTGAGGTGTGGCAAGTTGTGGAAAAGAACTTCAGGGGCTGATCTCATTTGCTTAGGCACACCCACCCCGCCTAGAATGAGGCCATAGCTGCCCAAATGGTCACTTTGGCTGCTTGGGATCCCCAGTGTCTCTGTTATTGGGGCAGGAAGAATAAATTGTTATTACCCTGATTATGGGAACTGTGCTTGGAATTGTACTTGGCCTTTTGTTATGATGGAGGGACTCACCATCAACTAAGTAGCACTCGCTAGGCAAAGGTCATGGGTTCCAAAACTCTGTGAATTCAGAGAGGTTGGGGATAAGTATTAATACTTGGTGGTATGGGCCCCTTGGTAAGGGCCTTACATGCTAATTGCACTTCCTCCTTTCTCCACTTTGGACTATCAGAGCTAATTTTGATTTCATTAGGAGTCTAGTTACAGGCTGCTGAGCTCACTTTGAGCTAATGGTGCACCAGCACTGAGGCTCCCTTACTACAAACTGAATTCACCAAAGAGCTGAGCTGAACTGACTAAGAGCTGAAATCACTGAGTGTTGTGTTAAGTAGTGGGGGAGCCTGAAGAGATATTGTGGAGAAGTTTGCGGGACGGTTGGAGTGCCTTGCGGACAGGCCGGTGGAGCAGTTTGTGGGACGGTGGGAGCTGCTTGTGGGCTGCAGAGCTGAGCAAAGCAGTTTGTGGGGTGGGTGGCGTAGCGTAGCGGAGCGAAGGCCTATGGAGCTGTGGGGCGGTCTGCTTCAGATCATGTAAGGTGCCTTTTACCCCCGCCCCCATCTCCACCCAGGTTGGGAGGTAAAGCTCTGCAGATAAACTTTTGAACTCTAGGGCTGCCCTGACCAGGGACAGAGACTTTTGAGTCATTGGACTTTTGGGACTTTGGGTGACTTGGGTTGCTGGACTCAAGAATCAAAGGGAAAGGGCATGCCCCAATTTGCTTGGGGTGGGTTTTTTGCTCATGGGTTGTGTTATGTATCCTGTTGGTGGTGTTTCCCCAACATAATGCCACATTGTTTCTCTCTGTTATTAAAAGGCTTTTTGCTACACTCAGACTAGGTGCTTGCGAGAGGGGAAGTATTGCCTCTTGGAGGCGCCCAGCGGGGGTGGTATATATTTGTCCCAGGTCAGTGGGTGGGGGCTCGAGCCGGTTTGCATTGTGTTATTGGAGTGGATCCCCTAGATATTGAACTCGGCCCTTGTTGCTGCCAACTCTGACGGGCAGAAGGGTTACATCTGGTTTTCTTGCCCCTATTCCCCTCATCCATTTGTTGTTGTGACATCTTATGAACTTTCACTCACTTCTTACAGATAAACTCATAATCAGGGTAAATTTGTGGGCCCAATTACCACAACACACTTCAGTTTGTGGGGCTTTACAGCCAGGCTAGCTGGTCTGCTTTGGGGGTGGGTTAGAACAGAGAAATGTTGTGTACCAGATCCACCACTCTTACTTCAGTTTTAAGCCGGTGTGACTCCACTGGTGTCAGGGGAGGTAGTTGTTAGGGGGCTTATTCCTTCACCCACTTACTTCCCTGGTCCTTCTCGCATGAACAGAGAGCAACAATACCCGAAGTCCAAAGGTGCAAACAATTCGATGTTTATTGGGGTGAACTTCCAGCAAGCATGATTCCAGTTTCCTTCCTTAGTGTCCCCCTTCCCAGCTCTGACACCACAGAGCCTTACACCTGTGTCCCTGTTCCCATTCCTGCCCTAAGCCAAACATGATTCCAATTTCCCCATCCCCATTCCTTGTTCCCATTTCCCCCTTTAGCAAAACATTATTCCAATTTCCTTATCCCCATTCCCTGTTCCCATTTCCCCCCCACCCACACACCTACCCCCCCACTTCCTGATTGACTGCAGACTATATAGTAAAACTTGTTTCAGAGTAACAGCCGTGTTACTCTGTATTCGCAAAAAGAAAAGGAGTACTTGTGGCACCTTAGAGACTAACCAATTTATTTGAGCATGAGCTTTCGTGAGCTACAGCTCACTTGAGTTCTGCTTAGCTATACCTTAACCAATCATTTTCCTGAAATTTAACTAACCAATCCTAACATATTGTAACATGATTATGTAACCAATTATATCCCACCACCTTAATTAGTTTACACCCAGCAAAATTAATTATACAGCAGACAGGAACAATCACAGAACCAGACAGAGATTATACCGACAAACAATAGCAAAGTGGGAACTATAATGACAAAACAATATAGAAGTGAGGATTTCACATCCCAGCTATTGATAAGTGAATTCTTGCCAGACAGGATGCTATCAAACTAAGTTTCCTTTTACATTTTCTAGGCACTTCCCTTTCTCTGGAGGTGATAGGATACAATCCTGTCCTGATAGCGCCTAACAGCCCAATAGCACCTTATTTCAATGTGACTAGTTTGGAATGTGAGGATGTGACCGGTCGCTTCCCAGCTTATGGCTGCCTCTGCTGCTTAGCCAAAGGCCTTAGCCTAAGAACAGGGCCTCAGACTGTCACAGTAAGAGAAGGCCCTTACACCAGCAGACAGTGATTTTGATTCTTTCTTTTATACCTCTAGAACTAGCCAAGTGATAAGAATACACCTAAATTCTTAAAGTACAGGCCTTTGCAGACTGGCCTGAATATCTTTATCCTAACAGTAGTGAAGATCAATCAGGCCCCATCCAGCTAGATTTAAACAAAGCAGGAGAGGCAGCTGTGTACAATGAGCAGGGAGATTGCTGCACAAAACAGAACAAACCCCACTTCTGCATTAGCCACAACGAGCAATGAAAGACCCTGGGGTGTCCCATGAGAGAGGTCAGCCAAGTAGCCTGAAACTTGAAAGTGGAGAAACATGGAGAAGGAAACCTGGATCTGGACATTGACCATGAAAATCTGAGCCATGAACCCAAGCAACATAACTGAAGCCCCAAGTAGCTATAACTCTGAGGAAGCAGATGCTGTCTGAAGTGGGAGCCACACAAGAGTGCATCTATCGGTCTACTCCATTGGTTACCAGAGCTGTGGCCAGATACATACCAACCAAGTTAAAGATTGTTAATTCCATAGAATGGTTCAAACGCAAACAAGAAGATCAGTGTGTCTTGGACTGTGTCCTAGAACTAGTGCTCCTTCCACCCAGCCTGGCAGGAACCCACAGAGGAACACACAATACCTAGTGCTTCCTGGTATTAGATTCTGCTGATTCATCTAATCAGGTCAGCATGGACCTCTCCCCTTAGTCCATGGCTATTAGGAACTGGTGCATAATTGGGATCAGTGCCATATTGGGCCCAGTCCCAAGACTGATCTGTAAGGTTCTGAGAAATCTGGGATCCCTGGAACTGGCTCCTCCCCATCCTCACAGCCGCCTTCCCTACAGCCAGGCAGCACTAGCCCTTAGGATAGCAGTCTGCCCTCTGGAAGGGAGCTATTAACAAACCTCATTAGCAAAGGGGCCTGGGAGGGACTTAGACCAGTTCAGACCCCGTCCCCTGCTCTGAGCAATAAACTGGTAATTCCTAAACATGAGAAGCTCTCAGCTCTGCTGTGCCCCAATGCTGCCAGGAAAAGCCCTGGCTGAGCACGGCTGTCGCCCGGGGCCCTGGTCCCTCAGAACAGTTCAGCTGCTCGTGCAGATGGAGCGAACCTATTCTCAACACTATTGCAGGACGCCTGGCGGATGCACGTTCAGCCAGGTTACTCAGTGTGCCCAGGATGCAGAGCTGCACAGCAGGGAGGGGTGTCACAGTGCCCAGGTCTCAAACCGAGGCCTGGTCAAGGAGGCAGCCCCACTCCAACCCACCACTTGACAGTCTGCTGGCACTAGCGTACCCATGAAGCCCAGCCAATGTGAACCTCTGTCCTGAGGTCCGATTGGCAGAGTCCCAGAGCGACTGACTGGCCCTACTTCAGCAGGAGCAGGAAACTGTCCAAACAACTGGACTGCACCCTGCTCTGGGCTGTGTGCCTTGTACCTCCTGCTACCTACTACCCGCTCCTGCTTCCCCAGCTTGGTCTCCTGGCATTCCAGCCGAGTGTGATTCCTGGCCTCTGACCTCCAGTTCGTCTCCTGCCTCTGACCCCCTGTATCCTGACCCAGCTGACTCCTGTCTTGTGACCGGCCTCTGGCTCTCAGGGCTGGCCTTACCATGAGGGGAACTGAGGCCGACTGTTGGTGCGGGGGGATAGGACCCAGAGTGTAGAAGATTGTGTCTGCTGCTGGTGCATCTGGATTCTCTCTGCTCGAGATGCACAGAGATGATGGAGTGCTGTGCTGGACGAAGGAGGGCACAAGAGACATAACAGGCAGGCAGGAGAAAAGGGGAGAGGGAATCACAGAAAGCAGCAGGAGCTGCAGGGAGAGAGAGGAGGAGGAGCCTCTTAGGTACCTCTCTAGCACCCCCAGGAGCCTGGAGTGATCAACCCCAACTTCTCAGGGAGCTTCCTGTTTTCTGCTGCTTCCCTGACCCCACATGAGGAGAACAGGCAGTCAGCTGAAGTAGTAGGAACCAGTTAGGCCCTTAAGACGCTGATATCTTCCCTCACTCGGGCCCTGCTACCAGCCTGCTTATTTGTCCCCTTCAACTGAGTGTTGAGAGCCACTATAGCTGGCACAGAACAGCAGCCATGAGAGAAAGAAGAAAAGGCCCCTCTGGGGCAGCATTCAGAAAAAGGAAGAAAGCAAAGGAAGCTTTTCTATCTAAGCAGGAAGGAGCTCTCCTGAGATACATATGTTCATGGTGAGCCTTCCGGCCCCAGTGAGGATGTGAGTGGTGAGGAGATGCCTGATCTTCCAGTCAGTCAGAGTGCAGGTGACCTGGCAGCTACTGCAGCATCCATATCTCCATCTCAAATGGATGTAGCCATGCACATTCCTGAAGAAAAGTGTAGCTCAGAGAAGAGTGTGGTGGAAGCGCAAGAAATAGCTGCTGCTGAGTTTAGTTCCTTAAGTCTAGATGATTCAGGACTGTGGACCCACTTGAGCAGTAGCCTGAGAGACTTCCTTGTACTGCATGGGCCACAGCAAGTGAAAAACTTCATGTTCCCCAAAGACAATGAAAATAGAAGTTTCCATCCAACACATTATTGGCGTGAAATACCCCATGGTGACTAAGTGGAGAGGCCTGGTTTCTGTACTCAAAAACCCAGAATGCTGCATACTGTTTTTGTTGCAAACTCTTCCAGTCTAATGTTCCAGCCACATTGGGTTCTGCAGGAAAAAAGGACTGGAAAAATCTGGCTAGAAATCTGGCATGCCATGAGAAGGCAGCAAATCACCAGAGAGCATTCGATAGGTGGAAAGAGCTTGAGATGAGACTAAGGTTAAAGGCCACCACAGATGATCGGCATCAAGAGAAGATTGCATCAGAGTCTCTTTAATGGCAAAATGTTCCGAAAACACTCATTGCCATTGTGAGAATGCTTGCTCCCCAAAACCTAGCCCTGTGTGGCACTTCAGATCAGCTGTACATGCTAAACAATGGAAACTTCCTTAAAACTGTGGAGCTGATGGCAGAGTTTGATGCTGTTCTCCAAGAGCATCTAAGAAGAGTCACCACCCAAGACACGTGCACACACCACTACTTGGAAAAACCATTCAAAATGAGATCGTCCAGTTCCTGGCAACAAAAGTCAAACAGGAGATTGGGGCAGATCTGAAGTCAGCAAGAGATTCCTCTGTTATTCTGGACTGCACACCTGACATCAGCCATATGGAACAAATTACTTTAACGGTGCGTCTTGTAACAACAACAGAACCTAGTGAAATGTCCCTGCAATGGTGACTGTCAGAGCATTTTCTAGGATGTATTGACATTGATGATACTACAGGAGCTGGTATGACAAATGTGCTTCTTAAAAAGCTGAAAGAGATGGGAATTGCGATCGCTGACAGGAGAGGTCAGGTCTACGCTAATGGTGCCAACATGAGAGGAAAGAACAGAGCAGTGCAGACACAGATCCGAGAGTTAAAGCCTCGAGCTTTTTTTGTCCCATGCAGTTCTCATTCATTGAACTTGGTGATCAGTGATGCAGCATCAGCTTCTAGTGAGGCTGCTGATTTTTTTAATGTAATTCAAACATCGATGTATCTTTCTCTGCATTGACTCATCGATGGCAAATTTTGAAGCAACAGCTGGGAACATCCTCTCTGACACTGAAACCACTGAGTGCCACATAATGGGAAAGTTGAGTGGAGGCGATAAAGCCTATGAAACACCAAATTGGGAAGATAGATGATGCCATAGTTGCCATTATGGAGGATAAGGCTATGACAGGAACTGTTCTTGGGAGAACAGTGGCAGAGGGAAATGGAATCACCAGAAACATACATAACTTCAAATTTCTGTGTGGCTTAGTGTTATGGCATGACATATTGTTTGAAATAAATGTTGTAAGCAAGAGACTCCAAGGTGTTGACCTTCATATATCTGGAGCAATGGAACAACTGGACAAAGCAAAGTCATACCTACAGTCTTACCGGTCAGATGGGGGATGTCAAAACGTTCTGAAAAGCACAGAAGTTGGCAGAGGAACTTCACACTGAAACTATTTTCCCAGCCATTCAAGAATACAAGAGTCACCGAAGAAGAAGACATTTTGATGACGAGGCCCAGGATAATCCCATAAGAGACCCCAAACAACAGTTCAAAGTTGAACTCTTTAACCAGCTGCTAGATTGTGCAGTACAGTCAGTTAAAGAATGTTTCATGCAGCTCAGGGAAGACAGCAGTATATTTGGGATGTTGTACGATATTCCAAAACACCTCACTATACCCAAAGAAGACCTACACCAGCAATGCAGGGCACTAGAGACAGTGTTGACACATGATGACATGCGCGATATTGATGCGAGTGATTTAGGTGATGAACTGAAAGCCCTTTCAAGATACATTTCAGCAGGATCAACTCCAAAGGCTGTTCTGGAATATATGTGCACAAATAAGATGATCACCCTCTTTCCAAATGCTTTTGTTGCTCTGCGCATACTTCTAACACTTCCTGTAACAGTTGCCAGTGGAGAACGCAGCTTCTCCAAGCTGAAGTTAATAAAAACACATCTACGCTCCACAAAGACACAGGAGAGGCTGGTCGGCCTTGCAATCATCTCAATAGAGCATGAGCTGGCCCAGACTGTGGACCTTCAGCAGGAAGCAGTTCACATCTTTGCAACCAAGAAGGCACGGAAAGAATCATAGAATATCAGGGTTGGAAGAGACCTCAGGAGTTCATCTAGTCCAACCCCCTGCTCACAGCAGGACCAATCCCCAATTAAATCATCCCAGCCAGGGCTTTGTCAAGCCTGACCTTAAAAACTTCTAAGGAAGGAGATTCTACCACCTCCCTAGGTAACGCATTCCAGTGTTTCATCACCCTCCTAGTGAAAAAGTTTTTCCTAAAATCCAATCTAAACCTCTCCCACTGCAACTTGAGACCATTACTCCTTGTCCTGTCATCTTCTACCGCTGAGAATAGTCTAGAACCATCCTCTTTGGAACCACCTCTCAGGTAGTTGAAAGCAGCTATCAAATCCCCCCTCATTCTTCTCTTCTGCAGACTAAACAATCCCAGTTCCCTCAGCCTCTCCTCATAACTCATGTGTTCCAGACCCCTAATCATTTTTGTTGCCCTTCGCTGGACTCTCTCCAATTTTTCCACATCCTTCTTGTAGTGTGGGGCCCAAAACTGGACACAGTACTCCAGATGAGGCCTCACCAATGTTGAATAGAGGGGAATGATCACGTCCCTCGATCTGCTGGCTATGCCCCTACTTATACATCCCAAAATGCCATTGGCCTTCTTGGCAACAAGGGCACACTGTTGACTCATATCCAGCTTCTCGTCCACTGTCACCCCTAGGTCCTTTTCTGCAGAACTGCTGCCTAGCCATTCGGTCCCTAGTCTGTAGCGGTGCATTGGATTCTTCCGTCCTAAGTGCAGGACCCTGCACTTATCCTTATTGAACCTCATCAGATTTCTTTTGGCCCAATCCTCCAATTTGTCTAGGGCCCTCTGTATCCTATCCCTACCTGCCACCGTATCTACCACTCTTCCTAGTTTAGTGTCATCCGCAAATTTGCTGAGGGTGCAATCCACACCATCCTCCAGATCATTTATGAAGATATTGAACAAAACCGGCCTCAGGTCCAACCCTTGACTCCACTTGATACCGGCTGCCAACTAGACATGGAGCCATTGATCACTACTGTTGGGCCCGACAATCTAGCCAACTTTCTATCCACCTTTATAGTGCATTCATCCAGCCCATACTTCTTTAACTTGCTGACAAGAATACTGTGGGAGACGGTGTCAAAAGCTTTGCTAAAGTCAAGAAATAATACATCCACTGCTTTCCCTTCATCCACAGAACCAGTAATCTCATCATAGAAGGCAATTAGATTAGTCAGGCATGACCTTCCCTTGGTGAATCCATGCTGACTGTTCCTGATCACTTTCGTCTCCTCTAAAAGTGCTTCAGGATTGATTCCTTGAGGACCTGCTCCATGATTTTTCCGGGGACTGAGGTGAGGCTGACTGGCCTTTAGTTCCCAGGATCCTCCTTCTTCCCTTTTTTAAAGATGGGCACTACATTAGCCTTTTTCCAGTCGTCCGGGACTTCCCCCGATCGCCATGCATTTTCAAAGGTAATGGCCAATGGCTCTGCAATCACAGCCGCCAACTCCTTTAGCACTCTCGGATGCAACGCATCCGGCCCCATGGACTTGTGCACGTCCAGCTTTTCTAAATAGTCCCTAACCACTTCTTTCTCCACAGAGGGCTGGCCACCTACTCCCCATGCTGTGTTGTCCAGCGCAGCAGTCGGAGAGCTGACCTTGTTAGTGAAGACAGAGGCAAAAAAAGCATTGAGTACATTAGCTTTTTCCACATCCTCTGTCACTAGGTTGCCTCCCTCATTCAGTAAGGGGCCCACAGTTTCCTTGGCTTTCTTCTTGTTGCCAAAATACCTGAAGAAACCCTTCTTGTTATTCTTAACATCTCTTGCTAGCTGCAGCTCCAGGTGTGATTTGGCCCTCCTGATTTCATTCCTACATGCCCAAGCTTATTTTTATACTCTTCCCTGGTCATTTGTCCAATCTTCCACTTCTTGTAAGCTTCTTTTTTATGTTTAAGATCCGCAAGGATTTCACCGTTAAGCCAAGCTGGTCGCCTGCCATATTTACTATTCTTTCGACACATCGGGATGGTTTGTCCCTGTAACCTCAATAGGGATTCCTTGAAATACAGCCAGCTCTCCTGGACTCCTTTCCCCCTCATGTTATTCCCCCAGGGGATCCTACCCATCAGTTCCCTGCGGGAGTCAAAGTCTGCTTTCCTGAAGTCCAGGGTTCATATTCTGCTGCTTACCTTTCTTCCCTGTGTCAGGATCCTGAATTCGACCAACTCATGGTCACTGCCTCCCAGATTCCCATCCACTTTTGCTTCCCCTACTAATTCTTCCCGGTTTGTGAGCAGCACATCAAGAAAAGCTCTCCCCGTAGTTGGCTCCTCCAGCACTTGCACCAGGAAATTGTCCCCTACATTTTCCAAAAACTTCCTGGATTGTCTGTGCACCGCTGTAGTGCTCTCCCAGCAGATGTCAGGATGATTATAATCAAAGCACCACTTTGATTATTCAAACAGATAAAAATGCCAGTGTTTACTATGCAGACAGGAAAAGTTACATTTGCTGTTCAGGTGTTTGAAAGTTAAGTGTTACTTAAAATTTTTGAACAAGGCATTTTAAATTGTTAGTTCTCCTTTATTGGGGTAGGTAGCAGAGGAGTACCAGGAGAGGAATAAAACAGGAAGAGGGGGGGATAGCTCAGTGGTTTGAGCATTGGCCTGCTAAACCCAGGGTTCTGAGTTCAATCCTTGAGGGGGCCATTTAGGGATCTGGGGCAAAAATTGGGGATTGGTCCTGCTTTGAGCAGGGGGTTGGACTAGATGATCTCCTGAGGTCCCTTCCCAATCCTGAGATTCTAGAATTATAAGGCAGAATTGAGACTTTTCAAAGTTTTGGTCCGAGCGGGCATGGGGGCATTATTTGAGCTCCCCACTTCAGGTGCCAAAATGTTGTGGGCTGGCCCTGCTGGCTCTGACTACTAGGTCTGGTTGCCCGTGACCCAGCTGTGATGGGGGGGGTCAGCCATGATGCCGTGCTGCTGGTCTGCACTCTGCTACGAGTGGGGAGCTCAGCCATGGCCCAGAATTCAAAACGATTTGTCATGCAATTGACTGGACTGGCCTTGATTGAACCTGCACTAATCAAATGCCTCGGCTGCTCTGTTGCAAGAATTAAATCACTTCTTGCTGTCAACCACCCAAAAATACCTAATGAGTGGGGCGCCCTCCCCATACCAACCCTAACCCTAGCTCCAAGTACCCTATGCATACTCTGTGGTGGCATGGTGCTGTGTATGGCACTGCACCTGCTGGGTGGCATGGCACTGCATTTCACTATGTAGTGCTGAGCTTGCTGTGTTGCACTGTGTGTGCTGGGTGGCATGGCACTGTGTTGCACTGCATGGCGCTGTGTTGCACTGCATGGTACTGCATATGCCGGGTGGCATGGCGCTGTGTTGCACTGCATGGCACTGCACATGCTGGGTGGCATGGCGCTGTGTTGCACTGCAGTGCCCTGTGTTGCTCATTGCTGTGTGGGATGTGTAGCATTGTGTTGCCTTTGACACTGCTCTGCATTAGCTCCAATGCACCTCTCCCCCTGTGCTGCAGGATTTTCCGAGGAGCAGGCTTGTGCAGGCTCCTCTGGCTCCCCTGGAGAAGAGTGAGTGGGTAGCTCCTGCCCATTTATGTGTAAGGAAAGAAAAAATACAGACTGGTGATTTTCTCTGGGGGGCCGGGCGCAGCTCAATCTCGTTGTGTGCAGTGAAGCCTAAAGGACACCTTGAAAAGTTCTTCTCTTCTGTCTGGGAAAAGCTGACTTTTCTCTTCAGGGGCTCCTCAGGGATTTCCTGTTGGATTTCTGACATCGAAGGGAGTGTCCTGCCCCATGTCTCCATGTCAGCCTGGCCCCAGTGTGGAGCACAGCCCTGGGCCAGCCCCCTGGCTCAGAGCAGGGCCATGTGGGCAGGGCAGGTTTCAGAGGCCCTGGGACAGGATACAGGATAGCTTGGATGCTGCTCTGGGGAGGTTTGAAGTGACATGGCCAGCTCCAGTGTCACGACCTCACCTGCTCGATCCCTGTATCTGGGGAGATTGCTCTGGATGGGGGGGCTGAAACGCAGGGGTCCAGGCGCAAACGGTTGGGGAGGATTTTTTAAAGAAACCCTGCAGTGGCCTCTGCTCCCACAAGCAGCTCCTTCGCCCCACACAGCTGCTGGGCGAGCTCTGCAGACTCACGTCTCCGGACTGGAGGATCCCGCTGCGACTCACCTCCGTCTTCGCTGGGAGCACCCCATTACCCTAGTCACGGGGCTCAAATACCCCAGAGATCAGCTCAGTGTAATCAGCTGGATAGAGTCTTGTGCCCACTCAGATCTGTCACAGGCTTTGGTCCCCCCTGCGCAGAGCAGGGTCCCCATTTCCCAGCACCTCCCTGCCCTGTCCATTAAGCCCTGCAGTGAGAGCCCTGCTTGGGGAGACTGTAGCACCCAGTGGTGCCAGGGATCAAATGGGCACCAGTCACCAACTTTGTCTGAGCCCGTCTGTCCGTCCTCTTTTGGCCAGTGGAAGGTGACAGCTGACACGGAGATTGCTGGGCAGAGCCAGCTGAAGGGCCCCACTCCTTGATTCCCTGACTCAGCCCCTCCCCTCCCAGCTGGGGGCAGTGACTGGGGTGCCCCAGAGCTCTCACTAATGCCCAGGGCTGGTTTAACCTTTTGTGGGCCTGGCACCAAACATATTTGTGGGCTCCCATGGAGGCAATGGACCATGGCATGGGGAGGTCAGTCCCCAGAGTGAGGGGCCAGCCAGGGGCAATGGGGCATGGCATGGCAGGGGCAGCCCCGCTCCTCCCAGCCCAGCGCGAGGGAACTATTTACAAACTGTCAGTTGCCAGACGCACAGTGACCTGCCCAGCCCTGTGCTGCCAGCATGCCCCTTACCCTCAGGGGTGGGCCCATGCCACGCCACACAGCCCCCCCACCCAACACCCCCCTGACTCCGTATGGCCAGAGCCCCCCTGGACCCACTATGCCCAGCGCCCCCCCAGTCACATCCACAAATGCACAGCACCCTGCACACCACCCCTGCCCAGTGCCCCCTACCCACAACCCCATCACAACTGCCCACCACCCTACACAGAACCCCCACTCCCGAGTGCCCCAACACACACATCCTCCCTGCCCCCTCACAGCCCAGCACCCCCCGAGACCTCCCAGAGACCCTCTCCCCCAAGCCCTGCCTCCCGGCTGCACTCACCAGCCCTGCTGGGAGGTGATTGTGGTGCGATCAGCCAGACCAGGGCCTGCTCCCCCCGGGCTCCCTCAAGACCTACTTGCCTGGAGGGGCCCAGCCAAGCCCCCCACACTGTCTCCCCCCCCACGCACACACATACACTCCTGGCTGAGACTGGCCAGGCTTCTGCACCAGTCCCAGGTGGCTCAGCTCCGGGGAGACAGGTGGGGCCCCCAGGTGGTGGGAAGCAGAGACTGCCTGGAGCCAGAGCTGCGCTGGGGTCCTGCCAGGGGGCAGAGAGGAGCAGGGGGTGGGGCCGGGGGCGGAGAGGAGCCCTTGACCAGCTGGCCAGCAGGCCAAGAGGAGCAAGTGGTGGGCAGGGAGCCAGCAGGGTCTCGGGGCGCAGGGCAAGCGGAGCATTGGCCCGGCTCCATGGTGCCACTGGTGCCATTGTAAACCCGGCACTGCTAATGCCTCATAAAACACCCGGGAAAGCCTCTGCCAGCACTTCAAGCCTGCCAGCTCCTCAGCAGCTCCTCAGCCCCCCGCCCAGGCCCCCCGTGCCGCTTTCTCCACGGGCTCCCTTTCTTTCTGGAGTGCCTGGAGGAAGTTACCCTCATCCTGCTACCTTAGCACCTTACCCCAGATAACCAGCCAGCTGCCTGTAGACTTCGTCTGCTACCAACACTGGGGGTTTGCCTGCCACGGCTGTGCTCTTGTCCGCATGGCGTCGCCCCCGACGGCCAAGCCCTGCACCCACAAATCAGAAGGTGGGCTCCAACGGGTCAGATTTTGGGATGGGAGCTGTGGGGAGGGCAGGGTTTCCATTCCATCCAGTGTCTGATTGCTCCACACTTCAAGCTTTTCTCTGCAGTCCAGAGGGCTAGAAATGTGCTTTTTAATGGGACTCCTTGGGGGTGTTGTTCCCCAGATGGCCATGTCCAGGTCCCTTGGCACAACGGAGGTGCAATGCTGCTCTGGCAGAGCCATGGGACATTGGCCCTTTGATCCCGCCTCCTAAACCAGCCTACACCAGCCCAGTTCCTCTCCCCACACCACACGGCTGCCTCAGTGGCTCCTGTTGGCATCTCATTGTGCAGGCTCTTGTGTGACCGTGTTCTCTGCTTGTTCTGTCCCTCCTGAAGCAAGCTGCCACCAAGTCTCCCACCCCAACTTCCATAAACCCCACACCTGGCATCTCTCCCCAGTGGTTCCTGCAAGCACTGTGCTCTCAGCCACACCCAGAGTCCCTCCTGCACCCCAGAGCACTCTCAGAGTGTGCAGCCTGCCCCAGCTGGTCCCACCCAGCCTCAGGCATGACACTGCTCCAGTCCCCCATTCGGGGCAGGCTGACGATTTGGCAACTTTTCATAGTTTTATTTGTCTAATTATCCACCCAGGCACAGCCAGAATCCTGGCCCTGCCCTGTTCCCCTCTACCCCTCCCACATGGGGCATCCCAGTGGGGCCTGGGGATGCTGGCTTGTGCTCACCTTGTCAATGGCTTCATTATGTGTGGGAAAGCCCTGTATTTTGCATGTCAATTTCCCATTGGCCCACCGGGTCCCGCTGGGCCCCTCACTTTGATATTGTAATTTAGCAACAGGAAAACAGTTGTGCTCTGAAATTAAACAGTCAACAAGCTTCCCTTAAACTAGGGAATTATTTCTACATCATTTGGCATTTTCTACTCTGTTAATTTCCTTCTAGTCTGTCATTTTCCTCATTTGGCCAAAGACCCCCTGGGGCTGGCAATGGCCCACGTAAGGCCTGGAGCCTCTGTAGACGCCAAATGAGTCACTACTCCCTCCCTGGCTGGCTCAGCATCCCTTGGCCAAGTCTCACTTGGTCTTGGGCTCTCCTGGACCCATTAAGGCCCCTCCTGGCTCAGTCAGCCCGCCCAGTTCCCTCAACTCTCAGATCAAAGATACCAGGGGGATCCCCGGCTATTCTCCAGGAACGGATCTCTGCACAGCACCTTCCCCTCCATTCATAGTAAATAACTAGCAAAGCCATGACTCACTGGTCCATTGCAGGTGCCCAGCACCTCTCAGCATTTCATAGGTTCCAAGACCAGAAGGGACCACTGTGATCATCTAGTCAGGTCTCCTGTATAACACCGGCCACAGGCCTGCCCCAAAGTCTGCCCTGAGGTTGGCACCCACATGCGTGAGTCAGCCAGACAGCTTGACAGTCATCTGCAAACTTTATCAGTGATGATTTTATGTTTTCTTCGAGGTCATTAATAAAAATGTTAAATAGCAAAGGGCCAAAAATCCATCCCACTGAGACCCCACTGGAAACAGACCTGCTCGATGATGATACCCAGTTACATTTTAAGAGCTATCATTTAGCCAGTTTTTAATCCATTTAATGTGTGCCATGTTAATTTTATATCATTCTATTTTTTAATCAAAATATTGTGTGGTATCAAGTCAAACATCTTACAGAAGTCTAAGTATAGTACATCAACGCTATTACCTTTATCAACCAAATTTGTAATCTCCTCAAAAAAAGCTATTGAACTAGCTTGATAGGATCTATTTTCCATAAACCCATGTTGATTTGCATTAATTATATTACTCTCCTATAGTTCTTTATTAAATTGATTCCCATACCAGCCATTCCATTCTCTTCCCCAGGATCAGTGTCAGGCTGACAGGCGTGTAATTACCCAGGTCATCCCATTACCCTTTTTAAAAATTGGCACAACATTAGCTTTCTTGCCGACTTCTGGAACTTTCCCAGTGTGCCAGGATGTATTGAACATTACCAGTCCAGTGAGCTTATCAGACGGCTCTTTTAAAACTCTTGGATGCAAGTTATCTGGATCTGCTGATTTTACAATGTCTAACTTTAGTAGTTGCTGTTCAACATCCTCCAGAGACACTAGTGGAATGTAAGGAGTGCTATCATCACCATATAATGAGACTATGTCATCTGTTTTTTCCCCAAATACAGAACAGAAACACTTACTGAACACTTCTGCCTTTCCTGCATTATTATTGATAAGTATTGAAAATTCTACCGTTTCCATCTAGTAATGGACCAGTTCCATTGCCAGGATTTTTGTTCATAATATATTTTTAAAAACTCCTTATTGTCCTTAACTCTGCTTGGCCATAGATTTCTCCTTGTGTCCCTTTGCTTCCCTTATTAATGTTCTACAATTCCTATCTTCTGACTTATATTCATTACTATCAATTTCCTATTTCCTCCATTTATTGTATATTTTTATAGCTGTCTTCACTTCCCTGCTAAACCAGGGTGTTGGATTTTTTTTAACCCCCAGGGCCTTCTTCCTCAATGGTGGGATTGGGGCTTTTTGGGCATAGAGCAGGAACAAAAATAACTCCCTTGCACCTGTCCTGTTTCCTTCATCTGCAGGATGGAAAGTGCTTTGAGACATCACCGAGTGGAATCATGGCCACTCCCTCCTCCTTCCAGCAGCATGTCCAGCCAAAACCCCACTCCTGGAAGCTGCACCCAAGGATCAATGTGATGGTCCCTCTCAGCCTAGATCCTGCAGGGCCCCTGTAGCATGAAGTGTGTGTGCATGGGGAGGATGGTGCAGGGGGTACAGTAAGGGTGTGGTTTCAGAGTAGCAGCCGTGTTAGTCTGTATTCACAAAAAGAACAGGAGTACTTGTGGCACCTTAGAGACTAACCAATTTATTTGAGCATAAGCTTTCGTGAGCTACAGCTCACTTCATCGGATGCACGCCCTTGTAAGTGCAAATGAAGTAAAAGTAAGGCCAAGTGTTGGGTCTTACCCTCTGCATTCCCCAGCCCCTTCATACTCTGGCTCCCTGACGTGCGGGTGGGCAGTGTAAAAGCACTGAGCCCTGTCAGAGGAAACTTGGGCTTAAGTTGGAGGAAGCAGTTAGTTCTGTGCCCCCCTCCCCACCTCTGAGATCTCACCATGATGCTCAGCAAGGAAGAACTTGGCAGCCACAGAGCAGCTCTCTTGGTGATATAAGATCAGGTCCCTCGCTGCAGTCTCTGTGGTGTAGGATTGGGCCTATCCCCACATTCTAGGCCATGCAGGTTCGGACACCTCCCCATAGTCTCAGCGATGCAGGATCAGGCTCCCTCTGCAATTCAGAATCAGGCCCTTCCTTGTTGTCTTGGTGAATCAGGATCAGGCCCCTCCATGCAGGTTTTATTCATAGATTTTAAGGCCAGAATGGACCATCACCACCATTCTGTCTGATCTCCCGTATCACACTCCCCGTGAGAGCTGCTGGCGGAGTCAGAGTAGATCATTTAGAAAGAGACACATCCAGCCTCAGCCCTGGGATGGAGACTCCCCCATGCCCTGAGTAAGTAGTTCCAATGTGCTCCCCTGTGCCCAGTAAGGCAGGATCAGCCCTTCCCCACCTCCCCCACCCAGTAACGCTGCAGTGCAGATGTCTTCCTGCTTCCCCTCGCCCCAACAAGTGCTCTTGATAATGCAGGTTTGGGCCCCCCACGCCATGCAAAATCAGGCTCCCCTGCCCTTAGCAATCCCTGGGCCCTGCTGCCCTCTTCACAGGGCAGGATCACACCCTACCCCATGCTCTGCAATGCTGGATCAGGCCTCCACCCCACGCTCTGCTAAGACCTAGCTAATGGTTTCCATATGCTCCTTCACCTGTGTCTGTAACACAGAATAATAGAATATTAGGGTTGGAAGAGACCTCAGGAGGTCATCTAGTCCAACCCCCTGCTCAAAGCAGGACCAACCCCAACTAAATCATCCCAGCCAGGGCTTTGTCAAGCTGGGCCTTAAAAACCTCTAAGGATGGAGATTCCACCACCTCCCTAGGGAACCCACTCCAGTGCTTCACCACCCTCCTAGTGAAATAGTTTTTCCTGATATCAAACCGAGACCTCCCCCACTGCAACTTGAGACCATTGCTCCTTGTTCTGTCATCTGCCACCACTGAGAACTGTCTAGATGCATCCTCTTTGGAACCCCCTTTCAGGTAGTTGAAAGCAGCTATCAAATCCCCCCTCATTCTTCTCTTCCGCAGACTAAACAATCCCAGTTCCCTCAGCCTCTCCTCATAAGTCATGTGTTCCAGTCCCCTAATCATTTTCATTGCCCTCCGCTGGACTCTCTCTCCAATTTCTCCACATCCCTTCTGTAGTGTGGGGACCAAAACTGGACACAATACTGCAGGTGTGGTCTCACCAGTGCCGAATAGAGGGGGCCATCTGCTGTCTCTCCTCCATACTTTGGTTCTCAGCTCTCTCCTCGTTCTGGGTTTATACAGCGCCTGGCACAATGGGGGCCAGGTCCACGGCAGGCTCCTATGTGCGACCACGATAATAATACAGAATCATTATACTAATTCTTGGCTATGCAGGATCACGCCCCACACGATCCACAGCACAGGATCCCCTCCCCCACCTCCCCGCAGACCCCATCCTACTCAGCACTTGAAGGCTGCACTCCTGTGCCTCCCACCACCCCCGTGCTGCCCCGGATCAAACCTTTGCCCCTCACATCCCATTGTCACCCAGCGTTAGCTCAAACCCCTGCCCCTTGTTCTGTCCAGTCACATGCACCACCTCGTGACCTCCACCCAGACAGCGACGCCCGGCTGCTTCCCACGCGTAGCCCTCGTGCTCAGTGTCCATGCTCCCCTCGGGGGGCTCTTCAATGAGCCCTCGATGAGAAATCCCCCTGGTCTGTCTCCTAACACCCTCTCCCCGTTCAGGGGCAACTGCCCTTCCCCACCGCTTCCTCCCCCTTCTCCGCTGTGCCAATCAGCTGGCTACAAATTGCATGTTCTGAATCCCCAGTGAAATGACCACTCGCAACGGCTCTTATTTAGTCTGCTCCGGATTGGCAGCTCTGCCATTAGCCGGCCTGGCAGAGCAGCCACTAGAGAAGGCCTGGCAAGGGGAGGAATAATAGAACGAGCCCATTGCGGAGCCTGACAGCCCATCCACAACGTGTCATTTCCGAGCAAGCTGGGCCAGTCCCTAGTTAATCTCGCTGTCCTCTTCGACCCGCTAACAGCACCAATCACTGTGTCACAATCGCAGCTCTCGGCCTCTTAGGATCGCTCCGGCAGCTCAACTCACGGACTAGCCACGAGCTTCCTGCAGAGAACTGGGCGTTTCTAGAGACACCGCTCGGTGCCGGGCCATAACACGGAGCTTTCAAGGGCTAAACGCTTCATGGATGCGGCACGACTAGAGGAGACGGAGCAGGGAGTGAGAGCACCGCAGGCGTGCGCAGACCCACACCCACACCGAGCCAGAGCTACTCAGACACCAGCACGCCCCAGCCACAGCAGCACCCCTGCGCACACACAGGCTGGTGCACACACCCCTCAGCCCACCCCACACTCCCACACAAGCAGACACTAACACGCCCACACTCCCCTGCCGCATGCACATGTAACCCTTCTGCCCGTCAGAGTTGGCAGCAACAAGGGCCGGGTTCAATATCTAGGGGATCCATTCCAATAACACAACGCAAACCGGCTCGAGCCCCCACCCAGTGACCTGGGACAAATCTATACCACCCCCGCTGGGCGCCTCCAAGAGGCAATACTTCCCCTCTCGCAAGCACATAGTCTGAGTGTAGCAAAAGCCTTTTAATAACAGAGAGAAACAATGTGGCATTATGTTGGGGAAACACCACCAACAGGATTCATAACACAACCCATGAGCAAAAAAAAAAACCCACCCCAGGCAAATTGGGGCATGCCCTTTTCCCTTTGGTTCTTGAGTCCAGCAACCCCAAATCACCCAAAGTCCCAAAAGTCCAATGCCCCAAAAGTCTCTGTCCCTGGTCAGGGCAGCCCCAGAGTTCGAAAGTTTATCTGCGGAGCTTTACCTCCCAACCTGGGTGGAAATGGGACGGGGGTAAGAGGCACCTTACATGATCTGAAGCTGACCGCCCCATAGCTCCATAGCGGCGCTCCGCTCCGCCAGCCGCCCCACAAACTCCTTCGCTCAGCTGCACTCCGCTCCGCCAGCCGCCCCACGAACTCCTTCGCTCCGCTGCGCTGCGCTCCGCTCCGCCAGCCGCCCCACAAACTCCTTCGCTCAGCTGCGCTCCGCTCCGCCAGCTGCCCCACAAACTCCTTCGCTCAGCTCCACGACCCACAAGCAGCTCCTGCCATCCACACACTGCTCCGCGTCGAACTGCTTCACCAGCCGTCCCGCAAACTGCTCCACAATATATCTTCAGGCTCCCCCACTACTTAACACAACACTCAGTGATTTCAGCTCTTAGGTGAATTCAGCTTGTAGTAGAGGAGCCCCAGTGCTGGTGCACTGTCAACCCAAAGTGAGCTCAGCAGTCTATAACTAGACTTCTAATGAAATCAAAATTAGCTCTGATATTCCACAGTGGAGAGAGGAGAAAGTGCAATTAGCATGTAAGGCCCTCACCAAGGGGCCCATGCCACCAAGTATCAATACTTATCCCCAGCCTCTCTCTATTCACACAGTTTTGGAACCCATGACCCTTGCCTAGCGAGTGCTACTTAGTTGATGGTGAATCCCTCCATCATAACAAAAGGCCACGTACAGTTCCAAGCACAGTTCCCATAATCAGGGTAATAACAATTTATTCTTCCTGCCCCAATAACAGAGACGCTGGGGATCCCACTGCAGCCAAAGTGACCATTTGAGCAGCTATGGTCTCATTCTAGGCGTGGTGGGTGTGCCTATGCAAATGACATCGGCCCCTGAAGTTCTTTTCCACAACTTGCCACACCTCACCACCAGATGTCAGGGTGGAGCTCATCCTGATTCTGCTTACATCCTCCCCCCAGCCGAGACTTTGTCGTCCCGACAAATCACACTCCCTTTATACCAACTCATTGGTTTCCTCCAAAGGGCCTCAGGAAGCCCACTTTAGCTTCCACAAGCCTGTGTGCTAAATGTATTGGCTCCTCACTAGTCACCCCAGGTGCATCATAAGTTAACCGTTTCACTGGTCTTATCACCCTGTCTCGTCTATTGAGAATCTCTGTTGCCGAGGTAGGGGGAACATCCTCTTGAGTGACGGATGGAGAGGCTTCCCTGGAGGGTCCCTCGGCTACTGGCGTAGGCCCCTGCACTCCTAGTTCTAACGCTGGAGGGTCCAAGGTGCCCAGGACATCCTCTACCTGTCTGTCCCCATTGTCCAGTAACCTGTGTGTGTCATCACAGGGGGGTCTCATCAGCAGCACCGGGGTATCAGAAAGGGGCCTAAATAGTTCCGCCATTGGGTTTAGGGCGGAAGAGGGAAAACTCTCGTTTGGTTCAGCTGATCGAGACTGAAATCTTGTCTCTATCCCAGGATACACCAGGGTTGTGTCTTCCTCCTCAGACTCACTCTCAGATGTGCAGAATAGGGGTAAGTTAGCTGCAGGGGGCCCACTGTCTGTGTTGGATGGCGGCTTTGGTCTAGCACCTCTGTTCTGCCCGGCGGCCCTGCCGTGGCCCATCTCATAAGGGGTGCTTACCAATTCCCCCACAGGGAGCAAAAGGTTTCTATGCACCGTCTTTATTTGCCCTGGACCGTCTTCAGGTTTGATCTTGTAGACCGGCAGATCTCCCAGCTTTTCCATCACCAGGTAAGGTATTGCCTTCCATCTGTCAGCTATCTTGTGTTTGCCAGCAATACCCAAATTTCGCAGCAGGACTCTGTCCCCCGGCTGGAGCTCCTGCGAACGCACTCTAGCATCATATCGATGTTTGTTGCGGTCTGCGTTCTTCCGAGCCGCAGCGGTAGCTAAGCGATAAGCATCCCGCAGCTTTTCTCTTAGTCGGGATACATATTGCTGATGAGTTTCATAGCTATCTCCATCCTCTGATACACCAAAGCACAAGTCTATGGGTAATCTTGGTTCTCGCCCAAACATCAAGAGATATGGGGTGACTCCCGTAGCATCGTTCTTTGTGGCATTGTAGGCATGCACCAGAAATGCGACATGCTGGCTCCAGGTTGCCTTCTGCTCTGGTCGCAAAGTTCCCAACATATCTAATAGGGTTCGATTGAACCTCTCTGGCTGAGGATCACCTTGGGGGTGATAAGGCGTTGTCCTAGACTTTTTAATTCCTGCTATCTTCAGCACCTCCTTCAGAAGGTGACTCTCAAAATCCCGCCCCTGATCAGAGTGTATCCGAGCCGGGAATCCATAGACTGAGAAATATTTGTCCCAGGTCACTGGGTGGGGGCTCGAGCCGGTTTGCATTGTGTTATTGGAATGGATCCCCTAGATATTGAACCCGGCCCTTGTTGCTGCCAACTCTGACGGGCAGAAGGGTTACATTTTTGGGGGCTCGTCCGGGATAGCCTGGGTCAGTACCCCTCGCAAGCACCTGTTGAGTGATCCACTACATTGGGAAACAATTTATATATTTTTTTTGTTTTGTTTGTGCTTATATTTTGAGGAAATTACTGTTTGTATAATGGCTAATATGTCAGGTTTGTTGGGCCCTGGCTCAGCAGCTTCTAGCTCAGGGGCTGCAGCCTCGGCTGATGATTGGACAAAAGCTCTGGGGCAAATATTGGAAAAGGTTGTGCTGCCCCATGCTGAGTCAGACTCTTGTCGTAAGTTAAGATTATTTGCTGGGGAGGAGGAGTTTGAACCCTGGTTAGAGCATACCACTGAAATGCTGCAAGAGTGGGCCGTACCAGATACAGAAAAGCGAAGATGCCTTATAGAGAGCCTTGGCGGCCCAGCATTAGATGTGATTCGCACCCTGAAGCTCATTGACCCTGGGGTCAGTGTGAAGGACTGCCTAGAGGCCCTTGAACACAACTTTGGGAGCGTAGAGGGCCCTGAAGACAGCTACTGTAAGTTCCTTAATTCCCGACAACAAAAGGGCGAGAAGGCTTCAGCCTACATACAGAGACTGGAGAGACTGCTTCAGAGAGCTGTCATGATGGGAGCAGTGACTGCTGAGCAGATGGATCAGACCAGACTGGCTCAAATTGTAAGAGGAACTCAGTATCAGAACCCGATTCTACTTCATCTCCAGCTAAGAGAACGACAGGAACATCCCCCAAGTTACTCCCAGCTGATAAAAGAGGTCCAAGAGGAGGAAGTGCAATTAGCATGTAAGGCCCTCACCAAGGGGCCCATGCCACCAAGTATCAATACTTGTCCCCAGCCTCTCTCTATTCACACAGTTTTGGAACCCATGACCCTTGCCTAGCGAGTGCTACTTAGTTGATGGTGAATCCCTCCATCATAACAAAAGGCCACGTACAGTTCCAAGCACAGTTCCCATAATCAGGGTAATAACAATTTATTCTTTCTGCCCCAATAACAGAGACGCTGGGGATCCCACAGCAGCCAAAGTGACCATTTGAGCAGCTATGGTCTCATTCTAGGCGTGGTGGGTGTGCCTATGCAAATGACATCGGCCCCTGAAGTTCTTTTCCACAACTTGCCACACCTCACCACCAGATGTCAGGGTGGAGCTCATCCTGACACTGCTTACACACACACTCCTGCGTGCCCACCCCCACGTAATGCCAAACACAGTCTTGGAAAGGCCGCTGTTCGCAGGGACAGGAGCCTGTGGCGCCAGGTGCTCTGTTCAGGGTGATGGGCCCTGGTTACCATGGGGAGGTGCAGTCTGTGAGACTAGCAGAGCTCGGTCAGCAGGGACCGTCCCACCTCCAGAGGCAAGGTGAGAGCTACATTCGGGTCTCTAGGTGCCAAAGCCCGCTCCTCCCCCAGACCTGCCGGTCCCCGTAAGGCCCCCGAGCAGAGTCACACACAGAGTCAGGAGGCTCTGACGCTGGTGAGCTGCCTGGCTCCTAGAGGCCTGTCCCCGGCCAATGCCCTTTGCTTGCTGAATTCAGAGCTCTGGGGGGACACTTAGGCCATAGTGCAGAGAGCTCAGGCCAATTGTCAGAGACTCATTTCCACAGTCCAGCCCCTCAGGTTCCCCTAGTCCTATCACATCCACTCGCAGCTGCTGCTCCATGGCTCCTTGCACAACCCCAGTTGTTACGGGGAGACAGCCATGGTTTATCATAGAATCACAGAATATCAGGGTTGGAAGGAACCTCAGGAGGTCATCTAGTCCAACCCCCTGCTCAAAGCAGGACCAATTCCCAACTAATCATCCCAGCCAGGGCTTTGTCAAGCCTGACCTTAAAAGCTCTAAGGAAGGAGATTCCATATACCTCCTCATAAGTCATGTGCCCCAGCCCTCTAATCATTTTCGTTGCCCTCCACTGGACTCTCTCCAATTTGTCCACATCCCTTCTTGTAGTGTGGGGCCCAAAACTGGACAGGGTACTCCAGATGAGGCCTCACCAATGCTGAATAGAGGGGAACGATCATGTCCCTTGATCTGCTGGCAATGCTCCTACTTATACAGGCCAAAATGCCATTAGCCTTCTTGGCAACAAGGGCACACTGTTGACTTATATCCAGCTTCTTGTCCACTGTAACCCCTAAGTCCTTTTCTGCAGAACTGCTGCCTAGCCACTCAGTCCCTAGTCTGTTGCAGTGCATGGGATTCTTCCATCCTAAGTGCAGGACCCCTGGTCACAGCTTGGAGCAGGAGCTCCTGGGAGCTCCTGGGACCTTTCTGGGTGACTGCAGGACAGCGGTGACCAAGGCCAAGATTCATGGAGTCATAGATTCCAAGGCCAGAAAGGACCATTGTGATCATCCTGTTGGATCTCCTGTCTGGACACAGGCCAGAGACCTGCCCTGGAAAAACAGCCCATCTTGATTTAAAAATGGTCAGTGAAGGAGAATCCACTGTGATCCTTGGTACATTGTTCCAATGGTTAATTACTCTCACTGTTAAAAATGTACACCTAGACTGTGATCATCACCCCTTCACCTTCTCTTTGTTAAGCTAAATAGATTGAGCTCCTTGAATCTATCACTATAAGGCAGGTTTTCCAATCCTTTAATCATTCTCTTGGCTCTTCTCTGAACCCTCTCCAATTTATTAACATCCTTCTTGAATCATGGGGACCAGAACTGGACACAGGATTCCACCAGCGGTTGCACCAGTGCCAAATCCAGAGATAAAATAAACTCTCTGTTCCACTCAAGAGTCCCCCTTTTATGCATCCCAGAATCGCATCAGCTCTTGTGGCAACAACATCACACTGGGAGCTCGTGTTCGGCTGATTATCCCCCACGGCTCCCGAATCATTTTCCGAGTTGCTGCTGCCCAGGATAGAGTCACCCAGCCTGTAAGTGCAGCCTGTGTTCTTTGTTCTGAGACAAAGATTAAAACATGTTTAGCCAGTTTAAAACACATATTGTTTGTATGCACCCAGTTTACCGAGCGATCCATCTCGCTCTGTGTGATGGGGCACTCACCTCTCGGCAGTGGCTGGGTGTGGTGCTGCAATCTTTTCTGCTCCTGGCACCCCTGTAGGTTGTTGGCCTCACTAGGTGGGTCTTTAGCGGCTCAGCCTCCTACCAAGTCACACAGTCTAAAATGGACAAACCCTTTCTGGGGTAACAAAGGTCCAACAAGGACAATGGCTGTGCCCTTGTTAGTGTCTTCATCCCTGTCTCTGGGCTCAGTTCTCAGCCCCTTTGGGGCTAGCTTTAAGTCCTTCCTTGCCCTATTATAGGGCACTGCCCCCGCCAGGGGCTTTCTTCCTGGAGAGACTCTGTCGTCACTTGTTCTCACTGCCCCAGCTCTCCAGCTAGGTCATCTCTCAGTCCAGTTCACCAAATGATCTGTCTGTCCTTACCAGGGTCTTTAGCCCGGTCCCTGAGCCCTTTAAATTCTGCCCTTTGCTTGGCCTTCTAAACAAGCCTCACCCCCTTCTCAGGGCTTAGCCCACTTCCCCAGCACCCGGGCCCACCAACTACTCCAGATTCCAGCCCAAGGACCCTAAACATAGCAGCCACATGCTTCTTCCTTCACTTGGTTGCTGCTGCTATTCCCTGGCCTCTTCACCTCTGTCCATTACCTTAGGGCTAGAGTGCTCAGTGCCTCTCACTCCCAGATTTAGCTACTGCAGGCCAGAGCGGAGCCGAGCCGAGCCGAGCCGAGCCGAGCCGAGCCGAGCCGAGCCGAGCCGAGCCCCCATCCTCCTGCTCTAGCCCCAGCCAGGGACTGCCCTGCTCAGCCCCCACAGCACCTTTTATCTGAGGGCCAGTCAGGCTCTGATTGGCTGTTTCCCTGAAGGACCTACCTTCTCTCCTCCTTTAGGACCATGAGGCCTCCAGCAGGAGGCTTCCAAGGGCCTGGTGCACCTGGTCACACTGTACCAGTGACCTGTCCTCTTCGTTAGTTGCCACTCCCTCAATTTTTATGTCATCTGCAAATTTTATCAGTGATGATTTTATGTTTCTTCCAGGTCATTGAGCAAAATGTTGAATAGCGCAGGGCCAAGCACTGATTCCCTTGGGACTCCATTGGAAACACACTTGATGATCCGCTCTTCCCCCAGCTGTGTTTTTAATAAAGACATCTATGTTCCCATGGCCTTCTTGATACACACCTCACGTGGTCCCACCCTGCCCAGCTGAGCTGATTGAAGCCTATGGGGAGGGGCAGGCTATTCTTACACAAGCAGAAGGTGGGCCTCTCCCAGGAAACCATGTCTGGAGCTGCAGGGCTGACCCATGATCCCATCTGTAGGGCAGTGAGTGGGGCTGTAGTGACTGTTCAATCCAGGAGCACCTGGCCACTGACGTCCCTTGGGCTCACCCGGGTCACCAATCGAGCTGGGCAGCAAACAGGTTTCCCAGTCCATGAAACATTTCAAGATGTCACAAATGTTCCCATTTTGCACTGGGACAAAACTGAGACTCTCTGAAGTTTTTTTGCAGGGAGGAGAGGGGGTGAGACGGAGTACGAGAGCCCAGCCCCCCACAGGAAGGCCAATAGCTGCTGATCTGAGTGCTCTCCTGCAATGAAGGAGACCGAGGTTCAATTCTCTGCTCTGCTTGAGTCTGACCAGAGACATGACCCTGGGTCACATACGTCCTAGAGGAGTGCCCTAAACTCTGGGCTATAGGCCATTCTAAGGCAGGCTGGGCTGTCTCTGGTTATAACTAGAAATTCCAACTTTAGCCTGAGAAACCTTCTTGACGAAAGTTTCATTGACTCTGGGGACGTTCCTGCAAAAAGTTTCACTTCAGATGAATCTGCATTTTGCGATGGAAAACTGTTTTGTCAAAAAATTTCCAATGGTCTGCAATGGGCATGATCTCCTGTCAGTGTTCAGTAGTCTGGGACCTGGTGGAGTTCTCAGCCATTCCATCCGGGAGAGGCTGTGAGCAAGCTGGGAACTGCCTGTCAGGTATGGCAATTGCCTGCAATATCCTGGACAAGTCTTCCTATCTTTCAGAGTAACAGACGTGTTAGTCTGTATTCGCAAAAAGAAAAGGAGGACTTGTGGCACCTTAGCGACTAACCAATTTAAATTGGTTAGTCTCTAAGGTGCCACAAGTACTCCTTTTCTTTTTGCTTCCTATCTTTGGAGTCCATTGTTTTCAATGATGGGTTGACATACCCTTGTGGGCCAGGGACTGTATGTATCTCCCTGGGTAGCTACAGTTCCTCCAGGACTGAGAACAGTGCAGGGTTACTTGGGCAAATTCACTCCGATTGTAATACCTCCAGAGAAGTACCAACAGCTTCAGACACTCACCTCTACTGGTTCAAACTGGATTCTCCAGAGCCCAGCAGACAAAGAAAGGACTTTTGGATACACAGGTTGAGTTTACACTGACTCGGGGCCTGCTTTCTGCGCCAGCAAACAGACAGGCCCTCTGGTCCAAGGGAAGCATCAATCCTTAGGGAAGGGTTGGCAGGACTGGGCTGCTGAGGCCCCATAAGATTGAAAGGGCACCTTCTGAGCCAAAGCTGTTATGAACTTGTGACCACAGAAAAAACCCTGGGGCTTGAAGGACTGTTCATTGGCCAGAGCCCTTGCTGGGATTGGGGTGATCTCTGAAAAGCCTGCATGTCATGTATTTTATTGCTTTTACGTGTTTTCTCTGTAATGCTTAAACCTTAAGAATACATGTGCTTGCTTACATGAGCTGTGTGCTAACTTAATGGTGAGCAGTTACACTGTGCACTGTCTCTGAGAAGAGAAGTGAAGCAGGCCTGCTGAGGCAGACTGTCTTTTGCTGGGGAGGTCACCGTATAGTCAGGGCACTGTGTAGCCTGGAAACACCCTAGTCAGGATGGGGATTGCCATGTGTCTCCACCCAAGAGAGGTGATGGCTGAACAGCTGGGAGCCTAGGGTGGACGCCCTGGCTGCACCTTGGAGGGGAAATACAGGTACTGGATGTCACAGAGTCCCTGGGCAATGCTCTGGAACTGCTCCCTACGAAACCAGTCAGGACTCTGGGGAAGTCTCCTTTCTGTGAGCAGCCTGTCTTCAGGACACACAGCTCACAAAACTTCCACCTTCCTGGGTCTGACCTCGGAGCATTCAGCATCCTCTGCTCCTCCGTGCGCTTCCCACAGCGAGTCCGCCCAGGCAGGGCTCCTGGGGAAGCCAGAGGGTCCTGCCCCGCAACTTCGCAGTCAGACGTGACTCTCAGCCAGCCAGTAACACAGAAGGTTTATTAGACGACAGGAACATGGTCTAAAACAGAGCTTGTAGGTACAGAGAACAGGACCCCTCAGCTGGGTGCATTTTGGGGGGCAGTGAGCCAGACAACCACGTCTGGCACTTCACTCCATGTCCCCAGCCAGCCCCAAACTGAAACTCTCTCCAGCCCCTCCTCCTCTGGGCTTTGTCCCTTTCCTGGGCCAGGAGGTTACCTGATTCCTGTGTTCTCCAACCCTTTAGCTCTCACCTTGCAGGGGGGGAAGGGCCAGGCCATCAGGTGCCAGGAAACAGGGTGTTGGCCATTTTCTGTGTCCAGACCCCTGCACACACCTGCCCTCTAGGGCTCTGCAATGATCATACACCCTTATCCTACCACCTAGATACTTACAAACTGCATAGGGGAAACTGAGGCACCCCCACACTATTCAGAGGAAACTTTAAGAACAGTCCCGCTTAGTCTCACTGGGATGCTGCCCTCTTCTGGCTGAGATGATACCTTGAGTACAGGAGTTCATTGGTGGCGATGAACAATTGTGCATCACGTGATCGGCAGCCTTTCCCCAGGATCTCTCTTCCACTTTGTGCTGTTCAGCAAAGTCCATACATAGACACCTCTGTCCCTTTGTGGATCTGGGCCAAAGTAACTTCCCAAGGTCACACAGGGCATTGAATCCAACTCTCCCAATTCGCAGGCTGCTGCCCTAAATACTGGATCATTCTTCCTCTCTGGGGTGAGTAGCTGTGAATCCCAAGGTTATAGCCTTGTACACTGTGTAACCCACATTCTGCATGCTCTAGCCCAAGTCCAGCAGGCAGGGGGACAGCCAGAAGTGAGTCAGGTTTACACTTGGCTTGTGCTGAGTTTGTTTCCCTGGATCTGGGCAGTATGCTGACAGGCAGAGCCAATCGCTTCAGAGCTCACGAGTCAAGGTCCAAGGAGATCAGTGACCACAAACACAGCAAATTGCAGGGAAACTTTCATGCAGTCTGAAAGAATAACGCAAAGTTGTCTGGAAAAGAATGGCTTTAAGTGGGAGCATAAAGAAAAAATGTTCCACATCTGGCCAACAGGGAAAACATCAAAGCTCAAATCCAGGGCAGTCTGCAGCAGCCGCGAATCCTACCAGGATAAATTATGTTTGCACAACTTCAATTACTGCAGTTAATTTGCAATGTTACGCACCAGCCTTCCTGGTGACAGCGCACACCGCTGGGCTCTCTTCCTCCTCATGCTGAACCTGTCAGCTTCAATCTGAATGGAGCCTCAGGACAAGCAAATGCCCCAAGAGGAATCAAGATTCCCAGCCAGGGATCTGACCTTGCCCCAGAAACGTGCAGGCCCCCTCTCAGAAAAAATACAATTAGCTCAGTTTGTACTTCCCTGGGGACCTCCTGCTGTTGGAATCACAGTCCTCGCTGGGGTCTATTCGCGGCTTTCATGCTGCCATTCCAGGTGTGTGGGAGGGAAGCAGCTCTCCTGGGTGGCCAGGTGCAGTACCTGGCATGTCTGTGTGGCAGGGCCAATGTTCAGGTGTGACCAAATGCATGCAGCCGCCAAAGACCCATGGCCTCAAGAGGGAGAGTGACGCTTTGTCCTGTAGGCAGGAGGCAGCCGATGGGAGGTTGCTGAAATCGCAGGGGGCCATCTGGAGAGTGTCAGAGTCCTTGGGAGAGGATGGATGGGGTTAATGGGCTGTGCCAGACCTGAGAACTGGGAGAGCTGCATTCTCTCCCCGGCTCTGCTACACACTCAACGCAAGGTCCTGGGCAGGCCACTTCCTCTCCCTGCCCCAGTGCAGCAAGGAGGTCAGTGCCATTTACTTTCCTGTGATGCGGGTGATGAGGCCAATTGAGTTCCCAAGTTGGATGGAAGGAAGCTTGGAACAAAGGATCAGTCTCTGGGTCAGCTTCTCTGCCGCTCGCCCTTGTCAAAAAACGAAAACGCGGTTCAGACTCAGCTGATGTCTATCCTTTCTCAGCCAGGAGTCCCCAGTTGTGAGCTGGGGTCCCCTCCTTGCAGGTAGTCTGCCACACGGCCACCAGTGCTGCTATCCGAATCTGCCAGACTCTTAGATCCCCTTGATCTCTGCTGCTTGCTGTCCCTCTCGTTAATTTCAGCTCACTCCGGTAATGCTTTCCTCTCTCCGCAGGCCCTTTGGGGAGCATCCCGGTCCCCCAAGAGGTGGGGGAGCTCTGCTCAAGGTGGGGTTTGCAGTTACAAAGTTTGCACACAAAGCATTTCAGTGACTTCTTCAAAGCTGGTTTGTTTGAGGGAGGTCACGGGGAGGCATTCCTCCTCCAGTTCTTCCCGCAAACATGAGCCAAGTTGTTTTCAAACGAATTCAAATGATTCACCTTTTGCTCCACAGACAAACTCCCCCGCCCCCCACCTTCTCCTTTGAAGATGCTCACAACATGTTGGACTTCTCAAGAGTAATTTTTGAGTGAAACAGAAAAAAGATATGCAAACGACAGACTCAGGCCCCTGAAGACCACAAGCCTGTTTAAGAGTTCTAAAGCATGCAGACGAGGCGGGCTGCCTTCTCTCAGAGTCAGCGCTGGAGAAGAGAGCCACGGAACGAGGGACTATTCCCCATCTGCTGCATAAATCGAACATTACTTCAGGCAGAATGAAAAATCAGAAGATACTTCAAAGGCATGTGCGCTCGCTATGTGTGTCAGAGCACAGCTCTCAGCATTCTGGGTTGCCCTCCCATTACAGATGAACTTTTGTACTCCATTAGACAGCCTTAAAAAGCATAAAACATAAGTTCATTTGCTTTTCAAGTTCCCTCCCCTCTCGCCCTGTCTCCTTTTGCAACATACAAAGCTGTCGGGATATTGGTGAACAAACAAGTACTTGTTTTGCTGGGGAAATTCTCTTCATCCTCCTTGGAAATACAATGCAGGCTCAGCAAGTCACTGTGGGTGCAGACAAGGGTCTCCAGTCGCATCAGCAGAGGCAGTGCCCTTGTAAGATCAACATTGCCGTGTGTGTGTTCACCCCCGGGAAGAGCCCCAGCTCCTACCAGAAAGGAAAATGCCTTTGTGACACCCATTGTGTTGCGTTGGGCACTTGCGGGATGGTTACAAATGGATTTGCAGTGGCTGAGATGATATCGGGCTGGTTGACTACAAATTTCAAATTAAACTTTTTCCCATCAGGAAGTGAAGTTTCATTGAAATTTTTCACGGAGACACGATTTTTTTCACGATTTGGATTGAAATGTTTCATGTCTTGTCAAGGTTGATCTCCGCATCCGCCTGAGGAGGCCATGGTGCCCCCTGGGAGTTGTAGTTCACACCCTCCCCCGTTCTTCCCCACGGTCTGGGCTCCCTGAGAGCTGATGACACACAGCAGACTCTCCCTGTGGCTGAGCTGCTGCAATGCATCATGGGACTCCACAACAGGAACAGAACCTGTCCATGGGAGCGTAGCCCCTTCAGGAGGCCAGCTCATGGGCCGAGCTCCCTTAGCTCCCTTCCACAAACACACCCGCTGTATCTGCTCAGGGACTCTGCTCTAACGGCCGGGCCCATGTGCACGGGAGAGAGCAAGGGGGAAAGTGCCGTAGGCTCCACATCGGATGGGAACCTTCCAACAGAATTAACAGGATTCTATCCCTGCCAGACGATCCCTGAAGACGACTTCAAAAACAGCCCGATGGAAAGGCTCTCACTGCTGAGGACTTTCCCTAGGGCTGGAGAGTGAGTTTAATAGAAGCCCTTCACGTTTCTATAGAGCCCGGTTGATTTCGTCCCTACTCCATTTTACACGCCTTTCCCAAGGCCAGAGCTGGGAATGTAGCAAGGATCCAGATCAGTGCAGCTTACCCCAGCAGAGAGTGCTGGAGCACATGGGCCTCCGGGTTTATAATAAGCCACAGAGAAACCTTACCAGTAAAACCCATTGCCAGTAGGAATCACAGCTGGGACTCCAGGTCCCCCGCAGGGTCTGAATAACTCCCACTGACTCAGAGCAAGCCTAGAGCCTGGGTGAGGGGCACAGGCAGGAACCTGCCCTCTGGCTCATCCTTACAGCGCTCTCACGGCCTTACAGTGCCATGGGCAGCCCAAGGCAGCAAGAGCAGCAGTGGCATGACAGGACACGAAGCAGACAGGCTGTGGCTGTCAGCTCCAAGGAATCCAGTGCAATGCCAGGCAGAGGCCGGGTGCCATGGGGGCCAAAGTTCCTCTCTGGCATGGAGGAAAGCAGACCTCTAGGAAACAGGGAATGCAGCGCAAAGCAATGGGATTGCTGCTCTGTGGGGAGCAACCTGAGACGGGTGAAGCCCTGTCACATTGCAGCAGACGATGCTGAACACTTGAGCAGTAGGCACCATGGAGACCTGTCTGCACTGACCAGAGCTTGATCTGCCCCCAGGGAGCATTTCTCATTGGCGTAGAAGCTCAGCAGTATGGGCCGAGCCCCAGGACAGGACTCAGCAAACAGCGTTTCTCCCCCACGGTATTTCAGAAACATGGCTCTGTAGCCTAGACAGACCCAATGCTCTGGAAATGCCTCAGTGCCTACAAACACTGCACAAAGCCTGATCCCCCTTCTGGCCGCATTTCACGTACCGCATTCTGGGTAATAACATGAAAGGACTCCATGGTGGTAAAACTAAACTGACTGTTTATCAAGAGAACTATGTACAGAGGTGCTGCAGCTGGGGCTGACATTCCAGCCGTGTGCACACAGACCGACTTCCTAGGCCCTCCTCCAAACCCTTCCTGCAACCTGTGCTCCTCCCTCCAAAGTCTGTTCTGGTTGCTGCAGCCAGCACCTGGTGTTCCATTTACACCTGTTAAAAATGGATGTAAAATGACACCACTCAGACTTGGTGGCCTCAGGCACGCACTGTGCGTTGATGTAAATGCTAATGCAATGTGGCAGGCCACAGATGATCATGCGCTAGGTCTCTGGAGGGGCTGCCTGTTGCCTCAGTGATGGATCCCACGTTGCCATTGAAATCTGTGGTGAGAAAGGAGACGCAGTGAGACCGTGTGTGTGTGAGCGAGACTGCGCAATGATAGTTTTATTAATTGGCAAGAGCAATTCCATGGCTGCCAATTGCATTTGGTCCCATGAGAAAAGCACCATCCAGGAATGGCAAAATCCCTCTAAAAATGGGGGCCACCAGTGCCCGAACCACAGCCCTGCCCTCCTGCACTGCCCCTTCTCCCCCACCCTCACACTGCCCCTTCTCCCCGAGGCCCCACCCTTGCACTGTCTCTTCTTCCTGAAGCCCCATCCCCGTGTCTCCTCTTCCCCCGAGGCCCTGCCCCCGTGCTGCCTCTTCCCCCCAACACCCTGCCCCCAACTCGCTCGTCTCCTCTTCACCCCTCCCCTCCTTCGCTCACCCATATGGCCCGTAAAAAGTGGGGGGATGGCCTGCTGAGCCCCCCTGTTCCAGTGCCATCCAATGTCGAGTCCCCTCCCCTGGGGTCCCCAACAGGCTGGGCCAGCTCCCTCACTGCATGAAAGTGGGAGGCTGAACATGTCTCACTCTGGATAAAAGTGCCAGCACTTCACCCAGCTGGCACGCGGAGCCACACCCAGCTGGCACGCGGAGCCACACCCAGCTGGCACAGGGAGCCACACCCAGCTGGCACGCGGAGCCACACCCAGCTGGCACAGGGAGCCACACCCAGCCGACATTCCCCACCTGTGCTGGCACGAAAGGCCCAGCCACCTACCCCAGCATCTCTGTGTCAGCCACAGCCTGCAGCCTGGCAGGGCGGTGAGATGAACAAGAATGGAAGGGGGAATTTCAGACTGGTCCTGATCTGGAGAATGCCTTTGTGGGGACATCCACCCCCACCCCCTTACATACACACAGGCCAGCACGGGACCTGTGTGCTGCTTAATCCCATGTGTGCTCTCCAGCTACGGCTGAAGTGGGAGTTACGAGGGACCTAACCTTTGTCCTGGCTCTCTGCATGGGGAAATAGCCCCACATGTGCAGTGCCTGCAGGCCAGGTCTTGCCCAGCTGTGTGTGTGGGGAGGGCAATTAGCCAAGAGGAAAAGACCCACTCCCACTGGCGTCTTTCTGATCCTGCTCTTTTGCTTCACAGGAGATACCTGCGCCTTAGACAGGGAGGGGTGGGAATGCCAGGCTAAGGCTGGCGGAGGAGGTAGAAATCCCCACCCCCATCCCAGCGTTTTGCAGCCATTTCCAGAGGAGACGGTTTGCAGGGAATTACTAGGATCCTTCTAAGGCTCTGCCCCATGTATGAATCCCAGCGATGGCAGGTGGAGACCCTAGCTGCTCCTTTAACCATAACCACATGTCCAGCAGAGGCGTGCATACGGGTATGCCCAGGCACAAGCCCACCCTAATCAGGGCCGCCCCATGCTCAAAAAAGAAAAGAAAAGAAAAGAAAAGAAAAGAAAAGAAAAGGGGGGCCGGACTGCCGGAGATGGTGGGCGGGGGAGTCTGGGGTAGGGCGGGGGCCCAGCCTGGCTTGGCCTGCCCTGGCCTGGCCTCTCTTCTCCAACCCGCTCTTCCCTGAGGGGCTATAAGCTTGGCGGAGCTGCGCCCTGGGCTCTGTTCTGTTGCTCCGCGGCCGCCGGCAGCCAAGCTCCCACCTCGTCTCCCAGCACGCCACGGACTCGGCCCTCTTCCGCTCCCTGCCCCCAGTCCGCGGTTTGCCAGGCAGAGAGAGGGGGACGTGCGGGGCAGGGCCTTGGGGAAAGGGGTGGAATCGGGGTATATTCCCCCCTCCAGCCCCCTGATGTGAACCACTCCGGGCAGGGGGCTGGGAACACCCCCACGACCGCAGCCCACCTCCCCAGCCCTGATCTCTGCACCCCCGTCACATACCCCAGCCCTCTGCCCTGACTCCTGCACCACCCAGCCCTGACTCCTGCACCCCCAGCATGACCCCAGCCCACCTCCCCAGCCCTGAGCTCTGCACTCCCGTCACACACCCCAGCCCTCTGCCCTGACTCCTGCACCCCCCAACCCTGACTCCTGCACCCTCCCATGACCCTAGCCCAGCTCCCCAGCACTGACCTTTGCAACCCACACACACACACCCCAGCCCTCTGCCCTGACTCCTGCACCCCCCAACTCCAGCCCTGACTCCTGCATCCCCTCTCACCACCTGCCCTGACTCCTGCACCCCCCGCACGACTCCAGCCCACCTCCCCAGCCCTGACCTCTGCAACCCACACACACACCCCAGCCCTCTGCCCTGACTCCTGCACCCCCCCACACCCACGACCCCATCCCTGACTCCTGCACCTCCACACATACCCAGCCCCGCACGCTCCATGTCCTGACTCCTGTACCCCCCCACATCCCCACCCCCACTCTGAGCACCAAACGGGGAGCTCCTGCGCCCTTCTGCCCACATATCCACCTGCACTCCTCGCACCAAATGGGAGCTGCCCTAGGTAAGCGCTCCACACTCCAACCTCCTGCCCCAACCTTGGGCCCTCTCCCTCATTCTAGCTCCTGGCCAGACCCTGCACCCCAGCCTGCTCCTTCACCCTAACTCCCTCCCAGACCCTGCATCCCCAGCCCTGTACTCAGTGCACCCCCGCCCTCAGCTCAATGTGGAGAGAGACAAAGAGAATGAGCTAGAACCAGGGAGAAGGTAGGTACCCGCTCTATGTGGGCAGGAGTGGGGGGGATCCTGTTTACCGCCCCCCAGCCCTGCTGCACTTGCAGTTTACCCCCAGCCCCTCCCTTGCTCCAGGGACCAACCCTAGCTCCCGCCCCGCTGTGCTTTTGCCCCCGGCCCCTGCCTTGCTCCCGGGCCCTGCCTTGCTCCAGTCAGCAGGGACTAACCCTCCCCCCATGCCCCACTGTACTCCTCTTGCCCCTGGCCCCTGCCTCACTCCAGCTGGTGACCAATCCCCCCTATGCCCCGCTGTGCTGTTGCCCCTGGCCCCTGCCTTGCTCCAGCTGGGGACCAGTCCTTCCCTCTGTCCCCACCATGCCCAGCTGTTAGAGTGGATAAAAATCAATGACTAAAACAAAAATCAAAAATATCAGATTTTTGTATTTAAATTGGATTTTTGAGGAAAAAAACATATCTAAAGATAGTTTTAATTAAGATACATTATATCTCATCATGGAATAGAGATTATAAAATTCTAATTCTATAGTATGAGACAATATATTCATGTAATGTTTAAGAAAAGTTTTGTAAATGAGTTCTAATAGTTCATGGATTAGGGACCCAATCTTATGGGGTTCCACAGGCTTCTGTATAGCTTATTTAGGTTAATCTTTCTATCTACCCAATGGGACCCAGTGCTCAGTCGAGAAGACACCATCAGAAATGCTTAGTTTTGCAGTTGTATTATGATGTATTATGCAATAAGCGCCAAATTGCATAACATAGATGTAGAAATGTCTAGAAAGCCCGCGTTCGCTCGCAGCATGCGTCCCCACTACTGCGGTGCCACATTACCATTGGTCCTCCCCTCCCCCTCCGACTACTATTCTAGAAAATTCTTTGACCTATATAAGCAGCCGCGTCAGGCGTGCCCAGCGCAGCGTCTACAGTGTTTGTAATCTTTGTTGCGTGTACTCTATTGAAATAGCATAGCAAGCCCGGGGCTTTGTTTTAATTCAATCGTATGATACCTCCTTTTAATTTTAAAATATGGATCGGTTCGTTGTTAAGATAAGAAAAGGAGCAGACAAACTGAATTATAATGAATGTGCTGATAGTAGTCCAAATACCTCGGACTCCTCGGTTAAGAACTTACATGGAGAAGTTTTTGCCTTCCTCTGCAGTGTGGGGCATGGGTCACTTGCTGGAGGATTCTCTGCACCTTGAAGTCTTTAAACCATGATTTGAGGACTTCGATATCTCATACATAAGTTAGGGATTTGTTACAGGAGTTGGTGTGTGAGATTCCGTGGCCTGCATTGTGCAGGAGGTCAGACTAGATGATCATAATGGTCCCTTCTGACCTTAAAGTCTAAATCTATAATGCCGTACCAGTTCCAGTGCGTGTAATAAACTGAGTAATCACCAACAGAAGCAGACTTTGACTCTTAGCCTTGGTCTACACTAGGAGTTGAGGTCGAATTTTTAGACTTAAAGGGTTCTTAAAATCGATTTCCTTACTCCACCCCCGACAAGGGGATTAGCGCTTAAATCAGCTTTGCTGGGTCGAATTTGGGGTACTGTGGACACAATTAGACAGTACTGGTCTCTGGGAGCTATCCCAGAGTGCTCCATTGTGACCGCTCTGGACAGCACTCTCAACTCAGATGCACTGGCCAGGTAGACAGGAAAAGGCCTGCGAACTTTTGAATTTCAATTTCCTGTTTGGCCAGCATGGCAAGCTGCAGATGGCCATGCAGAGCTCATCAGCAGAGGTGACCATGATGGAGTCCCAGAATCGCAAAAAAGCTCCAGCCGGACTGAACGGGAGGTACGGGATCTGATCACTGTATGGGGAGAGGAATCCGTGCTATCAGAACTACGTTCCAGTTTTCGAAATGCCAAAACATTTCTCAAAATCTCCCAGGACATGAAGGACAGAGGCCATAACAGTGACCCGAAGCAGTGCCACATGAAACTTAAGGAGCTGAGGCAAGCCTACCAGAAAACCAGAGAGGCAAACAGCCGCTCTGGGTCAGAGCCCCAAACATGCCGCTTCTATGATGAGCTGCATGCCATTTTAGGGGGTTCAGCCACCACTACCCCAGCCGTGTTGTTTGACTCCTTCAATGGAGATAGAGGCAACATGGAATCAGGTTTTGGGGATGAGGAAGATGATGATGATGAAGCTGTAGATAGCTCACAGCAAGCAAGCGGAGAAACCGGTTTTCCCGACAGCCAGGAACTGTTTCTCACCCTGGACCTGGAGCCAGTACCCTCTGAACCCACTCAAGGCTGCCTCCCGGACCCGCCAGGGGGAGAAGGGACCTTTGATGAGTGTACCTTTTAAAATACTGTACATGGTTTAAAAGCAAGCATGTTTAATGATTAATTTGCCGTGGCATTCGCGGCTCTCCTGGATGTAGTCCCAAAGCCTTTGCAAAAGGTTTCTGGGGCAGGCAGCCTTATTCTGTCCACCATGGTAGGACACTTTACCACTCCAGGCCAGTAGCACGTACTCGGGAATCATTGTAGAACAAAGCATTGCAGCATATGTTTGCTGGCATTCAAACAACATCCGTTCTTTATCTCTCTGTGTTATCCTCAGGAGAGTGATATCATTCATGGTCACCTGGTTATAATAGGGTGCTTTTCTTAAGGGGACATTCAGAGGTGCCCGTTCCTGCTGGGCTGTTAGCCTGTAGCTGAACAGAAATGTTCCCTGCTGTTAGCCACGGGGGGAGGGGGGTGGGGTGGGATGGGGGGCTAGCCACACGGTGGGGGGAGGAAAAATGTGACCTTGGAATGAAAGCACATGTGTGATATATGTAACGTTAACAGCAAGTTTTACTGTGAAAGGGTGTACCCACTATTCTATAGAATGTGTCTTTTTAAATACCACTGTCCCTTTTTTTTTCTCCACCAGCTGCATGTGTTTCAAGGATCACAGGCTCTTCTCCTTCCCAGAGGCTAGCAAAGATTAGAAGGCGAAAAAAACACACTCACAATGAAATGTTCTCTGAGCTCATGCTGTCCTCCCACACTGACAGAGCACAGACGAATGCATGAAGGCAGACAATGTCAGAGTGCAGGAAAGCACAAAATGACTGGGAGGAGAGGTGGCAGGCTGAAGAGAGTAAGTGGCGGGCTGAAGAGAGGGCTGAAGCTGAAAGGTGGCGGCAGCGTGATGAGAGGAGGCAGGATTCAATGCTGAGGCTGCTGGAGGATCAAACTAATATGCTCCAGCGTATGGTTGAGCTGCAGGAAAGGCAGCTGGAACAGAGACTGCCACTACAGCCCCTGTGAAACCAACCGCCCTCCTCTCCAAGTTCCAAAGCCTCCTCACCCAGACGCCCAAGAATGCGGAGCGGGGGCCTCCGGCCACCCAGCCACTCCACCCCAGAGGACTGCCCAAGTAACAGAAGGCTGGCATTCAATAAGTTTTAAAGTTTTTAACTTTTAAAGTGCTGTGTGGCCTTGTCCTTCCCTCCTCCACCACCCCTCCTGGGCTACCTTGGAAGTTATCCCCCTATTTGTGTGATGAATTAATAAAGAATGCATGAATTTGAAGCAACAATGACTTTATTGCCTCTGCAAGCGGTGATCGAAGGGAGGAGGGAAGGGTGATTAGCTTACAGGGAAGTCGAGTGAAGCAAGGGGCAGGGGGTTTCATCAAGGAAAAACAAACAGAACTTTCACACTGTAGCCTGGCCAGTCATGAAACTGGTTTTCAAAGCTTCTCTCATGCGCACTGCGCCCTCCTGTGCTCTTCTAACCGCCCTGGTGTCTGGCTGCGCGTAACCAGCAGCCAGGCGATTTGCCTCAACTTCCCACCCCGCTATAAACGTCTCCCCCTTACTCTCACAGATATTGTGGAGCACACAGCAAGCAGTAATAACAGTGGGAATATTGGTTTCGCTGAGGTCCAACCGAGTCAGTAAACTGCACCAGCGTGCTTTTAAACGTCCAAATGCACATTCTACCACCATTCTGCACTTGCTCAGCCTGTAGTTGAACAGCTCCTGACTTCTGCCCAGGGCGCCTGTGTACGGCTTCTTGAGGGGGCATTAAGGGGTAGGCTGGGTCCCCAAGGATAGCCATAGGCATTTCAACATCCCCAACAGTTATTTTCTGGTCTGGGAATAAAGTCCCTTCCTGCAGCTTTTGAAACAGACCAGAGTTCCTGAAGATGCGTGCGTCATGTACCTTTCCCAGCCATCCCATGTTGATGTTGGTGAAACGTCCCTTGTGATCCACCAGTGCTTGCAGCACTACTGAAAAGTACCCCTTGCGGTTTATGTACTCACCGGCTTGGTGCTCCGGTGCCAAGATAGGGATATGGGTTCCGTCTATCGCCCCACCACAGTTAGGGAATCCCATTGCAGCAAAGCCATCCACTGTGACCTGCACATTTTCCAGGGTCACTACCCTTGATATCAGCAGATCTTTGATTGCGTTGGCTACTTGCATCACAGCAGCCCCCACAGTAGATTTGCCCACTCCAAATTGATTCCCGACTGACCGGTAGCTGTCTGGCGTTGCAAGCTTCCACAGGGCTATTTCCACTCGCTTCTCAGCTGTGACGGCTGCTCTCATCTTGGTATTCTTGCACCTCAGGGCAGGGGAAAGCAAGTCACAAAGTTCCATGAAAGTGCCCTTACGCATGTGAAAGTTTTGCAGCCACTGGGAATCGTCCCAGACCTGCAACACTATGCAGCCCCACCAGTCTGTGCTTGTTTCCTGAGCCCAGAATCAGTGTTCCACGGCATGAACCTGCCCCATTAGCACCATGATGCCCACATTGTCAGGGCCCATGCTTTGAGAGAAGTCTGTGTCCATGTCCTCATCACTCTTGTCACCGCGCTGACGTCACCTACTCACCCGGTTTCGCTTTGCCAGGTTCTGGTGCTGCATGTACTGCTGGATAATACGCATGGAGTTTAATGTGCTCCTAATTGCCAAAGTGATCTGAGCAGGCTCCATGCTTGCCGTGGTATAGCGTCTGCACAGAAAAAAGGTGCGGAATGATTGTCTGCCATTGCCCTGACAGAGGGAGGGGTGACTGACGACATGGCTTACAGGGTTGGCTTACAGGGAATTAAAATCAACAAAGGGGGTGGCTTTGCGAGAAATAGAATGCCCCCCTCAAGGATAGAACTCAAAACTGGGTTTAGCAGGCCATTGATTTCACGGAGGGAGGGAAGAGAAAATGAATACAAAACAAATCTGGTCTATTTCTTGTTTTGATCCACTTCATCTATCTTTATACATCTTGCTGGCAGCAGACTGTGGAGTACGACCGCTAGCCATCGTTATCTCCTGGGTGCTTGGCAGAAGACGGTGCAGTATGACTGCTGGCCATCGTCTTCTGCTGGCTGCTGATTAAAAGACAGTGCCCTGCCAGTAGGACTGAATCACCATGAAACGAAACTTAAAAGGGAAATGACCTGGCTGAATCACTCCCATGTTTGCCCAGGCGCCCCGACCTCATCGAGGTCAGTTAAAAGAACACCCTGGACTATGTCGACGATAGCTACCAGTCATACTGCACTGTCTGCTGCCAAAAGGCAATAAACTGTTGCTGTGTAGCAATGCAGTACCATGTCTGCCAGCACCCAGGAGACATACGGTGATGGTTAGCTGAGCGGGCTCCATGCTTGCCGTGGTATGGCGTCTGCACGGGTAACTCAAGAAAAAAGGCACAAAACGATTGTCTGCCGTTGCTTTCACAGAGGGAGGGAGGGAAGAGGGGCCTGATGACATGTATCCAGAACCACCCGCAACAATATTTTAGCCCCATCAGGCACTGAGATTTCTACCCAGAATTCAAATGGGCAGCAGAGACTGCGGGAACTGTGGGATAGCTACCCATAGTGCAACGCTCCGGAAGTCGATGGTTGCCTCGGTACTGTGGACACACTCAACTGACTAATGCACTTAGAGCATTTGTGTGGGGACACACACAATCGACTGTATAAAACCGCTTTCTACAAAACTGACTTCTATAAATTCGACCTAATTTTGTAGTGTAGACATACCCCTAGTTCAGGTCAGTGTAGTTCCTATTCAAAGCCATCAAACATTCCATCTGATGACCTGGTCTGAGATATCCAAAAAATAGATTAGAACGCCAGTCTCGATTATCTAGAGGTCCTTATCAACCTAGATTAAGTATGTTTCCTAGAAGTAAAATAGGGAATAAACAAAGAAGTTTTCAGTCCGATTGGTATGAAAGTATAGGTAGTTAGAATATAGCCCATCAAAGGACACAGCATTTTGCTTTTACTGCCGTTTCGTCTCCTCTAATGATGCAGCAAACAAAGGTCACACTTATCCAGCATTTATTGATAAGAGATTCAGAAACTGGCATAGGGCTAACGAACGTTTTAAAAACCACCAACTGTCAAAATCTCATGTGTTGAGCTGTTCTTCATGGTCAAGTTTTAATGAAGGGAAACCTATTGATGGATGAGGGCAAACAGGCTTATCTGTCTAAACAAGAAGAACGGTGCCATAACCGAAATGTAATGGAGCGACTGATTGACATTGCTCTGTGTTTGGCAAAAAGTGGGAGACCATTCAGGGGTCACAATGAAAAAGCTGACAGTTTTGAGAGAGGTTTATTTCTAAATCTTGTCAATATGCTCCAAAAATATGATCCCACATGTGCACCAGTCTCCTCAAAACGCTACCTATCTGAGTAATCGCATCCAAAATGATTGAATTGTGGCCTTGCACAATGTTGTGCAACAAAAGGTTGTGTCTTCACTAAATGGAAAAATGGTCTCAATAATTGCCGACAACACTCCTGACTGTGGACACCATGAGCAGATGTCCATTGTGGTGCGATATTTTGACAATGAAAAACATAGTCCAGTTGAACATTTGGTGTCTGTTCAGAGACTATTAACCGTTGATGCTCAGTCTATTTTTGACCAGTTAAATGACGTCCTTGGCATTCTTAAAATTGACGGGTCATCAGTGATGTCTGTCTGTTTTGATGGCGCATCAGCTAAGTCTGGATGTACTGTGGGAGTTCAAATGAAATGTAAAGAAAGAAACAGTGAAATACTCTATGTACACTGCTATGTGCATTGTTTGAACCTCGTCCTAGAAGATGCATGCACTGCAAGTAAACAGAACTGCCTTTGATTTTTTTCGTGTTATTCAGGCTCTTTATGCCTTCATGCAGGGGAGTCCTATGCAACATGCAGTAATGGAGAAGATTTCACAAGAAGTAGGATCCCAGTTGAAGACTTCGAAGTCCCTGTCAAACACAAGATGGGCATGCAAAGCAGAAGCAGTGGCTGCTGTAAAACAAAACTACTCCATCATTTTACAAGCTTTACAAGAGATTATCGAAACAACTGGCCTTGTTGACGCTAAAATAAAAGCCAGGGGCCTTATCCATGAACTAAATTCATTCAAGTTCCTCTTTGCCCTTCACATGATGGACCCTATTCTCCAGGTGGTGGTAAAAGTGAGTAAGGCTCTTCAAGCTCCAGATCTCAACTTATTTACTGCAATGACAGGGGTGAAAAGCTTGTGTAACTCTTTGGCTGTGATGAGAAGTGGCCCAGAATATTTTCAATCTATTTTCAATGACAGTGTGAAAATGTGTGTAGAGAATGATATATCGATTCCTCCAGTTAAGAAGAGAAAAACGTCCATTCGTATTGATGATGCATTTGAGACCCAGCATCTCTTTGATACAAAAGAGGAGCAGGAGAGAATAACTTCATTTTCCCTACTTCTAGACTCTTGCTCACAACCTGACTTTGTTTCATATCGGCAAAGTTTTGACCACTACTTTAGTTCAGGCCCCAGGCCTCATACCAGGCCTCTGATACAAGGGCTTATGCCTCAGGCTCTCTTCCTACTTCACCAGCCATGAGAAGAAACCCACATCTAGACACCAGGGATCCACTTCACCCCATGACAGACCATGGGAGGAGGGGGCGGTGCTGGTTCTCTGACCCAGAGGAGGGGAATCCACCAGTCAATGACCATTTTAAATCAAGTTTGGGTGTTTTTCCTAAAAGATCTGCTCTAGGAATGATTGTGGGGCAGTTCCCTGGCTTGTGTGATATAGGCAGTCAGACTAGATTATCATAATGGTCCCATTCAACCTATGAAAATCAACTCTGTTCACAGGGTATTTCAAAGAGTAATTGCCCAAGTCTACAGGGAATCCCAAAGTCCTGAGGTGATGAGGTAGCTTAAAGAACAAGATGAAAATGTGGACAGGATTCACAGAGAGCAAGATACCTTAGATCCAAACATAACCAGCCCCAGGCTGAGTCTAACATGTTGGACAAATTGTTCTAGCTACAATAAAAGCAATAGCTGCACAAGGTAATGCAGCTCTGCTGAGATGTAATTTATCTATCTGGGACGGTGTATTCCAAGTCTACCTGCGGTCCATCAACCCTCTGGGGCCTACAGGAAAATGACATACCTGGCATAGGGAAGGCAGAAAGAAATCGGCATCTGAGCAGCTAAAATCACTGATCAACAGGCCTCTGCCTCGCAGAGCAGGTCAGGAATTTTTCAACAAAATGTTTTTTTCATTGGAAAATGTCAGTTAGTTGAAACTAACTTACACCGTTCACAGGAGAAGTCCAGTTTCTGTGACTTCTACAGTTAGAAAAAAATTGGGAAAGAAAGCTTCAAAATTGTCCAACTTTTTCAAAACTAAAAAGTTCAGTTTTTCAGTTAAAATTATTTTTTGTTGTTAAATTGAAATTAATTTATTTTAAAAAACTGTTTACAAGTCTGAATTCAAAACACATTGTAAAATTATCAAAATGAAACCTTTTGATTGACCCAGACCAAAATGTTTGTGTCATTTTCTGTTTGTGAAAATTGTTGTAATTTCAACTTTTTGTCTTGATTCAGGATGGGAAATTTGAAATCTCATAAATTCTCATGGGACGGGAAAACTATTTTCTACCCAGTTCTACTCTCAGCAGATGCATGTTCTGAAGGTCTAGAGGTCCTTATACAGGAAGGACAGCCAGTTGCATTTGCTCCAAGATACCAAACCAAAGCCAAAAGCAAACACAGATCAATGGGGAGATGCTGACAGAGGTTTGGTTGTCTTAAGTTTCATAGTTACATAGAGCTGAAGGCCAGAAGGAGTGTTAGACCCTCTAGTCTGACCTCCTGTACAACACAGGCCATTAACTTTCATCTGGATACCCTTACATTCAGCACAAAGACTTTAGTTCATAGAATCATAGAATCATAGAATATCAGGGTTGGAAGGGACCTCAGGAGGTCATCTAGTCCAACCCCCTGCTCAAAAGCAGGACCCATCCCCAATTAAATCATCCCAGCCACGGCTTTGTCAAGCCTGACCTTAAAAACTTCTAAGGAAGGAGATTCCACCACCTCCCTAGGCAACGCATTCCAGTGTTTCACCACCCTCCTAGTGAAAAAGTTTTTCCTAATATCCAACCTAAAACTCTCCCACTGCAACTTGAGACCATTACTCCTTGTCCTGTCCTCTTCCACCACTGAGAATAGTCTAGAACCATCCTCTCTGGAACTACCTCTCAGGTAGTTGAAAGCAGCTATCAAATCCCCCCTCATTCTTCTCTTCTGCAGACTAAACAATCCCAGTTCCCTCAGCCTCTCCTCATAACTCATGTGTTCCAGACCCCTAATCATTTTTGTTGCCCTTCGCTGGACTCTCTCCAATTTATCCACATCCTTCTTGTAGCGTGGGGCCCAAAACTGGACACAGTACTCCAGATGAGGCCTCACCAATGTCGAATAGAGGGGGACGATCACATCCCTCGATCTGCTCGCTATGCCCCTACTTATACATCCCAAAATACCATTGGCCTTCTTGGCAACAAGGGCACTCTGCTGACTCATATCCAGCTTCTCGTCCACTGTCACCCCTAGGTCCTTTTCCGCAGAACTGCTGCCTAGCCATTCGGTCCCTAGTCTGTAGCTGTGCATTGGGTTCTTCCGTCCTAAGTGCAGGACCCTGCACTTATCCTTATTGAACCTCATCAGATTTCTTTTGGCCCAATCCTCCAATTTGTCTAGGGCCCTCTGTATCCTATCCCTGCCCTCCAGCGTATCTACCACTCCTCCCAGTTTAGTATCATCTGCAAATTTGCTGAGAGTGCAATCCACACCATCCTCCAGATCATTTATGAAGATATTGAACAAAACCGGCCCCAGGACCGACCCCTGGGGCATTCCACTTGACACCGGCTACCAACTAGACATGGAGCCATTGATCACTACCCGTTGAGCCCGACAATCTAGCCAACTTTCTACCCACCTTATAGTGCATTCATCCAGCCCATACTTCTTTAACTTGCTGACAAGAATACTGTGGGAGACCGTGTCAAAAGCTTTGCTAAAGTCAAGATACAATACATCCACTGCTTTCCCTTCATCCACAGAACCAGTAATCTCATGATAAAAGGCGATTAGATTAGTCAGGCATGACCTTCCCTTGGTGAATCCATGCTGCCTGTTCCTGATCACTTTCCTCTCATGTAAGTGCTTCAGGATTGATTCTTTGAGGACCTGCTCCATGATTTTTCCGGGGACTGAAGTGAGGCTGACTGGCCTGTAGTTCCCAGGATCCTCCTTCTTCCCTTTTTTAAAGATTGGCACTACATTAGCCTTTTTCCAGTCATCCGGGACTTCCCCCGTTCGCCACGAGTTTTCAAAGATAATGGCCAATGGCTCTGCAATCACAGCCGCCAGTTCCTTTAGCACTCTCGGATGCAACTCGTCCGGCCCTATGGACTTGTGCACGTCCAGCTTTTCTAAATAGTCCCTAACCACCTCTTTCTCCACAGAAAGTTACACTAAAGCATTAAAGCTTTAGTGTAACAGAAAGTTACACTAAAGCTTTTAGTTACACTAAAGCATTTCATAAAAAGAACAGGAGTGCTTGTGGCACCTTAGAGACTAACAAATTTATTAGAGCATAAGCTTTCGTGAGCTACAGCTGAAGTGAGCTCAAGCTCACGAAAGCTTATGCTCAAATAAATTTGTTAGTCTCTAAGGTGCCACAAGTCCTACTTTTCTTTTTGCGGATACAGACTAACAGGGCTGCTACTCTGAAATAAAGCATTTCAGTCCTCAGAAGACTAAACTGTTGTTGGCCACAGGCAGATAACAGGAGAACCCGAGGTGCCTGATGAGGTGAGACATGCCGAGATGATCCCAGCAGGCAATTCACACCCATGCTGCAGAGGAAGGTGAAAAATGCCTAAGAACCCTGCCAATCTGACCTGGGGAACAGTTCCTTTGTGACATCAATAATGGAGATCAATTAAACCCTGAGCATGTGGGCAAGCCCCACAGCTGGCATTTAAGAAAGAGGATTCTCTGTACCACCTCAAAGCACAAGTCCACTCCATCCAGTGTCCTGTCTCCAGCTGTGGCCAATCTCTGATGCTTCAGGAGAAGGTGAAAAAAACCACACATCTGGCCAATTGTGCAAAAATTCCTTCCTGACCCCTGCAGCCGTGAAACATGAGATTTGATTCCACGCATTATTTTAATGCAGAGCTGCAAGTGTGATGAGCTGAGGGCAATGCAGTTCTCCCCATTGCCCACAAAGGAAGTGGATGAAGAGGGGTCTCATCGATTCACAGATTTCAAGATGAGAGGAGACCACCTGCACCATACAGCCTGATACCTTCTTCCGCCCCGCACACAGACCAAAGAATTGCTCTCAGAAGCTGGGGTAAGATATCTAATCCAAAGACTCCTGACAATGGTGAGTCCACCATCTGCCCTGGGAAGGTGTTCCATCCAGTGTTTAATCACCCTCACTGTTAGGAAATTGAGTCTTATTTCAAGGTTGAATTTGTCTAACAAACTTCCAGCAACTGGATCTTGTTATGCCTTTGTCAGCAAGGCTGAAAGCCCATCACTCTGAGATCTGTTGTCCTGGAATAAGTAACTAGACACCATGATCATGCCACCTCTCAGCTTTCTCCTCAATAGGCTGCATAAACTGAGCTCCTTAAGTCCCATCCAGGACACATTGGTACGTGTCCACACAAGGCTGTTGTAAAATCGGGACCTTCACTCGACACAGTAACCACCAGCTTGAAGAATGTGACTTACATTGTGAGGCTATAATTGTAACTGCCTGAAGATGTCAAGGACAGGCCCAAGCAGCTTCTTGTAATGCTGCACCAGGAGTCTTTGGCTGTGATTGTTCTCCTACCAGAGGGGTCCACCCTAGGACAGTGGGTTTGGTACGGGAAATGACCAGGCTGAAGGGAACCGGTTCTCCAAGTTTGGACCTCGAGGATGGGGCTGGGACTCTACCCACTGACTGGGGTTCTGAAGCAGGTCAGGAGTCACATGACAGAGGGGTCAGGAGCCTACAGGCAGTGTTTGTGCAATCTCCTGCTCTGTCCACAACCAACCATTGCCTGACACCAGGACTGTAGGAGTCCAAGGGTAAGAGGGACCTGCCCGCTTGGCACATGGACTGAGCCAAGGGATTCACCAGAAGCAGTGAGCACAGACTTGGGAAGTGAGAGCCTACAGGCTTTGGTTGGGCTGTCTAAAGATCAGTAACTCATGTGCTAGTAAAATAAAGTTACCCTGGTTTTAGAAACTCCTGCGCAAACTGCATGCATTAGTTTACCTGCCAGGTGACCCCCTAAGAAATAACTATAACCGGAACTCTCATGGAGGTGGACTCTGGGGAAACATGCATCAGTGACTGGGGAAGCTTGGGAGGACTCAGCACTGGTTTCTGGGCCTAGGGCAGTTGGACTGAGGAATCCCACATCCCAAGGGATGGTGGTAGAATGAGGATCTGCACCCAGGAATTTGCCTAGAGGCCCAGAGCTAGAAACAGTGACTGGATGAGCACCTTCCAGAACCAGCTGGCTTGGAAGCATGTGGGATCCAAGGTTTGGGTCCAGTTACAACAGACTAGTGACCGTTTACCAGGGGATTTAGCCAGGGCTGTGAGAGCAGCAATATAGAAGGGAGAGAAAAGGAATGGAGCACAAGGCACCCGGAATGTTTTTTTAAAACCCTCCTTCAGCACTGCCCAGAATCCAGAAAGGATGTCAAAACTGCCGAGATCTGGCCTGCAAAGGGAATATAAATGGGATAAGGAACTACCTTGAGAATTATCCTACAGCAGAGTCAGGAGCATATGTTCTGCAAGCAGCCAGTTGGAAGCATTGCAGAAATTACTGAGATTTACTGGAGACACCTGAGACATGCCAGGTCTCTATTAACACAGGAGAGAAAGGAGAAGATGCCATTCTTCAAAGAACAGATGGTGGTGTGAGCAGATCTGTAACACAGCCAGCAGGGTCATTACAGCCACCAGCTGGGCTAGAAGCATCACCAGCAGCAAGGAATGGGGCAGACACTGGTGGGAGATGATGAAGAGCAAGAGTCTCCTTTTGGCCGCTGGGTTATGATAGATGTTCATGTCTGGGCACGTGGGGGGCACTGGAGCGTTCTGTTCCTATCTCTGTGTTTGCAAAGTGCCACAACTTGCCTGGCACACGGGGTGAACGCTTCTGCCTACAGATGTGTATGCACTGAAATAAACACATACATAAAGTTACCAAGTGCCAGCAGCCCTGACACAGCTGCCTGGAGTGAGTCCTGTGAGTGGCCATGGCCTGAGAAAACCAGCCATGGTCACACACAATCGTCTCCAGGAGGGGGGAAATATGAAAAAATTCCTTTAAAATCAGTTGAATCTAATCTGGGTCCACAGCCCCCAACAGGCATTAAATAGGGCTGGAGCGTGTCACAGCGAGGGGGGGAGTAGCTTTGGGGCCCCAGCTGCAGCTAGCGAGAGATGTCAAGAGTAACAAGAAGGGTTTCTTCAGGTATGTTGGCAACAAGAAGAAAGCCAAGGAAAGTGTGGGCCCCTTACTGAATGAGGGAGGCAACCTAGTGACAGAGGATGTGGAAAAAGCTAATGTACTCAATGCTTTTTTTGCCTCTGTTTTCACTAACAAGGTCAGCTCCCAGACTGCTACGCTGGGCATCACAAAATGGGGAAGAGATGGCCAGCCCTCTGTGGAGATAGAGGTGGTTAGGGACTATTTAGAAAAGCTGGACGTGCACAAGTCCATGGGGCCGGACGAGTTGCATCCGAGAGTGCTGAAGGAATTGGCGGCTGTGATTGCAGAGCCATTGGCCATTATCTTTGAAAACTCGTGGCGAACGGGGGAAGTCCCGGATGACTGGAAAAAGGCTAATGTAGTGCCAATCTTTAAAAAAGGGAAGAAGGAGGATCCTGGGAACTACAGGCCAGTCAGCCTCACCTCAGTCCCTGGAAAAATCATGGAGCAGGTCCTCAAAGAATCAATCTTGAAGTACTTGCATGAGAGGAAAGTGATCAGGAACAGCCAGCATGGATTCACCAAGGGAAGGTCATGCCTGACTAATCTAATCGCCTTTTATCATGAGATTACTGGTTCTGTGGATGAAGGGAAAGCAGTGGATGTATTGTTTCTTGACTTTAGCAAAGCTTTTGACACGGTCTCCCACAGTATTCTTGTCAGCAAGTTAAGGAAGTATGGGCTGGATGAATGCACTATAGGGTGGGTAGAAAGCTGGCTAGATTGTCGGGCTCAACGGGTAGTGATCAATGGCTCCATGTCTAGTTGGCAGCCGGTGTCAAGTGGAGTGCCCCAGGGGTCGGTCCTGGGGCCGGTTTTGTTCAATATCTTCATAAATGATCTGGAGGATGGTGTGGATTGCACTCTCAGCAAATTTGCGGACGATACTAAACTGGGAGGAGTGGTAGATACGCTGGAGGGGAGGGATAGGATACAGAAGGACCTAGACAAATTGGAGGATTGGGCCAAAAGAAATCTGATGAGGTTCAATAAGGATAAGTGCAGGGTCCTGCACTTAGGACGGAAGAATCCAATGCACCGCTACAGACTAGGGACCGAATGGCTAGGCAGCAGTTCTGCGGAAAAGGACCTAGGGGTGACAGTGGACGAGAAGCTGGATATGAGTCAGCAGTGTGCCCTTGTTGCCAAGAAGGCCAATGGCATTTTGGGATGTATAAGTAGGGGCATAGCGAGCAGATCGAGGGACGTGATCGTCCCCCTCTATTCGACATTGGTGAGGCCTCATCTGGAGTACTGTGTCCAGTTTTGGGCCCCACACTACAAGAAGGATGTGGATAAATTGGAGAGAGTCCAGCGAAGGGCAACAAAAATGATTAGGGGTCTAGAACACATGACTTATGAGGAGAGGCTGAGGGAGCTGGGATTGTTTAGCCTGCAGAAGAGAAGAATGAGGGGGGATTTGATAGCTGCTTTCAACTACCTGAAAGGGGGTTCCAAAGAGGATGGCTCTAGACTGTTCTCAATGGTAGCAGATGACAGAACGAGGAGTAATGGCCTCAAGTTGCAGTGGGGGAGGTTTAGATTGGATATTAGGAAAAACTTTTTCACTAAGAGGGTGGTGAAACACTGGAATGCGTTGCCTAGGGAGGTGGTGGAATCTCCTTCCTTGGAAGTTTTTAAGGTCAGGCTTGACAAAGCCCTGGCTGGGATGATTTAACTGGGAATTGGTCCTGTTTCGAGCAGGGGGTTGGACTAGATGACCTTCAGGGGTCCCTTCCAACCCTGATATTCTATGATTCTATGATTCTATGATTGTTCCTCTCTAGACATTTCAGATTTTGTTCACTCTTAGCCCTCACTCTGTCTGTCCTGGGTTGACACTGGCAGTGAGGGGGCTTGGCATTCTCAGGCCCCAGGCAGGTGGGCTGCAGAGTCCCACAACCTCTGCAGTACTGCCCTTTACACTCCCCCATCTTCCCCGAACCTTAACACTGCCTAGCCTAGTGTCCGCTGGGCTATTCCACACAGACGGGCACCGTGCTGCAGACATGGGAGCGCTGTGCTGACAGCCCTGTGACGCCTCCCAGCATGCCCAGTTAGCAGGGGATGTTTGCAGCAGCTGGAGCAGACCCAGGCTGAGTTGAGTGCTGGTGAAAGTGCCAGGCCGTCTCCCCCCACCCAGCCATAGAGCTTTTCTACACAGCTCAGGCTAGGGCAAGGGGTTCGTCAAATGCTGTGGTCCATTCGAATCCCAGACTGCCTGCCCACCTGCTGACGAGGGTGGGTACATCCTGCTGTGGCAGGTTTGCTGTGACGTGAACTCTCCAGCTAGGGAGCGGACTGAGGCCAACATTATTCCCCCAGGGACACCGTTCTGCCTGCTGTTGGCGCTGGCTTTTAGTCCCCACTAGCCCGGCTCAGCTCTGGGCACTGTTGTGTTAAGACACCCTGGGTGTGTGGCTGCAGCAGCCCTTTCGTCTTGCCAGTGTTTGTTTCATGTGGGTATCTGTTTCTTGCACACAGCGGGGAAGTCTGCACACAGCAGGTTCCAGGGCGGGTAAATGCTAGGAGGAGGGATCTGAATTATTAAAAGGATACAGAGATTAGTTGGCAGTGGAGACAGACAGCACCAAGAGAAGGGACACCCAGGACTCTGCATAGCCGGGAGCATGCCAAAGACCAGGAGGGGATCTTGGAAGGAAAACCCATTTAAGTGGGGTTCCCTTTCTCCCCCAGCCCTGGCTGGAGCCATAAAGAGGGATTCTTCACAGGGGAACACTGCAGTTCCACTAAGCCTCTCTACAGTAAGTCTTTTATAGCAGTGGACCAGGGAGGCCTCAGCCTGCAGCAGACACATGCCCCCCTCTAGCAAGAGAAGCATCACAGGGAGCCTGATAGAGCTGGAGCCTGGCACAAAGGGGAGAGGTGGATAATACGGAAGTTCAGAAAGAGCAAAGCAGAGTCCTGTGGTGCTAGGTCACACATGACCCAGAGCTTTATGGAGCGTGAACACAGCCGGAGCTTTATGGCTCAGCTGGTGCAGCACAAAATCCAGGTCTGTAAGTGCTGGGTCTGTCTGCACCCAGGACACAGAGGGTGGCCTAGCACAGAGCCTTACAGTGAGAGGGAATAGCCCAGCACCTTATACAGAGGGGCACAGCTTAGAGCTTTAGAGAGGGGCACAGATACTTTGCTTGACACAGAAAAACTTGGCCAATAAATGGAGTATTTTAGGAGGAAAAGCCAGTGTCTGTAAATCTCTCTGCATCCCGCCCCTCTCAATGGGACTGGGGGAAGCTGATGCTCAGAGGCATGGCAATGGAGCGCCACCTAAGAATGCAATGAGAGAGGGGACGTCCCAGGTCTGCTCCTTCTAATGCCTTATGCTGGGCCGCAGCCTGCTGCACTGTGAAAGGTGAGAGGGACCTGGCCCGGGAGTGAGGAGCTGCAGTCTTGTTTGATCAGCAGCAGATGGGAGTGCACACAAGAGAGCGATAATTAATTAACTGTGACTTTCCCAGCCGAGAGACTCTGGTTCCTATTGATCTCCGTTTTATCTGGAGTAATAGAGACAATTAGGAGGGAACACAGCAGCAGGAGTTAATTACCAACGGAATGAAAACTGTGCCTTTCAATTTATTCAACTTTTATCATGAAGTCACGCTGCTACAGAAGCACTAAGGAGAAAGCAGCTTCTCCTGCCTCTCCAGCGCAGCTCTTGGCACCTCCGGCGCTCAGCAATCGATCAGAAAGGATAAATTCATCCTAGTGCCAAGGTGAAAAAAAACCTGACCCCCAGAGCTCTGGGAGAACAGAGTGCCTGGAGAGAAGAGCCGGCAGAGCCCTGGCCCTCCAGCCGCCTAGCCACTGTGGCAATTCTAGGAATCCCTGCCCCTCCCAGCTTAAAAGGACAGATGCTCCCTCCACTCCTTGTCATTATTATTGAGAATGTTTATGTATGGATGGGGTCCACAGGCCCCGCTCAGGATGGGACCTGGTTGTGTGGGGCACTGCACACACACAGACCAGAGACACCCCCTGCCCTGAAGTCTCATGACACCAATAGGTGAAGGGTTTTGGCTTGGGACACAAAGTAGCAGTGAACTAGTGCAAGGAGAGACTGGCTCAGCATAGACGGTTCCATGGATTGCAGTGGGGTTTGGCTCAGCTCATCGACAGCCCTGATTGCAAATAGACCTGCTAGAAATAGACCCCCAAGAGCCCAGCACACAGGACCAGCCTCTCCCTTCGGTGAGCACACAGCATGGCGCCTGCGAGGAGACTCGCTGCTCTCCCAGGACCCTGTTCTCCCACTTCAGGATACCAGTGATTCTCTGACTCCAGTGGGCATCACTTGTATCGTGTAGGGAGACTAGGCCCCAGAGGGGTGGAAACTGCTCGCGAAGTGTCTTTAGAACACCAGGGGCACAGCCTGAGTTATGATCTCTCTCTAATGACAAAGAAGAACTTGGCTCCTATTTGCTTCCTGCACATTCTTTACCCTTTCCTTTAAGCAGGCTTTACCTGGCCTGCTTTCTGGTTGTGTCCCCCTCCTACACCCTTCTGCCCGACTTTCCATCCCTGATAGCACAAGCATGTAGCATGTGTATGCTTGTAGGGGTGGAATCAGAAAGGCTTAGGCGCATAATGAATGGGACATAAAAAGCCATAAGAGGTTCTATAAATACATTAGGAGCAAGAGAAAGATGAAGGAAAGTGTAGGTCCGCTACTTCACAGGCAAGGAGAGCCAATAACAGAGGAAACTAGGAAGGCTGAGATGTTCAATGTCTATTTTTCATCAGTTTTCTCTAAAAAAAAGTTCATAGATTCACAGATTCCAATGCCAGAAGGGACAATTATGATGACCTAGTCCAATCTCCTGTATAACACAGGTCACAGAATTCCCCCCAAAATAATTCCTAGATTGTATTTTTAGACAAACATCCAATCGTGATTTTAAAATTGTCAGTAATGGTGAATCCACCACGACCCTCGGTAAATTGTTCCAGTGGTTAATTATTCTCACTGTTAAATACCTATTTCCAGTCTGAGTTGGTCTAATTTCAACTTCCAACTGTAGAATCAGGTTAGACCTTTTCCTGCTAGACTGGAGAGCCCATTATAGAGTCACTGCTTCCCAGGATAGATTCCCCCCATAAAGTCCATAAACTATTGACTACATTATGTGTTCCTAAATGTATACATTTACATTTAGTCATGTTAAAACACATATTGTTGGCTTGTGCCCAGTTTACCAAGCGATCCAGACCACTCTGATTCAGTGACCTGTTCTCTTCATTATTTACCACTCCCCCAATTTTTGTGTCATCTGCAAACTTTATCAGTGATGATTTTATGTTTTCTTCCAGGTTAATTGTTAATTATGATCTAATGTTTAACACAATTAATCCTAACACAAAGGGGGAAGGAGCACAAGCTAGAATAGGGATCGAACAGGCTAAAGAATATTTAGATAAGTTACATGAATTTAAGTTAGTGGGGCATGACAAAATTCACCCTGGTATATTTAAAGAACTAGCTGAAATAATCTCAGAACCATTAGCGATTATCTACGAGAATTCATGGACGTCGGGTGAGGTCCCAGGTGACTAGAGAAGGGCAAACATAGTGCCTATCTTTAAAAAGGGGAATAATGGGGACCCCAGGGAATTATAGACCAGTTAGCCTAACTTCAATACCCTGGAAAGAGACCACAACAAATTGTTAAACAATCAGTGCCTGGAAGATAACAGGGTGATAAGAATAGCCAGCATTGTTCTATCAAGAACAAATCCTGCCAAACCAGCCTAATTTCCTTCTTTGACAAGCTTATGGGGGAAGAAATAGACATGATTTATCTGGATTTTAGTAAAGCTTTTGATACTGTTCCACATGGCATTCTCCCAAGCAAAGTCGGGAAATGTGGCCTAAATGAAATTACTATAAGGTGGGTACACAACGGGTTGAAAAACTGTACTCAAAGAATAGTTATAAATGGTTCAATGTCAAACTGGGCGGGTGTATCTAGTGGGGTACCATAGGGGTGTGTCCTGGGTCCAGTGCTAGTCAATTTTTTCATTAATTACTTGCATAATGGAGTGGAGAGTTCGCTTATAAAATCTGTGGATGACCCCAAGCTGGGAGGGATTGTAAGCACTCTGTGGGACTGGATTAGAATTCAAAATGACCTTGACAAATTGGAGAATTGGTCTGAAATCAACAAGATGAAATTCAGTAAAGACGAGTGCAAAGCACTACACTTAGCAAGGAGAAATCAGATGCACAGCTATAAAATGGGGAACAACTGGTTAGGTGGCAGTATGGCTAAAATAGATCTGGGGGTTATAGAAGATCATAAATTGAATATGAGCCAACAATATGGTGCAGTTGCACAAAGGGCTGATATCATTCTGGGGTGCAGTATCAGGAGTGCCATGTGTTAGACATGGGCGGGCAATTGCTCCAGTGTCCTCAGCACTGGTGAGGCCTGAGCTGAAGTACTGTGTCCAGTTTTGGGAACTGCACTTTAAGATGGACGTGGACACATTGGAGAGAGCCCAGAGAAGACCAACAACAATGATAAAAGGTTGAAAAATTTGACATTTATCATGCAAATGTCTCTTCCAACAAAAGAGAGCGAGACAGTGCTACCTGTGCTTGAATAGCCCAGGGGTCAGGGCAGCCACCTCAGGTGTGGGACACCGCGGCTCACATCCCTGCTCTCCCATGGCCATTGGCTACCTTGGCCTGGATCTCTCTCTGTAAAACCTACTGTAGTAGGCAGACGAATACATATAGCCCAGAAACCAAAGCCTCAGTGGAGTCATGATAACGTTCTATGAATCCCCTCCAAAGCAATAGTATCAGTGAAAGAAGGGGATTACACACCTCAGTGAGAAGCAATGGGCTGAAATGGAGGAAGGTAGGATTCAGGGAACACATTAGATAAATGTTCTTTACATGAAAAGCAACTGGGCAGCAGAATAGACGTTGAGCAAATAGTTTCAGAGAACTATCCACAATGACTCCGAGATCTCTTTCTTGAGTGATAACAGCTAATTTAGACCCCATCATTTTGTACGTATGGTTGGATGAGGTTTCCAATGTGCATCCAATCAGCATTGAATTTCATCAGCCATTTTGTTGCCCAGTCACCCAGTTTTGTGAGATCCCTTTGTAACTCTTCCCAGCCTGCTTTGAACTTCACTGTCTTGAGTAATTTAGTATCATCTGCAAACGTTGCCACCTCAGTGTTCGCCCCCATTTCCAGACTGTGTTGAGCAGTGCTGGTCCCAGCACAGATCCCTGGGGGAGGTGGCTAAGGTGATGCACAGCAGTAGTTCAGAAGAAGGGATGGGGGCATGGTGAGGACCCCATGTTAGTGGGGATGGCGTAGGGTGGCATTTGTCTATGATTCGATGACTGCTGGACACACTCGCAAGGGTCTTTGTCCTATGTAAAGGGGCAGTGGCCCAATTTCAAACACCTTGTTTGGCTGGGTATCGTGAGGTTGCTGGGATGGGAGGCCACGTTGTATCCCTGTTGTAAAATGGTGATTGTTTCTGGTACTGTGTCTGAGAATGCAATAGCTCAGCCAGTGGGAAGAGCACGTGCTGGGGTGCGTAGGGGGCAGATTTATTCAGCTGTCTGGCCAGCGGCTATGGGAGACAGTAGCTGAAGTCTGTTAAGCCCCCACTAATCCTCCATGACCAAACCCTTCAGGTGTATGCCCCTAGGGCAGGTGGCTGCATGGGAGCACAATGCACTTGTGCTCAGCGCTCCCAGGCACCCTGTGGATTGCTCAGAGCTGGAAAAGAGGGAAAAGGGGAAAATGCATTTCCCTGGCTAGGGGCCTTTCATTGCAGACTCAAAGCACAAGGCCATCTGGGGAGGGATAGCTCAGTGCTTTGAGCATCGGCCTGCTAAACCCAGCGTTGTGAGCTCAATCCTTGAGGGGGCCATTTAGGGATCTGGGGCAAAAATTGGGGATTGGTCCTGCTTTGAGCGGGGGGTGGGACTAGATGACCTCCTGAGGACCCTTCCAACCCTGAGATTCTACGATTCCCCAGGAGAGCACACCCGCTGCCACCCCCAGCGGGGCAGGGACTTTCCAGCATCAGACCATTTTGACTAGAAAGGAGCAGGTTCGTAACCCCCCAGGAAGCTCACTTTGCTCCTGGGTCTGTGTGTGCTGGGAGCTCAGGGAGAGGCACTGTCCTGGGAGCAGGGGGCCAAGGACAGACCCAAAGGGAGAGAGGAGAGACACTGTTTCGAGCAGTGGGGCCCTGTCAGCTCAGAGGTGCAGATAGTAGACGGCCTGGATGGCTGCCAGCCACCTGCTCGGGAGTGGAGCAGTGTCTGAAAGAGAGGAGGGGGTAGACTCAACAGGCTGACAAGTCAGCAGACCCCAGGGCCAGTGGAGAACGTGGTCTTGGGGACATGGCCTTTGTAGAACCCACGTTCTGGGAATCTGCAGCCAAGGAGAGAGGGGAGTCAAACCCTGTGAACGCTAGGGATTGTGCCATGGCTGGGCAGTAAAGGGCCTGCCCTGCTGTGATTGGGGGAGTGGATTGGGGGGATCTTCCGTATTTCATAGATTCATTGGTTTTAATGCCAGAAGAGATGGCTGTGAACACACAGTCTGACCTCCCGCATAGCCCAGGCCAGAGACCCTGCCCCAGTGATACCTGCACCCAGACTAGAGCCGCTGCGGGAGCTAGAGTAGAGCTCTGAGAAAGACACAACCAATCCTGATTGAAAGACACCAAGTGACGGGGAATCCCCCATGCCCCCAGGTGAGTGGTTCCAATGATTAATCAACTTCCCTGTTAAAATTGTGCACCTGGTTTCTACTCGGAATGTATCTAGCTTTAGCTTCCAGCCTTGGGTCTTGGTCTGTCTTTGCTAGATTAAAGAGCCCTCTGCTACCAGACACCTTCTTGCCAGGTCTGTACTTGCAGGTCAGGCTTGAGTCAGCTCTGACCTGCCCGTTTGACAATGTGCAGAGTGGCCACAGTCACACTGGGAAGAACAGATCTACATCCAAAGGCTTGACTTGGGACAGTGGCTGAGTTTCGGTCAGGCTCAGGTAACACATGGCAGCTGAACCCAAACTCAGCTCAGCTTTTCCCGAGCACCGATGCAGGATAGCCTTGTAGCAGGTTGAGCTGTGGCCTCATCTGCTATGCAGAGGTCCAAACACTGGGCTCCCACCAACCAGAGGCACTACCCTGCATCTGAACCGGGAAAAGAGTCAGGGGTAGGCTGGCTTTTGCTAGCCTGAGCTAGTTAACCCTATCTGAACCCAACCGCATTCCCTGCTTGAGGCAAAGCCAAGCCAGCAGCAGCAGATCTGCTACATGGATGAGGACGTGTCCTGCCCCCCAGTGCCCCTGGCAACCAACGCCCTCTGGGCTGTGCAGATAAGCCCCTTCCCAGGCACCCTGTAAGGTCTGTAGCTACTGACCTTGCTGGGAAATCACTTGCTGAGCTCCCGGAGCGAGGGTGCAGGTTCCCGCTGGATTCCTTGCCATGTTCCCTGCTGCTGCCACTGCACGTTTCTCTGCCCAAGAGTCCTTCCCGGAGAAGTTGCTGGGAACTCAGGCCCTTTCCGACCCCGCCAAGTGAGGAGAAGCGCCTCATTTGCATAATGTGTCGCACATCAGCTCCAGCTTCCCCACCAGCCCCAAATTTTATCTGATTTCAGCCTGATGACTTTCCCCTCCACTTGAGACAATTAATTAATTGCTGGCTCTACTCTGGGTTGCTTTCAAATCAATAATGGGATGAAAAAGAAGGGTGGTGCACCTGTCATTAATCATCATTATATGAGTGACTCCAGAATTAGCTTGCCCTGAAGGCCAGAGTTATTGCTGATACAGATGAGATGCTTCCACCTTGCTGGAGACAGAGCAAGATCCCCTCCCCATCCAATGGCTGCCTGGACCCAGCCATGGAGCCCAATCAGCAAAGCCTGTAACAGGGACCCTGGGGCAGGAAAAGCCCAGTGTTTATGGGTATCAGACTTGGCACGCAGAAGAAGGGTATAGCAGGACACCCCTCTCCATGTCCCAGACATGGCTACTGTAGGGTTGTCCCCATCACCCCAGTATTTATTTCTGCCCCTACCTAGGTGTCTGTGACTGACCCACTCACCGGGTGTGTGCGTCCTCGTGACATGTGTGTGTACATGTCATGAGTCCATCGCCTCAGCTCAAGCCTCCAGCCTGTGTCCTCTCCATAAACTTGGCTTCACCCTTGACACAGAGTGCTCCTCCTCTTCCCACCACCCCATCCTCTCTAGATCTGCTCATCACCCTCACCCCAGTGCTGCTGGCGCAAGCTCCAATCCCCTGAATCCCCTTCTCACGTTGACTATTGCAACCCCCTTCTCTGGACCCCTCAACCCAGCTAGATTACAGTGCAGACTACAACCTGTACAGGGTGCTGCTGCCCACTTCCTCTCATGCACAAAGCTATGGGAGCGCAGCTTCCATCGCCAGGCACCCAGGTGACACCCCATTCACTGCACATGACACAGCTCATGACTCCCGGCTTCCAACACCCTTCACAGACTCCCTCTCGCCAGCTCTTTGTTCTCTGCTTGTTCCCATTGCTCTTCTAGGGCTGGCTTCCATGCAGAAGCCTGCCAGCATGCAGCTCCTGGCCTCTGGAAGAGCCTTTCCCTGCGGCTTTTCTCTGCTTCTCTCTCTGGGGCCTGGACAACACTCAGGACTAAGCAGAGAGCACCCCAGGGAAACAGGAGCACTGTCTCTCGAGAGTCATTGGCACCTGTGCTCCCAATTCCCTGAAATCCCACCGTCTGGTCACAACCCCATCACTATCGCTGTCCCAAGGCACTGGTCCGTGACCCTCAGCATGCCCCGCTGTGCAACTGACCCTGCGCCTGCAGGGGTGGGGCCGGCCCTGCACACCCTGGGGTGCTACTGGCTCCAGAGCAGTGGCGGCGACACATACTGCATGTCCCAGTGTGTTTTATTGCCCAAGGTGAGATAACTGTGTCCCCTGGGATGGGGAAGGGCTTGGGGAGCCCTGTCCCTCCTGGCCCACTCTGCACTGGGAGCTGGGCCTCTGGCAGCTCTCCCAGGAGAAGCCATCCCCCAGCATTTCATTGATCTAACCCAGGAAGGCAGGAAATCTCCAGCCCCCTTCGGACGGCCTGTCCCTGCATGCCAGGGGCCTGCGCCTGTTGTCATTGATAATCCTAGCGCTAAATCCCCAAGCAGGTGACGGGCGGTAGATCAAAATCCAGGGATTTTTCTGCCCAGAGACAATGTAATGAGGAGGGAAGAGCACAGCGGAGGTCAGTGGGGGGCTCCCACACCCCACAAGCCTGGGCAGCAGCTTCCTCGCCTCTCAGCTGGCGACCACGCCCTACCCACAGGACCCTGTTCCTCAGGCAGCTCATTATTCCCACGTATGTGACAGCCGTGCAGAGTTCTGTACACCCTCCCGCCAACACATCCCTGGCCCAAAGCGCTCACCGCCTCAGGTCTTGTCTCACCTGGGAAAGGTGTGTTTGCACATCCTGTTAGTTACCCACACTGAAATGCTGCCTTCGGCCCTCCCCTAGGCACGGCTTAACACCTTCCAAATGGGGGTAGCTGGTTGGGGCCAGCCCTCGTGGGCAGCCCAGCAGAGTTTGGTCAAGAGGTGGGCAGGGAGAGAGGGGTCCGGATGGGTTGGGAGTAGGGAAAGGAAGGATGGAGAAGAGGGACAGTCACATCTTGTCACCAGCCTGGCCGTGGTCTGCGGGCAGGACATGTAGGTACCAGGGCAGGGACAAATCTCAGCAGGGGTTCAAAGGAGGATCAAAGAGTGGCTGTACTGATTCTGCCAGGGAGTTTCCCCAGGTGTGAGGGGCAGTGCAGAAAGCTGCATGAAGGTGTTTACAGGAGCCTTGTGGACCTGGAGACATGGACTAGCCAATAGAGGGTAACAGAGAGCCACTCTGTGTTCACTGGAGTCACACCTGACTCTCCTGAAGTCAACCTGAGTCTGGTGAAAAGCAAAAGGTCCCATTCTATCCCTGTAACTTACCTCCCAGCTTGTGACACCGGCGGACGTCGTGTGCGACAAAGGGCCGAAATGTGTGAATATCTTCATCAATCCATAGGTTTTAAGGCCAGACAGGATTGTGATCACCTAGTCTGACCCCTACTCCACCCAGGCTAGGGATCTTCACTCAGTAATTCCTGTGTCCCGCCCAGAACTTATGGTTTCGCTCGAGCAGAGCGTTTCGAAAGAGACATCTGATCTCGATTAAAAGACTTCAAGGGTGGGAACCTCTCCCGCACCCCTGGGCAAGCTGTTCCAATGACAGGTTTCAAAGTAACAGCCGTGTTAGTCTGTATTCGCAAAAAGAAAAGGAGGACTTGCGGCACCTTAGAGACTAACCAATTTATTTGAGCATAAGCTTTCGTGAGCTACAGCTCACTTCATCGGATGCATACTGTGGAAACTGCAGAAGACATTATATACACAGAGACCATGAAACAATACCTCCTCCCACCCCACTCTCCTGCTGGTAATAGCCTATCTAAAGTGATCACTCTCCTTACAATGTGTATGATAATCAAGTTGGGCCATTTCCAGCACAAATCCAGGTTTTCTCACCTTCCATCCCTCCCCCCCACAAACTCACTCTCCTGCTGGTAATAGCCCATCCAAAGTGACCACTCTCTTTACAATGTGTATGATAATCAAGGTGGGCCATTTCCAGCACAAATCCAGGTTTTCTCACCCCCCAAACACACACACACAAACTCACTCTCCTGCTGGCAACAGCTCATCCAAACTGACCACTCTCCTTACAATGTGCATGATAATCAAGGTGGGCCATTTCCAGCATAAATCCAAGTTTAACCAGAATGTCTTGGGGGGGGGAGGGTAGGAAAAAACAAGGGGAAATAGGCTACCTTGCATAATGACTTAGCCACTCCCAGTCTCTATTTAAGCCTAAATTAATAGTATCCAATTTGCAAATGAATTCCAATTCAGCAGTTTCTTGCTGGAGTCTGGATTTGAAGTTTTTTTGTTTTAAGATAGCGACCTTCATGTCTGTAATTGCGTGACCAGAGAGATTGAAGTGTTCTCCGACTGGTTTATGAATGTTATAATTCTTGACATCTGATTTGTGTCCATTTATTCTTTTACGTAGAGACTGTCCAGTTTGACCAATGTACATGGCAGAGGGGCATTGCTGGCACATGATGGCATATATCACATTGGTGGATGTGCAGGTGAACGAGCCTCTGATAGTGTGGCTGATGTTATTAGGCCCTGTGATGGTGTCCCCTGAATAGATATGTGGGCACAGTTGGCAACGGGCTTTGTTGCAAGGATAGGTTCATGATGACAACCTATATTCCGACCTATTCATGATAATCAAAAAGGCTGACAAAGGAGGTGCTGCTGTCATCATGAATAGGTCGGAATATGAACAAGAGGCTGCTCGGCAGCTCTCCAACACCACTTTCTACAAGCCATTACCCTATGATCCCACTGAGAGTTACCAAAAGCAACTACAGCATTTGCTCAAGAAACTTCCTGAAAAAGCACAAGATCAAATCCGCACAGACACACCCCTGGAACCCCGACCTGGGATATTCTATCTACTACCTAAGATCCATAAACCTGGAAATCCTGGGCGCCCCATCATCTCAGGCATTGGCACCCTGACAGCAGGATTGTCTGGCTATGTAGACTCCCTCCTCAGGCCCTACGCTACCAGCACTCCCAGCTACCTTCGAGACACCACTGACTTCCTGAGGAAACTACAATCCATCGGTGATCTTCCTGATAAAACCATCCTGGCCACTATGGATGTAGAAGCCCTCTACACCAACATTCCACACAAAGATGGACTACAAGCCGTCAGGAACACTATCCCCGATAATGTCACGGCTAACCTGGTGGCTGAACTTTGTGACTTTGTCCTTACCCATAACTATTTTACATTTGGGGACAATGTATACCTTCAGATCAGCGGCACTGCTATGGGTACCTGCATGGCCCCACAGTATGCCAACATTTTTATGGCTGATTTAGAACAACGCTTCCTCAGCTCTCGTCCCCTAACGCCCCTACTCTACTTGCGCTATATCAATGACATCTTCATCATCTGGACCCATGGGAAAGAAGCCCTTGAGGAATTCCACCATGATTTCAACAATTTCCATCCCACCATCAACCTCAGCCTGGTCCAGTCCACACAAGAGATCCACTTCCTGGACACTACAGTGCTAATAAACAATGGTCACATAAACACCACCCTATACCGGAAACCTACTGACCGCTATTCCTACCTACATGCCTCCAGCTTTCACCCTGACCACACCACACGATCCATCGTCTACAGCCAAGCTCTGTGATACAACCGCATTTGCTCCAACCCCTCAGACAGAGACAGACACCTACAAGATCTCTATCAAGCATTCTTACAACTACAATACCCACTTGCGGAAGTGAAGAAACAGATTGATAGAGCCAGAAGAGTTCCCAGAAGTCACCTACTACAGGACAGGCCTAACAAAGCAAATAACAGAACGCCACTAGCCGTCACCTTCAGCCCCCAACTAAAACCCCTCCAACGCATTATTAAGGATCTACAACCTATCCTGAAGGATGACCCAACACTCTCACAAATCTTGGGAGACAGGCCAGTCCTTGCCTACAGACCGCCCCCCAACCTGAAGCAAATACTCACCAACAACCACATACCACACAACAGAACCACTAACCCAGGAACCTATCCTTGCAACAAAGCCCGTTGCCAACTGTGCCCACATGTCTATTCAGGGGACACCATCACAGGGCCTAATAACATCAGCCACACTATCAGAGGCTCGTTCACCTGCACATCCACCAATGGGATATATGCCATCATGTGCCAGCAATGCCCCTCTGCCATGTACATTGGTCAAACTGGACAGTCTCGACGTAAAAGAATAAATGGACACAAATCAGATGTCAAGAATTATAACATTCATAAACCAGTCAGAGAACACTTCAATCTCTCTGGTCACGCAATTACAGACATGAAGGTCGCTATCTTAAAACAAAAAAACTTCAAATCCAGACTCCAGCAAGAAACTGCTGAATTGGAATTCATTTGCAAATTGGATACTATTAATTTAGGCTTAAATAGAGACTGGGAGTGGCTAAGTCATTATGCAAGGTAGCCTATTTCCCCTTGTTTTTTCCTACCCTCCCCCCACCCAAGACATTCTGGTTAAACTTGGATTTATGCTGGAAATGGCCCACCTTGATTATCATACACATTGTAAGGAGAGTGGTCAGTTTGGATGAGCTGTTGCCAGCAGGAGAGTGAGTTTGTGGGGGGGAGGGACGGAAGGTGAGAAAACCTGGATTTGTGCTGGAAATGGCCCACCTTGATTATCATGCACATTGTAGGGAGAGTGGTCACTTTGGATGACTATTACCAGCAGGAGAGTGAGTTTGTGTGTGTATGGGGGTGGGGGGTGAGAAAACCTGGATTTGTGCTGGAAATGGCCCACCTTGATTATCATGCACATTGTAGGGAGAGTGGTCACTTTGGATAAGCTATTACCAGCAGGAGAGTGAGTTTGTGTGTGTGTGTGTGTTTTGGGGGGGGCGGGGGGGTGAGAAAACCTGGATTTGTGCTGGAAATGGCCCAACTTGATTATCATACACATTGTAAGGAGAGTGATCACTTTAGATAAGCTATTACCAGCAGGAGAGTGGGGTGGGAGGAGGTATTGTTTCATGGTCTCTGTGTATATAATGTCTTCTGCAGTTTCCACAGTATGCATCCGATGAAGTGAGCTGTAGCTCACGAAAGCTTATGCTCAAATAAATTGGTTAGTCTCTAAGGTGCCACAAGTCCTCCTTTTCTTTCTGTTCCAATGTCCCAGCCCTGTGAAAAACTGGTGCCTTATTTCTAGTCTGGAGGGTTCTAGCTTCAGCTTGCAGCCATGGATCTAACTCTGCTTTTTGCTGCTAGACTAAAGAGCCCTGCTAGCAGAAAGCTCTCACCCCTGCAGCTTCCTGCAGCTCGTGACCGAGTCACTTTTTAACATTCTCTTGGAGAAATGAAATAGACGGAGTTTCTTTAATCTCTCATGCTACAGGAGGTTTTCCAGACCTTGAATCATTCCTGTAGCTCTTTTCTTAAATTGTTTCAATTTTTCCAACACCCTTTTTGTGGTGTGGACACCAGACCAGGGCCTGGTATCCAGTGGTGGTCTCACTGCTGGCAATACAGAGGGAGTCCCCCAGCCCTGCTCCTACCTGACGTCCCCCTGCTTGTACATCCAAGGGTCACCATTCTCCCTCCTAGCTACAGCACGTGCTGGAAGCTCCTGTTCATGGCCCCCAAGCCCCTTTCAGAGGCCCTGCGTTCACAAAGAGCCCAGAGGGTAAGTGAGACCTACATCCTTCATTCCTAGGTGCACAAGGCATTTGGCTGTGGGAAAATGCTTGTTGTTCACGTGATCCAATGTTGCCCCTCATTTACTGATTATAAAGTTTCAGACTAGTAGGCCTGTCTGAGTGAAGTTTTCTCACTGTGTGCATTAAACACACCAGTTTGTACAAAGGAAACTGGAGAACCAATTGTTATTGCATCCAGCTATAAAGTACCTTCTCACCCAGGCCATCAACAGGACGTTATCCCTGCAAGCAAAGCCCACTCTGCAGGCATCGATCTGCTGCATGTCAACCCAACTGCTGGGCCCTGCCAGTGCCTAAACCCCTTCGACTGGGCTGAGTCTAGTCACTGTTTCTAGCTCTGGGTCTCTCTGGCACACTCCCCAGGCTCAGCCCTTATGTCTGAGCCCATCCCTGGGCATGGGACTCTGCTGTCCAGCTGCCCTGGTTTACATCCTAATAGACTTCAGGTGACAGGTTCAGCATGTACCACACCCGGGAAGTTACAGCGCACAGTGATGTCACTACAGTCACAGAGGTACCCCTCTCTCTCAGCAGGACTATGCTCAGGGCTGTTTTCCCCCCTGGAAAATTCAAGCTTTTCATAAATCACAAGCAGCATGTCATGTGAATCCTCCAACACAAAGCACATGGGCACAGAGTACAGCATTAGCCCTGTTCAAATCAAGACCCCAGGGCAACCTTAGGGACAGGGGATGCTGCAACAGAAGGGAAGAGGCTTGCACTGTTAGGGGTCCCTATTCCCCTTCTTCTAGGTGAATTCCTCTGGGGCTGCAACTCACTGCATCCTCCCCCATGTAGCAGAGCTGAGTCTTTCCGGCTGGTGCTATAACTATCCCCGCTGGAAGCAATATGGGATTGAGCAGACAAAGCAAGCTGTGTCTTATCTGAAAGGGGAGACAAAGCTCCCAGCTATGGGCTCATGCACTTCACAGAGACAAAGTGGGGCTTGTGCTGAGGTCATGGGCAATGGGAGCTTTTCAGATTCCAAAGCACATGGGAGTTGTTCTCTCCAGACGCAGTCCTGAGGCTCCATACGCTGTGCTCTCCCAACCAGATCGGGAGTGTGAAGATCTCGGATGTGTTTTAAAGTCCCAGCTCCTGAAATCATATGATCAGGTGAGACTCGTGCCTTTCCCTTTATGATTCTAGCCCTCCCGGTTGTGGAGAAATGCCTGCCAATGGGATCTGAGTGCAGCCCAACGGCTCCGAAACCGGAGGGCAAGTAACAGAATCCTCAGCTGATCGTTCTGGCTGGTCAGGCTCATGGTTTTTAAATGTCTGGGCTTGGCAATACTGCCTGACTCAGTATTGGTGGTAACCACAAAGTCCCATTGATTTCAATGGGAGCTAAGTGCCCAAATGCCTTTGTGAAGCCACCGTCAGGGCTTACTCAGCGTGCACTCGGTCCTCACACATGCAAACCTGCTGCTCACACCATAGTGAATTTGGCCTGAGTGAGAGCACCAGGGTTTTGGTACGTATGAAAACGCAAAGAGAAAGGAGTGCTCCAGCCCCCCGTTTCACTCTAAGTGACCAAAGGGCCTTTTGGGGTCCATATGTATTCTCTGTTGTTCCAGATCAAACATGCTCCATTTAGATAAGAACACAAGAACAGCCATATTGAGTCAGACCAAAGGTCCATCCAGCCCAGTGTCCTGTCTTCCGACAGTGACCAGTGCCAGATGCCCCAGAGGGAGTGAACCTAACAGGTAATCATCAAATGATCCAGCCCCTGTCACCCATTCCCAGCTTCTGTCAAACAGATGCTAGGGACACCATCCCTGCCCATCCTGGCTAACAGCCATTGATGGACCCATCCTCCATGAACTTATTTAGTTCTTTTTGAACCTTGTTATAGTCTTGGCCTTGACAACATCTCCTGGCAATGAGTTCCAGAGGTTGACTATGTGTTGTCTGAAAAAGAACTTCCTTTTGTTTGTTTTAAACCTGCTGCCTGTTAAGTTTAGGCAGAAGGACAATTTTTCTAACTTTCTCTCACTTGCCACAAACTCCACCTGGGATCTGAAACTCCAGCTGGTTCTTTCTGCCCCTGGGAATAAAGATTCCACAGTCAGGATAATCTACTGGAAAGTCTGACATTGGTATTGCTTCTAGATTTGCAAAGATAAAGGCCCATCCCAGATTACTAGTCCTACGACTGATCCAGATTAGAGAATTGGTGTTAAAAACCTATCCCAGATTTAAAAAACAAACCGACCAATTGCTCTGCTCCCTCTTTAAAGGTTGCAATAGGTGGGCATCAGAAAATAAATACATCTCACCCTGCAAACTACTAGTGTCCCCAACTCCCTCACAAGAGACCTGCAGTCCTGTTAGTTGAGAACGAATGGCTCCTGGGGCTACAAATGACCCCGACATTTGCTGTAATCATAGGTAGAGGCTAATGCCTACAGCATATTGACACAGTATTTCACCAGCCCCCAAAACACCATGCAGGACACCTGTCATGGGGTCCACTCACTGCTCCTGGCACCTCCTCGTCATTGGTCTGGGGATTAGCTATGGCCAAGCATTGTGTCCTCCTCTGGTGGAGTCTCTACCATCCTCTTGCATCCTCTGCAACTCTGCAATCCACTGTCCTTTGCCTGGTCTATGTCATGTCCCCAGTGGGTGGTAGGGGAAGCCAGGCCTGCCCTCTACTCCGGGTTCCAGCTCAGGGGCCCTCCGGTCAGCAAGCAAGGCCTGCACTGTCCTACCTTACTGCTTTCCCATGTTCCCAGCTTCCCTCCGAGTCTGGGTTTGCCAGTCCACAGATACCTGTGGGCAGGGGTGAAAGTAAGTTAGAGGACTTACCAGTACGCCAGCGGCCTGAGCAGGGGGCGCAGCCTCAACCAGAAGAGGCAGGGACTTAAATCCCCGGGCCCTTTAAATCAAGATTTAAAGGGCCAAGGCTCCAGCTGCGGTAGTGACAGCTGGGAGCCCAGCGCCCTTTAAATCACCCCCGAGCTACCAGCTGCAGAGGCGGTTGGGAGCCCCAGGGCTCGGGGGTGATTTAAAGGGCCCAGGGCGCCAGCTGCCACTACCGCAGTGGAGCCCCGGGCCCTTTAAATCACTGAGGAGCCCTGGTGGCTCCCGGCTGCCACCGCTACCCCAGGGCTCTGGGCTCTGGCAGAGCTTTAAAGGGCCTGGGGCTCCGCTGTGGTAGCAGCTGCCAGAGCCCCGAGCCCTTTAAATCCCCGCATGAGCCCTGCTGCCCGAGCCCTGGGGTAGCGGCAGCGGGGCTCTGGCGGGGATTTAAAGGGCCCCGGAGCTCCAGCCACCGCTACCGCCTTGGCCCTTTAAATGCCCGCCGGAGCCCCACCACCGCTACCCTAGGGCTTCGGCAGCAGGGCTCCGGCGGGGATTTAAAGGGCCGGGGCAGTAGCAGTGGCTGGAGCTCCTGGCCCTTTAAATCCCCGCCAGAGCCCTGCTGCCGCTACCCCAGGGCTCGGGCAGTAGGGCTCAGGCAGAGATTTAAAGGGCCCCGGTGGGGTAGCAGCAGCTGGAGCTCTGGGACCCTTTAAAACCTGCCGCAGCCCCGCCGCTATCCCAGGGCTTTAAATTGCCCTCTCGGAAAGCCGGTCCTGGTACGGCGCACTGGCTCTTACCGGTTGCAGTGGGAGAGGTATAGATTGGATATTAGGAAAAACTTTTTCACTAAGAGGGTGGTGAAACACTGGAATGCGTTACCTAGGGAGGTGGTGGAATCTCCTTTCTTAGAAGTTTTTAAGGTCAGGTTTGACAAAGCCCTGGCTGGGATGATTTAATTGGGGATTGGTCCTGCTTTGAGCAGGGGGTTGGACTAGATGACCTCCTGAGGTCCCTTCCAACTCTGATATTCTATGATTCTATGGTATGCCGTACCGGGGCATACTGGTGTAACCCTTCTGCCCGTCAGAGTTGGCAGCAACAAGGGCCGGGTTCAATATCTAGGGGATCCATTCCAATAACACAATGCAAACCGGCTCGAGCCCCCACCCAGTGACCTGGGACAAATATATACCACCCCCGCTGGGCGCCTCCAAGAGGCAATACTTCCCCTCTCGCAAGCACATAGCCTGAGTGTAGCAAAAGCCTTTTAATAACAGAGAGAAACAATGTGGCATTATGTTGGGGAAACACCACCAACAGGATTCATAACACAACCCATGAGCAAAAAAAAACCCACCCCAGGCAAATTGGGGCATGCCCTTTTCCCTTTGGTTCTTGAGTCCAGCAACCCCAAATCACCCAAAGTCCCAAAAGTCCAATGCCCCAAAAGTCTCTGTCCCTGGTCAGGGCAGCCCCAGAGTTCGAAAGTTTATCTGCGGAGCTTTACCTCCCAACCTGGGTGGAAATGGGACGGGGATAAGAGGCACCTTACATGATCTGAAGCTGACCGCCCCATATCTCCATAGCGGCGCTCCGCTCCGCCAGCCGCCCCACAAACTCCTTCGCTCTGCTGCGCTCCGCCAGCCGCCCCACGAACTCCTTCGCTCCGCTGCGCTCCGCTCCGCCAGCCGCCCCACAAACTCCTTCGCTCCGCTGCGCTCCGCTCCACCAGCTGCCCCACGAACTCCTTCGCTCAGCTCCACGACCCACAAGCAGCTCCTGCCATCCACACACCGCTCCGCGTTGAACTGCTTCACCAGCCGTCCCGCAAACTGCTCCACAATATATCTTCAGGCTCCCCCACTACTTAACACAACACTCAGTGATTTCAGCTCTTAGGTGAATTCAGCTTGTAGTAGGGGAGCCCCAGTGCTGGTGCACTGTCAGCCCAAAGTGAGCTCAGCAGCCTATAACTAGACTTCTAATGAAATCAAAATTAGCTCTGATATTCCACAGTGGAGAGAGGAGGAAGTGCAATTAGCATGTAAGGCCCTCACCAAGGGGCCCATGCTACCAAGTATTAATACTTGTCCCCAGCCTCTCTCTATTCACACAGTTTTGGAACCCATGACCCTTGCCTAGCGAGTGCTACTTAGTTGATGGTGAATCCCTCCATCATAACAAAAGGCCACGTACAGTTCCAAGCACAGTTCCCATAATCAGGGTAATAACAATTTATTCTTCCTGCCCCAATAACAGAGACGCTGGGGATCCCACAGCAGCCAAAGTGACCATTTGAGCAGCTATGGTCTCATTCTAGGCGTGGTGGGTGTGCCTATGCAAATGACATCGGCCCCTGAAGTTCTTTTCCACAACTTGCCACACCTCACCACCAGATGTCAGGGTGGAGCTCATCCTGACACTGCTTACACTGGCTTACTTTCACCTCTGCCTGTGGGCTATCTATCGATAGCCCCAAACATACTTCTCTTCTCTTAGGGAATGACTGCTGCCCACTTTTCCTGCAGCCTTGAGCTGTTCACAGCTCCTGGGCTTTATACTGGCCTCTCCTCGTCTGTCCAGTTTAGCCTGCTTCCAATTAGTGCAGCCTAAATCTCTCCCCTGCTCACTGCTTAATGGGTTAATTACCCCACCTGGCCTATGTCAACCCTCTCAGGGCCAGTGCACCCCAGCACAGCACCACACCCAGAATGTGCAAGAAGCACTAATGTGCCATTTTCCCTCCTGACCAGTGTGATGGGCTGTACTCCCCATCCTGGCCCTGGAAGAGTGGAATCAGGCCAGCCGGGCCCAATCGCCAGTTAAGCTGCAAACAGGGGAGATGTAGGCTGTGTGAAGAGCACTAATTAGAGAGAAGGAACCAGACAGGGCTTCTACACAGCCAGGAAACTGGCAACAGGGGTGCAGCAGGGAAGAAGCCTGCAGTGTCTCTCCCTGAGGTCAGGGAGAAGGAAGGGATGATAGAAAGGGGAGATCTCAGAGTAACCTGGCCAGAGGGTCGAGTCACAAAGCAGCCGTACTGCAACTCTGCACGGGAGGAGAGCTGCAAAGGGAAAGGAGGAGAAAGGGGGCGCTGAACTGGGCAGAGCTAATCCCAAGAATCGCCAGAAGGAGGCGCCACCCAGCCGTGAGGAGAGCGCCCTGTGACAAATGGGCACAAGACTAATGAGGAGTGATCCTTACACACGAGCCACAGCTCTGTCTCTCAGGGCTGAACCTGGGAAACAGGAGTCTGGCTTTGTCACCAAATACATTGTATTCCTGCTACTGTGATAATTCTGCATAATTAATGCCTGGAGCTCCGAATGCAGCCCTCCATGGGACCGGTGGGTTTATTTATCACAGACTTACGCCCAAGGAGTGGATCGCAGGAGGCATCACCCAGAAGGGAGCTGTGTTCGAGGAAGAGCGGCTGGGTGTGCTATTGCATTTCATAAAGACTCTGTAGCAGACTCTGTAGTCCAATAGAAATTCGACGCTAGCCACACTGCTAGCCACATTTGTGGTTTTGAATTTTTCTTATTAGCCACATTATAAAAAAGCCACATGCATTAGCCACAATTCAATAGCCTATTAGCCACATGTGGCTAGTGGTGAACGTATTGGACACCACTGCTCTGTAGCGTGTTCCTTATCGGACAGCACTGACAGTTCCCTGAGACTGAATCACAATCTCTCTGGCTGTAGCCTACACCTGTGCAGCTCTGGGGATGCTCAGAGCTAGCCAGCATGGCAGGGTGATGGACATTAGCAGAAATCACCCGTCACAAGACTAGCTTTGCCATTGCGTGACGCAGGATAGGATTCCATAGCTGCGTTGGGGCCGCAGGACTGGGAATGTGTTTTGGCCAGTAAAGCAGGTGCTGCAGTTCCCCAGGAGCATCGCTATGCTGGATGGGGCAATGTCTACAAGATGGGGCGATGTCTACAGATGCCGTGGCATGTTCCAGGGATTTACTTCCTGGAGGGTTCCAATCTTCCATTTAATTCCTAGACTAAAAAATACATGAAGCTAAACCCAAGGCTGAGAATACGTCTCAATCCCAAACCGGTGAAGCAAGGGAGTAAGAAGTGAAGGGGAAAGACTTGTGAATTCCTTTCCACCTTCACTTTGCTGATAACTCTGCTACACTTCATACCGTTTTCACTCCCATCTCCGCCAGACACCCTATAGCAGAACCCACCCCCGCTTCATCAAACTCGCACTCTGACCCATCACCCATTGTGCGGTGACCTTTGCACCTCTCGCCCCTTTCTGGCCACAGATTGGTGCCACCAAAGCCCAGCTCACTGATGCATGAGGTGGTTCTGACTTAACCCCGCTGCGGTCACTGTTCAGCAAAGTGTGTTACAAATGGCCGGATGCGGAGTGGGCATTTTGGTAGGTCACATCATAATGTAGAGATCAGCATAGCTTTAAGTACAGAACCTGCTTCAAACTGATCTTTTCACAGTCAGGCCTAATCAGCAGCAGGGGTTGAACCTTTGCATCCCTAACTTAGGCCCTGACTAGCTGAGCCACAAGACTAACTGCTGCTGCTCTGTGCAGCCCCGCCAGCAGAGGACTCAGACACCGTCTAGTGCGTGACAGAGCCATTTGCTTGTCAGCCATAGAACAGTGGTGACCAGGCATCATGGCATCTATCCTGGTCCTGGGTGAGGAGTGCGCTGTATAGCAGGAGAACTAGCCCGAACTAGCTCGGTTGCCGTAAACGGCCCTGTGTTGCAGTCGCTACTTTTGGGGGTTGTTATTTTAGAAACTCGAGCTCGGGGCCTGCGTGACCTTGTCTCAACTCTCCGCTAGATTAGGGTTTGGTTTGAAAAAAGAAAGAGGCAGTGGGAGGATCTGCTGCTTTTCTCTGTCTCCTGGGGGGGTGTTTGTGGCGGATGCACTCCGGTGGCGGTGTTCCCCGATTCAGTGAAACCATTGCCAAGCCGCATGATCGGTCTCCACGCCCCATAGTGTCACTGTAGGGCAGTGTTACAGTGGTGTGAGTGCCCCAGGAGCTGTGCAGGGAGCGCACTGAGGGGAAAGGGGAAGGAGGGGTCAGGCTGGGTGGGCAGGGATAGGGCATGGGGATTTAGTGCAGGGCAGGGAGGCCAGCAATGTGCATGAGCCTGGGAATGGAGGATGGAAAGCGATTGATGTGCAAGGAAGTTCTGCACTGGGGAGACCAGAGTGGTCTGGGGAGGGGATCCCATGTCCTCGGTGCTAAAGCATTAAGGCTTGGAGGGCTCATAAGAACAGCCATACTGGGTCAAAACAAAGGTCCATCCAGCCCAGTGTCCTGTCTTCTGACAGTGGCCAATGCCAGGTGCCCCAGAGGGAATGAACAGAACAGGTAATCATCAAGTGATCCGTCCCCTGCCGCCCATTCCCAGCTTCTGGCAAACAGAGGCTAGGGACACCACCCCTGCCTGTCCTGGCTGATAGCCATTGATGGACCTATCCTCCATGAATTTATCTAGTTCTTTTTGAACCTTGTTATAGTCTTGGCCTTCACAACATCCTCTGGCAAGGAGTTCCACAGGTTGACTGTGTGTTGTGTGAAGAAGTACTTCCTTTTGTTTGTTTTTAACCTGCTGCCTATTGATTTCATTGGGTGACCCCTAGTGTTATGTGAAGGAGTAAACAACGCTTTCTTATTCACTTTCTCCACTCCAGTCATGATTTTATAGACCTCTATCGTATCCCCCCTTAGTCATCTCTTTTCCAAGCTGAAAAGTCCCAGTTGTATTAATCTCTCCTTACACAGAAGCTGTTCCATACCCGTATGCTCTCCATGGGACAGTGCCATAGCTCATCATGCACCCAGACAGCACCACCGGAAGGGCTGTGCAGGAACTGGCCTGAAAGTAGCGAGACACCCACACTCGGGACTGGCACCTCCAGAATCGGGCATACCCTGTTTGGACTCTCGTCCACTTAACTGCTTCCTCCCCGAAAGACACCCCTATCCCGGGTGCATCTCCTCAGTGAGCACCTGGGATTCAAAGGCCAGAAGAGATGAACTTTGACGCTCATTTCTCTCACCAACTCTGCTGGTTCCTGAGGCAAAACAGCCCTGTCCCCTTGGCCCTCTGCCCCCACACTGTGGGCAACCACACTGCCCACCCAAGGGCCAGTGTGACAAGGAGCTGGAGACCCTCTCCACAGGTGTATACAATGGAGCAGGCTGGAGATGCTCATTAATGATTTGGATAATGGAGTGGAAGGTACCCTTAGAAAAGCTGTGGCTGTCTCCAAGCTGGTGGGGCTGCCAGCACTTGGGAGGACAGTGTTAAAATTCAGGATGACCTTGTAAATTAGAGAATTGGTCTGAAATCAGCAAGATAAAATTCAATGGAGACAAGTGCACAGAACTTCACTTAGGAAGGGAAAATCAAATGTACAACTATAAAATGGGACCAACCGGTTAGGCAGTCGTGCACAGAAAAGGATCTCGGGGGTATAGTGGATCCCAAATTGAATGAGATAACAATGTGATGCAGCTGTGAAAAAGACTAACATCATTCAGGAGTGGGGGGGATATTAACAGAAGTGTCGCACATAAGACACGGGAGATAGTAGCTCACTCTCCTCAGGTGAAGCCCCAGCTGGAGTTCTGTGTCCAATTCTGGCACGATACTTTAGAAAAGATGTGGGCGAACTGAAGAGAGTCCAGAGGGGAGCAAGAAAAATGAGACAAGATTTAGAAAACCCGACCCATGAGGAAAGGTTACAAAAACTTAGAACGTTTAGTCTTGAGAAAAGAAAACTGAGGGATGACCCAGCAACAGTCTTCCAATCTGTTAAGGCAGGACACTAAATCATGGGCTTAATCTGTAGCAAGGGAGATTTAGGTTAGATATATGGGAAAACTTTCTAACTGTAGAGGTAGTTCAGCTCTGGAATAAGCTTCCAAGGGAGGCTGTGAAATCCTCATCACTGGAGGCTTTTAAGAACAGGTTGGACAAACACCTGTCAGGGATGGTCTCGGTTTATTTGATCCTGCCTGAGTGCAGGGAGCAGGACCTGACCTCTCGAGGTCCCATTCAGCCCTACTTGTCTATGGTCCTATGTGCCCCCGTTAGTACAGAGGTGCATCCTGCGCATGACTCAGCTCCGTGCAGGTAATGAGCCATTGCCCCCCATCAGTACAGAGGCTGCCTCCTGGAACCTATAGTCTTCACACGGAGCACCTCTGTGTTGATGGCACCGGCTGTGTGCTGCACGTAGGCCACCCGATGCTGGTATATAGGGGACCCCCACAGTGCAGGCACAGGCCCACCACAAAAGGCTCAAAGCCGGTGTGCATTTTTGCATAAGCTTCTTGTCCTTAGACAATCCCAGCTATTGGCACGGAGTAGTTAATGCCAATTGAATTCATCCTGATCCGAGTCATTATTACAATGAATGCTACCCAGAATTAATAATGGCACTTAGCAGGATATTGTCTGCGCTCCCCGGCATAGCTCACACTGCATGACCAATTCCGTGCTGCCGAGGATTCACGAACGCACTGCTACATTGTGCAGTAATAACAGCCTTCGACTCAAAGAGATAAACAGTGTGAGGAGGATTTGCTGGCAAAATACAGCTCCAAATGAATTACTAAAAATGATTCAAAGAGGGTTATTTCCATCCTGTCTCCAGTCACCTGCAAACGCTCTGATCCGCCTGGAATGGGAGCTCCAGCTATGGCAGCCTCTCCCTTTAATTACATGAGCTAGAGAGCAGCAAGCAGGACCTATGGCATGAGTGCGCATGAAGTGCTGCCAGAAATACCCCAGCCAGCCCCTGCACCAGAGCCTGCGTGAGCCCCGCCCAGGGTGAATCCCCATCAGAGGAGAAAGTCACTCCACACAGTCCTGTCCAGAGAGACAAACCGGGGGGGGAGGGGGGCATTGCTTTGTGAGGAGGGTGGGGCTGGGAGCAGGAGCCTTTGGGGCAGCAGGACTCCACGCATGTCCTTGGTGTCCTGCATGCCAAGGAACCTGGGAATTTGGGTTTGCAGCTGTGGCCAGGAAACACCAACTCCCTGTTTGAAACCCTGCGTTCCCTGCAAACGGGGCAGTGAAAGTGCAGAGCTAGCCAGCGGGGCAGGTTCTCAGGCCTGCTAGAGTCTGGAGGGAAATGTGAAATTTTCCTAGTCCTCAGTCAGCCAAACCCTTTGAAGTAACATCTCATGAAAAGCCAGAGTGAGCAGCCCACTCCAGACCATCCAGTAGCACTGGGATAGGGCCCTCCTCCAGCACATAGGAAACCCAGGAGCAAGTTCTTATTCTGAACCAGGCAGAGCAGGGGCTTTGAGCCCATGGCTGCCACATCCCAGGGGAGGGCCCAAACTGCTGAGCTATTAGATATTTGGGGGTGGCTCTCTGGTTTGAACCAGTAATTCCATCCCGGAGCAGAGCCCCTTGTAGACGGACACTCTGGTCAAACTGATCCTTTCCTCCAGGAACTTTTGGTTTTGATGAATTGGCATTTGCTGACAAAAAAACACTTTAGTGAAAAATTCCTGAGCACCCCTCCTCCCAGCCCACTCGGGGTACGGGGGGACACCCAGAGCAGGCAGCTACCTGCCAAGCACCCTCAGGTTCGCTACTCACAGCCAGCACCTTCTCTTTGCAGGAAGGAGCTGCTGTAGCCTGATGCGGCAGTAATGCAGCGCAGGGTGCATCTCCAGGGCAGTGCTGACCCACTTTGTGCCATCCTCAGTCCCCCACTAGCAGATTGTCCATCTCAGGGGCCTGAACCAGGGTCTAGCCCAGCCAGTGTGGTGTTTACGAGTACAGGAGAATCTGGCCCTGTACATCCTCAGTCAAGGTCCAAACAACCACACACATGAGCTTTTACTGCTGGGACATGCTGAAGCCAACTTTCCCCTCCTCCACAAGCCCCACTGGCTTCCTAGATCCCTCCCTGGCTACCCAGCAGAGTCTGTTATGTTTTCCCACTAACATTGTAGGACCCCCACACCCACACACAATGCAGCTGCATCCCTTTAATAGGATGCACCTTGCTGGCTGCTCCTGACTGGGGTTAAGGTCTCATCAGAATGCAGAGCAGCGTTGATTTCTTTTCTCTCCAATCAGTTTACAGCGAGCAGTTGTCAAACACTTCCATAATCCCAGGTATAATGAACCTCCCCATCTCCTGGAGTCCTGTCCCTGTCATGGGAGCTGGCTGTGGGCGAGGAAAGCACTTTGCATGCAGATTATTTATCAGCTCTCGAACTGATCAAAATAATCACCTCCCTTCTTAGGTTGGGGTTAGGACATTAGGAAGCGGGTCTGTGTGTGTGTGTGTGTGTGTGTGACACGACACGCCTGGTTTTGTCCTTTGGAACTCATGGACAGCAAGGGGACACATGCACTTTGACTTAGATGCTGAGCTGGTCAAGGAATCTAAGGGCCAAGGAATCTACATGGCCACTTAGTGCACGACAAGCCAGGAGGTGACTCTAGGTTAGTGCCCTGGCCTGCTACACACTAACTGGCCGGGCGGACCCGCTGCTGTGCACTACAAGTTCCCTGCTGCCCTTTCACGTGCTGCTGTTTCAAACGGGAGCACGTCACTGTGCGCTCTGGAACTTGTCAAGTGCAGTAGCTGGGTCCACATGTCCAGTTAGTGTGCTGTAGATTAACCCCCTGGCTTGCCATGCATGAAACTTCCCAGATGTCAGCCCTGACCTTGGCTTTGGACCTAGCATACCTGTGTAAGCAGTGTCAGGATGAGCTCCACCCTGACATCTGGTGGTGAGGTGTGGCAAGTTGTGGAAAAGAACTTCAGGGGCCGCTCTCATTTGCTTAGGCACACCCACCCCGCCTAGTATGAGACCATAGCTGCCCAAATGGTCACTTTGGCTGCTGTGGGATCCCCAGTGTCTCTGTTATTGGGGCAGGAAGAATAAATTGTTATTACCCTGATTATGGGAACGGTGCTTGGAACTGTACTTGGCTTTTGTTATGATGGAGGGATTCACCATCAACTGAGTAGCACTCACTAGGCAAGGGTCATGGGTTCCAAAACTGTGTGAATTGAGAGAGGCTGGGGATAAGTATTAATGCTTGGTGGCCTGGGCCCCTTGGTGAGGGTCTTACATGCTAATTGTACTTCCTCCTTTCTCTACTTTGGACTATCAGAGCTAATTTTGATTTCATTAGAAGTCTAGTTACAGGCTGCTGAGCTGAATTCACTTTGGGCTAATGGTACACCAGCACTGAGGCTCCCCTACTACAAGCTGAATTCACCTAAGAGCTGAAATCACTGAGCGTTGTGTTAAGTAGTGGGGGAGCCTGAAGATATATTGTGGAGCAGTTTGCGGGACGGCTGGAGTGCCTTGTGGACAGGCTGGTGGAGCAGTTCATAGGACGGTAGGAGCTGCTGGTGGGATGCGGAACAGTTCGTGGGACAGTGGGAGCTCTGTGTGGGCTGTGGACCTGAGCGAAGCAGTTCGTGGGGCAGCTGATGGAGCGGAGCGGAGCGAAGGCCTATGGAGCTGTGGGGCAGTCAGCTTCAGATCATGTAAGGTGCCTCTTACCTCCGCCCCCATCTCCACCCAGGTTGGGAGGTAAAGCTCTGTAGATAAACTTTTGAACTCTGGGTCTGCCCTGACCAGGGACAGAGACTTGTGGGTCATTGGACTTTTGGGACTTTGGGTGACTTGGGTTGCCGGACTCAAGAACCAAAGGGAAAGGGCATGCCCCAATTTGCTTGGGGTGGGTTTTTTGCTCATGGGTTGTGTTATGAATCCTGTTGGTGGTGTTTCCCCAACATAATGCCACATTGTTTCTCTCTGTTATTAAAAGGCTTTTTGCTACACTCAGACTCTGTGTAGGGGAAGTATTGCCTCTTGGAGGCGCCCAGCGGGGGTGGAATATATTTGTCCCAGGTCACTAGGTGGGGGCTCGAGCTGGTTTGCATTGTGTTATTGGAATGGATCCCCTAGATATTGAACCCGGCCCTTGTTGCTGCCAACTCTGACGGGCAGAAGGGTTACACCTGCAAGTGGCCCATCTGCTCTAATATTCTGCTGGGCAGTGGCCTGTGCCTGAAACTTCAGAGGAAGGCAAGAAAACATAGAGCACCTTGAGCAAAAATTCCTGCCTGACCCCCTGTGCTGACCTGCGTATGCCCTGAAGCCTGGGATAGGATCTTCCTTCCAGCACCATGTGTGTAGCTCCAGATGATGTTTTCTCCTGTGCAGTGATCATTCTGTGACAAACAGGGGCATCTGGGGAAAAGAAACCCAAGGATTTAGCAGCGCTGGAAGTGCATGTCCTGCATGTGAGTCATACTGACTTTCCGGCCCCTGGAGCAGGGCAGCTCAGGGATGAATTATCCCACCAGGGCCCGTGCCAGCCCCTTCACATCAAATCAAGGTCTGGTGCAATTTCAAAATGACAACAGCTCAGTGCTACTGTGGCAGCATCGAGGCAGGAGGGTGTCTGGGCAGGAGGTGTCACTTCCCCCAATAAAACATTAATACTCACAATACGGCCCCAGGGGCTGGGAGACAACTCTGACAGCAAGCAGTCTTGATTAAAATGAGAAGAGCAGCAAAAGGGAAGTGTGATATTTAATAATGAGCTATGAGGGAACAGCAGGACCCCAGGCCTTCAGCTCAGGGATGGACTGATAGCAGCAGCAGAAACCAAGGTTACTTTATTAATAACACAAAGCAAGTGTGATTCTCCCCATTTTATAGCTGGGGAAACTGAGGCACAGAGCGGGGATGGGGCTTGTCCATGGTCTGCCAGGTCAGTGGCTGAGCTGGGAATGGAACCCAGAGGGCAGATAGTGTAGAATAAGAGACAAAACATGTGTCTTTAATATCAGACTCGTTGCAAGAGCTGGAAGTAGAAGCCAGGTCTCTCCACCTTCAAAGTGGTGCCTGGTCTGTTGGACCCCCCGGCCTCAAACCCAGAGGGACGGATGATGTGCTGTCACTGTGACCAGAGGTGGAGGGTGCCTAGCCCCTGGCCATGCAGTGGAAATGCTGCCAGCCTGTGGGAGCTGGCATTAGCAGGTGATCACAAGCCCTTTAGGCAGGGCAGGGGGGACAGGGCACTTCCCTCAGAAACAGATCTGGGTCAGTGGCGCGTTCTCTGGGTGCTGGATCTCAGGGTTGGGCAACTCTTGGACTTAGCACCAAACCCAGACTGTTGGGTGGCTGCCTTTTCTTAGCGCTCTGCTCCAAAGATAGAGTCTTCTCCAAGGGCAGAACTCAGGACCTTCAGATTGTGAGACTGACAAGCGAGCAACCAACTGAGCTAAGCCACCTGAAAACAATGACACCTAAGGCGGCACCATCTGCCACCTAACGTGGGGCTTGAACCCACAACCCTGAAATCAAGAGTTTCATGCTCAGATGAGCTAGCCGGGTGAGCCAGCAGTGCAGGGCTAGGTACATAGGTCACTAGGGAAGGCTCTGTGCTCTGGGCTATACAGGAGTTGGACTGGGTGATCCAAATGGTCCCTTCTGGACTTAAAATCTCCGTGTCCATTCCCATGGAGGGGAGTCTGTGGAAGCGGCTCTTCCTGCCTGAGGAGAGGGACTGATTGAAACAACAGATCAAAGGAAAGAAGGTGAAGTCCAACAAGACAAGCAGAAGCCCTGGCGCGCACCTGGCCTGCTGAGAGCACAAGAGGACCTGCGTCTGAACTCAGTTACACTGGCTAAATCCAGAGTCACTTCAGTGGGGTTACTGCACTTAGCCCTGTGTCGCTGAAACCAGGATCCAGCCCAGGAGGTGAGTCCACTACAGCTGAATTAACCTTCATAACTGCCTTCCTGAGAGCCATGGGGAGGGAGTTCATAGAGAGGTAGGGCCAGGGGGACCTCCAGAAGTCATCAAGTCCCACCCCCTGTGCTAAGGTACGTCTTATCCCCAGTGACAGATGGAGAAACTGGGCCCAGGGCCCTTACAGAGACTTGGCCAGGAGCTGTCTGCAGTGCAGCAGCAGCGTTAGGAACAGACCCTGCAGTCCCCCCCACCCCAGCTCTCCCCAGGAGGATGCAATTGTTTAAAAACATGTGATTCATCAAGGTGAACAGCGAACGCAGCAACTCCTGGGCCTTCCGCCAGCACCAGCCCTGGTGAAAGGGAATATCTCACAGAGCTGCCGTTGTGGCACGGGGGAAGACTGGCTGGCCGGTGGGCGGTGCCCAGTGTGGGGTTGGGAGGATCCTGTTGTCTGGTACCCCAAGGCAGATGTAATGGCTGACTCCACTGGGCATAACTCCTTAGCCTCTTGTACGCCCAGAGCTGGGGGACCACTGTACAAACACTCCATGATTGGACTGATGGGATTCACCTGGTCAATGCAGCACTGCCAAGCCCAACACTTAAAAATCATACACCAGGACCTCAGAAATAAAGATCAGTTTAAATGTCAGGAGATTTTGATAAAATAATCAATTTGAGATTCTTACTCGTAGCCTGCTGGTCTATACGCCTATATAACGCACTCAGAGCCTGTTTCCAGTTTATCCCCACTACCCAGAGGGCTAGGAAATTACTTGACTTAAAATGGAAAATGAGTCTCACCTGATCACAAAGCTCCAGGAGCTGGTTCTTTAAGAAACACACCAGCTCTTGTGAGACTCATGATAAAATTATGAAGATTAGTGATGCTGCTGAGCCATGGCCCCTTTCCCGTGGGCGATGCCACTGGGCCTGGGCCCCTTTCCTGTGAGCAACGCCACTAGGCCCAGGACAGGTGCCTCTCATAAACAAGCTGAGTGTTCCCACCCTGGCACAAGCTACCCACACTTCCTGCACGTGGGTATGCAGGGCGGTGCAGCTGTCTCTCGGTGGTTCTGTTTTCTGACTCAGGAGCAGGGCTGTTTGTGGGGAGCCTGGGAAGGAAGCCTCGGAGGCGCCTGTCCAGATGAATTCAGTGCTTCCCTGTGCCGTAGGGCACCTGCATTGTGCACCCAGTGGAAGAACTTTCCACAGCGCTGGAGCACCGGAAATACTCCCTGGGAACCTGTCTACTCTGCTGGTCCCAGAATGCCCAACTTACCCTGCACATTCACCAGGCTTCACTGGGGCTTGGGCTGGGTTTGAAAGACGTTCACAGAGCATTTCCTTGCGTGGTTTATACACTTACTTCCAGCGACTGCCTACAAAACATCTGCTCTTCTCAATGTCACAGTCTGGTCATTTATACATCGCGTCTCCACCACTGCCCACAAAACCATGGATTCATACAGCCTAAAGGGACTGACAGATCATCTCGTCAGATCTCTTGAACAGGCCCATTCAGTGTCACCCAGTTACGCCTGTGTTGAGTCCAGTATTTTGTGTTCGGCTCAGGCATCCTTCAGAAAGTGGCTAGTCTGGATTTGAAGTTATCCCGAGACGGTGAACCTCTGATAGTGCCTTGGGAGTTGGTTCCAATGGTTAATCCCGGTAGCACAGCATGCCATTCCCATGCCACTCTCCTGTCACCGTCACTGGGTGTGTACAGTCAGGCCCAAGGTGCCTACCAGAGCTGGCTGGAAATTTTCCAGTGGAAGTTTTTCTTTTAGAAATTGCTGATTTAATAAACTTTCACTTCACTCAGCTGCTGGTGTTTGACAAAGCTGTGAGCAATGGCACAGAGAGGTACTGGGTTATTCCTGGAGAAGGATCCCCCTCAAAAACCAAAAACAAAGGAAGCTCCAATACCTCCCTCTGCTGTAGCTCATAGCTTTGTCAAAAACCAGCAGCTGAGTGAAGCTAACAAGAGTCTGGTTAGTTTCATGCCTGCTATTCAGTGGTGGGCAACTGTGACACTGACAAGACTGATGTCAATTTCAGGCATCTCCCAGTGGCCTGGGCTCCCAAGCAACTCACCAAGTAGGCTGCCGCAGAGCTAGGCCTCTGTGGGAGCCTGGGAACCTGGAGAGCTTATTTAATTTTGGAAACACCAAAATGTTCCAGGTTTGGGAACATTCTGGTTTTTCTGAAGGGAAATATTGTGGATTTCCAGGTCTGCAAAATATTTCAAGTGTTTGGTTTTTCATCCTGAATTGGGACAAAATAAATTCCCCAAACTGGCAATCCGTTTCCCCAGCCAGTTGTAATGAGTATGGAGGGGCTGCGGGCTCAGTCGCACTGCCAGACACAGGAGAGTGTAGGCCAGAGTCCACAGGCCACGCTGCATGGATACCCTGGGCATCACAAAACTGCGGGTGCATTATGGTGTGATATTCCCCAGCGATACCCATGGTTGTGAGGCACTCACCGCTACCTGTCCGTAGTGTGAGGCACTCTTTTCTCTGCCTGCTGTGAATCAGCTCCCTGAAACCCCCAGCTTCTAGCAGCACCGCCACTGCCTTTCAGGCCCCCCCTGGCCTCTGTACAAGCAGTGATAGGCACGCACCAACTCCCCAATACTTGGAATGTTCCCTGCAGTGTCCAGCCCCTTATCCACTGACCACTCACAGAATTACCAGGCCCGCTGTTCCCAAAAGGACAGTACATGCCAGCTGATAAAAGTCAACTCAGGACCAGCACTTTGCTTAACACCACAGCCCTGAGATATAGTTATAGTGAAAACATTTATTATCACACAGCAGAGATCCAGCTGACAGCAAGCAACAATGTTAGAAACAAATGGTCACATATAAAACAGAATCAGAGCACACTTTCCACTCCGCCATCCTGTGTGGCGAAGACCATCTGAACAGGTTTCCTCAGGGGCGGGAAGCCCGTTTTTCTGAAGTGGTGCTGGAGGGTTGAGGAGAAGCGCGGCTGGGAAGAAGGAGCTAGTGGGGGGCATTTCTGGGGCTGCACAGCAGGCACCATTATTGATTCGGAGTGAGGTGGGCAAACTGCCCTGGACACAATGAATGGGACCCCAGCCCTTCACAAAACTCAGGGACATGGGTGAGAGATTCAACCATTTCCTTATAGCTCCTTACCCCCATCACCCACCCCCACACATCGCATCATTTTTGCTGCTGTCTCTGCACCTCCATACTCTGGCTGGGTGGCTGGGTGACACTGTAGCACTTTCCACGCGGCTGGTGCCACCATGCCCCATGCAGCAGAGAACATGATGCGTTCCGCCTAGCGCATTATGGGTCCCACAGGTAGAGCAAGAACACCCCTCCCTGGCGTGCCCCATTGAAGGTGAGGCATAGGTGGGTGGCGCTGTTAATGGTTACCAGCAAAAACCACGAGCCACACTCCACGGCTGCAGAGTTCTACCGACTGGGACAGTCGGACAGGTTCATATCTTTCCCATAAGCCATGCAGTCTGTCCGCACGCAGGGGGTGAGCATGCCCGTTAAATCAGGCTGCAACAGACCCACTTTCACTCTCAAGCCTGGGGGCTAAAGAGGCTCATTTACTGAGCATCTGGGGCGGGGTGGCTGGGTGCTGAGGCCTGATGTTAACACTCAGGCAGTGCCCAGCTGCCTATAGCCCTTTAGGGGTCAGCCCCACCGTGAGGCCATGGAGTTCTCAAGGAAAAACGAGAGACTCTGAGTAGCTAACCAGCTCTCCATAGTGAAGAATTAGCCGTAAGATAAATCAGTGCCAGAGTCTATTTCCCCTTTCAGACTGCAAATCTCCAGCACTTGATGGGGCTGGGGTCACTTGCCTCACTCATGACAATGGGGCCAGCCCCACTGGCCTGCCAGGGGAACCAAAATACCAGGAAACTCCCCATGACCCACGGTCTGGCTTTGCTGAAAAGTTACCGTGGGTTTTTACTGAAGACGGAGCCCCTCCTCACTCAAAGCCCTCTGGCTGGAGTGCGCTGGACGGTACACCGGAGTCTGGCCAGGATAGCCCTGGGGATATCTGCTAATGCTGCCTTTGAAGCACTGCCTGGGTCCAGCCTGCCAGGAGGAGGCAATCCGATCTCAGTCCCCGAAGTGACATAAGACGCCTTCCAAATCGAGCAGATGTGGGAAGTGAAATTCAGCTTCAAATCGATCCAAGGTCAGTTAGAGGAAAGCCGAGTTCCAAGCGAAGCTGCCGGGAAGTAAGTGGTAACAGTCCCCAGCCAGCACAGAGCTCCAGCCTCTGCTGACCCAGTTACTGCTAACACTCAATTGCAGAAAACTGCTACTTAATTGCCAAGCCCCAATGCCAAAGAAACCTGCACGGGGCGGCAAAGCCCTTGGCGGCCGCACACTCGCCTCTGGGGACTGGGTGATCGTGAAGGCTTGGTGCTCCCTGCCAAGGCAACCACCCACGACAACCCCAGCAATGCTGGCAACATGCTGCCTTTGCCAGGCTTATGCAGCCCCCAGACTATATGCAGGGACAGAGAGCTGGGATGCCAGGCTAATTCCAAAGGGCTTCGAGGGGTGCTTTAGAAACACCCCAGGCAGAAACCAGGATCTGGATCAGGACTTGTGACCTGTGTAGCCAATTGAGGGCTCATGGGGAGATCAGCAGCCTCATGGAAAGCCAGCTACTCCTGCTGTCCATCCTAGCCTCTCACCAGCCCACTCCCATGCCCTGCACCCCACTGACATGGCTCTTACCATGCTCTCTGAGGACCTCTTCCTGGCCTGTACTCCAGCCTCATCAGCAGCTGCCTTTGACACTTCTCCTCTCCGTCCTGTCCTCCGGGCGGTTTTGTGACTGTTCTTTCCTGGGTCTCCCCCTGCATCTCAGATCACTCCTTCTGGGTCTCGTTGGCATGGTTATCCTTCTTCCCTCTTCTCTTTCAGTGGGGGACCCACAGGACTCTGCCCATGGCCCCCTCCTCCTCTCCCTCACACCTGCTCTCTGGGTGATCTCAGCCACCAACAGGGCTTTGAATTCTATCTTTACGCTGACACGCCTGTTGTTCTGTTACATGCCTGTGCATATGCTCCTGTCACAGCTTTGACTCCAGGGCACACTCTGGAGGGGTACTGTGGCACACTCCAGAAGGGCATGGAGTCCATTGATACAGACAGTCATTGTTCGCTCTCCCCCCGGGTTGCCAACTCTCATCATTTTATTGTAAGTCTCACAAAAGTTGGTGTTTGCCTTAAAGCCCCAGCTCCAGGAGTCCTGTGATTACATGAGACCCTCAGCTTGCACTTTTTTAAAAACTACATTTCTAGCCCTCCTGGTTGCAGAGAAACACTTGAAAATGTTACCTGAGCACAGCCTACAAGTACAGAAGCCAGAAGGCAAAGCAACAGATCCAATAGTTACTACCTATTAAAAACCTCCTGGTTTGGGGGGCCTGATTCATGAGTTTTAAATGCTTGGGGTTTGCCGCCTGTGTGCTCTCACTCTGACACCTGCCCACCCTGGCATGATGGGGTCACACTCAGCTCCCCCACCCAGCAACACACAGGCTCTTGCCAAAGTGCAGCCTTTCCAAAAGCTTCATGTACAGGCTGAATCCAGCTTGCCAGGCCCCTGCTCCCATTTTGCGGGGCTGCTTGAAGGGGGAGCCTCCTGCAGGGTGGAGCTGTCACTGGCTGTCCACTGAGTTATAAGCCACAAGGGAGCTGAAATGCACAGTTGCGTGAGTTCGGCATGTCTGGCTGCCCAAACCAGAGGGTGCCAGGCTGGGTGCCAGTTTGCAGGGGCCTACTGCAGCTTCTGCTCATGTCCCTGCCAGTCCCAGCCAGCTACCCCACCCTCACCCCACCACCCCCACACACACACTGCAGCTCGGGCGATGCTGGACCCGCCTCATCTCTCGTTCATACTGGTCCAAGGATTTTATCCTCCCATCTCCAGGAGGGAGGCCCCCTGCAAGCAGCATGTTGTGTGTCTCTGAGTCCACGCAAGGCTGCCTGGGCCTGGCAAAAAGGCTTATGGGACTTCGGTCATTTTCAGAATAGTCGTAATTGACAATGGGCCTTGGAACCAGGGAAAATCAGTGGAAATTGATCAATAGTACAAATAGCGCGGAAGCACTGAGATAGGTTTTCCTCATGGGATTGACAAGGGCTCCATTCCGATGATCCCTGACTCAATGGCAGCCCCTTGCTCACTCCAGCAGCCTTGCTCCATGCTCATGGTGAGCTGAGGTCTCATGCCGACCATCAGGCACGACTGTACTGTGCGCTCGTGTCACTGACTCGTGCAACGCTACTCCTGACTTGGGCTAGCAGGCTGGAACTGGCCGCAACGTGAGCAGAAGCTGCAGCAGGCCCCTACAAACTGGCTGTGTGGGGAGGGATGGATGGATGGAAGGTGGGGTGGGGGGGCATGGATAGAAGGAAGGAAGGAGGCATGGAGGGGGTGGATGAATGGACCCGTGGATGGGGCTGGGAGAGATTCTGACACTAAAGCAAGACTCCTCTCCTGGTGTTCCAGGTGATCTAGGTGTCCCGCAGGCAGGAACAGAGGGAGAGGGGAGACAATCCTCACTCAGTGCACTGGATCTCTCAGGGCAACCTAGGCAATTGGCCACAGGTTTCATGGTGCCTAAGGAGCATCTAGCTACAGGCTTGGTGGGGTCCCGCTGCTTTATACAGCACGAGTAAAGCCAGGGCCATTTGAGACCCAGGCTGTCAGCCAGAGCTGGAGTTGGCCAACCCACAGTACCGACAAGGTGCCATTCTTTCCCATATGTTTTTTAAGTCATAAAATAACTGAACGCCCAATGGCACAGCTCCAGGTTTGGCACACAGGCTCCCTGCAGTGAAAACACTGCCGGCCATGGGGCAAATCCACCCCTCCCAAGCCAGTCCCCGTCCAGCTCTTCACTGTTGTCTGCAGGTCCCAGCAGGCAACACTCACCCAGACTGCTCCATGCCTTGGGCCCGGACATCTCCATAGGCCACACCTCAGCATGGGCTCCATTCAGCCCCAGGTTCCTGGCACATCATCAACATGGCTCTGGGCTGTGGGACGCCTTCTCTGATCCCATCTCATTTATCAAACCTACTTTCTCCCAGCTCTCGGTCACTGTTGCCTGAAACGCTGTCATTTAGATTCCAGCTGGGTTTGATTTCAAATCCTCCCCATCTAACATTTCAGTGACGAACATTAGCGGGGGCTAATTTACATGGCAAAGCGATCTATCCCAAGCTGCTCATTACACAAGTGAACAAATAAATAACAAATACATTAAGCAGTGGGAAACAATCAAACAAATTAGCCAAGAGATGTGAAATAATTGCAGGCCCTGACAATCCATAACAAAAAACAAGGGGGAGGAGGGCTGGGCACACATTCCCAAGGTCACCTAATAGCTGCTCTAGGAGGCTCATCTGTCTTCTGGCACATTTCAGGCACCAAGACGGGACCAGCCCCAGCCCAAAAGAGACTAAACAAGGAGCTGAAGCATGAAACCCTGTGGCTTGTTTTCTAACCTCCCTGCTCCCCGTGCATCTCGGCACAGCACCTCGGGCTACAAACTCAATACGTTTCACACACCAAGCAGAAAGTGACCATAGGGGTGGCTGTTTCCTATGGGGTGTGTGGTGGGGCTGATACACCCCATCACGCTTTGGACGTGGGATGAAGGGGTGTTATGGCCCCACAGCTGAGTTTGAATGACCTCCCCTAGTCTCAGGGCAGTGGCCCTCCTATGCTGGGCTATGCAGCCCAATGGCCAGAGTCCATATAGCAGCCTCTCCCTCAGGGATGGGTGGTCTAGCGGCCAGAGTCAATAGGGCTGCCCTGTTTGTTAGGGCTGCATGGCCTAGTGGCTGGATTGGTTGGAGGGATGGGTGGCCATGTGCTCTAATGCCAGGCGCTGGCAGTCACTCGTGGTTTGAAACGTGCAACTTTGAGCTTCTGTATAGTCTTATGTGACTCTAAAACTGGTTACCACAAAAATATCCCTGTTTCTGCTTGGGAACCAAGGAGAGCTAGAGCTAGGCCTAGCCAGCCATGGCTAGAAGACAGGTCTTGTGGGAAGTGCTGGAGATGGCACCTCCCCTATGGCTCAGTAATGAGCCAACTCCTGAGAAAGCTGCCAGAGAAGACAGAAACCTGCTGGTCAACAGTCTGGCCCCGTGGCACTCTTGGCCAACTAGGATACTTGGCACAGAACCCGGCCCCAATTCCAGCTGGGGCAATTCCATGCCACAGGCTCCGCTCCGCTGCCGTTCCAGGCTTCTAACTCACCGCCTGCCCCAAGGTTATGCAGTGTTGCTGTGCCAAGTAAACCAGCTGCTGGGCTCTATTTCAGAGGTGGCTGCCCTTCAGCAATGGGGGAGGTGACTCCTGTATGAAATGGCCACATCCTCAGCCCCAAACCTGGCAGAGTGGGGGCTGGAGAAAATGTGAGGAGTCCAGGCCAAAGGCAGTCTCAGCTGCTGCAGTGGACCCTGGGCCCGGGGGCTGCCACACCCTGGAGCCATCATTACGCTGCTCTGGTTCCTGCCGAGGCTTGGGCCGCTGAAGATCCAGGGCCCCTGGAGACCCCTCTGCTAGCCTTGTACTGAGCCTGGGGCCTAGCAGGTGTAACTCAGTGCAGTGAGAGGGGCTGGACCATTCAGCCTCGCTGAGGCTTTGGCCCATTGACTGGTAAGTGTTCTGGTCCCTTTTGGGTGCTCAGGGCTGTAGAAACGAGGGGCCCTCCACACTGACCAAGGGAGCCGGACTGCCTGAGGAACTGCAGCTTCCCAAGCTCCCCCCTCACAAGGTCTAACAGGGGGCAAGGCCTTGTCATGCCAGGCCAGCCCCTTAGGAACCTGGTGTCCAATCCTTGGGGCCCAGCTCAGAACGCTGCTGCCCTAGGGATGATTAATGTCCCCTCCCGTCAGACACCAGCTGCCCCCTCCTGCCCTCGCCCGCTCCCCACACTGCTCTGCCCCACACCTGCTCTTCTCCCCACTCCAGCCACCTGCTCCAAGTCCCATCCCCAGCTCAGCAGCACCAGCCTTGCAAGCATCTCCATGCGGCACTGCTCTCCACACCTGCTCCTCTCCCCACTCCAGCCACCTGCTCCAAGTCCCATCCCCAGCTCAGCAGCACCAGCCTTGCAAGCATCTCCATGCGGCACTGCTCTCCACACCTGCTCCTCTCCCCGCTCCAGCCACCTGCTCCAAGTCCCATCCCCAGCTCAGCAGCACCAGCCTTGCAAGCATCTCCATGCGGCACTGCTCTCCATGCGGCACTCCATGGACACTTTCTGCTCTCCATGCGGCACTGCTCCCTTGGTGACGCGGCTTACAGGTGCTGGCCATGGCTCGCTCTGCCTTCTGCTCCCTCTCTGCCGCTCCGAGTGCCAGCCTGCTGCTCAGCACGGGAAGCACCAGGGAAGCATTTTGCCATGATACTAGTCAAGCATCGCCTGTGCTTCTGTGTCACTGGGTATACTGAGCGGGCTGGTCGAAGGCTCTTTAAAGGTGCTCCCTGCGGCCCACAAAGCAGGAGGCCCCTGCACTGCAGAGCGGCTGCCCCGTCCAAGCCCACAGACTTTGGGAGCCCTGTGGCTGGATCCCGAGGGGCCAGAGCAGAGGCTGGAGCTTTGCGCAGACTGGGGCGGTTGGAGGAGCTGGCGACTTTGCTGGGGAGACAGTGCCATCTATTGGCCACCAGCCACCCAACATGGGCATGGAACGGAAAGAAGGGAGCCAGCCTGCCACGCTGCCCCACACTGACAGCCGCCGTGTAGGGGGAACAGGGGGAGTGGGGCAAGGGGAGGGGTGGGCTTCTCTTTCCTCTCACCCCCTTCCTTTGTCTGTTCCCCTCTAGTTAGGGATGTGTGGGGAACACCCCATCAGGAATGGTACTGGGGGCTGCAGTCCCATCAAACCCCACAAATCGTGCAGGGTTGGTCTGGGTCAGTCCTTGGCTGGGAGACCTCCAAAGATCACCCAGGGTTTTTCAGGGAGCAATGCAGGGGAATCACTAGGGGGCACTCTCCTCTCTGAGGCAGTGCTGGAAAGCTCACTGTGGCTTCGGTGGGGCCCAGATTTCACAACGTCTGATTCCTTCCCAAACAAAGCCGTGTTCTTCTTCTATTGTTTATCATGTGCCCACATCCTCACCCGGAGATCCGGTCCCCGGACATTGGGCTCTGCACATCCAGACCAGGACAGTACCTGCCGTAACAAGGGCTCATTCTAAGCAGTCAAGCAGGCAGACACAGACAGACAGCAAATGTCACAAGAGGCTGTTGCCAGCTCTGATGAGGCTAGCACCAGTCTCACAATGTTTGCCGTTCCCCATCAAGCCCCAGCTCCCGGAGCCCTGGGATTGTGGGAGAATCTCAGCTTGCATAGTTTCTGTCTCTCCTGGTTTTAGAGAAGAGCTTGGAAAGATGGCTCACCAGGACCCAGCGCAGACAGCAGAGACAGCCCCCAAGGCAGGTTGTTTACAGTATCCTGGTTATGGGGCCTGGCTGGTGACTGGAAGGCCTGGGGCTGGCCACACCCACTCCATGCTCAAAACACACAGGCTGAGGCACTGGGGCCATGAGCTTTCTAATGAGGGAAATGCCTTGAGGGATGATGTGACCCTGAAAATGCAAACAGCCCCCATGTCCCCACAGGGCCCTTCCCAGCCCCAGCCTCACGCTGCGCTGACTGCAGGCTCTGATTCTCCACTGGCACATCAGTGCCCAGTGAGTGTACACTCTCCGAATCAGAGCCCTGAGTCCCCTTTATGCCAGCTTGGCAGGGGCGAGCACTATCAAGGTATTCCTCCAGCGCAGGGCCGAGCCTGGCACACAGCGCCACCAGCTCTGCACTGCCTTGGCAGTAGCCTTTGGCACAGGGGATGGGGCAGACCTGTTCCCAGCAATTCCACTCTCTTGTAAATCCCCATGGGACAAGGGAAGCAGGGGCACAAGGTAGGGCCTCATAGAGGACATGCCAGGATCTTTAGCTTCCGGCACCCTGTGCCAGTGCAGGGACCAATCTCTGTCTGCCCCTTGGCACTGGTAAATCACACAGAAGGTGAAGGAAACAGACACTCCAGCTGCTTCCTCTTGCCCAAGCAGCACTGCAGAGCTCTGAGTTGCTGCCCCCGTTCTGAGGCTGGGCATGCACTGAGATCTGGTGGTTATACTGAGGGTCTGCGTGCATCTGATCCCAGCACACTGGAGAGGAAGAAAGTAGGAGCTAGAGTTCGTGAGTGTCTAGTGCTAAGAGCTCAGGTGGGAGAGTGATGCAAACCCACAAAAGGGTGATGTGAATCCACAGACACCAGTGGGAAGGTGATGCAAACCCACAGACACCAATGGGATGGTGACACGAATCCACAGACACTAGTGAGAAGGTGATGCAGACCCACAGACATTAGTGGGAGGATGATGTGAATCCACAGACACCAGTGGGAGTGTGACGCAAGCCCACAGACATCGGTGGGAGGGTGACACAAGCCCACAGACACTGGTGAGAGGGCGACATGAATCCACAGACACCAATGGGAGGGCGACATGAATCCACAGACACTGGTGGGAGGGCGACATAAATCCACAGACACCGATGGGAGGGCGACATGAATCCACAGACGCTGGTGGGAGGGTGACACAAGCCCACAGATGCCGGTGAGAGGGTGACATGAATCCACAGACACCAGTGGGAGGGTGATACAAACCCACAGACGCTGGTAGGAGGGTGACACAAGACCACAGACGCCGGTGAGAGGGTGACATGAATCCACAGACACCAGTGGGAAGGTGACACGAACCCACAGACACTGGTGGGAGGGTGACACAAGCCCACACACACTGGTGAGAGGGCGACATGAATCCACAGACACCGATGGGAGGGCAACATGAATCCACAGACACTGGTGGGAGGGCGACATGAATCCACAGACACCGATGGGAGGGCGACATGAATCCACAGACGCTGGTGGGAGGGTGACACAAGCCCACAGATGCCGGTGAGAGGGTGACATGAATCCACAGACACCAGTGGGAGGGTGACACAAACCCACAGACGCTGGTGGGAGGGTGACACAAGCCCACAGATGCCGGTGAGAGGGTGACATGAATCCACAGACACCAGTGGGAAGGTGACACGAACCCACAGATGCTGGTGGGAGGGTGACACAAGCCCACAGACGCTGGTGGGAGGGCGACATGAATCCACAGACACCAATGGGAGGGCGACATGAATCCACAGACGCTGGTGGGAGGGTGACACAAGCCCACAGACGCTGGTGGGAGGGTAACACAAGCCCACAGACGCCGGTGAGAGGGTGACATGAATCCACAGACACCAGTGGGAGGGTTACACAAACCCACAGACGCTGGTGGGAGGGTGACACAAGCCCACAGACGCCGGTGAGAGGGTGACATGAATCCACAGACACCAGTGGGACGGTGACACGAACCCACAGACGCTGGTGGGAGGGTGACACAAGCCCACAGACATTGGTGGGAGGGTGACACGAACCCCAAACATAGGAGAGTGATACAACTGCATCCACCTGCGTGGGATGGTGGGCAAACAGCCCTGCTGCCAGCCCAGCAGAGCCAGCCTGGGCCCGGAGAGCCAAGCCTGGCTCTTTCCTAGTGCGCTGGCACCAGTAACGAAAGGTTTGCAGGCCCCATCCTGCCCTCACTGACCCCTGAGCAGGGGGAACTGACGGTAGCTGAGCCGGTGGTTCTGCTGATGCTGCAGCAGGGCAAATAGAGCTGCAGCCTGATGGTGACTGAGCATGGAGAGCTGAGCGGAGCACGGGGTGGAGGAGCCCTTTTCCAGTCACTAGCAGAGCTCGCTCTGGACAGCACACAGTGTGTCTGAGCAGCTAGTCAAGGTTGCTCACACCCAGCAACAAAAATCTACAGGGCTTTTCCCTTCCAAATTGCAGATCTCTGTGGGAAATGAACTGAGCTGAGCCAAACGCCTCCGCACTGTCTCTCTTTGCTGCTTGGTATCAGTGTATTGATTTCTACGTACAGGGAAAGTGCCGCCAGCTGGCCCTGCAGTTTGTAGCAGGTCCCTGTTTGTCAAGCAGAGCCTGATCCACCCTGGCCCTGCCTTTCCATCTGCAGCCCTTGATACCCATTCCGGGGGCAAGGGGGGAAGTGCTAGCTCAGAAGGGGAGGGTTTGAGGCACACGTTGCACTCGTGCAAATGACACGAGGTCCAGGCATAGAATCAGGGCTGAGTTTGTAGTCAAATTTTTGGGTAGTACAGAAAGGCAAAGAGGGGAAAGACCTACAGCCAGAATGGTTCCATCCCTTGCTGCTCTCAGCTGATCGTCAGCACCCCTGGACGTGCAGGTGGGTGCTGTTCCCCATTGCACAGGTAACCCACGGTGCAGTGAAAAACTCAAGGCAAAAGCTCGGGGATAGCGAGGAGGCCGGGGGGGCGAGGCAGCCAGTGGGAGGACAAGGCAGCAGAGCAGCACCCGGACTGGAAATCAAGTCACGAGATGGAAACTCAGAAAAGGCAGAGACTCGACTGCATTTGAAAATGAGGTTTGAGCAAACCAGCCTGGCACATTGGTCATAATGAACTCCTCCAGGCCGAACCTCCTCACTCACCGCAGGGCGAAGGCTCTGGGCCCTGGCTGTCAGGCTCCTGCATGCGTTTCGGACTGTGCACGTCTGTCTGGGACTGTGCAAGCAGATCACAACTGTACACACATGTCCAGATGATGGTGTACAGCTGGCATCATGCTCACATGTTGGGATTGTGCACATTAACAAATTTGCTGAACTGCTGCACTTTGCTTCTAAAAGATCCTGCACAATTTGGCAAGCAGGGAACAAAGCTAATCTTGTCCTGCTGGTCTTACAGTTAGGAAGTTTTTCCTGAGATTCAATCTACATCTGCTCTGCTGGAGTTTGAACCCATCACCTCTTGTCCTGCCCTCTGTGGCAAGAGAGAACAACTTTTCTCCATCTTCTTTATGGAAGCCGTTCAAGTATCTGGAGACTGCTATCGTGTCCCCCTTTACTAAACAGACGCAGTTCCACCCTTTGCTCGTATGGCTGCATTCCATCCCTGTGACCAGCTGGGTCAGAAATAGGGTCAGTGAAGGTGTCAGAGCCTGAGCGCCAGCCTGATCTGTAATGTCAGAGCATTGCCTATGCCACTAGCACAAGCGACTCATGTGAGCCCCGCTGTTGCCCTGGGCTGCAGGGACTGGCAGGGGCTGTGCAGACATCCCTTGAGTCAGCACCCACAAACACAGCTCAGGTGCCCAGGGAAAGGCCTCCCAAACCAGCTACTCCATGACTGAGAGCTGTGGTGAGAGAACAAGGGGCTTGCAGTGCAACATGGCAGCAAAGGAGACAGCAAGAAAGAAAAGACACAAGGGGAACTAGCAACAGAGATCTGTGTTTGAAATAAACATGGAGACCACTCAACCCAGAGCAAAGCTGACAGCCCCTGGGCTGCGATGCCAGGGTCAGGGGCTGCGGTGCCAGGGTAAGGGGCTGTGGTGCCAGGCCCAGGGGCTGTGGTGCCAGGCCCCTGGGCTGCGGTTCCAGGGTCAGGGGCTGTGGTGCCAGGCCCCTGGGCTGTGGTGCCAGGCCTCTGGGCTGTGGTGCCAGGCCCAGGGGCTGTGGTGCCAGGCCCCTGGGCTGTGTTGCCAGGCCCCTGGGCTGCAGTGCCAGGCCCAGGGCCTGTGATGCCAGGCCCCTGGGCTGTGGTCCCAGGCCCCTGGGCTGCGGTGCCAGGCCCAGGGGCTGCGGAGCCAGGGAAGTGAGAAGGAGAAAATCTTCCACCTGCAGCTGCCAGTGCTTCATCTGGAGAGTCTCTGCTGAAGCCACTTGGCCTGTCCCTGCCCCTGCTGCAGAGCAGAGATCTCAGGCCCTCAGCCCTGGATGCACTAGCACAGAGGAGAGGAACAGCCCCCAGCCCTAGGGCTCTGTGCCAAGCTGGACCGGTCCAGGGGAGCGCAGGGGCATTCGCTCTGCTGGCCAGTGTGAACGGGCAGCAGCACCGTGGCCCCATCCAGCCTGGGAGGCAGAGGGGCCCGAGACAGGAATCCACAAAAACAAAGACAAGAAGCTGCAACAAACAGACCCATGAAAGGCACACGCAGCAGAGTGAACACCAGTAAATAGAGATGGAGATGAAGGGACAGGGAATCAAAGGCAGAAAAACAGAGGCGGGGTGGGACTACAGCCGGCTCCTCGAAGAGCTGAGGAGCGAGAGATGAAAGAGGACGAAGAGCATTTGAAGGAGAAATGAGAGACAGAGAGAGAGAAGGGGGAGGAAGGCCACACGTTTAGCATTTGGGCCCCCATCGTGCCGAATGGGCACAGCGACCACACTGTGACAAGTCTGCCCCAGGAACACCCAGAGCCAGGCAGCAAGATCCCCACCCCGGAGCCCCGGAGCAGCATAGAATCATAGAATCATAGAATATCAGGGTTGGAAGGGACCCCAGAAGGTCATCTAGTCCAACCCCCTGCTCGAAGCAGGACCAATTCCCAGTTAAATCATCCCAGCCAGGGCTTTGTCAAGCCTGACCTTAAAAACCTCTAAGGAAGGAGATTCTACCACCTCCCGAGGTAACGCATTCCAGTGTTTCACCACCCTCCTAGTGAAAAAGTTTTTCCTAATATCCAATCTAAACCTCCCCCACTGCAACTTGAGACCATTACTCCTCGTTCTGTCATCTGCTACCATTGAGAACAGTCTAGAGCCATCCTCTTTGGAACCCCCTTTCAGGTAGTCAAAAGCAGCTATCAAATCCCCCCTCATTCTTCTCTTCTGCAGACTAAACAATCCCAGCTCCCTCAGCCTCTCCTCATAAGTCATGTGTTCTAGACCCCTAATCATTTTTGTTGCCCTTCGCTGGACTCTCTCCAATTTATCCACATCCTTCTTGTAGTGTGGGGCCCAAAACTGGACACAGTACTCCAGATGAGGCCTCACCAATGTCGAATAGAGGGGAACGATCACATGAAGTGGCCTGTAGGCCATCAGTGGGCACAGTGCCCAGAGAGGACTTTGGTGCGTTGACAAACCGGCCGTGCTGTAACAAGGGGCCCGTGGGTGACACCTGCGTACTGCTCTGTGCCAGGGTCTGAGCCCAGGGGCTCAGGCGTAGGTCCAGGGCGGGTCAGGAGGGCTGTGCTGTGCCGGACAGCCGAGGGAACTACTTGTGCAGGGGATGTGGCACTGAGATTCAGGACCAGGGCTTTACGCCACCTTTGCACCCTCCGGATCCTGGGCTGCTCTGGGGGCTGAAAAGGCCCCTGGTGTAAGTTAGAGCAGCCCACTGCTGCTCTAACCTATGGCAGCCTGGCCCAGGTGCCAGCAGCCTGCAGTGAAGTCCAGAGTCTCACAGACCCATGCGCTGTGGGCCCATGGCCTCCTGCCCCTGGGCTCCACCCCAGCATGCCCCTTACACTGCGGCTTGCAAGCGGGCAGTGTAGAGCTCGTCACTGGGCCAGATCTGAGGGACTTTCCCCCCGCCAGCTGCGGTGCATGGCTAGCCCCTTGACACAGCAGGGCAGGGACACAGTCTCGGACCCCCAAAGGTCTCTAGGTACCAAATGCCACTGAGTTCACACTCCCATAGATCGCATGGGACATAGGCACCACAGTCTGTGGTGGGGCTGGTTAACCATTGGGTGAGGTGTCTACAAGCCCCATACGCTGGAGCTGCCAGCCAAGCAGTGTCTGTCTCTAGGGCTCTGTGTGTGGAGCGGGGGCTGGAATCCAGCACCTCTCTGGAGCTGAACTCTCTGCCATGAGTGGGGCCCAAAGCAGCTGCCCTAGCAGCACCCTCTGCAAAGCAGCTGCCCATGGGAGAAGGGCATCCATGGAAGGTCCCATTGCTCCTCTGTCCTTGCTGACACATACATGTGGGCTGGAGCCTGGCGGCCAGCCTTGCACATCTCTGGAGAGGCATCAGCACGTCCTGAGCAGCCAGGGGAGGGCTCAGCTGGGCTGCCAGGAGCTGGCCTTACATCTCTCTTGTCTCACCTGGCTTATTTAGAATCATAGAATCATAGAAGATCAGGGTTGGAAGGGACCTCAGGAGGTCATCTAGTCCAACCCCCTGCTCAAAGCAGGACCAATCCCCAAATAAATCATCCCAGCCAGGGTTTTGTCAAGCCTAACCTTAAAAATATCTAAGGAAGGAGATTCCACCACCTCCCTAGGTAACGCATTCCAGTGTTTCACCACCCTCCTAGTGAAAAAGTTTTTCCTAATATCCAACCTAAACCTCCCCCACTGCAACTTGAGACCATTACTCCTTGTTCTGTCATCAGCTCCCACTGAGAACAGTCTAGATCCATCCTCTTTGGAACCCCCTTTCAGGTAGTTGAAAGCAGCCATCAAATCCCCCCTCATTCTTCTCTTCCGCAGACTAAACAATCCCAGTTTCCTCAGCCTCTCCTCATAAGTCATGTGTTCCAGTCCCCTAATCATTTTTGTTGCCCTCCGCTGGACATTTTCCAATTTTTCCACATCCTTCTCGTAGTGTGGGGCCCAAAACTGGACACAGTACTCCAGATGAGGCCTCACCAATGTTGAATAGAGGGGAATGATCACGTCCCTCGATCTGCTGGCAATGCCCCTACGTATACATCCCAAAATGCCATTGGCCTTCTTGGCAACAAGGGCACACTGTTGACTCATATCTAGCTTCTCATCCACTGTAACCTCTGGGTCCTTTTCTGCAGAACTGCTGCCGAGCCATTCGGTCCCTAGTCTGTAGCAGTGCATGGGATTCTTCCGTCCTAAGTGCAGGACTCTGCACTTGTCCTTGTTGAACCTCATCAGATTTCTTTAGGCCCAGTCCTCCAATTTGGCTAGGGCCCTCTGTATCCTATCCCTACCCTCCAGCGTATCTACCTCTCCTCCCAGTTTAGTGTCATTTGCAAACTTGCTGAGGGTGCAATCCACACCATCCTCCAGATCATTAATGAAGATATTGAACAAAACCGGCCCGAGAACCGACCCTTGGGGCACTCCACGTGATACCGGCTGCCAACTAGACATGGAGCCATTGATCACTACCCGTTGAGCCCGACAATCTAGCTAGCTTTCTATCCACCTTATAGTCCATTCATCGAGCCCATACTTCTTTAACTTGCTGGCAAGAATACTGTGGGAGACCGTGTCAAAAGCTTTGCTAAAGTCAAGAAACAACACGTCCACTGCTTTCCCCTCATCCACAGAGCCAGTTATCCCATCATAGAAGGCAATTAGATTGGTCAGGCATGACTTGCCCTTGGTGAATCCATGCTGACTGTTCCTGATCACTTTCCTCTCCTCTAAGTACTTCAGAATTGATTCCTTGAGGACATGCTCCATGATTTTTCCAGGGACTGAGGTTTGATTTTCCCTTTCCTCTCACGGGTTTTGGTGCAGCACTGGGCTTGTAAAGATCATCTGTGCTCTTCCCAGCTAATGTAATTTACCAGCTCCCCACTGGGGAAGCAACTAGAAAGAGTCTATTAGAGCGGCAGGGCCGTTGGCTTTATTTGCCACCATTAAGGGCTTGTCGCCTGCACAGTCAGCCTGGGCTCTTACCTAGGTGTTCCCCGAACTCCCCCTCACCATGTCCACACACAAGCTCCTCCGCCCTGAGTGAGATCTGTGTTCCACCAGACCGGCTGGCCGGGCGGGGGCAGGTTAGAGCCCAGGAGCTCTAACATTTGGGCTGGGCGCCTACCCACTCTGCAGTGAGCATGCAGGTGAAATCACTCCTGGGCGACAGTCCTCCAGGGTCTTCCCATGGTCCCGCCGTGTGCCCAGAAGGACAGACAAGTTCTTCCACAATGCACTGGGAAAGACTCATAGAGCGGCCCAACTGACTGCAGCACAAAGACCCACGGGATGTGCCCCCCAGATCCCAGCGACTGGCACAGGGAGCGCCTCCCCAGTGACGACACAGGAACCCGGGCAGGACATTGCAGTGTGGCTGCTCACAGCTGTACTGGGCTCACCCGGGGGCTCAGAGCTGGGTGCCCATCAGACCAGCTAGCTCTGCAGTGAGACTGACCCTGCAGTTGCCAGTCCCTTGGGGAGAAGGTTCTAGGGACAAGGACACACCCTGCCCCAGCCCTGGCTTGTTCTGCCTGGCACCCCCGTCCTGTCCAGCTCCTCTCGTCTGCCCACTTGCAAGGGGCTCCCGCCCCATGTGCTCTCTCCGTTAGCCCAATGCCCACCCTCTCCATACTGTGGCACAGATGAGCCGTACAATTGCTGGGGATTTGCCTCCCACCCAGACGAGTGTTTCTTAGTCACTCGCTTCAGCAGACAGCCCTGAGGGTCTTCCTCTCGCAGACACATAGGTTTGATCCTCCGCCCAGCCCGTGTTGTGCCTTCTGGGCTCGCTCAGCGAACATGCTTCCGAGTGCCCCTGTGCCCATGTCACCGTATGCTGCTGCTCTGTCACACACTGACTTCCCACGGTGCGTGGGGGCCCTGCTGTGGCTGTGTTCACATGCCCCTTTGAGCTCAGTGCTCCTTTGGCATCAAAGGCAGCGCCGCCAGTTACCCTGGTGTCCCTGCCCCTGTGCCCAGCCCTCTCTGGAGAGGATGGCAGTGGGCTGGAAGGTTCATTCCCCTGGGCAGGGAGGAGAACAAGTATACACCCTCGTGTTCCACACGTTTCACTTCCTTACCCTCATGTCCCGCCCTGATACCAAATGACGGGACTATCTACCATCTGTGGATGGTGAGGAACCCCGGTGGGCCAGCCTGTATTCCACCCTGAACTCACAGCCCTCTGGGGATATCGGCTGGCAGCTCCTCCATGGAGCAGTGAGCACAGGAGTACATCTGGCGCAGTTCACCTCCATCCCTGACACTTGCCCCTTCTGCAGCGTGAGGGAGAACCTGGCGCATGCTTATCTCGAATGTGCCAGGTCGCAGCCCCTCTTCCGTCTCCTCCAGAGCCTCCTGTTGTGGTTCTGGCTGCACTTTTCCCCACACCCGTTTATATTGGCACACCCTGTTAATGGCCCCATGAAGTTGCTAGACCTTCTCGTCCACCTCCTTCTGGCCCTGGCCAAAGTGGCCAACTTCAACCCCAGGAGGAGGATGCTGGACGGGGGGGTGCTCTGCGACTGCGGGGCCTGTTTCTGCTCCTCCCTGGTCTCATGCATCCAGGCAGAGTTCCTCTGGGTGGCCTCCGCGGGCTCCCTAGACAGCTTTGAGGAGCAGTGGGTGCTGTCCGGGGGTCTCTGCTCAGTGTCGCCCTCTGGATCCCTAGTTTTGAACCTGTGACCTTCACTCCTGTTGTTCATTAGCTGTCCCCTGTGTTCAGTTGGTTCCCGGGTCCAGTGGTGCCTTACACAAGGCTGGGATGCTGGTAATCTGCAGTTAGCCTTTGGTACTCAGATGATGGACAGAAGTTAGATAGCTACTGAACTGAATGCATCCGTTGAAGTGAGCTATAGCTCACGAAAGCTTATGCTCTAATAAATTGGTTAGTCTCTAAGGTGCCACAAGTCCTCCTGTTCTTTTTGCGGATACAGACTAACACGGCTGCTACTCTGAAACCTATTGAACTCCGGTACTCCCTGCGCCCACATGTGGGGGACAAGGAAAGCCTTTGCCTAGGGCGTCTCTGCGCTCGGCACCCACTTCACATAGGGCAGGAGAGGAAGGTCGAGGTCCCTAGTTTAAGGAGCCGTGGAAGAGGCCAAGACAGGTACCTTCTCTGCCACTTGAACATGGTTTTGTGCTGAGGCAATGCTGCCACCTGGTGGGCATCCTGCAAACCACCAGTTCCCCTGGCTGCGCTGTGTCCTTCAGACACGACTTCTCCCCAGCCACTCCACAGGGGGGAAGGGCTGGGCTGAGATTCTGGGGGCTAGCTTACGTATCGTTTCTTACATTCTCATTGGAAGGAAGCTAACGCGTGTCTGGGCGACCGCAGGAAACAAACGACTCCTGCAGGTGTCTAGAGAAATTGGCTCTGGAAGTGGCTACAAGGCACCCGTATTGATAAGAGCACCGCGCCACATTTACAATCCACTGCCCTGCGGCTCCCCACGCGGGCGGCCCCCTGCCCATCCTAGGCGCCTCCTCTGTCCCCCCACAGCCCGCCCCCCATTTCTGTCTCATTTTCAGCATCCCAGCCCCATCCCTGGCACTCTCCACACTGCCCGCAGGGACTCAGTGGCCTGAAAGGCGGGTGCCACTGTACAGTTGGAGTAGTGGGCATTCGCCACACTGACTAACCTCACCAAAGGTGGCAGAGAAAGCCCCCGTAATCCAGTACTACTGCCCATGCACATGGCCACACATTCTGGAGGGCATGGGAGTCCTGAGACAGGCCTAGACAATGGGAATTGACAGGCGGAGGAGAGCCGTTAGGGGCTGTCTCACACCCAGGTGTGCTGCTGGGCACGAGGACAGAGCAGCTCCCACTGCAGGTGCCACAGGGCTGCTCAGAAAACGTTTAAACTCGCTTCTGATTAGACAGCAAAGGAAGGAGCCTCCATAGCAAGAAGGTTTCCCAGGCATGGCCAGAGCCCCAGAGCCCCACTGCTGTCAGGAGCACAGAGGGTCCGGAGGGGTCAGAGACAGGACATGTCCCGGCGAGGCCCTCCCCTGGGAAAGAGACCAGCACAGCATGCGGCCAATAGCGTTGCTATTACTGCAGCGGTGAGCCAGCATGTGGGACGAGATGGCCCCTGCGGAGTGGCTAGCCACCTAAAGGACAGAGAACGGACTCGAATGGGGAAGGCTCCATGGGGCACTGAGCCATCACACTGGTTCCACAGCTTCTCCTGTAACAGAGACCTCTATTACCATAGTCTCGTTCAGCCCGTAGGCCCCTTTGCATGGGGCAGGGGCTAGCGTTGCAACCTGGCCATTCCCCTTTGGCTGCCGGCTAGTTCGCAGCCTGTACTCAACATTCAGCTCAATTGTGCTTTGGGCAGAGACACTCCCGAGCGACACTCCCAGTCTCCAGTCGCTGACACCAGCACGAAGCCGTCTGCCTCTGAGGGCCACCCCCAGGAATGTGATCAGCTGGGCCCAGGCTGATTGTCAGAGCTGGTCCCTGAGACACAGGCGAGTGGCAGCCAGCTGTTTTCTATCACCGCAGTACCCAACACATTCACCCTCCCGCCAACCCGGCAGGCAGGACAGCGCTAGCATCCCCATTGCCCAGCCCAGGATCCCGGGCACGGGGCCGGATTCACACCTGGACTAGGCTGTTGTGAAGCACACGCTGCGTTCTGCACCGCGCCGAGGCTCCTCTGCGCAGTGTGGGGAGAGCTGGGGGCCAGAGCCTGCCCTTCATACCAGCTTGCCGCTGGGCACGGAGCCACCTGTGCTAGCCAATGGGAGACGCCGAGCAGAGGGGTGTGTCCTAAGACCCACCTCTCACGGAGCTAGGTGCCCAAATCCGGGCTCCTGGGAGCACCCAGCCCCACTAGTGATCCACGCCCGGGAGCCAGCTGCCTGCAGGCAGGTGGTTTAGGTCCTTCGGGGGGTTCTTGTGAGAATGAGTTAGGTGGCCGACTCGCTCCCCAGAGAACAGGTAGAGGAGGAGGGTGCCCAGCTTATAACGTTTAGCACATCTGGAATGTGGGAGAGCTTGTTCAGTTCCCCCTCGGCCGCTGGGGGGTGAGGGGGGAAAGGATCTGACCAGGGCCCTCCCACCCCCCAGGTGGCTCTCGCCCCGGGCTGTTCTGACATGTGGGGAGGGGGCTCCCTCCATCTCACCTGATGAAGCTGTTCCCCTGGGGATAAACAATGAACTGGTCATTAGAGCTGGACCCTGGGTCTCCCACCTCCCAGGTGGGTGCCCTAAGCACTGGGCATTCTTTCGCTCCGGCCCCGTGGAGCTGTTCCATGGTGCAGAACGATGTAAACAGCCACTGGGACAGAGCCAGAGAGCTAGAAAGAGAGTGACTCCAGAACCTGGTGGTTAGGGTGTCGAGGCAGGAGATCCAGGGTCCTGGCCCCCTTCTGCAATCACTAGAACAGCTGCCATAGGAGGGAGTGAGGGAGCTGCACACCACAGCATCCCGGAGCTCAGAGGTGAGAGGCTCCTGAACCAGGGTGCGGGTGCTAACTGCTGGGCATTGCCACCACCACCACTCTGTCAGTGGGCAGATTTTGAATAGGACCTGATCTGGTAGGTGGCCTCTGAGCTCCAGAGGCCCCAGCTTTCTAATGTGCCAGGCTAATCCCAACCAGCAAACCCTTGTGACCCAATGCAGTGTTTTAGCCTCAAAGAGATTTGCTTTTGCTCTTTCAGACCAAGCGCAGGACTGTGGTGCTGGAGCTGTGACTTGGAACCCTTGGTTCTGGCTAACGGTGGTGAATGGAGAACGGAGGGGGATTACATTAGCTAAGAGATCATTTCTGCAGTCAACCAATCTTGATTATTGGGGGGTGGGGTGCTCAGCCAGCTCCCCACAGTTGCTAATGCACTGGAGAGACAGTTGCAAAATGGCTGGATGTGACCATGGCAAACCATTTCCCAGGTCTGTTAGTGCCAAGCCCTGTCACTGCAGATGAGCCTGGGTAGTGAGGGAGGATTTAGTCTCTGCTCAGGGAGCAAAGGCACAGAGAGCTGCACCATCTGGCCTGCAACATCTATCAGCGAAGAGAGATCAGCCCGCCAAGCGCAGATTCCCTGTCCCCCTCCTGGAGCCAGAGAGCCACGTGGAAGGGAACCCAGACACCCCAAAAGAGATTTGCCACCTCAAAGAGCAGCAGCGAGGGCAGCACAAGCTGTTTTGTCAAGTTGGCAATAGCAGGTAGCAAGAGCTGCGCTCAGACTGACCCAGGACACAGCCGGGGAAGTGGCCGTGGCCGTGGCTGGTGAGATGATCACAGGCTGCGTTCGAATGCCTGCAGCACCACTTTTCTAGTCTCAGCAAAGGACATGGAGAAAGAACGGAATAAAACCCCGTGCTCAGATTCCACCATCACACGGGCTGCATCCGCGGCAGCCAGGGATACTGAGGGAGTTCTTGAGAAGACGCTGCAGCCGTGGAATTGACAAGGCTGGCTGCAGATGAGACTCTGTCTGGCGAAGACAGGCCAGCACCACTCATTCATCTGACGGGGCTGTTAATACTTACCCGGCATGAAAATGATACCAGCCATTCATGCCTCCATCGGGTGGTAGCACCACCTTGTCCCCACTGTGGCAGGTTCTGCAACCACGTGCATTGTCTTTGGGGACTTCGATGAATGGGTTGTGTTTGATTGTGTTCAACTCCATGGGGGAGGTTACCCAGCTCCTAGAGAACTGAAAATGGGGGTGGGGGGATTAAGGTGAGTCACTAGGACTACATCACTAGGACTACACAACTCTAGAGGGGCACCACCCCCTGGAGTGGCGTGCGTGGAGTGGCTCAAGCTGCATTGTCCAGTAACTAGGAGACAAAGAAAAATGGCTTTTGATAGAAAAAGGCTACATTTAAACTGACTTGGTGTCTTCTTTCAGACCCAGCAAACAGACAGGACTGTCTGGCCAAGGGGGCTCCAACCGGGCAGAAGGGTTGGAAGAACTTTGACCTACCAGGGCCCCATAAGACTGATGGGTGACTTGCAGAACGTTTCAGCAGGTGTGTAGGAACTTTTATTGTTTTTCATGTTTCTCTGTAAGGCTTTTTCCCTTAAGAGTAAAGGTGCTTGCTTGGGAAAAGCTGGGTGGTAACTTGTAACTGCTGGCAATACATTCTTCATAGTCCTCATAGAGAGAGCAAAGCACAGATGCTGGGCATTAGGCAGTCTGGCTTGCTGGGGATATCCCAGTGTAAGGCAGGGAGGTGGGAAGCCATAAAACCCCGGTCAGGAGGTAGAGTGATGCAGGACACTCCCTCTGCCCCCCAGAGAGGTGATGACTGGGAGCTGGAAACCCTAAGTGGGTGCCCTAAGTGCAGTGACCCTCAAATTGGGACACCCACTTCTCCAGTCTGTGTGTAGGAGTGTTGAGGGGATCATGTCAAATACGTTCTTGAAATCTAGGTCAAGTGGGTCAGATGGGGTTCACCTGTGACAGCTGGCATGGGCAACTGCACATCATGGTGTGGGGCAGGGAAGGACCCTGTGGGGTCTGCTATTACACAGTCTGGAGGCATGGCCAGTGAGGGACACAGAGATGTGAAGCCTTCAGAGGCTGTTTCCTTCCATGTCCCTGGCTTTCGTTTGAGTGCCTGTCCAAGCCTTTCTTACACCAGTGGGCAGGCTAAGCTAGGAGTTCATTCCCTGCCTGCTGGTGGCACTGCTGTCCCTGGCACAGAGCTTTCACATACTGCCCGTCAGTGCTGGGGAGAAGAGGAAGCATGAGCCAGACAGACCCCATTTCCAAAGATGATGTGCCTGGGCTTTCAGCAGAGCACAGACATACACAGAGACACTGCCACATACTGTGCTGCAGTCATTAGACTGAGAGGCTTCACCCTACCATACACCACACTCACCTTTCTGGCGGTTGCGCAGGGCCTGGCTGTGGTGTCTGTGGCATGTGCATGCCCTTGACTGCTTCTGGAATCAGCCAAGAGAACTTTAGAAACAGTATGGAACAAATGGCAAAAAGGGGGAGCCATTAGCAATGAGTGAAAACCAACAGTTAAAAATGAAGACAATTGATAAGGGAAGCTAAACTCTATGGCTGGTACTGTTAAGGATAATAAGAAATAATTATTTAAATATATCAGGAACAAATGAAACCCTAGTATAATCCCTCTGTCAGATGCTGTCAGGAGCAACAAAGGCCGGCTTCAATATTTTAGAGTGTGACAGTCTGTACCCCTATGTTCACCGCTCTAACAAAATTATGATAAATTTTGCAAAAAAAAGTATTCCTTGTGAGGTATCATCAAAAAGTCATAATTTGCTGATCATTATTGTGTGGCAACATTGTACGTAAAGTTATAAGATTCTACCATATGATATTACTAAGACCTGTTCCAACTGGGGAGTAGTTACAAACCCATTCCCTAGAGACAAAAGGAAAGACGATGACTCAGACAGGTGTCAGCAAAATCAAATGGTCCATCCCCTAGTTAAGTGGTGATTCTCTGACAGGAAAGAGGGTGTGAGTGAAAAATCTACATCTTGACAAAGAGACAGCTTGGGGTTCCCATCCACCTAGACTTTCTGTCTCCTGAACCACAGTTGGAGATATTCTCAAAGAAGAAAAAGAACTATAAGAAGGGAGAGCAGATGCCCCAAATGATCTCTCCCTTTCTTTCTACCCACAGCATCGACAACACCTGAAGAATAAGACAGCAGCATTGGACTGGGAGAGGAATCCTGAATGTAAGAAATTCAGCCAGTAAGACTGCTGAAACATTTGGTGTGAGAGACTTTGCTTTGAATTCACTTAGCTTGTTCAATTAGCCTTAGTTGTGTTGTACTTTTATTTTCTTGTAACCAATTCTGACTTTTATGCCTGATTGTTTGAATTGAAGTGTTTGGGAAATTGTATTTGGGATCACAGGCTTCATGCATATCATTTTCTATTAATAAAATGAGGGACTTTATATGAGCTTGTGTTGTCCAGGAGAGCGCTGGGCAGTACAAGATGCACATTTGTGGGGAAAGTCTGGGACTGGGAATTGGCTGGTGTTTCCCTGAAGTATAAATGGAGGAGATGGTATGATGGAATAACATGATTTTGGCAATTACTTAATCTTTAAATATTTGTGGTAAATAGGCCCAAGGGCCTGTGATGGGATGTTAGATGGGGTGGGATCTAAGTTACTACAGAGAATTCTTTCCTGGGTATCTGGCTGGTGAATCTTGCCCATATGCTCAGGGTTCAGCTGATCACCATATTTGGGGTCAGGAAGGAATTTTCCTCCAGGCCAGATTGGAAGAGGCACTGGGGTTTTTTTGCCTTTCTCTGTAGCATGGAGCACGGGTCACTTGCTGGAGGATTCTCTGCACCTTGAAGTCTTTAAACCACGATTTGAGGACTTCAATAGCTCAGACATAGGTGAGAGGTTTATCGCAGGAGTGGGTGGGTGAGATTCTGTGGCCTGCGTTGGGCAGGAGGTCGGACTAGATGATCATAATGGTCCCTTCTGATCTTGGTATCTATGAATCTATGAATTCAAGAGTGACTGCCCACAGCACTCATACAGCATAGCTGGGAGCGGTTTACATGCTGGAGGCTGTGTGGGAGTGGACCAGGAGTGGTTGCTCTCACAGCGAAGCTGGGTAAAAGGCCCCCCAGGTTGGAGAACTGAGGGGACACAGCTGTTCCTCAGTCCAGATTGCACCCTGGTTAACGTCACATAGGTTTTCTCTTAAAATTAGTAAACACACTAGCTCAAACCTGACACCTGGGAAAACTAAATCCCTCTGTTGGGTGTCCTTGACAATCAATACATCCCCTCCCACAAGCATTGTGTCTCTGTGTGTGAAACAGAGAACACTTAACTAATAAGGGGAAAGGGAACCCAGCATTTACTGGAGAAAAAACAATAATACATCAACCACAGGTTTCTGTGAATGGTAAGTAAAACTTCCACCCCGCAGTGTCCTTTGCCTCCATTGCCCCATCTGCCAGTGTGAATGCCTAATGGACAAATGTCCTTTTGACATCTCATGTACCATCCTCTTTCCCGTCTGGGGCATCCCACTCATGCTTTGTTGTCACTGGATAATGAAATTGCAGAGCCCAGGAATGTATTTGGACAGGTCTATCTCCAGCCCCTTGGGGGCAGTGCTGCCTGGCTTCTGTGGGTAGGTCTCACCCAGATCAAGATCTGCTTATTCTGTTTCTTGCTCCAGTTCACCAGTGCAGAGGGCTCCTTCTCTCTCACAGTAGCAATGGTATAGTCCAGTGCTAGATAAGGACAGTGTGACGATCTGTACCCCATAGTCACCCCTTGCACACTATTATAATAATCTTTGTAGAAGTATGCCTTGTGAGGTATCATTTGAAAACTCATATCTCACTGGTTTCAGAGTAGCAGCCGTGTTAGTCTGTATCCGCAAAAAGAAAAGGAGGACTTGTGGCACCTTAGAGACTAACAAATTTATTTGAGCATAAGCTCACTAGTCAATACTGCCCTGATAAAATAAGTGTGGCAACATTCCACTGTACAGTGTTACTAAGACATATTCCAAGTCTGGGGAGCGTCTGGGAAGAATCCAGACGTGCAGGTAAACCCACTGGGGACAATGGGGATGAGCTGGCAGCTCTGTGATTTGCTTCCGGGGCTGCCGGCTGAACCCTCTTCTCCTGCAAGCAGGGGAGGCAGCTGGCCAGGCTGTGGCGAAACCAGTTCCTCAGAGACAAAGGACAAGCTGAGGCCTCAGCCAAGTGTGAAGTAGGTCAAATGGGCCATCGCCTGTTAAATGGCCATTCTTTGGCAGGAAAGATGGTGTGGGAGAAAAATCTACATTTTAGCAAAGAAACAGCATGGGGTTCCCATCCACACAGACTTTCTGTTTCCTGAACCTGAGCTGGCAATGCTTCTCGAAGAAAGGAGAGGATTCTAAGGGGGAATTGCAGGTGCAGATCACACCCTAAAATATTGAAGCTGGCCCTTGTTGCTCCAGACAACACCTGACAGAAATGTTATACTAGGGTTTCATTTGTTCCTGATATATTTAAAGAATTATTTCTTGCTGTCCTTAACCATACCAGCCATACATTTTTCACAGATACATTTAGTTTCCCTTATCAATTGTCTGCACTTATCGCTTCGTTCTCTCTGCCCACAGCATCTATGACACCTGAAGTTCAAAGGAAGTTGCATTGGACTGGGGGATGGATCCTGACTGAAAGAAGTCTAGCCAGTAGGACTGCTGAAACTTGTGGTGAGAGAGACCTTGCTTTGAATTCACTCTAGGTTGTTACATTAGTTCCATTTTACTTTTCTTTTTCTTGTGACCAGTTCTGACTTTTAGCCGCATTACTTGTATTCACTTAAAAGCCATCCTTCTGTAGTTAATAAACTTGTTTTATTGTTTCATCTAAACCAGTGTGTTTGGACTGAAGTGTTTGGGAAACTCCATTTGGGATAACAGGATTTGTGCATATCATTTTCTATTAATAAAATGACGGGCTTTCTATGAGCTTGTGTTGTCCGGGAGAGAGCTGGGCAGTACAAGACGTACATTTCTGGGGAACGTCTGGGACTGGGTGCATGCTGGTGTCAGCCTTCAGAGGAAGACAAGAGTGGCTGGCTGCAGCACTCCGGCAATACAACTGGGAGTGACGTACATGCTGGAGGCTGGGTGTGAGCAAACCCACACAGCAGTGTAAAGGGCACCCCAGGTTGGAGGGTTGAGGTGACACAGCTGTTCATTGTTCTAGATTGTATCCTGGGCATGGTCCAACTGTAAGTCATGATACAGAAAAGCGCCAGAAGGATAGGTCTGAAGTATGCCTTGAAAATACATTGTTAACGGCTACAGCGCTCTGTCACGCATGCTTGATCTCGCTCTGCTCAGGTAACTGTATCTGTGGCAAGTGAGGTTGCCACCAATCACCCTTATGCCTCTTCCAAATCTTTGGCTTCTTCTTAGAGCTCAAGACAATGAGTCAAGAGCCCCCTACCAGCAGATAGGACATCTTGTGTGCAGAGCAGTAACTAAGCTAAAGTTAAAATACACCATGCCCAGGACAGGAAAGATCTGATAGAATCATAGAATCATAGAATATCAGGGTTGGAAGAGACCTCAGGAGTTATCTAGTCCAACCCCCTGCTCAAAGCAGGACCAACCCCAACTAAATCTAAATAAATGATGACTGAGAAGGAATCTTCCAACTTTCCTGAGTACCACAAACCAAAGACTCGCCCCAACCCCACATGCTGCTCAGTGAGTCAACAAGCCACCCCTGATGCTGAGAGGCTAAGGGATTTGGGCCCTTAGTTTCAGGGGCAGGCCCATGTCTAACCCCAAGGCCACTCTGAGTGTCTGAGTGCCCTGTCACAATGTGAGCGCTGTCAGATTCTCAGGCCAGGTTTGAAGCTCTGGAGGGCCCCAGTGCCGAGTGTATGGCAAGCAGGGTGACTACCTTTTCAAAATGCAAAAACGGGACACATGCAGGAGTCCTGCCCCCTCTGGAGCGCCACCCTCTGCTCCTCCTCTTTCCCCTGAGGCCCCGCCCCCTGTTCAGGCCAGACGCCAGAGCTGGGCAGTGGTAAGAGCCGCCCAGGGAGCCTGAGCTGCTGTGAGGAGCCCCGGCCCTTCCACCTGTCCTGGGCTGGGGGTTGGGGGGCTCAAGATCAGCCCCTGGCCCATGTCTCTTCCCCCCAGGGTGCACTGCCCAGGGCAGGTGGAGGGTCCAGGACTCCCCACCGTGGTCCAGGCCCACTGGGTGGCTCTTAACCTCTTGACCTCCTGAGGTCCCTTCCAACCCTTATATTCTATGATTCTATGGTTCTATGATTAACATGGCCCAGCTCTGGCTTCTGGCCTGGCCAGGGGCAGGGCCTCGGGGGGAAGAGGCGAGCAGAGGGCGGGACCTCATGTCAAGCAGGGGCTAAGGCGATGACTCCACAATCTCTTTCTCGAGTGGTAACAGCTAATTTAGACCCCTTCATTTTGTCTGTATAGCAGGGATGATGTTTTCCAACGTGCATTACTTTGCATTTATCTACATGGAATTTCATCTGCCATTTTGTTTTTTGTTGTCCAGTCACCCAGGTTTGTGAGATCCCTTTGTAACTCTTTGCAGTCAGCTTGGACTTAACTAACTTGAGTAATTTTGTATCGTGTGAAAACTTTGCCATCTCATCCCTTATCCCTTTTTTCAGCTCAATTATGAACACTGTCCACATACAGATCCTGGGGGACCCCACACTTTACCTGTCGCCAAGCTGAAAACTGACAATTTATTCCTACCCTTTGTCTCTGTCTTTTAACCGGTTACTGATGGAGGAGAGGACCTTCCCTCTAATCTCATGACTGCTTACGAGCCTTTGTCGAAGGCTTTCTGAAAGTCCAAGCACACTATATGCACTGGATCACCCCTGTCCGTGTTTGCTGACCCCTTCAAAGCATTCTAACAGATTGGCGAAGAGCTCACATTTTCAGCTCTTGTTGGACTAAAATTGTCTTCCCCTGTGAGTAACTCACCTCTTGCACATGCAGATCCACGCTGTCTCTATCACAGTAGTGCTCTGACGACTATGTAGTGCAGCCAAGACAGGACTTGGAATACCAATGTAAAAACACACAGGAAATGTGCACATGTGCTCTTTGTTGTGTCTGTATGAGTGTTAATGTGCACATGTGTATGCTTGTGTGTGTATCTGCATGCGTGTGTATGTGTATGTAGGTATGTATGTACATGCATTCTGTGTAAGTGTCCGTGTACCTATGTGCCTGCCTGCACAGTGGAGGAGAGTCACTTTTCAGGCTAACTTTGCACTCACAGAGAAGCAGATAAGGGCACAAGCTCCTTTTCTGTTCCTGGCTGGGCCCCCTTACAGGTCAAGGATATTTGCATTTCCAGGTTTCTCTAAATTCACACATGCACTGAGCATGCCCATCCTCAGCACTAAGCAGGGCAGATTCCCTGTTCTCCTGCTACCCACGCCATCAGCAATCACACATGCAGCTAAATTGTGTGAGACTTGCTGATGGGCTCTGGAACGTCAGCTAGAAGCCTGGTGTTCCTGCACATTTGTGGCTTCCCAGCAGTCTCGGCCGGCTGTGCTGGCTTGCCAGTCGCTACTCCTCCGGGCTGCTCCCTGCAGTCTGGCTCTGGGTGCTTTGCTCAGACACACGTTTCTCTCTGGGTTTTTCCCTTCGTTCATTGCCGTCGGCTGGATGTTTTCTGTGTCCCATCAGTAGCAGACCCTGGAGCTGCTAATGGCTTTGCCCTGGCCCCAGGGGTGCACTGCGGTGCCAGGGGGATGCTTTCTGGCAGCTCTTTTGGACCTGGTGTCAGCAAAGGTACAGGGTGCCAAGCACTGCCTGCTGCTGGCTAGAGCATCTGAGGGAAACAAATGCAAGTGGCTCAAAGCGACTCGAGTGGCAAAGGCGGGCTCGGCAGATGGTGCCACTGGCCCGTGTTGGAGAAGGGCACACAGCCAGGAGAGATGGGCCTGGAGCATGCTGGGCCAGCCCCACCTGCCCCTCTGAGCCAAGCTAACAGGATGGGGAGGGCCATGGCAAAGAAACTGCTGCTGCAGTGCATGTTTTCCTGCTGAGAAATCACAAAGCGAGTGGAAGAGGGGCTGGGTGATGGGGAACGGGACGGGGGGATGGGAACAGGAGTGGGGGGCATGATGGGGAACGGGACGGAGGGATGGGAACAGGACTGGGAGCACAATGGGGAATGGGATGGGGGGAAGGGAACAGGACTGGAAGCATGATGGGGAACGGGATGGGGGGATGGGAACGGGAATGGGGAGCACGATGGGGAACGGGATGGAGGGAAGGGAACAGGACTAGGCAGATGAGGCATGGGGTCAATGGTTGTATGTTGTTGACCCTTTTTGGCTAGAGCAGCTAGTTTGGGTCCCTGGGGATGTTACCTTGGGGAGACCAGTGCAGGCTGATATTTGCTTTGATGCAGTCTTGTTTCTCTACAAGGAATGTACAAAGTCCGGTGTGTCCGAATGCAGGAGGAATTGAGATCAAAAGGGGCAGGTTCTTGGCTGACCCCAGGCCTCTTTAGCCAACACCAGACCCAAAAGCCCTTTCCTAGCTTTTTCCAGCATCACTCTGTACCCACTGACTCCTGCTTGGCTTCCTGGCTCTCTCTCTCTGGTGTGTGTGGTCTCAATTTCTGCGTGTCCTGCCTTCCCTCACACACACACACCCCCCAAGAAAAATACTCACGAAAGCCCTCTATAGGTGGGAGGCGGCTGGCAAACTCATTCTGACGGTGATGTTAAGTGACGGGTGAGTTCACACCTATCAATCTCTATGAGGTTTTAACTCAACCCATGCAATATTTCAGCCAGCTCATAGCAACACCATGGAATTAGTTTTACAATTTTCTTTGTTTAAAATCCCAGTTTATTGAGTTTGCTCCTTGAGAACACCCTGCCCCATACAAAGTGCAGGTTTCACACAGAACTCCCTCACAATTCTGGTGAGATATAGTGCAAGTCCTGGTGTCCTGCCCCACTCTTGCACACATTCCATGTGCTGTGTCACACCTATACTGAGCTGCTCCCCGCAAACCTTAGCCTCTGAGTGCCAGCTCCTGGGGCCAGGGACTAGGGCTTTGTTCAGTGTGTGCAGTGGTGCCCTGCAGTAGGGGCTGCTGGGGGGCCAGGGAGGCACCGAGCAGGAAGCAGGGTCCGGCCTGCCCAGATCTGCTGTGGTTTTGAGTCTAAAAGTGTTAGCACTTTTGCTGACCAGGACGTTCTCATTGTTCCGGGAGACCCAGCACGGGGCAGGGGGTAAACACCAAAAGGGGAAATGGGTGGGGAAGTGAAACTCAGCAGCTTCTTCCAACCCTGATCGGACAGAGCCACCCGCAATCCCCCCAGCCCGCACTCTCCGCCTCATTCTCCCTCTCGGGGAAGGTCAGAGACCAAACGAAGCCCCCTGCTCACAGAGCCTCGGCCAGCCTCTGGGAGAGGTAAGTGACTCTTCTCTGCGCTGCCCAGACGCACTTCTCCCGTGCAGGCTGCACTCTGGTTCCCCAGTGGCAGGTCTCTGCGTTCGGGATCCCGCAACCTTTCTTTCTCAGCCCTTCCCGCCATGTTCGGACTGGCTCTCTGCCACCTCGCTCTTCGCCTGTCCTGGGCCGAGGAGCTCCCAGCCCCTCCCCAGGTGCATGGCTGTAGGGAGCTGGGAAGGGGTAGCCCCTCAGGCCTTGCACTCCCTCTCAGAAGGCCAGTGTGCAGGGGGTCCCAGCCAAGCAGTACAGGGGGATAGTCACGTCCCATTCCCCTTGCCCTGCGATGCAGCCAGTCTGCGGTGGCTCTGTGCTGAAATGACAAGTCGCTTTTCTTGCCTTGCTGCTGCCCGGCATCTCTGAGCCCTGCCCAGTTGCAGTCAGCTCTCATCAGGTCATTCCCTGCTCCAGGGGCTGGTCTCTCTGGGCCCATCTTCCCTGACAGTCAGAGCAGTTCCTGGCTTGGGGTCACCTTCTCCCAGCCCTGCAGATGGGGGTCCCCTGCAGTGCAGGTCAGGGTCTCATCCTCAGCTAGGGGCTGGGAGCGAAGTTTGGGCTCTGCATCGTGTATCTGCATCAGACCTAGCCCACTCCTGGCTCTAGATGGGTGCCCCGGTCATACCCCCATGCTGCTCATGGCCAGGATGTAGCCAGTTCTGAATCTGGGTGTTGGCTCTGACCCAGGTTTGATTCTGGCTGGATGGGTCATCTCTGCCCCGGTGCTGACTCTGGGGTGGAAGACTGGTGAACATGACATTGTGAATGACATATGAACAGTGGAGAGAGGAAAGGAATCAGAGTCTGACAGTTTAAAACACTGGTTGGAAGCCTGGGCCCATGGCAATCTATGGGGGTTTGGTCACTGACACCAAAAAGGCCAGAATCTCACCCTGTCTATTAAACCCCAATACCTAATGCACCGGTTGGAGAAAGGATGTCTTTGTTAAAGGACCATTCCTGGTCCCTCCAGCTAGGTTGAGTGCACTCTCAGCATGCACTTGGAGCCCCCAGAAGCACAATACCAGGGACAGCAAAGGTCACAGGCCGCATGTTTCTAAGGTACAAGTGAGCAGAGACCCCCCCCCCTTTAATTGGTTATCTCTCCCACCCCCACCCCCCATGCTTCTAGAACTGCCCCTTGAATCACAGGTACCTTGGAGGGAGAGAAGGGGACTGAGCTGTTTTTTGATCCTTGGCTCATGTTCTGCTGCTCTGTGCATAGTTGTGATGGTCTCTTTCCAGGTCCCTGCCCGCTGGTAGTCAGCCTCTGCCCCGTGCACGGCAGCCCCTGGAGGTAAGGACAGCCTCCCCACACACACACACACAGACCATAACCAGTGTGGTTAGTGAAGGAGAATGGCCATCTCCGGAATGGTTCTGGAGACAAATTCAAAACTGAAATATCAATTTTCCAAGAGGGCCCATTGCAAATCCTGGGCAGTGACAACAGTCTCCACAGGCTGGAGGGGTTTGTGCAGCTAGGATTTCACCCAGCTCTAGTGTACAGTGCTTGTCTCTCTCTCTCTCTCTCTCTCTGTGCGTGGGTGGGTGGGTGGGTGTGGCAAGCTCCCTATCTGCGGCTGTGTGTAGTTGGGTTGGGGACTCTCCCCGGTCCAGGCAGGGGTCTGTAGGGAGGTGGCTGTTGTCCCTGGCTGGAACTGTGCCCCTTGCAGGTGCTGACTCCCGCAGCGGGGAGCAATTGTGGGAATGCCCCAGCCACGGCTCACGCTAGGGGGCCCATGTGCTTGCAGAGGCAGAATGGCTGGCAGATTCTGGCTGGCAGCCAGCACCCTGGCCATGATCCTGGGCATGGCAGTCCCTCAGGAGAACGTGTGTCGAGCACTAAATGGCAAAGATGGCTACCCGGGAGTACCGGGCCTCAATGGGAGGCCAGGGCAGAAAGGCGACAGGGGCGAGCCAGGTAAGGTGGGAGAGGGGAGCTGTAGCTCCCAGGGCTGAGAACATGGGGAGGGCTGGGTATGGTGCTGGGTATTGTCTCTACGGCACCAGTTCCAACTCAGCCCTGGCTGGCTTGGTGGAGGGGACTGAGCCGGGGCGCTGGCCCAGGCCTGCTCAACAGTGAGGATGGAGCTGGGCTCTGGCCCAGGCCGGCTCGGCAGAGGGGAGGGAGCCGGGCGCTGTCCCAGGCCAGCTCGGCAGAGGGGACTGAGCTGGGCGCTGGCCCAGGCCGGCTCGGCAGAGGGGACTAAGCCGGGCACTGGCCCAGGCCGGCTCGGCAGAGGGGAGGGAGCCGGGTGCTGGTGCAGGCCGGCTTGGCAGAGGGGAGGGAGCCCGGTGCTGGTGCAGGCCGGCTCGGCGGTGAGGATGGAGCCGGGCTCTGGCCCAGACTGGCTCGGCGGCAGAGAGGGATCTGGGGGCTTTTGCCTAGGCTGGCTCAGTACAAGGGATGGAGCCGGCCTCTGGCTGGAGGGTGGCTGCTCATGGGGGGATGTGGCTGGCATCAGCCAACAATGCCTGGGCCCAGGTTCCGTCAGCCGCGGCCTGTTCCTCTCTTCCAGGGTTGCCGGGAAGGAGATCGGGGATCCAGGGACCCAAAGGTGATGAAGGGGAGCCTGGGTCTCCCGGCATGCCTGGGAACCAGGGCTACAGGGGGCCAAATGGTTCCCCCGGGCTCCCAGGGCAGCCGGGGAGGAAGGGAGCCAAAGGCAAGGCTGGCAATATCAAGGATCAGCCCCGACCCGCCTTCTCGGCCTGCAGGAAGAACCCCCCGACCCACGGGAACGTGGTGGTCTTTGACAATCTCATCACCGACCAGGACAGCACCTACAGCACCCAGACGGGCCAGTTCACCTGCCGGGTGCCCGGCGTCTACTACTTTGCCTTCCAGGTGATCTCCAGCGGGAACCTCTGCCTCAGCCTCGCCCTCAATGGGGAAAAGAAGTTGGGCTTCTGCGACAGCAACAGCCGCGGCATCCTGCAGGTGAACTCAGGCAGTGGTGTGCTCAGGCTGGCCCCGAACGACCGGGTCTGGCTGGAGAGCGACCCCCGCCAAGGCAACAGGGTGTACGACGGCACCGAGGCCAACAGTGTCTTCAGCGGCTTCCTGCTCTTCCCTGAGACCCAGTGACGCCCCTCAGCCAGCGCTACAGCAAGGCGGCCCCTGACGCTCCGAGCCCCCACCGCTTCGCCCGCTGGCCTGTGAGAGCCCTGCTGGGGGGTGTCCTGGAGGGCCGCAGGCCAGCCAACGTGTGCAGACCCAGCCTTTCCTCCCGCACCACTCGGGAGAGCACTGCGCCAACACACGTGGGGCGCCCTGTGTGCCCTGCAGGGGTGGGAGCCGTCTGCTGAGCTCCCCGGGGCCTGTATCAGAATACTCTGTGTCCAGTTCCACGAGTGTAGGGGATATAGGCCCTGGCCAGGCGTGACGGCCCAGACCCTGCTCCTGCAGAGCTCCCCTTGGCTTTGATGGGACCAGGATTGGGCCCCAAGTGTCTGCCCTGGGAAGCCTGTGCCATCGCAGGCTGGTTCTGGGCATTGTGGGACGAGCGCACTCCCAGCATGCCAAACAGACCGGGAATCCCCACCTGTCCCCATGGGCTGGCATCTGGACTGCCCGGGTCACTCACAGCAGGGGCCTCCTTCCCAGCAGCCAAGTGTGAGGCTCCTCAGACAAGGGTGGGCTCCTTCCTCTGGCCCCATGGCCATGATACCACAGCCCGCAGCCCAGGCCTTAGACAAGATCTGTCTGCAAAGGGCCAAAGCCTGCCAGTGGCCCTGTCCTGCTGTGCACCCCTCTGCCCTGGCCTGCGTCCCTGTAACGTGCGGCCTTGAGAGAGCTGCCCGGGGGACCAGGATGTGGCGTGGGGGGCAGGGGTGGTAGATAGGCTGGGTTTGCTCAGCTGCTGGCTGCTCTGGAACCCCAGCTAACGCCCTGGGAAGTATCATCTCGCCTTCCAGTCAGGTCCAGTCCGTCGCCCACAGCCAGCGCACTGCCTAAAGAGCCACAGCTCCCACTCCAGTCAGGGTCCCCCCCTTCCCGGCCAGGCGCTGCCATTCAGCATGGACTGTGTGCCCCAGGCCAAGGAGAGCGGTCACACCCGAGCAGCACAGTCCCAGACAGTGCCCCGGTCCCAGGGAGCAGAGGCTCAGATCTTCCTGCCATGCTGGTTCTCATCTCCCTGCCGAAGGAGATCAGTTGTCACCAGTGTCATTCCCCCGCTGTGGCCCCTTTATTCCCTGATAGAAAATCGCTGTTGGTTGTGGCTTGCGCTGTACTAACCATTGCAAATCCGGAGCTGGCTGCAGGCCACCCCTGGCTTTCACACCCTTCCAATCAGCACAGACGAATAAACCCTTTCTTTCCCTCGCTCATTCCCATCCAGTGCCTTGGTTTTCTTTCTCGTTCACATCGTCCTGCAAACCGTCAGTGTCCCGGGCCCTTTCCCAGGCTGCTGCTTCCATGGCAGCCCCCCCGGAGCCAGGAACAGCACAGGCCCAGAGCACAACAGGCTGGCGTCTCCCAGGAAAGACCCCCTCAGAATTTGAACTCACCAGCCTTTGCAGAGCCTGCCTTTGGCTCCAGCTCCCCCATCCCAGTGCCGTCCAGCGAGTTCAGGCTCCAAGCCATGATGTCCCTGGGGAGCCTAAAGGAGCCAACAAGGCCAGAGTGTTTCTGATCTGTCAGCACTAAGAGCAATGCCTGGGCAGGCATCTTTCCACCCTGCACCCGGGAAAAGGGATCAGCCTGGCTGACCCAAATACACTGCAGCTACATAGAAGGTGCAGCAGCCACACACCGCAGTCCATCCTGAGCAGGAGGGACCCCCCAGGGCCAGTGGGCGTCCAGATTCTGTGGCCCACGCGGCCCTGGGCATCTGGGCGTGACAGGGAGCAATGGGTAAGGGAGAAGAGTCTCTGGGAGGGTGACACTTTTTTCTTCCTAAATCAAAATGAGGCCAGCAGCCTCATTCCCATGTGGGAAATGGGGTCCCCCAGCTTGGGCCAGGCTGCAGGCCGTCAGTCCCAGGACCCCTGCACTGTGGGCTGTCCTGTGGCATGCCCAGGCACTGGATTGCTGGTGGGAAGGAGAGCTCTGCCCTAGCGGGAAAAGGGGGAGGGGAGCCGGGCATAATGCTGCAGGGAGCATGGGCACTGCCCCCTGGTAGGGTCCCCGGGCATTACCCTCCCCCCCACACACAGCAAGCAGAGCAGGCAGAGGACATGTGCCCCTTGCAGAGGGCAGAGCTGGTTCTTCAGGGAGCACGCACTGGACACTCCTGGGGGCCAGCTTGGATTCCTCCTGGGGGCTGCGTCTGCCCCTTAACACCCTGCCCACAGTGACAGAGGAAGGGATAGGGAAAAGAGAGCTGCTCACTCACACTGGTGGGCGCTGTGCTCTCCTCACCAGAACCGGTGCCTCGTCCAGGGGCCTGTGCTCCTGGAACATGCTGGACAGACAGGTGAATGGCTCGACCTCGAAAAAGACTTTTACTGATGCAGCTAGTGAGCCAACACATGGGCCCTGGGGCACTGCCCAGAAGGATGATACCTGGGTATGGGCCATGGTGCCAGGAGCCCTCCCCAGGGGCTGATACCCAGGTATGTGCCATGCCACCACCAGGACCCGACCCTGGGGGCTGATTCCCAGATTCCCGGTGTGTGCCACGAGTCCTTCACTGATCCAAAAACATTCTTCAGTAAAAGGAAGCAGGAGTTATATGGGTATTGACCGCGACCCCCCACCAATTCAATTGTTTTCGCTGGCACCCAGGGGGCTGAGTGGAGGGCTGGGCTGGCCAGGGTGCCCAGTGCGAAGCTGGGAGCGGGCTGTGACACGTGCCAGGAGATGGGGATGACACAGACTCAGCACTAACCCTCATCCCCCGACCGATGGGCGAGTGTTGGAGGTCACAGGGTTCTGAGCAGGTGCCCTGGGCACTGGGCTGAGGTTGTGCCACTGTGGGGGCACCCCCAGCATGGCCCTCTGCCCTCCTACACTTCAGTCCCAGAGGGAGGGGAAGAAAGCGGGAAGGTGAGCGGAGGGGCAGTGCCCTGATGGAGGTGCGCATCTGCCTCTGGATCAGCCGTGAGCACTGCACACTGCCCCTGATCCTGCTGCTGACCCTGGCACCCCTGGTCTGGTCCTTCCTGCCCTGCCCCTTGGCGGCCAGGCCCATGACAAGGTGGGGAGCACTGGCGCGGCATTCAGTGCTGCCCGGCACTGTGGAAAACGCTTGCTCAGAAGAAATGTCCAGGACAGGGATGTGAAACTTGGCCAGGGCCCCAGCAAGGGGGCTGGTCTTTCCAAGAGGCCTGTCCTGGACTCCTTCAGCCACCAACTTCCTCCTGGCTGGTGTTGCAGCCAGAGCTCTGACAAGCCAGCCAGCAGCCCCACCACAGCAGAGCCCTCCAGAGAGCGCAGGAGCCAGCGCCCTGCCCCAGAGAGGTAAGGGGCTGGCGGGGGGCAGCCGCAGGACATTGGTGAAGTGGCTAGGCCTGTGTCACTGTGCTGTGGGCACGGTGGCAGGCATTGCCATGGCCATAGGAGCTGACGTGTGGCTCTGGAAGGGCTGGCTGGTGGGCTCACAGCGGGGATACCCCAGTAGCCTGCTCCTGGGAGTGGCTGTACGTATGGCCACTGGTAGGTCAATCTGCATAAGGGTTTTCACTAACTCTCTGCAGGACTTCTGGGTCTAAGAGCCCCTGCTAGGCTGGAGGGCAGAGGCATGGGCCAGCAGGTGCACTGGTGTGGGGCAGCCAAGCTGGGCAATGCACTGTCCAGTGCAGGGACAGATTGCGGAAAGGCAGAGCTGCCCCCCCGAGCAGCGCAGCACCAGGGATCCTGGAAATAGGACAATGCCCTGGGAGCCAGGCTATCCCTGTGCCAGCGCCAGGGAACCCCAGAATGGACCTATCTCCAGCAACCCAGCTGTGCTGTGGGCCACAGCCAGCACCTGTGACAGGCAAACCAGGGCCAGGCAGCTCAAGCCTCTCTGTCCATGCACCCACAGCAGGGGCCATTCCTGACCTATGCTCAGAGCCGGGAGCGGGAAGGGCTGCCAGAAGGGAGAGAGGCTGCCCATGAGGGTGGGGAGGGAGATGCTGCCCTGACTCTCTGGCTGGGCTCTGGGCTCAGGCAGGCAAAGCCCGTCAGGCAGCGTTCCGGACCCATGCAGGCTGCCGAGGGGACAGGCTGTGCCCAGGGGGCGGGAGCAGGTGGGGATGGCGAGCCGAGGGAGGGTGGGTCCTGGTATGAGCGAGGGTCAGAGTAACCTGCGGTCTGTCACTGGGTGGAGATGCTGCACCCAGCCTGGCAGCAAGGGGCCTCCACTGTGCCCACAGCGACAGGACAGGGACTCTCAACACTCTCCACATTTCCACTCGTGGTAGGACAATGATAGTCAAGAACGTCTGGGAACCAGTGGGCCTGGGCCTAGCCCTTCTCCTCCTGGCGCTGGAGACCACCGTGACAGGCAACGCTTCCCACAGCTGCTATGGTACCCCTGGGCTGCCTGGCACACCTGGCATGCCTGGCAAGGATGGCAGAGATGGGCTGAAAGGAGTCAAAGGTGAACCAGGTAGGTACGCTCTAACAGAAGCTTGTCAAGGGAGTGGGCATTGGAGAGGTGTCACCAGAGGGCTCCCCGCGGCCCATAGTGCCCGGAAGATAGAGGATTAGTGCCAGCTCTGTCCTGGGGTGCACAGGTGGGAAAGCACAGAGGGAGAGGACAGGACATGGCCCCACAGCCTGACCCCAATGCAGGGAATCAGCTCCCCTTCTCCGGCGCCTTTCCTGCAGGAGTTCAGACACTGGCACAGTTGCCCGCTCAGCTTCAGAGCCCTGGGGGCTGGCTCAGGGATACCAACCCTTTGCAGGCACGGAACGGAGGGGAGAAGACTTGCCCACACAGCCAGGGTAGGCTGGGAACACGGCCGCTCAGCCACCAGGGCAGGGGGGGCAGGGAGGAGCCGCCAGCCGTCCCTTCCCAGTGCACGGAGCCACTGGATCCACACTGACGGACACTCCCTGGAACCCCACAGGCATCCCGGCCATTCCTGGAACCCAAGGGCCCAAGGGGAAGAAAGGAGAACCTGGCAGCCCTGGCCTGCAAGGAAAAACTGGTCCCATGGGTCCCTCTGGCATCCGGGGAGAGCCGGGTGAGCAAGGCCAGCCTGGAGGGCCCGGCATGGCTGGCAATTACAAGCAGAAGCACCAGTCAGCCTTCTCAGTAGTGAGACAGACCGGGCAGCACCCAGACAAGAACGCCCCGGTGGTGTTCAACCACGCCATCACCAACCCCACCCAGGACTACAACACCACCTCGGGCAAGTTCACGTGCCGCGTGCCCGGCCTCTACTACTTCGTCTTCCACACCTCCCAGATCGCCAACCTCTGTGTCAACATGTACAAGAACCGGCAGAAGGTGGCCAGCTTCTGCGACCACATGTCCAACACCAAGCAGGTCAGCTCCGGAGGCCTGCTGCTGCGCATGGACGCCGGGCACCAGCTCTGGCTGGCAGTCAATGATTACAACGGCATGGTGGGCATCGCTGGCTCTGACAGCGTCTTTTCCGGCTTCCTGGTCTTCCCAGACTAGGCGGGCCGGGCAAGCTCTGGCACGCGCCGGCTGATCCCAGCCTCTCTCTGCCCTCTAACGTGCACGCTGGCGCTCTCCCTGCATCGCAGCGCCTCACCGTGGGGCACAAGGGAACGGCACGCCCGGGGCTCTCTGCACAGGTCCTCTGCTTGCGTCAGCTTGGCTGGGCTGGGGCCGGGCCTGTTGGCTGCAGTCCTGTCCCTGTTGGGCCCCGGTAGCCACCCAGAGCAGCCAGACTCCAACCAAAAACTAACCAGGGCCGAGCAGGTTTTCACATGTGTTTTCAAGACAGAGTCACCAAGTGTAAGGGAAGAGGGTTGTCTGGCTGCATCCCTGCTTAGCGAGAACCACGGTGGCCCCACTGTCCCCGCTCTCCCCAGCCGCTCTGCGCTCTCTACACAGTACAGGGTCTAGCTGCTGCACGCTCTGCATTAACTAGCCCTCGCTGCTTCACGCTGCTCACACCCAGAGACTCCTAGCCCTGGGGTCTCCCCGCTGCCCCCAGCGAGTCACACCAGGGATGGGTTCACCCCAGAAAGTTTGGAAAGGGAACTTGGCCATGAGCTTCTGTCGAAAACGTCAATAAATCCCCACTCTGTGGCACGGGGCCTGGTGTCTCATGTTCTACCCTCACCACGCAGCATATCAGAAACCTGTGTGTGTGTGTGTGTGTGTGTGTGTACGCATGCGCGTGCGTGACCTATTTCTATAGCACTGGTTACTGGAGCTAGACATCGAACGCCACAAATGCCCAGCCAGGCCTCCATTGCCCGTGTGGGGTGTGCGCTCCTGTTGGTGGGCGACTGGGCGCAGTTGGGAAAGGGGAGTTTGTTTCAGAGCAGGGCAGCGCTGAGCTCCCTCTGCCCCATGGAGTGACGGGGGAGGAAGGGGCCTGGTTCCCATCCCTACACACAGGCCCGGGCTCCATCTCCCTCCCAGTTGTCTCAGCCCTCCCAGGCAGAGGCTGTGGCCAGGCAATGAGCTGGTTCAGCCCCTTCTCTAGATGGCCTCTGGGTACAAGTCCGGCTCTGACTGCAAGTTAAGCTGCCCTTCCCCATGGGGCCTGAGGAACAGTGCCTGCCACCACCCCCACCCCGGATGGATTCTCTCTCTGTTGACACAAGGGTGCAAGTGAGTCACAACCCTAGGGCCAAATGCATCCTGAATTGGCCTTGCCCCAGGCCCAGCCCCTAGCCCAGCTCCCTGGCAAACACACACAGCGCCACCATGCCCCTGGCCTTGGCGCCTGGCACACCCTGGCCCCGGCGCCCAGAGGCTCCAAGGGCACAGCACACAGCCAGGCCTCATCCAAACAGAAATGGCCTGAGAATGCCTGTGTCCCATTCCTCCCTCCCAGCCTTGTAGATTGGCCCCACATTGATGTCCTGGGTCTTGGTGCCTCACCTCAAGGCTTCCAAGCTGCTTCATGAAGCTGCTGGGCCCCTCAGCACCCTGCCCAGCCATCGTCATAAAGTGCAACTGTTCCGTTCCCACCATGGACACAGGGATTGTCAGACGAGCTTAGGATCCTTGGGGCCTCTCTGAGGCCAGCTCAGAGGCACTGAGTGTCAGAGGAAGCTGGGAGCTGCCACAGAGCCTCAGGGGGCATCCTGAGATTCTAGGAACGGGTCTGTAAAGCTCCAAAGCTCCCTTTGACGCACAGACATAAGGGGCTGATCCCCACCGCCCCATGCCAGGGCCCAGGACAGCACCGCGCCTTCTCAGCTCATGCTAGACTCTGGAGAGTGCTAGAGGAAGCGCCTGGGAGTCTGGAGACCTGGGCTCTGGAGATAGTCACCGCACATCTCTGGGCACCAGTCTCCCCATCTGTCCAGTGCAGCTCAGCCGGGCAGCTGGACCCTGAGCATGGGTCACTCAGGGTCTGTCTACACTGCAGTTAGGTACCTGCGGCCGGCCCGTGCCAGCTGACTCGGGCTTGCAGGGCTCTGGCTAAGGGGCTGTTTAACTGTGATGAAGATGTTTGGGACCCCACCACTCGCCCCCATCTCACAGGGTCCCAGAGCCCATGCTCCAGCCCGAGCCCAAATGTCTAAAGTGCAATTAACAGCCCCTTGCCCCAAGCCCTGTGAGCCCAAGCCGTGGGTGTCTAATTGCAGTGTAGACACACCCTCAGAGGCCTAAGCTAGCCAGGGCCTTCTGTAGCCGAGCCCATCTTTCCGCAGTCTCTCTAGTGACAATTGTGGCCCAGCACTTCTCAGTTCTCTGGATAAGGAGGCAAAAACTCCCCCAGGTTACAACACAGGGCTCCAGTGGTGTTTATAACCAGGAGCTGCTTGTCCGAATGGCTAGTGCCTGCCCCGACGCCTGCCCCGAGCCTGGCTCAGGAACTCCAGGCAGGTTTGAGTTCACAGAAGAATGGCCACCTGAGCATTCCCTCCTGACACCCGCAATAGCACCTCCCCGGGGATCTGCAGGGGCATGCATGTGCCACTCGCTGGTTCAAAGCACTTACAAACTCTACCAATGAATCAAGCCAAATATCTGCAGAGCAGGGACCTTCCAAGGAGCCCTTTCAACTTGAAATCCGCGTGACCGAGAGCTCCCCCTAGGGCAGGGGAGCCTGAACCACACCCCTGGCCCTACGTGACACTGAGCGCTGGAAGGGCCATCACAGTCAGTGGGGAATGCAGGATCAGGCCCCACTGTGTGGACACCCCAGGCCAAATCCCAGCCTGGCGTGAGCCGGGGCAGCCCCAGGAGGCTGGGGAGTGCATGTGCCTGGAGCAGGGCTGAGTGTGGCCCACGGGGCAGAGGCTCGGCAGGGAGCAAGGACAAGCGGAATCGATTTTAAGAAATGTGCCTGGTGCTACCAAGATCCAGGCCTGCTCTGACTGGGGTTCTCTGGGATAGTCCAGGCCGCGTGCAGCTGGAGGAGGCGTGACTCCAGGCATGGACAGGGCCCCACAAGCCCTTTGGCTCGCCTTTCATGCAGGGGTGATCTTAGAGAGCCAACTCCTAACAGAAAGGGGCAGCCAGATGTGGCGGCTAGAGTCCCAAGAGACAGGGAATCCGGGTTCCTTTCCTCCCCACAGCACATGGCAGCCCCTCAATGGTCTGTGACCCCCAGCCCAGCCGGGCTCCTGTTCCATTAGCCGCATGCCCCGAGGCTGAGAAACGCCGGGAGGGAGGGAGGGCGGTTCTTAGCGATGGGATGGAATCGCTCTCGACTGCAGCATGAGGCTTTGCCAGGCGGTGAGTGTCTCTGTGCTGGCTGCCCAGCACTCTGTCCAGGGGACAGCATCCCGCAGAGTCAGGGGCCAGATGCAGAGGTGATGGGCACAGCTGGCCCCCTTTGACCTTTGCACACACACTCCCCAGTGGAGGCGAACCTGCAGCACTTCCACACTGAGGAGCCAGACAGAGGTGAGTTAAAGTGGGGGGTGGCCCTTCCATTTGCACCCCTGCGAGCTGCATCTCTGCCTCAGCGTCGGCCCAGCGGTGACTCCCTGGAACACGAGGGCTGGCTCGGGAGATGTGTGGGAGGGGTGAGTCTAGGCAGGCCGGGCAGCGCCGGGGATCCAAGGGAGCTGGTGGGCTGGCACAGGGGACATTACAGCCGCTCTGGCGCCCTCACACTCACATGGACCCTTGGAAGCAGGTAAGTGCAGCCCTGGAACCTCACCACCGTCATGTCTCCCAGCCCATGTCTCGTCTGGCCCAGGCGAGTGGGTCCCAGCAGCACCAATGAGTGGGGCCAGATCCTCACCCCATGGACACCCACTGGAGTGTTTTCTTTGACCCAGGGCGTGGGGGGGGGCTCTGTCTGCACAGTGCCACCAGGAAGTTAGTGACACCTTCGTGTGCAGCCACAGGGCATAGGGCTGGGTGTTCACGAGTGACCCTCATTCCCACAATTCCCCCAAACCAGCTCTCTATCACCAGGGTGTAAGCGCAGAGACTGCCCTGGCTGCTCAGGGTTTTCAGAGGGGGGACTCAGAGCAGGGTCAGGGGGGCCAGGTAGAGTTGGATCTTAGCAGCCTGTGACCCTCTTGGGGAGTTTCCTATAAGGGCAGGTGAGGGCACGTACCCCAGTAAGAACAGACCCACTGAGCAGCACTTTCTAGGGCTTGGGCCAAGAGCTGCTGATGGCCAGAGGCTCTGGCCCAGCCACGCCCAGGCTCCCTGCAGGGCTCAGGCACCGGGGGTCCTGCTGAGCCTGCAGAAAGAGCCTGTGGTCAGCTCCGAGCGGGGCAGCGGGGGATGTGAAAGTGCCAGTGTGCAGAAGGGCCAGAGCCAACGATAAAAAAGGGATGTGGCCAGTTCCTCTCCTTGCCCAGCCTTTGTCTTCTCACGCAAACTTCTGCTTTCCCTGCGCAGGGTCACTGCCAAGCTGGACTGAGACGCACCCGGCCTCATCCCTGCTCGCTGCTGCAGGACGCTGCGAGGTAAGAGCGAGCCCGCACGGTGCCACAGGCGCCCAATTCCTTAATAGCCACGAACGAGCCGGTCGCTTGGACAGAGCAGTGTCCCTAAGGGGCTGCCAGGGCTCCAGAACCCTCTCTGCACCCGGCTCCCTCTGGGCTCGAGAGCAGACTCGGCTCTGAGCTGTGGAGCAAGCCCTGCACTGAGCTCCCAAGGGGTTCTGGCCCTGCCCCAGCCATGCGTTCCCAGCCAAGCTAACCTTGCCAAGAAGCAGCTCCTGATGTTGCAGTGTTTTGTGTCTGGCTTATACGGTGCTGGGCTCTTGGTCTGTAGGACCAGGAGATTCCGAGATTCCAAGGCCAGCTTGGACCATTGTGATCATCTAGTCTGACCTGAATAACACAGGCCAGAGACCTGCCCTGAACTAATTCCTGTCCGGTGTGTCCGGGGGCAAGTCACAGTCACAAATGGCTCGGACAGGACGGTCTGGGAGAACTGGAGAGACTGGCGCACTGATGCTGGCAGTTCAGCTCAGTGCCTGATGAGACAGCCGATTAGCCTGGGGAACAGGCTCCAGGGGACAAGCCCCACAGCAGGACAAAGCCCTGGGGGACAGATGGTTTGGGAGGGTGGCTTATGGATGTAACCCTGCTCTCAGTTACTCTGGAGCAAACCCAGAATCTCGCCACTGAAGCTAATGGAGCCACTCCAGGTTTGCAGTGGTGTAAATCAAAGCAGGGTTTGGCCCCAAATGTTTTGGTTCTGTGGCTGGATGGGGAATTGCAGCCGGTGGAGCTGGCGGGATCTCAGAGCAGTGGGAGCTGGGGCAGGATTTGACCTGAGCTGGGTGAGGTGCAGACGTGAGAGCCGTGCGTGCTGCTCTCCCTGTCCCTCCCACAGAAGCTCTGCAAACACCGAAGGTTTTGCTGCTACTCTCTCTCCCCTGCGCTGCCCCGCAGCTTGGGGACTGGGCCACTGGTGCCTGAGCCTTGAGGCTGTTCTCATCTGGGGAGGGGAGGAGATGTGCAGTCCGGGGGCCAGTCTCTCCCCATTCATCCAGGGGCAGCTCCATCAAAGACAACGGGGTGTCAGGGGGAGGACTTGGGCCTGTAGCTTTTCCTTGGAGCGGCTCCTGTCGTGGACTTTGCTCCTCTGCTGCCCCCGGTACTGGGGGAATGTCCCCATGGCACGGTGCCCCAGGGCTGCGCTGTTCCTGGCAGCCTGCTGCCCAGCCCTCTGCCCAGCCCATCACCCCGTGCTGCCCTGTGAGCTGTGCTGTGTCCCTCTGCTCTCTCCAGCGCTGGTGCCGACATGATGCTGTGGGCCATGCTGCTCTGCCTGTCCGTGGTCCCCCTGGCCAGGGCCGATAGCTGCAAGGGCTACGCCGCCATCCCGGGCATTCCGGGCGCACCAGGACAGCCGGGCTCCAATGGCAAAGATGGAGTGGATGGCCCGAAGGGAGAGAAAGGTGAGAAGGAGGTGGGAGCTGGGAGCAGGCAGAGCTCTGGGCCAGAGTGGTGCTATCGGGATGACAGCAGCTCCCTGAAGGCCCTTTCGGAGTAAAGCATGATTCCCGGGGTTAGCTGTTAGTGCCTGCCCAGACAGCCCGGCCCTTGCTGCTCTCCGCCAGGAGGATGCATTGCTGGAAGCAAATGGTTTGCACTTTTCCAATGCAGGAACCAGCCAGCCACAGGTGCGAGGAATACATCCCTCCTGGCCCCCTGGCCAAGAGGGGAGCACCAGGGGAGAGGTGGGGCTCTGGCCTGGCTGGAGAGAAAGCGGAGAGGGGAGGTGTCTGCGAGAAGGGATCCCTGCTGCAGGGGAGCAGGAATGGGGCCTGATCCAGAGGGGTGCAAGGGAGGAGCTTCGAGTGCAGACAGGAGGGGGACAGACAGAGCGCTGCACCTCGGGCAGGAGGGTGAGGGCGTTGCTATCAGGGCTACACGGGTGGCAGCCATGGGCAGTGGGTATAATAGGTTGGGGAGGCTAAGCCTCCCCAAACAGGATGCGGGGCACCTCCCTCTGGAGGCACACCACTCGCCTGCCGCCTTCAGAGCACTGGCCTGAGGCCCCGCTCCAGCGTCCCGCTCTTCCCCCATAGCCCCGCCCACGCTGCTCCTCTTCCCATCCTAGCTCTGCCTCTCCCCCAAAGCCGGCAGGGGCTCAGGCGGGCAGGCCAGCGGGCCAGGGGCTTGGACAGGCAGGCTGGTGGCCCAGGGCTTGGCCAGCTCAGGCCAGCCGGAGGCCCGTGGGTAAGAGTGACTCAGGCCAGGACTTGGGGCTGCTCAGGCAGGCTGGCGCTTGGGTCAGCTCAGGTGGGCCGGCTGGGGCTCCTCTGGGGCTCCTCTGGTTCCAGTGGGCAGGAAGGGGGTGGACTCAGGCAGAAGGAGTGGGGCAGGGGGCTAGCCTCCCCAAGCAGGCGGTTCATGCATCGCCCATGGTGGCCGCAACGGTGGTAAGTTTTCAGGAGAAACAGCTAGCGCAGACACAGCCTTGTGCAGACCGCACCGAGCCAGCACCTCATCCTGGCACCGCTGCCCCTGCTGCCAGGCCATTCGAAGGAGGGCGTTTGCTCAGTTCACCGAGTGCAGCGTGGCACCTGCAGCTCGGCCTCGTGCCCTGAGCACATCCCCCCGGGGCAGGTTCTGCAGCCTGCGGTCTGCCTGCGCTAAACAACCCAGAGACCCACCCCGGGGGCAGCCCTGGCCAGCACATGTCCTGCGAGGGGCGCTCTAGGGGCTGCCCCAGGGAAAGAACTCGCAGTGCCTGTGAAAATGGAGCCCTCATGGGCACAGCCTAAAGGGCCGACACACAGGCCCTTTGTGGGGAAGCAAATTGCCTGGTGGGATTCGGGAATCCATCCTGCAGACCTCCACTACGGGAAATGCTGGGCAGGTCCCTGTGTGTGTGTGGAGGACTCAGTGGGCACCAGTGTCCCTGTGTGAGGGGGGGGGGGTGTCAGCTGGAACCAGTGTTCCCATGTGAGGTGTGGGGGGGTCTCAGCTGGCACCAGTGTCCCCGTGTGAGGGGTGGGGGTCTCAGCCGGCACCAGTGTTCCCATGTGAGGTGTGGGGGGGTCTCAGCTGGCACCAGTGTCCCCGTGTGAGGGGCAGGGGGTTTCAGCCAGCACCAGTGTCCCTGTGCCGTGGGTGGAGGACTTTCCAGCACAGAAAGCCTGGAGGAGGGTTTCCTCGTCCACCGGCCCTGAGCTGGTCGCATGGCTTTGGTGGAACATCCGAGGCCACGCTCTGGGCTCAGCAGCGAAGCTAGGAACCTGCTAGTGATAAGATGAGGAATGAGAACAGAGCCTGTGAGCCTTCCACTCCTGACTCTTCTTATCCTGTTTTCTAGGTGCTCCGGGGCAGGTGGACGATGAAATGGAGCTGGGGGAGAAAGGAGAGCCGGGGAGCCCTGGACACCCCGGGAAAGTTGGCCCCAAAGGCCCCGTCGGCTCCAAGGGCTCTCCAGGTCCCATTGGTCCTCCTGGGCCAATGGGTGAATCTGGGGACTTCAAGACCACCCTCAAATCTGCATTCTCAGCTGCCAGGACCATTAGCATGCTGCCACGTCGGGAGCAGCCCATCCGCTTCGACCGCATCATCACCAACGAGAATGGGCACTACGAGAACAGGTACGGGCGGTTCACCTGCCGGATCCCGGGCCTCTACTACTTCACCTACCACGTCACCTCCCGGGGCAACTTGTGCATCAACATCAAGAAGGGCCAGGGCACCAAGGGGGAGAAGGTGGTGACCTTCTGCGACTATGTACACAACACCTACCAGGTCACCACTGGGGGGGTGGTGCTGCGGCTGCAGGCAGACGAGTCTGTGTGGCTGGAGCCCACCGAGAAGAATTCCCTGGTGGGGATTGAAGGGGCTGACAGCATCTTCTCCGGATTCCTGCTCTTCCCCGACGCCTAGCCGCCTGCGGACAGCGCCCCAGCACTCACCCTCCGACGTGCTCCCCGCATGTCACTCCCGAGCGCCACGTGCTGGCACAAGCTTCCACGCTACAGCCCGTTGATACATGAAGTGCTTTCCCCAGCAGCAGCGCCGGCTGCCGCTCAGGGCACAGGCCCGTGGCACTTCCCCCGCACAGAGCTGCCTTCTCTCGGTACTGCCCGTCCCACCCCTGATGCAGCACCAGCTTCAGCCCTACCCAGCACGCAGCCCCCTGGCAGAGAACCCACAACAAGGGAGGCCTGGCCCCAGGAGACCCGTTCTGTGTCCCTGAATCCCTGGCAAGCGCCTGTGGATCCCAGGCCCCAGCCCATAGCGTTCACATAGCTTCTGCTTGCCGCGGGAGGGAGACACAACCCCTTTAAAATGAGCAAAGCACCAGCCCCCTCAGCACAGCTGAGTGATGGTTGGCCCAGGGAATCGCAGCCAAGTGGGGGTTCCTGTCACAGCAGTGGGGATTCCCCAGCATTAATTCTATAGCCAAGGCTTCTCATGCTGGAGAATCATGGCAGCCCAGCCCTGATAGACAAATATTTGGGTGCAGTGGAAGTGCCCACCATCCTCCCCCAGGGGGATGCCCAGCTGTGAACCGCTGTGGCCTGCTCACTGCAGCACCCATGCTGTGGGGCCGATGGGGTCAGGCCAAAGGGCCCCGCCCCAGCCCCAGCCCCAGCTCCCGGGAGATGATCCATCAGGAGCAATCTGAGATCTGCACTCCCCTTTCCAACCCAGCTGGAGCTGCTGGACTAGCCAGAGCCTGACACCCTGCGGCTGCCCTGCTCCAGCCTGTAGCAGGGAGGAGACCTCCAGTGAGGACACCTGCATCCTAGCCAGCCCCACTGCCTTCTCCACTCCAGTGGCTGCTTGCTGTCCGTTGGGGCTAGTGCTTGCCAGGCCTGAGCATGCTCGTACACATTCAGGCCCTAAGCCAGGCCCCACAGAGCAGAGACAGCCAATAAACTTGATTTCTGCTATTGATTTTGCTGTTCTGATTTAATTAACAAATAGTCTGCCAGTGCTACTGGGGTGGTCTGGGGCAGCCCAGTGAGGGAGGGGAAGTCCTGGCCAGCCACCAACACAGGGCTCAGCAAACACATCAGGGGCTGCTCCCAGCCAGACAGCAAGAGCTAAGACTGCAGAGCTCTTAGAGCTGGGAACATTCTGGGTGCTGCATGGCCGTTGGGGGATGGTAGGGTGCTGGGTGCTGCATGGCTGTGGAGGATGGTAGGGTGCTGGGTGCTGCATGGCTGTTGGGGGATGGTAGGGTGCTGGGTGCTGTATGGCTGTGAAGGATGGTAAGGTGCTAGGTGCTGCATGGCCGCTGGGGGATGGTAGGGTGCTGGGTGCTGTGTGGCTGTGGAGGATGGTAAGGTGCTGGGTGCTTCCCATTCCTGGCTCTGTGCGGTGCTGATGGATTCTCTCATCAGATGTCATTCTGTGGGCAATGGCCTTGACTGTGGCCAGAGCTCTGGGGGCTGTGGGGCTGTGGAGGGGCTGGGGCTGCAGGATTGCTGGGGCGTCTCTGGCACGTCTGGTACAGGCGCCAGGGTGTGGACTCAGGGCACCGCCATGCCCAGCAAGAGCAGGTGGTGCAGGGGTTAAAGGCCCTGGTGCTGCTCAGACACTTCGGGAGACTCCTTCCCTTCCTCCCCTTGTTCATTCTGCCCTGGTGTTATGGAAACACGATGTGATGAAGTGGGACTGTTCTTAATGTTTCCTCTGAACACTGTAGGGGTGCCTCAGTTTCCCCTATGCATTTCTTAAGTCTCTAGGTGGTGGGATAAGGGGGTGTAATTGTTGCAGAGCAAAGGGCCATAAATGGCCAACACTCTGTCTTCTGGCAACTGATGGCCTGGGCCCTTCCCCCCTGCAAGGTGATAGCTAAAGGGTTGGAGAACAAAGGAATCAGGTGACCTCCTGGCCCGGAAAAGGGACAAAGCCCAGAGGAGGACTGGCTGGAGGGGGAGTCAGTTGGGGCTGCCTGCGGACATGGAGTGAAGTGCAGATGGGGTTGTCTGGCTCACTGCCCCCCAAAATGGACCCGGTTGAGGGGTCCTGTTCTCTGTACCTACAAGATCTGTTTTAGACCATGTTCCTGTCATCTAATAAACCTTCTGTTTTACTGGCTGGCTGAGAGTCACGTCTAACTGCGAAGTTGGGGGCCAGGAACCTTTGGCTTCCCCAGCACGCCGCCTGGATGGACTCGCTGTGGGAAGCTGTGACGAAGTGGGACTGTTCTTAATGTTTCCTCTGAATATTGTGGGGATGCCTCAGTTTCTCCTAGGCAGTTCTTAAGTATGTAGGTGGTGGGATAAGGGTGTATGATCGTTGCAGAGCCGTAGAGGGCAGGTGTGTGCAGGGGTCTGGACACAGAGAATGGCCAACACCCCGTTTCCTGGCAACTGATGGCCTGGCCCTTCCACCCTGCAAGGTGAGAGCTAAAGGGTTGGAGAACAAAGGAATCCGGTGACCTCCTGGCCCGGAAAAGGGACAAAGCCCAGAGGAGGAGGGGCTGGAGGGGGAGTCAGTTGGGGCTGGCTGGGGACATGGAGTGAAGTGCAGATGGAGTTGTCTGGCTCACTGCTCCCCAAAATGGACCCGGTTGAGGAGTCCTGTTCTCTGTACCTACAAGCTCTGTGTTAGACCATGTTCCTGTCATCTAATAAACCTTCTGTTTTACTGGCTGGCTGAGAGTCATGTCTGACTGCGAAGTTGGGGGGTAGGACTCTCTGGCTTCCCCAGGACCCCACCTGAGCAGACTCGCTGTGGGAAGCGCACGGAGGAGCAGAGGATGCTGAATGCTCCGAGGTCAGACCCAGGAAGGTGGAAACCGTGTGAGCTTCTTGCCCTGAAGACAGTCTGCTCACAGAGAGGAGACTTCACCAGAGTCATGCCAGGCTTCGTAGGGAGCAGTTCCAGAGCATCGCCCACGGTCTCTGTGACGACTGGTGGCAGGGGTGGGATGTACTGCACCCCATGAATGGCGCTTCCTGCAGTAAGTGACTGGGGAGCAGTAAAACAAAGGGAGATTGATGAGGACCAGGCATGCTGAAGGCTCAGAGAGGAGCGGTTTCGGGGGGGCGGTGGTGGTGGTTAACCCCTGGCAGTGTATGACCAGCGAGAAGAACTTTTGCAGTAACAGGGTCCACCTGGGGATTGCAGCGAGCGGTCCTGGGGTGGAGGAGTCTGCAGCTTGACCCTGGCAAAGAGGTGGTGACCTTGAGAAGGGCTGGCACACTAGCGGTTCTCCCTGGAAATTGTGGGGAGCTGAGAGCACACAGGCCTGTGAGTCCACAACAACTTTGGAACAGTGGAATGATGGCCTCACACCGTCTCCTTAAGAAGGTGTGAGGATGTGACCTGAGGCAGCAGGGAGGGGGGAGTGTTGACCTGGGAATGTGCCCTGGGGATGGGAGACCTGAGAGGCTGTAACCTGAGCCAGGAGGGGGAGGGGGAGGTAACACCTCTGCCCAGGAAGGTGAAGACAGGCTGCAGGAGAGAGCCTGCTGGGGGGGGTTTAGTTTCAGTTTGGGGCTGGGTAGAGGAACGCAGGGAACTCCAAGGCTGGGGTCTAAGCTCCCTGCTCCCCCAGAAGGACTTGACTGAGGGGTCCTGGGTGTACCCACAAGCTCTGTTTTGGACTGTGTTCCTGTTGTCCAATAAACCTTCCATTTTACTGGCTGGCTGAGAGTCTCAGTGAATCCCAGGAAGAGGGGTGCAGGGCCTGGACTCCCTCACACTCCGTGACAGAAGGACATTGTAACCCTGTGCAAAAAGAGAGGGCTGCGCATTGGAAAGTTCTCCAAAGCACAGTTAATCGTGCAGCTGGAGGATGATGACCGCTCTAAGGAGAAGATTCCTGACCCAGATGGGGGAGGATCTGGGAGCAGCTGGAGCAGTAGCCAGGCATCCCCAAGACTCCTGTCCCCGACCAGATGGGGGTCTTCGCGATGGGGATCGGGGGATCGGAGATGGGTGGGATTGGAGCTGAGTCTGAGAGAGCAAGAGGACTGTGAGAGACAGCGAGAGCCCAAGAAAGAGCTGCAGAAGCAGCAACAGCATGAACTGGCGGTGGTGGAGCGGAGAGGCCTAGGGGTCCTCCCCGGGGTGAGTGGGGATAGACCCCGGGGTGCCAGTTCCGCAGGGAACCTCGAGACTAAATTGCTGCCCCGGGTTAAGGAGCGGGGGGATGTGGATGCCACCTCACTGCCTTGAGCAGGCTGGAGATTTGAACCAGGGGGACCCTGTGAAAAAACCCCGGTGTCTAGCTCCCTTCCTGGGTCGCAAGGCCATAGACTCCATCAGCCAGATGGGTGGGGTGGTGGACAGGCTCCCACTCCTGACCCCAACCTATATGTCTGTGTGGAGTCTCCTGGGTTCAGGCCCCTCGGACCCCACAGTGGGAGCGGAAGGTGATGGTCAATGGGGAGACATTCCTGGGGTGGCGAGACCTTGGGACAGAGAGAACTGTTGTCAGCCCCTGGGTGGTGCAGCCTCAGATGCTGAGGGGCTGTGTGAACTGGGTGAGGGTCCTAGGGATGAAGCCCCTCACCCTGCTTATGGCCCAGCAGGAGGAGGGAGGAGCTGCTAGGCTTAGGATACCTGCCAGCCTGTAACCAGACCTCTGGGGCTGGGTGGGACAAAGAGATGTTCCCTGCCCCACTGCACACCGGAGAGGCGGCTCACGCTGGCTCTGATGCTGTAAGGAGAACAGAGAGCTCGCTGCCTGGCCCCACTGGGACAGCCAGGACAGCGCTGAGCAAGGGGGGAGACAAGACCTCCGCTGCGGGGGGACACAGGGAGCGCAGGACAGCTGCCAACCACGTTTGCCTGGTCCAGAGGCACTGCTGGGAAGTGATCCCACACCAGGGAGGGAGCGACCAGGGACAGGGCTCAGTGGGGCTGTGACCCCAGGCCCAGCCCGCGAGAGGGAACAGGTCCCACTCCCTTCCCCAGCAGATGAATTCCAGACCGGGCTGCAGAAGGATCCCTCCTTGGAGGAGCTGAGGGAACTTGCTGGCCACAGTACTGCAAACCCCTGTGGGGAAGGCTGCAGGGACAGATTCCCATGGGAGAAGGGGTTCCTGTACCGGGAATGGGCTCCTCCAGAAGAAGTAAAACTGTGGGGGATCAGGAGGCAGCTGATGGTCCCCCAGAAGTATCGCCGCAGGCTATCATACCTGGCCCACGATGTCCCTCTCTCGGGACACCAGGGGATCCAGAGCCCCAGGCAGCGGCTGCTGCAGAACCGTGACTGGCCCGGAGTCTGTGACGCAGCTCAGCAGCACTGCAGGTCCTGCGCCCCCGGCCAGAGGGGGGGAAGGACGGGATAAGAGTGAAGCCCCCTTGAGACCCCTGACCATCACAGAGGAACCTTTCCAGAAAGTGGCTCTGGACATAGTGGGGCTCCTCAGCAAGGCGACCTGGTCGGGGAAAAAATACATCCTGGTGGTGATGGATTTCGCCACCCGCTACCCAGGGGCGGGGGCTCTGTGGCAGACACCGTGGCAGACTGACCATCTTCAGCAGAGAGGGGGTCCCCAGCAAGGTCCTTACAGACCAGGGGTCCAATGTCATGTCAGCCCGGCTCTGGGGCTTGTGGGAGAAATGTGGGGTCTGGCCCACTCGGACCTCTGCATATCACCCTCAGTCCAACGGGCTGGTAAAGAGGATCAGAGATTGGCCCATTCTCCAGACCAAGAAACAGGTCCAGGCCTTTATCAGGATGGCGGGGTACTACTGGGGGTTTGTACCCCACTTTAGCTCCCTAGCTACTCCCATCACTGAGCTATGTACAAAGGAGAAGTCAGACAAGGTGGTCTGGACCGAGCAGCGCCAGAGGGCTCTCTGTGCACTGAAGGAGGCTCTAACCCAGGGCCTGGTAAATCTGGTAAACCCGAACAGTGCCAAGCCCTTTACAGTGTTCACCGATGCCACAGACACAGGGCTGGGCATGATACTAATGCAGGTCGATGCGGAGGGGGGAGACACCCCACTGGGTGCCCAAGCAAGAAGCTGCTGCCCCGGGAGCAGAATTATGTGGCCATAAAGAAGAAATGTCTGGCCATGGGGCAGGCCCTTAAAGAGCTGCAGCCGTATCTATTGGGGCGGTGCTTTGCAGTGTATACTGACCCCTCTGCCCGGATATGGCTGCATCCAATGAAAGGGGCTGATGCCGAGCGGCGGGTGACAGAGACACATGGCCAGAGGGTGGCCAAAGTCAAGACGGGGGCTCTTAACCAAGAGAGCCCGAATCACAGCCCTCCAGACTGGAGCACTGGGAGAAGACCTCATCTCAGTTTGAACCCCAGGGGTTTTGGGGTGGAAAAAGGGCACGGGCCGCATAAACTTTCCCAAATGCGGCCTGCGAGTGCCATCGAGCACACCCGACCTCAGGGAGGGCGTAAAACTGGAAGGGCCTGGTGTAACTCCCATCAAGGAATGGGAGAGATGATGGGGCATCCATGGGACGTTGTTGGGTTCAAACTTCCCCAGGTCACCAGCTAAAGTGACCTCACTCAGTTTGGTCTGGAAGGGGAAGAGATGTGTGGAAGTGGGACTGTTCTTAATGTTTCCTCTGAATACTGTAGGGGTGCCTCAGTTTCCCCTATGCATTTCTTACGACTCTAGGTGGTGGCATAAAGGGTGTAATTGTTGCAGAGCAAAGGGCCAGTGTACGTAAATGGCCAACACTCTGTCTCCTGGCAACGGATGGCCTGGGCCCTTCCCCCCTACAAGGTTATAGCTAAAGGGTTGGAGAACAAAGGAATCACGTGCCCTCCTGGCCCGGAAAAGGGACAAAGCCCAGAGGAGGAGGGGCTGGAGGGGGAGTCAGTTGGGGCTGGCTGCGGACATGGAGTGAAGTGCAGATGGGGTTGTCTGGCTCACTGCCCCCCAAAATGGACCCAGCTGAAGGGTCCTGTTCTCTGCACCGACAAGCTCTGTGTTAGACCATGTTCCTGTCATCTAATAAATCTCTGTTTTACTGGCTGGCTAAGAGTCACATCTGACTGCGAAGTTGGGGTGCAGGACCCTCTGGCTTCCCCAGGACCCCACCTGAGTGGACTCGCTGTGGGAAGCGCACGGAGGGGCAGAGGATGCTGAATGCTGCGAGGTCAGACCCAGGAAGGTGGAACCTGTGTGAGCTTCTTGCCCTGAAGACAATCTGCTCCCAGAGAGGAGACTTCACCAGAGTCCTTACTGGCTTTGTAGGGAGCAGTTCCAGTGTATCACCCGGGGACTCTGTGACACACATCCCCAGACACGGCCCCCCCTCCTTTGGGAGATCACCTGTGGCTACGACCAGGATGGAAGAATCCCATGCACCGCTACAAACTAGGGACCAAGTGGCTAGGCAGCAGTTCTGCAGAAAAGGACCTAGGGGCTACAGTGGACAAGAAGCTGGATATGAGTCAACAGTGTGCCCTTGTTGCCACGAAGGCCAATGGCATTTTGGGATGTATACGTAGGGGCATTGCCAGCAGATCGAGGGACGTGATCATTCCCCTCTATTCGACATTGGTGCGGCCTCATCTGGAGTACTGTGTCCAGTTTTGGGCCCCACACTACAAGAAGGATGTGGAAAAATTGGAAAGCATCCAGTGGAGGGCAACAAAAATGATTAGGGGTCTAGAACACATGACTTATGAGGAGAGGCTGAGGAAACTGGGATTGTTTAGTCTGCAGAAGAGAAGAATGAGGGGGGATTGGATAGCTGCTTTCAACTCCCTGAAAGGGGGTTCCAAAGAGGATGGATCTAGACTGTTCTCAGTGGGAGCAGATGACAGAACAAGGAGTAATGGTCTCAAGTTGCAGTGGGGGAGGTTGAGGTTGGATGTTAGGAAAAACTTTTTCACTAGGAGGGTGGTGAAACACTGGAATGCGTTACCCAGGGAGGTGGTAGAATCTTCTTCCTTAGAAGTTTTTAAGGTCAGGCTTGACAAAACCCTGGCTGGGACAATTTAGTTGGGGATTGGTCGTGCTTTGAGCAGGGGGTGGGACTAGATGACCTCCTGAGGTCCCTTCCAACCCTGATATTCTATGATTCTATGATTCTATCCCTGCCTGGCCCCACGGGCCTGATTTACACCAGGGCAAAACGAGTGCAGTGGGAGCGTGCAGCAGTTGTCCCTTCAGCCAGGCAGTATTGCATAGCCGCTTCCATCAGTGGTCGACGATCACACAGGGACCAGGGCAAGGGGATTCAGGCCGAGCCTGGTGCATCAGGAAACCGGGTCTCTTCCTGGCTCTGCCACTGACTGTCTGGGTGACCTTGGGCAAGTCTCTGCCCCCCTCAGTGTCTGTAAAATAGAGACAAGAAGGATTGGGAAGCTATGCTGAGGAATGCTCACAGGTGCCTGGATCTCTGAGGAGTGGCAAGAGCGGGCTCGTTGCACCCACACAATACACCCCTGAGCAGAGCTACAGCCACCTGGCTCCCTGCTGGCCCACAGGGGTGTGACGGCATCTCTCCGTGTGAGACTCCAGCGCTGGTGTCTCACCACGATTACAGCTGTCCAGCAATCAAACACAGCCAGCCAGCCAGAGTCCTCAGGGCTCCGTCCGCCCTCCCTAGAGGTTCCCCTTCATGGGGCTCCCAGGGGAGTCTCTGAGCACTGGGGAAACAGCATCTACTCCCAGAGACCACTCAGTTCCAAAGGTAGGGTTTGGAGCTGGCCACTTACATCCAATGCACCCTCGTCCTGGCCAAAGCAACAAGCCACTAGCTCTAGGAATCCTGATAGCCCAGGGACACATATACCCCTAGTACACTTGACAACCCATGGACACATATACCCCTAGTACAGCTGACAGTCCGGGGACACAAATACCACTAGTACAGCTGACAGCCCGGGGACACATATACCTCTAGTACAGCCAACAGCCCTGAAGTACACATATACCCCTAGTACTGTTGACACACCAGAGGACACACATTCCCCCACTTCAGCCAACAACCCCAGGGAAACACATACCCCTACTACAGCTGAGAGTCCTGGGAACATATGTATCGCAACTACAGCCAAAAGACCAGGTGACACATGTACCTCAACTACAGCCAGCAGCCCCAAGGGACACATATACCCATAGTACAGACAACAGCCCAGCGACACATAAACCCCTAGTACATCACACAGCCCCGGGGAAATATATACCCCCGAATAGAGCTGACAGCAACAGGAACACAAATATCTCTAACACAGCCCTGTGAACAGATATACCCTCCAGTACAGCTGATAGCACAGGGACATATATACCCCTAGTACAGCTGACAACCCTGGGGACACATAAACCCCTGATGCAGCCAGCAGTCCCAGGGACACATATATCCCCAGCACAGCTGACAGCCCCATGGACATATATAATTCATCACATTGACATGGTGAGTCCAGGATGGAAGCCAAGGCAGGTCCCTGTTTCAGCACCACTTTCTCATCTCCATTTGCGATTTCTCTCTCTCAGTATGACTCAGCCCAGGCCCAGGATATCTACACTCAGCCGGAGCCTGGGCTCTTCTCAACACAGCCGCTCTGATGTGCAGCAGCCACCTCAGTTTGGCTGCTGGGGGGGCCTTCACCCTCAGGAGAAGTCGCCTCAGCTAGGAGCCTCAGGCAGAGGTCTCTAGGCAGGGAAGCGTGCCTGTGGTCCCTGACCATGACGGGAGCTGTCTCCCTGCCTGGGATAGAAGGTACAGGGGTTTTCAGCCCTGGCACAAAACCTCTCTTGAGGGGGACTGTGTTTGTGCCTGTCCCTCTGCTCCTACTCGTGATTCCCATTTATGCATCCCAGGATGGCATGAGCCCCTTTGGTCAGAGCATTGCACTAAGAGCTCCTGTTCAGCTCGTTATCCACCCCCATCCGCTGAACACAAGCTCCCGGTGTGAAGCTGTGGCCAAAAGGGCTCATGCCATCCAGGGATGCATAACAGGGGACTCTTGAGTAAGAGGAGGGAGGTTATTTTACCTCTGTATATGGCCCTGGTGCGACCACTGCTGGAATCCTGTGCCCAGTCCTGGTGCCCGCAATTAAAGAAGTATGTTGATAAATTGGAGGAGGTTCAGAGAAGAGCCATGAGAACAATTAGAGGATTAGAAAACCTGCCTGATAGTGATAGACTCAAGGAGCTCCATCTAGTTAGCTTAACAAAGAGAATGTGAAGGAGTGATTTGGTCCCAGCCTATCAGTACCTAGATGGGGAACAAATATTTAATAATGGACTGTTCAATCCAGCGGAGAAAGGTATGACACGATCCAATGGCTGGAAGTTGAGGCTAGACAAATTCAGACTGGAAATAAGGCATACATTTTTAACAGGGAGGGCAATTAACTACTGGAACAATTTACCAAGGGTTCGGGTGGATTCTTCATCACTGGCCATTTTAAAATCAAGAGTTGATGTTTTTTTCAAAAAGCTCTGCTCTATGAATTATTTTGGGGAAGCTCTCTGACCGGTGTTATACAGGAGGCCAGGCTAGATAATCACAGTGGCCTTAGAATCTATGAATCCCCAGATCTTTTTCAGAGTCACTGCTTTCCAGGATAAAGTCTGTAAGCATGGCCTGCATTCTCTGTTCCTAGATGTGCACATTTACATTTAGTGACATTAAAGCTCATACTGTTTGTTTGAACCCAGTTTACCAACCAATCCAGATCACTCTGTCCTCATTATTTATCACTCACTCAATTTGTGTGCAATCTGCAAATGTTATCACTGATGAGTCTATGTTTTCTTCCAGGTCACTGATAAAAATGTTAAATAGCACAGGGCCAAGAATCAATCCCTGTAGGAGCCCACCAGAAATATATCCCTTTGTTGGTGATTGCCTGTTTACAATTACATTTTGAGAACTATCAGTTAGCCAGCTTTTACTCCATTTAATGTGTGCCATGTTAATTTTATATCTTTCTAGTTCTTTAATCAAAATGTCGTACTGTGCCAAGTCAAATGCCTTACAGAAGTCTAAGTATATTACATAAACACTAATACCTTTACCAACCAATCTCATCAAAAAAAGATATCAAGTTTGTTTGACAGGATCTACTTTCTATAAAGCCAAATTGATTGGCATTAATTATATTACCCTCCTTTAATTCTTTATCAGTCAAGCCCTGTATCAGATGACACATTATCTTGTTTGGGATCTATGCCAAATTGACAAGTCTATAATTACCAGGTCATCCCTTTGACCCTTTTAAAATATTGGCACAACATTTGCTTTCTTCCAGTCTTCTGGAGCTTCCACAGTGTTCTCAGCCTTATTGAAAACCAACATCAATGGTCCAGTGAGCTCCACAGCCCGCTCTTTTAAAGCTCTTGGATGCAAGTTATCTGGAACTGCTGATTTAAAAATGTCTTACTTTAGTAGCTTCTGTTTAACAACCTCCTGACATATTAGTAGAATGAAAAGTGTTATCATATGACATGACTACATCATCTGTTTTTTTCCTCAAATACAGAACAGAAATATTTATTGAACAGTTCTGCCTTTTCTTCATTCTTATTGATAATTCTACCATTTTCTAGTAATGATCAATATCATTTTTAAGATTCTTTATTGTTCCTAATATACTTTAAAAAAAAGTCCTTCTTATTCTCCTTACAATTGGCCTTAGATGTCTCCTTGTGTTCCTTTGGTTCCCTTATCACTTCTCTACAATTCCTAGTTTCTGGTTTATATTAATTAGTATCATCTTACCCTTTCTTCCATTTGTTATATATTATTTTTCATATTTTTATAGCTGCCTTCATTTCCCCACTACCTATCATCTCTCATTCGCTATCGAGATGCCAACTCCCACCTCCCATCAGCCCATGATGCCAGCGTCCATCCCCCACTTGTTAAATTTTCAAACAAGAATCTTTGTGCTTTCTCATGTGCTGCCCCTCATATCTGGGAGGAGCTCCCCATAAGTAGCCACCAAGCCACCTCATTAGCCTCCTTCAAACTGTCCTTTGCCATGATGCCTACAAAACCCTTGACAATGGTTAAGCTGCCTGGTGTGAGGAGACTGCAAACCAACATCATCTCCCTGTTATCTTGTACTTGCCTCTCAGTTTGTCTGTGTCCATCTCTTGGCTCTTGGCTTATGTTCAGATTGTCAGCTCTTTGGGGCAGGGACTGTCTCTTTGTATCCGTACAGAGCCTGGCACAGTGGGGGCCTGGATCAGGGCTGGGGGTGCTGGGCCCTATGATAATAATAATATATGCTGGAGGCACCTTTAGCCTCCAAAAGGGTGTGGTTTTCTGTTTGGCGTGAGCACTCCCTGACACACACAGCCAGTGAACTTTTCTCTGCCCTATGACCTTGGCATTCCAGGGCTCTGCTGATGCCCCTTGATCACAACCCATAGCCCCCCTGCTGTTCCAGTCCTCAGGCCTTCACACACAGCTCTCCCATTGCCCCTCAATCCCGACCTGCAGCCCCCTCATTCCCAGCCTGCCTTGCCCAGGTGGCCATCAATGAACAGCACAACCACAACCCCACGTCTCCCAGGATGACCAGGCCCGGCATAGCAGCTGCAGGTCAGGACTGAGGGCCATCGTCACTGGGTGAGGCAGGCAGACAGGGATCAGGGGCCTGCAGAGCGGGACACAGGGGAGTTGGCAGAGCTGTGTGTGTGAAGAACCTAGGGGTAGATGTGGACCAGAATTGAGGGACAGCAGCAGCGCTGGGCGGGTGACAAGCAAGAAATAGCAGGGTGAGCACATCCACTGGCCAGGCCTGCTGAGCCCTGCTTGCTAACGCCTGGGGAGTCAGGTAACTGCACATCAGCTATGCAAAGCTAGAGTGGCACACTGGGGCAGGAGGGCCACGTGGCAGAGACTGGGAGCCACCACTACCCTCCCTGCCCTCTCACCGTCACCCTGGCGGGCTTCCTGCAAACCTGAACGCCTGGATTCTGACTCACCGTGTGACCCCAGGGCTGCCCCAGTGGCTCAGCTCCCCACCTCTAATGGAGACCTCGGCGCCTGCCTGTGCACAATGCGCTGAGACCAACAGGCGAGACCGTCTTTGGAAATGCCAGCCGGCAGCGTCGTTATCTATGATTACAGCCCCAGGTCGCAGGGAGCCCCATAGCGTGGGGACGGGGAGTGCAGTGTAGTGATCCCCTGTCCTGTGGGTCTCCCAGGGCTCTCCACCAGGTACCTTGAGCCCCCACTGTGTCCTGCTCTAGCACACTGCACACTTTGGCATGGCCGTCTCTGTTTGTGTGCAGGCCTCCTGAAGTCAGAGGGACTCTGAGGGGGGGGGGGGGGCCCTTTGCAGGATTGGGGCCTACGCAATTATATGACCAGTGGCCTGAAGCCCCAGAGCCCGCTGTTGACAGCTCCTGGTGAACAGGGGCTCATAGAGGAGGGAAATGGCTGAATGGCCACACCTGACTTGTACTGCTCTTATGGGACGGTTTGGTCAAAATTCAGCTACGTTTTGATTTTGGGGGTAAAAAATGTTATTAGCCCTGTCAGTTAATGAAAGACAAGAGAGGTGCCTCAAATGGGGCTGAGGTAAGGACCCCCCTAACCAGTCTGCAGTCTGGCATGCTGGCTTGCACAAAACCAGGATAGAAAAGGGGCGCTTGGCTGGGTGGTACATCGCTGGTGGCGAGGACTTTGATCCGAGTCCTAAGCCACTGACTTCCTTCCCGCTGGAGACGTTGCATGCGGGGGGGCAGCAGCTCTGCCGAGAACTCCAGTGAGGGGTTCCCTGCTCAGCATTTGGTAACAGCTTTAATCATGTGGGCTGGGGTAGGCGGCAGAGCACTGTCCTGGCAGCAGGTGATGCAGTACTGCCCTAGGGACTGCAGACAGACCCACCTGCCAACAAACAGCCAACATAGGTGCAGCAGAAGAGGAAGAAGAGGGAAGTGGGAACAAACCTTGTTGAATGCTCACACCGTGATGGCAGGACTAGGTTTGAGACTATTGCCAAGACACCCTGGGAGTGTCATATATATACACACATATATCTATGGCAGGTTTCAGAGTACCAGCCGTGTTAGTCTGTATTCGCAAACAGAACAGGAGGACTTGTGGCACCTTAGAGACTAACCAATTTATTTGAGCATAAGCTTTCGTGAGCTACAGCTTGCTTCATCGGATGCATTTAAGCTTATGCTCAAATAAATTGGTTAGTCTCTAAGGTGCCACAAGTACTCCTTTTCTTTTTACATATAATCTATGTGAATGATCATGCTGATGAATTATTACTGGCTTTCCCACATTTATTCCCTGTCCCCCCTCACACCCACCTGCCATGAAGTTTTCTTTGTTTCATACAATGGATTCAGTGCTTCCGAGTGGGGAATTATTGCCCGTCAAGTGTGCCAGGGGTATTCCGTTTCCCTGGTTTCCAGGTGGGGGCTTAGGCCATGTAGTTGTATTTTGAGAAGGAACCTCTAGACTTTGAACCTGGCCCCTCTTGCTGCCAACAGCCCCTGGCTGGAGGGTCTCCCAGTGAACAGGGGGTGAGATCTGCAGTACTGCAAGGATCCTTCCTTAATAATACAGATGGAAGCCCCAGGGCTAGAAAACTAGAGGGACAGAGTTCTCTGCTCCCTCTGCTGGGGAGAAGAGGATTAGGATGGGTTTGTCTTTCTTCCACAGGACAGAAGCGACTTTGTCTGTACAAAGTACAAGCTAATATCCATATTGGAAGAGAAGATCGAAGGCCTGGAGCAGCAGATATCGATCTGGATATGGATTTCTGTCTGGCTTCTCTCAGTCGCAAGAGAGAACAACATGTAAACAAAGAGCACAAAACAAAAGCCTTCCCCCACCCCCCAAGATTTGAAAGTATCTTGTCCCCTTATTGGTCCTTTGGGTCAGGTGCCAGCCAGGTTAGCTGAGCTTCTTAACCCTTTACAGGTAACAGGATGTTGCCTCTGGCCAGGAGGGATTTTATAGCACTGTATACAGAAAGGTTGTTACCCTTCCCTTTATATTTATGACAAGGGCAAACACCTAACTAGGTTTAAGATGGATCTTGATACACTTATGAATGGGATTACATGACAGAGTTGCCCACGCTAGCTGGGCCTGGACCCAATGATCCAAATGCTCCCTTTCAGTCCTATGTGCCCATGGCCCAGTTGATCTGGTTTGTCTGATTTCTTACCCGCAAATGTGTATACACGGGCTTTTCATAGTGTTTTTACTGATTTCCCATTTCCTCCAAATAACAGCTCCTTGGGGTCCATGATCCGAGGATCCTGCATGTTGGTGAGTGAGGGAAAACACCCCGGGCGACCAGGGAGGCTCTATTTTAAATCAATACCATAGGTTCCTGCAGGCTGCCAAACTTTGGCTTAATTCTGGCTGTTGGCTCGGTACGGAAATGGCTGGACAGTGCTTAGTGGCCAGTGGAGTGCAGAAGGTCAGATTAGATGATTTGGAGGTCCCTCCTGGCCTGAGGGTTCTAGGTCTCTGATAGACCGGAGCCAGACAGATGAGTCCAGCTCTGGGCAGGGGCTCAAACCAGAGTTTTGTATATTTTCGTAGCAGGATCTCTAGGCAGCAGGAACCAGCGCTCAGTGCTGGCATTGGCACCCGGCAGGAGGGTGACACAGAGATATTTACCACCTCCCCATAATGAAGTGCTGGGCCTGGGCAGCTCCCACGGCTGTTGGTACGTAATTGTGGTGCCCAACATTCAGCATTCACCTCTCGACACCTCCCCTGCACGCTGAGCACTAAGCCGCCCTGCTGGGATTGAGTCTAATATTCCAAAGTTCTGTGCAGCATCGAACATCAAGCTTCTCCAGTAGAACCCTGCCATCAAAATGCCATCCTCTCTCCAAATGTGACATTACCTCCCCTCCATTGCCCCCTCATGAGTCCTAGAACAGGTCACTTCAGTCTCGCACCGGTGACTGAAATCAGTCTAGTACCTTGTAACCCATCTGGCTAGCATGGGAATTATATAATATACCCTGGAGAAGGGAGATTTCCCACTACTTCTGGTGGACATTGGCCTGTAGAATTGTGACACATTTATATCCAGGAAAGCTATTTGAGGTCACTTTTACATTGAATGGACCTGATTCTCCTTTTACACCACTCAAATTCTATTGAGTAGGAGAACTGGGCCCTTTAATTAAAACTCCCATTTCAGTGGGTGCAGGATTAGGCTGTTGGTATCAATAAGAAGTCTTGCTTTCGGAGAGGGAATTAGACCAAGCAGCTAAATTTACAAATTAGCTAAATTAACACACGTGGTGGGGGACTAATGTGGGGGGGGGTAAAGTGACAATCAGGCCTTGATTAGAGCTGGATCAATCCCCACATTTCCAAGGAACTCAGGGAAACTGTGGCAAAACTGCTGCGTTTCACCAGCTTCCACTTCAAAACTATGAATGCTGTGTGCTTTGATAGAAAGGGACCGAGGTCTGGCCTGTTCAGAACTGGTCTGTAGATCGCTTAAAACTGGGCTCCCGACTGTTTCAGACTGCATCAAGCTGGGCTGGCAGTCACACGACAAGCTCCTGAACCTCCTGCTAACACTGCCTGGATAACCAGCATGGGAGGAAACACGAAAGCTTCCCACAGCTTGAGGTTTCACTAGAAACAGCCCACGTGGTTCTGGAGAGAAGCAGCCTCGTTCTGTTCTCCCACATAGGAGTTACACTGCTGGAGCTTCCTGGGCTCCAATGCAGTTTTCTCCTGCAGAGGAGAATGAGCCTGAAGTCTCAGTATAGATCTGACACCGTTTACCAGGAGGTGGAGCTGGAGAGTCAGGCAGTCAGGACCTCACCATACACTGTGGAGATTATCCACAATAACAGGTTCCCTACGATGTACATAGGATGCACCAGTGGATTTTCAACCCCCTTGGCCCAGACACTGCAAGAGCTGAGGAGTCGTAAGTTATCTGGGTAGAAGTGTCCAGGGGTAACTCGGGCTCAGCTCTTGGCACGCTGCAAAGATATGGGGAGAGACGCAGGCATTCACTCAGTCTCCAGCTAGCACCAGGGCTCTGGGCCTCTATCAGCAGCCAGGCACTGATGAGCTTCGGACGCTCTAGCCAAAGTCCCACTGGCAGAAACTGGGACCTGATCCAGGAACGACACCAAACATTTGCTGGAGCTGAACACACTGCCATGTCAACGGAGGCTGGAGTGTGCTTACCCATTGGATTGGAGCTGAAATACACACAGGCAGAGAGAATACCCCTGGTCTGCCAGTGGCCAGCCTGGTTAACCTTCAGGGCATGCTGCAAGGATCTCACAGGCATTTGGGGCCAGAACAGGATGAGGGGTGGAAGTGGGATTGATGATCATTGCAATACAATGGAGCTCTGAGGTGGGAGTGAATTATGGTTGGGAGTGTGGTTGGCAGTAGATCTTGGGAGTTCAGTGTATAGCTGCTGGTTATTGTGGTGCTGTCCTATTGGAAGGAGGGCCCAGAAGAGGGGACTTCCTTTCCTAATGTGTATGCAATGAAATAAACACGTAATACCCTGGACAGTCTGCAGCCTGGCCAGAACAGATTGGAATTATGCACAGACCATGAAAGAGACCCTACTGTGTGGAGTAATGTCCATCCACAGCTAGTGCTATGGGAGACATTCACCTGATAAGTGGCCACACGCCCCTACTCCCAATCCTAGGCCGGACGATGCAGACTCCTCCAGCAGATGGCAGATGCGGTGATGCTCTTTGAGACAGCCAGCCCTGGCTCAACGTGGGGCCTGTAGACCCCCATCACACTGACCTTCCTGGTGATCGCTCCAAAGCCAACAGTCAGCAAGCCAAGATCCCACACAGCAGCATGTCTGCAGCCCAGGGGCCAAGCAAGTATTATCAGCAAAGATCGGTGAATGGAAAAATGTCCGTGAATACTTGTTTCAATTCAAAATAGTTACTTAACCAAAGACATGTGTGTGCTCCTGCTTAGCTGCATGAATTCATATGATCTACCTGGACTTTTAACCGATTTTTGACAGGTCCCTCACCAGAGGATACTCTTGTCTCTTCTTCTGACCCCAGCATCCCATATTGATGCCAGCAGTGCCCCTCTGCCAAGAGGCAGTAGGTTTCTGTGGCCTTGCAGGCCAGCTTCCCAAGGGAGGAGAAATTAGTGATGCTGAGTCTGGGTATATTCTAAATGTAACTTGCTTTATTCACACACATACACCACTCCTGGAACAGAGGTGGTCGAAAAGCAGGCAGGGTGATCTGTACTTCCAAGGATCTCAGCCCAGCACCGATGCCCAGTTCCCAGTGAGTAACTCTGCCTCAAGAACTAACTCCAGTCAGAGATCAAGGCAAAAAACAAACTCATCTGCTGCTCACATGGCACCCTCTCTCCCCAAAGCTTTCTCTACACAAGCCCTTATATAACACCCCACTAACCACAACACAGCATGTCTTCCCACGCGTAAAACTTCTTCGTGCTGAGAAAAAGAAATGGAAAGGTCTGAGTAACAGTGCCACCTTGTGGCACCTGGAATTACAATACTAGGTGGTCATGGGGTGAGAGTCGAAGTACCTCTTGCATTAGAGACTGGCCAAAGGTTAACAGCAGAACCACAATGCTCTGTACTTGGACAAGTGTCTCTTTAATATAATTATTAACAATCTAAGGCAGCTTTTGGTGCTGAAACAGTGGAGGTGTAGCGACAAAATTCTTTAGTTTCAGCGACAAAATAAACCACCTCAACAAGAGGCATGGAGCTTTTTGCAGCAAAGTTAAAGCGGCAAAACGTCAGTGTAGACACTGCCGTTTATTATATCGCCAGAACTGGCCTCGCCCAGTATCCCACAATGCCCAGCATGAGTGCTCTGCTCACTGGTTTGAACTCAGCTGCCCTCCCTTTTCAAAGCTCGGGGAAGGTCTGACAGCTGAGCCTGCTGCTCTGCTTGGGGAACAAAGAGCAAATCATTAACGTGGAATGCTGCTGTCTCCCACACTAGGAACACAGAGGCAGGCAGGCAGGGCGGATGTGTGTGTGTGTGAGAGAGAAAGAGACTGCTATGCTGTGCAGAGCCAGGGAGGGAGGCGGGGGGCTGATGACAGGGGTATCCTCCTCCCCTTGCCTCCGGACTGGTTGCTTCCGGTGGCTGTCTGAACCTAAGAGACAACGGCATGCCAACACACTCACGCTTCCCCAACATACACACTCCCCCAAGACACATTCCGTCTGTCTCTCCCACACACACACACTCCCTGTCACACACTCTCTGCTATCCCCCCACTTCAGTTGAAAGGCAGCTGGCAATCTAGTAGGATGCCCATGGAAGGATGGGACTGAGAAACCTGCATCATGTGATGCTGTCCCTGCCCCAGGAGGCATTGCAAACCCTTCCCAAAGCACCCTGCAGCCAGTGGGATAGCTATCCACAGTGCACTGCTCTCTGTGTTGATGCTAGTGTGGATGCACTCTGCCGAGACCAGGAGCATAGTGTGGACATGCAGCAGCAGTTTAATGAAAGCGCTTTAAAACGGCATCACTTTTGGTGACAAAACTCTGCAGTGTAGACATAGCCTCAGCTACCTCAGGGACTTTTACCCTGAGAATGCAGATGGTGACTGAATTTAGGCACCTACAGTGCTCAGCTACAGTGTCGCCTAAACCTACATCTGGAGTTTAGGTGCCTACAGATTGCCATAAAAACCACCCAAAAGAAGTGTGATTGGTCCAAAAAAACCCCATGAAAAAGGCATAAAAGAAGCGGGGGTGGGTGTTGCATCCCTTTGTGAATCGATGGAGTTGCTGCTGCTCGGTGTCAGAGTACACCAAGGCCTCGGGTGCAAGGACTGGGCCAGTTGCACTATGACTCGGAGGCAAGCACTGTAGGTATTTCAGCAGCTAGGCCCTGTAGGCACTAGCCCTGGTGGGTCCAACACATGGCTCAGGGAAAGGGTGTTTACTGGGGCTGGCAGGAAAGGGAAGGTTGCCAGTACCCTAGGTACAGAGGCTTAAACAGTTACAGTTCAAAGGGAGCGAAAGTGGTTCCTGTTTGGGTCTCTGGGGCAGCCCAGTCAAGAGCCAGGCCTTGTGCCTCTGGTGCCCTCTCCAGTCCAGTCTCTATTCCAAGCAAATAGGAGCTTGCAGGCTTTCAGGCTGGGCTCAGTTAGCATCTCTCCTTGGGGCCCCTCTTCACTGGCTCCCTGCCCAGCTGCTGCTGCTCCCTCATAAATCCCATCCGAACCCTGCCATATCCAGCAGTCACAGCCTGTTCCACACCCAGCTCTGCATATTCTTCCTGCCTGCTTGCCATGGGGCTTCTGCTTCAGCTTCCCAGCAACTCTTAGCTTTCCATTCAGCTGCCGCTCCCAAAGAGAGCCCAGCCACTTGCTGGTTCCACACCTTTCCCCCTACCAGGCCAGGGGAAGGGGTGTACAGTGAGGCAGGGATTTCCCTACACTCACCCATCCCTCACCCCAGTGGTCAAACTGACCAAGATGAAGAACACACCAAAAACCAAGAATATAACAACCCTAATCTGTCATCTGAAGGTTCAAGTGGAGTATCTATAGCCAAACAACCCAAAGCACAAATATAGCTACTTACTGAAGAGACAGTGTCTCCACAACCTAAAGGCAGTGTTGGTGATCAAACTTTTCCCATTTATTGAAGTTACAAAATATAGCTACTGGTGCACCTCTTGCAAAAAAGCTTACAAAGAAGGAAAGCTTCCCACTGCTACAATTGGTAAAACGGGAGGGGCTTGTTTTGCCAGACAAATCAGCAAAGCCAATGCTGATAAACTGTGTGAAAAGGCTGCAAAACACCAAGCCTCTGGACTGTATCGACATGCAGAAAGCCTTATAAGCCCGTCACTGTCAAAGCCAATTTTAGAATTTCTTAATGAGGCTGTTAAAAATGCTGGAGACACAACACATTTTATGTGAACCAACATGGCCGTTGCATCATATGTTCTATTTAAGCAAGAGATACCGCACACTGCAAACCAGAGGCCAATGTTAACTGCATTTTTGCTTGTTAAACCTGAAGTTGGACACTGGTTCTGAACAAGACTGGCAAATGCTCACTATCTTTCTGCAAGAAACTCAACTGACTGGTTAGAAGCATGCGGTGCAACAGTGAAAGGCTCAGCAGCTGAAAAAGTGAAGAGCTCTCTCACCACATTCAGAAAATTTGCATACATGGCTGATGAATGCACCAATGCAAATGGGTGTCAAGTATTAAGTCACTGCGTACGTTATCTTGGTGTCAGTGGTAGGCCAGTAAGTGCATTTCTAGATGTTCAGGTTATAGAAGGCACACTGGCTGCATCTGTGACAACCCACATTTTATCAGAGTTAAATGCTTGTAAATTGGACCCCAAACAGATGGCTGCTTGTGCATTTGTTGGAGATACAACTTCTCTGGAAGACCTGGTGGAGTACAAGTTTTCTGTAACCCTAATCTGTCCTACACACAGTGCAGAGGCCATCTTAACTTCAGTACCCAGAAAGATAATGGACCAAATAATTAAGCAATCCATTTGCAAACACCTGGAAGTTTAAAAGGTGATAAGTAATAGTCAGCATGGATTTGTCAAAAACAAATTGTGTCAAACCAACCTAATAGCTTTCTTTGACATGGTAACAAGCCTTGTGGATGGGGGAAGTGGTAGATGTGGTATATCTTGACTTTAATAAGGCTTCTGATACTGTCTTGCATGACCTTCTGATAAACAAACTAGGGAAATACAATCTAGATGGAGCTACTATAACATGGGTGCAAAACTGATTGGAAAACTGCTCCCAAAAAGTAGTGATCAGTGGTTGACAGTCAAGCTGGAAGGGCATATCGACTGGAGTCCTGCAGGGATCTGTCCTGGGTCTGGTTCTGTTCAATATCTTCATCAGTGATTTAGATAATGGCATAGAGAGTACACTTTTAAGTTTGCGGCTGATACCAAGCTCGGAGGGGTTACAAGTGCTTTGGAGAATAGGATTAAAATTCAAAATGATCTGGACAAACTGAGAAATTGTCTGAAGTAAATAGGATAAATTCAATAAGGACAAATGCAAAGTACTCCATTTAGGAAGGAACAATCCGTTTCATGCATACACAATGAGAAATAACTGCCTAGGAAGGAGTACTGCAGAAAGGGATCTGGGGGTCACAAGTTAAATATGAGTCAACAGTGTAACACTTCTGCAAAAAAAATATCATTTGGGGATGCACTAGCAGGAGTGTTGTAAGCAAGACACGAGAAGTAATTCTTCTGCTCTACTCCATGCTGATACGGCCTCAGCTGGAGTATTGTGTCCAGTTCTGGGAGCTGCATTTCAGGAAAGATGAGGACAAATTGGAGAAAGTACAGAAGAGAGTGACAATAATGATTAAAGGTCTAGAAAACATGACCTAGGGGAAAGATTGAAAGAATTAGGTTTGTTTAATCTGGACATGATAACAGTTTTCAAGTACATATAAAGTTGTTACAAGGAGGAGAGAGAAAAATTGTTCTTGTTAAGCTCTGAGTATAGGACAAGAAGCAATGGGTTTAAATTGCAGTAAATTCGGTTTAGGTTGGGCATTAGGAAAAACTTCCTAACTGTCAGGGTGGTTAAGCACTGAAAAAAATTGCGTAAGGATGTGGAATCTCTGTCACTGGAGGTTTTTAAGAGCAGGTTACACAAACACCTGTCAGGGATCATCTAGATAATACTTAGTCCTACTTTGAGAGCAGGGGACGGGACTAGAAAGACCTCTCAAGGACCCTTCCAACCCTACGATCCTACAGTTCTATGGTCTACTCAACTAGCAGTAATACGAGCTGCAGAATCTTCAAAAGACATTTAAGAAGCTATAAATTGAATGTCTTCATTATACTCTTTTTTTCAACAAGAGTCCAAAAAGACAAAATGTCTTGGAAAAAAATAGAAGATGATCTGGGACTGAAGTTCAAATTAGTCCAACCTGGGAAAACCTGCTGGCTTTCTCATGAGAGATCCTTGGCTGCTGTCTTAAAATTACCGCAACCATTATTACTGGCTTTGGAAAGTATCCACCAAGATGGGACAGGTCTAAGTAGTGAGGCTGGTGGTCTACTTTTGCTACTACGTCAGAGAAGACAATTGGCATTTTCTCTCTTGTAAGTCTACTTTTGAAACCACTTGGGTCATTAAGCAAAGCCATCCAGGCATCTGCTACAACGGTAGCAGATCTTTGTCCAGCAATAAAAGCTACACTTGGATCAATCAGAGAGATATCCATGAAAGATGTCAGTCCAGAAGTTGACTAATGAAGGTCATTATATTGAATTCTTAAGTGAAGAGGATAAAAAGTGTTTGTTTTAAAGCATCTGAAAAAGTACACAGACTTGATTCTTACAAATCTACTACAGTGACTTTTGGATTGTACTCAACCTCTACGTAGCTTTTACAGATGCCTGTCTTCTCAAACACTGACAGTTGAATGGAGTGAGGCATTACCAGCAATGGGGCTGCCAGGTGGTCAGGACAGAATAGAGAATTTGAACATAGAGTGGAATGTCATATGACAAACGAATGAAGTTTTGACTTCAACTTCTTTTTTATCGTCACTAGTGGCTCGATCCAATCTTTGTGCTCTGTTTCCTGGGATGAAAGAAGAAGGAATTCATCTCTTGCTACTCCCAGTCACAACAGCTACAGTTGAGCCTTCCTTTTCCTCTTTGAATAGAATTTTGTGTCTGAAGGACATCACCTTCTGCCTGATCATGTGAATGAACTTATGAGCATATCAACTGAGGGGAAGTACCGGATGTATGAGAAGCCCCCAAAGATGAGCCACCCAAACAAGATGTTAGGATGCATTAAATAATACTAAAAATATCCTACTGCCATCATATAAATTAATGGGATGCCTTCAACTGGATACAGTGAGCAGTTCTGGTCATCCCATCTCCAAACGGATACAGCAGAAATAGAGGGGGCTCAGAGATGCAAGGAGAGGCCTGGAAAGATCAGCACTCTTTAGTATACAGAGAAGATGAACAAGGATCTGGCTGCTGTAGGAGGTAAGTTGGGTGACCCAGCTCACCCTGTCCCATAACACAAGAACGAACAGGCATTTGATGACAGTGAGAGGCAGCAAATATAAAACTGATTCAAGGAAGCCCCTTTTTGCACCATGTCCCATTAGCTTGTGGACCTCTCCGTGCCAACGTATCAGTCAGGCTCATTTCCGCCATCGCACAGCAGATAGAGTGGAGTGAAGCAGCACAGCTGTACCATTCCAGTGGGGCTTGTGAGAAGAAATCAAAGACGAACTGGCAGGCCTAGATGCCTCATGGACCTTACCATCTGCATAGACAATAGGCTGGAAGAACGAAGAAAGGAGAAAAGAGGTTCTCTGCTGTCATCCTCCCCACATGCCATGACCTCATCTTCTGTATTTATCACCAAACCTATGCAAGCTGATCTGTCTTGTCAGCAGCTCACACCCAAAGAAAAGGAATGGCACTGTCAACACTACCTGTGCTTTTAATGTGGTGAACCCAACCATACCATCTCAGCTTGCCCAATACAAGCACCAAGTTGCTTGGGAAAGAAGCCAGCCCAGGCATGGTGGAGGAGATGAGAATTTCCCCGTACCCTAGTCCTCACTGAGATTCCTGGGGCTTCCCACTTGAAGGTGTCTATCCATCTGTGCATCCCAGAGGATCCCCAATAGATTATATTCCAACAGGCCCTCATTGGTTCAGGAGCACCAGACAATTGTATGGATGCAGCTACAGCTCGGGCCCTACAGATTTCCCTGCTATACTAGGCCACGGTTGAAACTATTGACAGCTCCCCGCTGACTTCAGGTCCGGTTGTGGAGGAAACTGTCCCCCTAGAGCCTGTTATTCAGGGACACCTAGAAACAATACAATTCGGTGTGATCCATTCCTGATCCTTGGTACCTCTTGGATGACCATTCATGATCCCCTCATTCACTAGCGAGAACAGGTCACTTTCCCATCAGAATTTTGCTGACACATGGCCAGGGACCAGAAAGGTTGCACCCAGACCCGAGACAGTTCAAGTAGAATCATAGAATCATAGAATCATAGAATATCAGGATTGGAAGGGACCCCTGAAGGTCATCTAGTCCAACCCCCTGCTCGAAGCAGGACCAATTCCCAGTTAAATCATCCCAGCAGGGCTTTGTCAAGCCTGACCTTAAAAACCTCTAAGGAAGGAGATTCTACCACCTCCCTAGGTAACGCATTCCAGTGTTTCACCACCCTCTTAGTGAAAAAGTTTTTCCTAATATCCAATCTAAACCTCCCCCACTGCAACTTGAGACCATTACTCCTCGTTCTGTCATCTGCTACCATTGAGAACAGTCTAGAGCCATCCTCTATGGAACCCCCTTTCAGGTAGTTGAAAGCAGCTATCAAATCCCCCCTCATTCTTCTCTTCTGCAGGCTAAACAATCCCAGCTCCCTCAGCCTCTCCTCATAAGTCATGTGTTCTAGACCCGTAATCATTTTTGTTGCCCTTCGCTGGACTCTCTCCAATTTCTCCACATCCTTCTTGTAGTGTGGGGCCCAAAACTGGACACAGTACTCCAGATGAGGCCTCACCAATGTCGAATAGAGGGGGACGATCACGTCCCTCGATCTGCTCGCTATGTCCCTACTTATACATCCCAAAATGCCATTGGCCTTCTTGGCAACAAGGGCACACTGCTGACTCATATCCAGCTTCTCGTCCACTGTCACCCCTAGGTCCTTTTCCGCAGAACTGCTGCCTAGCCATTCGGTCCCTAGTCTGTAGCGGTGCATTGGATTCTTCCATCCTAAGTGCAGGACCCTGCACTTATCCTTATTGAACCTCATCAGATTTCTTTTGGCCCAATCCTCCAATTTGTCTAGGTCCTTCTGTATCCTATCCCTCCCCTCCAGCGTATCTACCACTCCTCCCAGTTTAGCATCATCCGCAAATTTGCTGAGAGTGCAATCCACACCATCCTCCAGATCATTTATGAAGATATTGAACAAAACCGGCCCCAGGACCGACCCTTGGGGCACTCCACTTGATACCAGCTGTCAACTAGACATGGAGCCATTGATCACTACCCGTTGAGCCCGACAATCTAGCTAGCTTTCTACCCACCTTATAGTGCACCTAAAGTATAGTACACCTAAAGTAGGTGTAGCTGCCTGCATTGAAACACGTACTGAGGGAACTATGGAATTTCCCCCCAGGTACTGTGACTTCACTGACATTTTTGAGAAGAAGAAGTATACAGAAAGCCACCACCCCACATCAGGACTATGATTGCCCCATGGAACTCCAGCTGGTGGTGAAGGTACCATTTGGGCAGATATTCGCAATGTCAGACCCTGAACTGGCTGCGTTGTAAGACTATCTGCAAGAGAACCTAGCGGGGGACGGGGACAGGGGGGTTCATCTGCAAGGTAACTTCACCAGCTAGCGCTCAGTCCTTTCCACAAAAAAAAGAAGGGTGGGAGCCTCCGCCTCTGTGTCGATTACAGAACCCTGAATCAGGCAGCAATCTAGAACCGCTACCCCCTTCCGCTAATCCCTGAGTTGACAACGGACTGTGTGTGGGCTGCCTGCCAATTCACTGACCTGGATCTCTGGGAGTGTGCAATCTTAGCAGTATTCAGGAGGGCGCCCAATGGAAGACTGCCTTTTGGACCCACTATGGCCACTTTGAATATTTGATTAAGTCATTCCAACTGAGTAATGCCCCAGCAACGCATCAGCACTTCATTAACAATGTGCTACAAGTCCTAATGGACTAGTTAGCAGTGGTATACTTATATGATATGTTGATCTTCTCAAATGATCTGGACCAACACACCACTCACATCGGTACAGTGCTGGACTATGACAACACTCTCTATGGTAAACTTGAGAAGTGCGCATTAGATCAGACCTCAACCAAGTTCCTGGGTTTCATCCTGACTCCGGAAGGAATCAAGATGCATCCACACAAGGTCCAGGCTGTCCACAAGTGGGCAGCCCCTGCAATGTGCATGTGCATGACCTACAAGTTTTTAGGCTTCACAAACTTTTACTGGGAGTTCATTTTGAATTTTTCAAAACAAGCTGAGCCCCTCACTGCCCTACTCTGGAAAAATGCCCAGTTCCACTAATCACCTGAGGCCCACCACGCATTTGAGCTGCTAAAGTTTGCCTTCACCACCTCTCCAGTACTGGCCCAACCAGACATGATGCAAGTTTTTATTGTGGAAGCTGATGCATCTAGCACAGCAATCAAGGCAGTCCTCTCCCAGGGGCATGCACCCATGCAAATACTGCACCCCATCGCCTGCGACTCGAGGAATCTTACCCCTTCTGAGCAAACTACAAGCTCTTGGACAAGGAGCTTTTAGCAATTAAGACCACCTTTGAAGAGTGGCAACACTACTTTGATGGGGCCCATCATCCAGTCCAAGTGTTTATCGATCATAAGAACCTGGAGTACCTGCACAGGGCCAAAGTCCTAAACCAATGACAGCTCTCAGTTCAACTTTACCTTGACCTACCACCCTGGAACTAGAAATGGCAAGGTCAATGCCTTGACCATAAATACAGCACAAACCCACGAGGCCCCAGTCTGGAACCAGCCCACATTCTCAAGTCCCATAATTTCCCCAACTTGACTCACCACCAGGACCTGCTCACACTCATCTGCTCTGCCTCTGTCTCTGGAATTCCACCCAACAAGTTGGCCGTTATCGATCAAGAACCACAAAAAGCCCCCTGGGAGGGGATCGCGTTAGTAAGGGACTGCATTTATGTTTCCCCAGGACCTGCAAGAGTGGCAGCTCACCAACTATGCCATGACTCCATCCTGGCAGGACATTTAGGGAGAAATAAAGCCTGATGATTAATGCCTGGTTCTCCTGGTAGCCACAAATGTGCCCCACGATAGAGACCGTTTTCACTTCCTGCCAGGTGTGTACCCACACCAAGATCCCATGCCAGAAACCCTGTGGTCTTCTCCAACCTCTGGACACCCCATCTCGGCCTTGGGAAGCTATTTCCTTGCACTTTGTGGTGGAACTACCCTAATCCAGTGGTTTCATGACCATTCTGACACTGGTAGATCGTTTTTCTAAAATGGTCCATTTCATTCCATGCATGGGTTTACCCTCCACAGGGGAAACTGCCCAGCTCTGATAAACAATATAGTCTGTCTTCATGGACTCTCGGAACACATCACCTCTGATGGGAGGTGTCTATTAGGAGTGCACGTGCACCTGTCCTCTGCCTACCATCCTCAATCAAATGGCTAAACGGAGAGAATCAACCAGATCCTAGAACAATACTTACGATGCTACATCAACTATCACCAGGATGACTGATCTTCATTCTTACCATAAGCCAAATTGCCAGGCCACAGCCCCTTATTTATTTTTATCATCTGTGGGTACTACCCCCAATCTCACCCATAACTACCCTTATCCTCCCCCAGCCATCAGCCTCAGACCTAGTAGAACATCCATTACATCCAAGAGGAGATGAAGGGACACCATGAAAAGATGGAGGAGTACAAAAGGCACATGGACAAGTAAAGACAACAGGGCCCCACCTACTCTGTAGGACAAAAGATATGGCTTTCTACAGAACACCTCCTCACGGACAGACCCTCTCAGAAACTAGACTATCAGTTTCTTGGCCCTTACAGATTCAGTGACAAATCAACCCGGTCACCTTCAAGCTCTAGCTCCCTCAATCCCACAGAGCACACCCCATGTTCCATGTCTCACTTACTAAAACCCTACACTGAGAACACATTCCCCCATAGAGCCCAATCACCAAAAGTACAAAGTCAGGAGGAATACACTGTGCATATTATGAGGCAAATTATGGTACTTGGTGAATGGGAAGGTTAAGGCCCAGAAGAATGCACTGGAGAGCCAGCTGAAAACATTTGCACTCCTGTCCTGGTTCAGGTGTTTTATAGGACCCATGTCACTCAGAGGGCACCCCTAGGAGAGGGGTGGTGTTAGGACCCTGGGATCTCAAACCCTGGTCCACAGGAACAGCCATACACCAACGCTCTGCCTGGCAGCCTGCTGACAGTAGTTTACCTGGAACCCACGGAGCCCATCCTGAGGCTCAGACTCTGCCCTTGAGGTCCGATTGAGAGAGCTGCAGAGCAGCTGATTGGCCTGCTTGCCCAACTTCAGCCAGGAGCAGGGAACTGTCTGAACAGCTAGGCTGCACCCAGCTCTGGACTGTGGGCCTTGGGCTTCCTGCCCCTGCTGCTTGATTTCCTAGCTTCCTGCCCCAGCTTGACTCCAGGCATCTGACTTGTGGTTCCTGGCCTCCACTTGGTTTCCTGCTTCTGACTTTCTGGTATCCTGACCCGGCCTGACTGTGATTCCTGACTGGTTCTCCAGTTTGTCTCCTGCTTCTGATCTCCCAGTATCCTGACCCAGCTGACTCCTGTCTTGTGACTGTGGACTCTGGCTCTGACTACTAGGTCTGCCCACGACCCAGCTGTGACAAGCTCCTTCCTAGCCAGGCCTTCCTGATCAGTTCCCGAGACAGGAAAGTGGGGAAAGGGCAAAATTCCTTACCCTGAATCTGCTGCCTGGGTTTCTGGTTTGACTAGCATTGCCAGCTGGGGCAACTAGTAGCTGAGAAGGAGAGATTTTTCCTTGTGTCCGGCAAGCGCAAATACATTCTATCTCTGTCTCCAACTCTGGGCTCCGGCTCTCATCCTTGTTTCTGGTTCAATTCTGAAGAACTGCATGTCACGCCGGCTCATTCTGGGCTAACCAGGAAGGGGTTAACTCCCAGCCCTTTCCACTGCTCTGCCTCCTTATGAGGAACAGACCTTGCAGAGCTGCAGAAAGGTTCCTTCTTCCCTTGGCAGATCTCGGGGAATGAAAAGTCTGTGTTCCACATATTAAATTACTCATAAAATATTTGGCCTGTCCCTGAGGCGGTTCAGCAGCCAGCCCAGCCCCCACCGACCCCTCCGACAGCCTGCCGATGTGCATCTGCATGTCACCTCCTGCTACAAGGTCAATCTCTCCCATTTAAAGCAGCAACATTAGAAAGCAAACCAGATTTCAGCCGGAATTAGCTTCAAATGGAGCATTCAGGGGAGCGGAGCGGGGGAGAGAAAACCCAGCTGGGGTGAGGATGCGCCTGCCTCCGTGCAGCAACTTCCCCCAGACAGCCCAGCAACCCTGCCAGGGCACCCGGGCTGGATGGGGGAGGGGAACACCAGCCCCTGCCTTGGTGCGCTGGGATGATGCTGAGGGCCGGGGCTGGGAAATTATTCTGTCCCCTCTGAGCGTGTTGTGCTGGGCACGTGCAGGGTGTTTGGGTAGGTGAGTTTGCGCCGGTGCCCCACTGCGGCCCTGCCAGCCCCTTCCCATGCAGCCTGCCCAGGGGAACCGGCCTTCAGTGAGTTTTGTTCTCCCACTCTCAGGCCAGTTGGACTGGCAGGGCCATCTGTGACCTAGAAACCGCCAGGACTGGAAGGGAGGGGTGGCTGATCTCCCTGGGCCCAGGTTACCATGGGGACGACCAGAGACTGGTGAGCTGGCCCGTGTTCAGCTTCAGGCAGCGCTAACCAGCATTCCTTGCTGTCAGTCCCAGCTCCTTCTGCTCTGTTTCTTGCTTGGCCTCCAATCCTGGAGCAGGCAGCTCTTCCCTTTAGAGGAGCAGCATCTCCTCTCTGCCCCAGAGGGGATCTGCAGCATAGATTCGCCTGGTCCCCTCCTGCCCAGGCCTGCCGCTCTCTGCAGGGCGGGCTGGATGGCACAGGCAATTAGACCTAGTGAGATTCCTGGGATCCAAGCAATGGCACCCATTGCAGACCCACGGTCCCAGGGCAGAGTTCCACAACACTCATCCACAGCTCCTTTGGGGCTGCCTTCAGTGAGCTCAGAGACGGCCTGTGTGGGCACTGAGGGGACAGGCTCAAACCCCGCAGAGACCCCCAGGGTGCTATAAGGAGATACTCCATGGTGGACTCCATATGCACCCATATACAGAATGGCCGCAGCATGTACGTGAATCCTCGCTGGAATCCCATATAGCCTGCACCAGGCCTCATTTTGGAGCATCAGCATTCTCCAGGCCCCAGAAGCGCAAGAGTCCAGGCGTGTCTGTGCTGTACATGCAGTGGGAGGATGGTCTGTTGCAGGGGACTGGGAATCAGAATTCACAGCCCTGCCACTGCCTCATTAGGCAATCTTGGGTGAGCTGCTGTCCCTCTTTTTGCCTCAGTTTCCCCATCTGCAAAAGGGGCTAGTCATACTTAAGGTACCAGTCTCACAGCTGAGTTCCGTATAAGTAGGTTGAGCTCTTCACACGATGTTGAAATCCTTGTTATTATCTTGCCCTGCTTGCTGGAGAAGATGCGCATGGGACTTCCTGTGATGTCAGCTGAGGTGAGACTGGACTTACATCATGAGACAGGCACAGAACCAATGAGAGCGCCAGGCTTCCCTTCTTGTCACAGGTGGAGTGTGGGAGTCAGGTGACATTAGTCTAAAGGACGCCAGTGTTCACAAGAACTACAAATAAAGAGCCTTTCTGTGCCCAGGGCACATGCGAGTTGCAAACTGCATGGACCCCATTCCAAGCACGTACCATGCGCGGAATTGACCATCACACAGTACAAGAGATGCAGAAGCAGGCTAGCCATGGGTGCTGTGGGTCAGGATCGAGGTGCCCTGTGCTGTGCTGACAAAGGTGTGAGGAAGGTGGCACAAGCCCCTCGACAGCTCGGCAGCCTTGCCTTTCCATGAGCACTACACTTATGTACACAGAAAAAATTCTGGAAAAGAGCTAGGACCACACAGCATGTGTGAGGGGCAGCCACATGACGCCAAGCCAGTGCTGCTAAGCCACAGAGGGGTCTTTTGGGAAATGTGTGCAGTGCATATGGAGACATGCCTGAAATTCCCATGTGGTTTGTAAAGAGGAATTATCTCCAAGCAAGTCCTCACTCTTGACTGATTTACGGAAGAGCACAAGGCGGTGCTCCGGAGCCTACAAACCGTTCACTGACGGCTGCCCAGACCCAGCACTCCTTTCAATCTCCATTATGTGGCAGAAGGGCTTTTATTTGTAATCATGTTTAGAAATGAGCATTGGCGGTCAGCGAGGAGGGAGTACCTGCAATAGGTGAGCAGTGATCCATCCGGACCAATGCAGAGTGACAGTTGTGCTGCTAGGAAAGGTTTTCTGCAATGGACACGGGGCCCTGGAGAGATCATGGATCATAGTCCTTGCTGCCCAGTGCCTGGCACTGCCCAATGAGAGGCTTTGGATTGTTCCTCTGTTAAACCCTCCCTGTCCATCAGTGTTAGCCTGGCCAGCGCTTTCCATTTTATTCATTTACATTTTAAACTATCCCCTTCCCAAATAACTTCAGGCTCTTCCATAGCCTGATCACTGCAGTCAGGTGCCAAGATCTATCTACCTATCTCCAAACACCCTATCATCATCTATCTAATCTATCTATCTATCTATCCATCTATTGTAACAGACAGACCCCGCCTGACAGACCTCTCCCCTGAAGGAAGAGGACCTGAAGTAGGGCTGTCCACGCCCACAGCCAGGCAGCCACCTATGTATCCAGCTCAGGCCAGTTGAGAATTGTGGGCAGTGCAGTGGACTGGGACCCAGGAGAGTGAGGCCCAAACCTGTCTCTCTCCTGGGACCCAGCTGGGTGCTTGCTATTCACAAATGTGCAAGGAGAGCCTGAAGGTGAGATGCCAGACCCTTTGGGCAAGCCTAGCTCCCCTGCCGCCAGTCCCTCCTGGCTACTGGGGATGTCATGGAATCCTCTGAGCCTCTCTGTCTCCTCTAGGGCTGCTCCCTGCCCCATGCTAGTTCCCAGCCCTCAAAGCACCTGTTCCCATGGGCTATTTCTAATTATTTGAAGACATGGAAGAGTGAGGGGATCCACTTCCTAACTAAGCAGGTCCCGCTCTCTCAACGGTCCTCCGGTGCTCTCAAAGGCAGTATGGTTATCTGCTCTGAACACCTGCCAACGTCCCTGCAAGAATCATCTTCAATTCTGACCCCATGAAAACAGGCTGGAAAAGACCACATGGAAGACCTAAAACACAACGGTTGGACTGTGTCAAGGGGCACCTGTCCCTAGCAGGCATCCCGCCTTGTAACACACCAGCTTTCACTCAGGACAGAACACCATGATGTCCAGGGCCCTCTACGCTGTCCAACGGCCAGCATGATGAGAACTAACCTGAAGACACTTTTTTTTTTCAACCTTCAGCCTTTTTTTTTTTTAAGTATATTTCTAGAACCAGATTCACCACTACGATCTGGCTGCGTTTGGCCACCCTAGAGCAGCACAAGGCAGCCAGAGCATATGGGTCGGAGCTGGGTTTATAGCTGCTTTGCTTGACCATAGCAGCACAAGGTTTCTGAGCCTGTGGGTCACACCTGAGTCATGCTTTCAGGCTTTTCTCTGTAACCTGGAGGCCTAGAGGCTTTCCCTTGTTAAAAAAATGCACACTGAGAGTATCATCACAGGACTGCAGGAGGTGGGTCTTTTAAAAAAGCACCCAATATGAGACGCGTGATCAGAGCCTGAGAGCTGGCCACACAGAGTTCCATGCTTCTGGGGAGAATATGTTGTATTTTTCATACAAAGAAAAGGGATTGAATCCCTGCTGTAAGGTGCAAAATGCAGCTCAGCCCTAATTAGGGAGCCACAACTGACACCTTCACACTGTCTGTCCCACTGGTGGGTTGAATGCCAAGACTGCCAATTGCCCAGAATTTTGTCCTGAAGGCAGCAGCATTTGCCCGCAGTTGTGCAACCTCATGTCGGGGTGTCCCTAAGTCTCTGACAGCCGGAAGCTGGGACTGGACAGCAGGGAATGGATCACTCAATAATTGCCCTATTCTAGTCACTCCCTCTGAAGCGTCTGGCATTAGCCACTGTCGGAAGACAGGACACTGGGCTAGATGGACCTTTGGCCATACTGGGCCAGACCATTCTTATGTGCTTTCCTGACACATGGAATCGTTGTGGCATCTACTGCAGAGGTGGCCAGGATCTCTCTGCTCCCTCTGCTGGATCCCAGTCCACAAGGAGCTATTAGGTTTCAGAGTAACAGCCGTGTTAGTCTGTATTCACAAAAAGAAAAGGAGTACTTGTGGCACCTTAGAGACTAACCAATTTATTTGAGCATGAGCTTTCGTGAGCCACAGCTCACTTCATCAGATGCATACCGTGGAAACTGCAGCAGACTTTATATATACATAGAGAATATGAAACAATACCTCCTCCCACCCCACTGTCCTGCTGGTAATAGCTTATCTAAAGTAATCGTCAGGTTAGGCCATTTCCAGCACAAATCTAGGTTTTCTCACCCTCCACCCCCCCACACAAATTCACTCTCCTGCTGGTGATAGCCCATCCAAAGTGACAACTCTTTACACAATGTGCATGATAATGAAGTTAGGCCATTTCCTGCACAAATCCAGGTTCTCTCACTCCCTCACCCCCCTCCAAAAACCACCCCCATACACACACAAACTCACTCTCCTCCTGGTAATAGCTCATCCAAACTGACCACTCTCCAAGTTTAAATCCAAGTTAAACCAGAACATCTGGGGGAGGGGGGTAGGAAAAACAAGAGGAAATAGGCTACCTTGCATAATGACTTAGCCACTCCCAGTCTCTATTTAAGCCTAAATTAATAGTATCCAATTTGCAAATGAATTCCAATTCAGCAGTTTCTCGCTGGAGTCTGGATTTGAAGTCTTTTTGTTTTAAGATAGCGACCTTCATGTCTGTGATTGCGTGACCAGAGAGATTGAAGTGTTCTCCGACTGGTTTATGAATGTTATAATTCTTGACATCTGATTTGTGTCCATTTATTCTTTTACGTAGAGACTGTCCAGTTTGACCAATGTACATGGCAGAGGGGCATTGCTGGCACATGATGGCATAAATCACATTGGTGGATGTGCAGGTGAACGAGCCTCTGATAGTGTGGCTGATGTTATTAGGCCCTGTGATGGTGTCCCCTGAATAGATATGTGGGCACAATTGGCAACGGGTTTTGTTGCAAGGATAAGTTCCTGGGTTAGTGGTTCTGTTGTGTGGTATGTGGTTGTTGGTGAGTATTTGCTTCAGGTTGCGGGGCTGTCTGTAGGCAAGGACTGGCCTCTCTCCCAAGATTTGTGAGAGTGTTGGGTCATCCTTTAGGATAGGTTGTAGATCCTTAATAATGCGTTGGAGGGGTTTTAGTTGGGGGCTGAAGGTGACGGCTAGTGGCGTTCTGTTATTTTCTTTGTTAGGCCTGTCCTGTAGTAGGTAACTTCTGGGAACTCTTCTGGCTCTATCAATCTGTTTCTTTACTTCCGCAGGTGGGTACTGTAGTTGTAAGAAAGCTTGACAGAGATCTTGTAGGTGTTTGTCTCTGTCTGAGGGGTTGGAGCAAATACGGTTGTATCGCAGAGCTTGGCTGTAGACAATGGATCGTGTGGTGTGGTCAGGGTGAAAGCTGGAGGCATGCAGGTAGGAATAGCGGTCAGTAGGTTTCCGGTATAGGGTGGTGTTTATGTGACCATTGTTTATTAGCACTGTAGTGTCCAGGAAGTGGATCTCTTGTGTGGACTGGACCAGGCTGAGGTTGGTGGTGGGATGGAAATTGTTGAAATCATGGTGGAATTCCTCAAGGGCTTCTTTTCCATGGGTCCAGATGATGAAGATGTCATCAATATAGCGCAAGTAGAGTAGGGGCTTTAGGGGACGAGAGCTGAGGAAGCGTTGTTCTAAATCAGCCATAAAAATGTTGGCATATTGTGGGGCCATGCGGGTACCCATAGCAGTGCCGCTGATCTGAAGGTATACATTGTCCCCAAATGTGAAATAGTTATGGGTAAGGACAAAGTCACAAAGTTCAGCCACCAGGTTTGCCGTGACATTATCGGGGATAGTGTTCCTGACGGCTTGTAGTCCATCTTTGTGTGGAATGTTGGTGTAGAGGGCTTCTACATCCATAGTGGCCAGGATGGTGTTATCAGGAAGATCACCGATGGATTGAAGTTTCCTCAGGAAGTCAGTGGTGTCTCGAAGGTAGCTGGGAGTGCTGGTAGCGTAGGGCCTGAGGAGGGAGTCTACATAGCCAGACAATCCTGCTGTCAGGGTGCCAATGCCTGAAATGATGGGGCGCCCAGGAGTTCCAGGTTTATGGATCTTGGGTAGTAGATAGAATATCCCAGGTCGGGGTTCCAGGGGTGTGTCTGTGCGGATTTGATCTTGTGCTTTTTCAGGAAGTTTCTTGAGCAAATGCTGTAGTTGCTTTTGGTAACTCTCAGTGGGATCATAGGGTAATGGCTTGTAGAAACTCGTGTTGGAGAGCTGCCGAGCAGCCTCTTGTTCATATTCCGACCTATTCATGATGACAACAGCACCTCCTTTGTCAGCCTTTTTGATTATGATGTCAGAGTTGTTTCTTAGGCTGTGGATGGCATTGCGTTCCGCATGGCTGAGGTTATGGGGCAAGTGATGCTGCTTTTCCACAATTTCAGCCCGTGCACGTCGGCGGAAGCACTCTATGTAGAAGTCCAGTCTGCTGTTTCGACCTTCAGGAGGAGTCCACCTAGAATCCTTCTTTCTGTAGTGTTAGTAGGGAGACCTCTGTGGATTAGTATGTTGTTCAGAGGTATTTTGGAAATATTCCTTGAGTCGGAGATGTCGAAAATAGGATTCTAGGTCACCACAGAACTGTATCATGTTCGTGGGGCTGGAGGGGCAGAAGGAGAGGCCCCGAGATAGAACAGCTGCTTCTGCTGGGCTGAGAGTATAGTTGGATAGGTTAACAATATTGCTAGGTGGGTTGAGGGAACCATTGCTGTGGCCCCTTGTAGCATGTAGTAGTTTAGAAAGTTTAGTGTCCTTTTTCTTTTGTAGAGAAGCAAAGTGTGCGTTGTAAATGGCTTGTCTAGTTTTAGTAAAATCCAGCCACGAGGAAGTTTGTGTGGAAGGTTGGTTTTTTATGAGAGTATCCATTTTTGAGAGCTCATTCTTAATCTTTCCCTGTTTGCTGTAGAGGATGTTGATCAGGTGATTCCGCAGTTTCTTTGAGAGCGTGTGGCACAAGCTGTCAGCATAGTCTGTGTGGTATGTAGATTGTAATGGATTTTTTACCTTCAGTCCTTTTGGTACAAAGTCCATCTGTTTGCATTTGGAAAGGAAGATGATGTCTGTCTGTATCTGTGCAAAGGAGCTATTAGGAGAAGGTGGCAGCAGGCTCCCTCATGCTCCCAAGCAGCTGCACCCACCCCACCCCCGGGCACCTCAGCATCCACCCCGACTAGTAGCTCCAGCAACACTCCCCAGACCCCTAGCAGCCCCAACCTCCCAAGGACCCAGCAAATATCCAGCAATTCTTGGTATCCACCACTCCCTGCTATGCCAACACAGGCCTCTCCAGTGCCCTAACATGAGAGTCCCCACCCCCACCACTCTCCCATCCACCCAGCTACAAGCTAGATACCGTCGAACACCTACACATCCACCCAGCACAACCAACCTCCAACACCCATGCATCTTCTCCAGCCACGCTCCCAGCACAGCCAGATTACAGCACCCTTCCTACCTAGCCAGTCACATAGACAGCTGCCAAACTTTGTGCAGTTCTGTGCCCAACTCTGACCACTGCTCCGGGCTGTGTTGACCTTAAATGAAGTTTCTGGTTATCAATGTAATATATCTCGACTTTAGTAAATCTTTTGATACTGTCTCACATGGCCATCTCATAAATAAATTAGGGAAATATTGCCTAGACCAGTGGTTCTCAAACTTATTTAATCAGGCCCCCCTTCTTTATGTCTGTAATCGTTTACGCCCGTCCCTTCACAAGTACATATAGTGCCACCCAGCTCTGAAGTTAGAGGGGAGAGCGGCGGGCGCCCCGCTCTGAAGTTAGAGGGGAGAGCGGCGGGCGCCCAGCTCTGAAGTTAAAGGGGAGAGCGGCGGGCGCCCAGCTCTGAAGTTAGAGGGGAGAGCGGCGGGCGCCCCGCTCTGAAGTTAGAGGGGAGAGCGGCGGGCGCCCAGCTCTGAAGTTAAAGGGGAGAGCGGCGGGCGCCCCGCTCTGAAGTCAAAGGGGAGAGCGGCGGGCGCCCCGCTCTGAAGTTAGAGGGGAGAGCGGCGGGCGCCCCGCTCTGAAGTTAGAGGGGAGAGCGGCGGGCGCCCAGCTCTGAAGTTAAAGGGGAGAGCGGCGGGCGCCCCGCTCTGAAGTCAAAGGGGAGAGCGGCGGGCGCCCCGCTCTGAAGTTAGAGGGGAGAGCGGCGGGCGCCCAGCTCTGAAGTTAGAGGGGAGAGCGGCGGGCGCCCAGCTCTGAAGTTAGAGGGGAGAGCGGCGGGCGCCCCGCTCTGAAGTTAGAGGGGAGAGCGGCGGGTGCCCAGCTCTGAAGTTAGAGGGGAGAGCGGCGGGCGCCCAGCTCTGAAGTTAGAGGGGAGAGCGGCGGGCGCCCCGCTCTGAAGTTAGAGGGGAGAGCGGCGGGCGCCCAGCTCTGAAGTTAAAGGGGAGAGCGGCGGGCGCCCCGCTCTGAAGTCAAAGGGGAGAGCGGCGGGCGCCCAGCTCTGAAGTTAGAGGGGAGAGCGGCGGGCGCCCAGGTCTGAAGTTAAAGGGGAGAGCGGCGGGCGCCCAGCTCTGAAGTTAAAGGGGAGAGCGGCGGGCGCCCCGCTCTGAAGTTAGAGGGGAGAGCGGCGGGCGCCCAGCTCTGAAGTTAAAGGGGAGAGCGGCGGGCGCCCAGCTCTGAAGTTAGAGGGGAGAGCGGCAGGCGCCCAGCTCTGAAGTTAGAGGGGAGAGCGGCGGGCGCCCCGCTCTGAAGTTAGAGGGGAGAGCGGCGGGCGCCCAGCTCTGAAGTCAAAGGGGAGAGCGGCGGGCGCCCAGCTCTGAAGTTAGAGGGGAGAGCGGCGGGCGCCCAGCTCTGAAGTTAGAGGGGAGAGCAGCGGGCGCCCAGCTCTGAAGTTAGAGGGGAGAGCGGCAGGCGCCCAGCTCTGAAGTTAGAGGGGAGAGCGGCGGGCGCCCCGCTCTGAAGTTAAAGGGGAGAGCGGCGGGCGCCCCGCTCTGAAGTTAGAGGGGAGAGCGGCGGGCGCCCAGCTCTGAAGTCAAAGGGGAGAGCGGCGGGCGCCCAGCTCTGAAGTTAGAGGGGAGAGCGGCGGGCGCCCCGCTCTGAAGTTAGAGGGGAGAGCGGCGGGCGCCCAGCTCTGAAGTCAAAGGGGAGAGCGGCGGGCGCCCAGCTCTGAAGTTAGAGGGGAGAGCGGCGGGCGCCCAGCTCTGAAGTTAGAGGGGAGAGCGGCGGGCGCCCAGCTCTGAAGTCAAAGGGGAGAGCGGCGGGCGCCCCGCTCTGAAGTTAGAGGGGAGAGCAGCGGGCGCCCAGCTCTGAAGTTAGAGGGGAGAGCGGCAGGCGCCCAGCTCTGAAGTTAGAGGGGAGAGCGGCGGGCGCCCCGCTCTGAAGTTAAAGGGGAGAGCGGCGGGCGCCCCGCTCTGAAGTTAGAGGGGAGAGCGGTGGGCGCCCAGCTCTGAAGTTAGAGGGGAGAGCGGCGGGCGCCCAGCTCTGAAGTTAGAGGGGAGAGCGGCGGGCGCCCCGCTCTGAAGTTAGAGGGGAGAGCGGCGGGCGCCCAGCTCTGAAGTTAAAGGGGAGAGCGGCGGGCGCCCAGCTCTGAAGTTAGAGGGGAGAGCGGCGGGCGCCCAGCTCTGAAGCTAAAGGGGAGAGCGGCAGGCGCCCCGCTCTGAAGTTAGAGGGGAGAGCGGCGGGCGCCCCGCTCTGAAGTTAGAGGGGAGAGCGGCGGGCGCCCAGCTCTGAAGTTAGAGGGGAGAGCGGCAGGCGCCCAGCTCTGAAGCTAAAGGGGAGAGCAGCGGGCGCCCAGCTCTGAAGTTAGAGGGGAGAGCGGCGGGCGCCCAGCTCTGAAGTCAAAGGGGAGAGCGGCGGGCGCCCCGCTCTGAAGTTAGAGGGGAGAGCAGCGGGCGCCCAGCTCTGAAGTTAGAGGGGAGAGCGGCAGGCGCCCAGCTCTGAAGTTAGAGGGGAGAGCGGCGGGCGCCCCGCTCTGAAGTTAGAGGGGAGAGCGGCGGGCGCCCCGCTCTGAAGTTAGAGGGGAGAGCGGCGGGCGCCCAGCTCTGAAGTTAAAGGGGAGAGCAGCGGCTGCTGGCCATGAGCCCAGCTCTGAAGGCAGCGCCACACCAGCAGCAGTGCAGAAGTGAAGGTGGAGATGTGAAAAGTGATATTTGTCAGTATCACTTCTCACAGCAGATATCACTTCTCTTAGCACCCCACTGCCACCCTTATTTCTGCGCTGCTGCTGCCACCCTGGGGCTGAAAGCCAGAGCCCCGTTGCCTCCAGGTGAGGGATGGTTAGGGGATGGAAGAAGAGTCTGAGCCTGGGCTGCATCCTGGAGAGGGATTGAGGGAGGATGGTGGAAGGAGAGCCCAAGCCCAGGCTGCCTCCCAGTGCGGGACTGGCGGAGGGAAGGAGAGCCTGAGTGGCAGGGACCCAACTGTCCCTTTTATCCCCGCCTCACGGGTGTGCATGGCCCTTCTGCACAGGACCCAGTCACCTAGGGCTGACAGCCAGAGCTCTTAAAAAAAAAAAAAAAGGGCACACAGCTCTTGCCTCACTTGACACATTCCCATGCCTCCCTTGAGACCTGCTCCTTAGTTTGAGAACCTCTGGCCTAGATGAACCCACTATAAGGTAGGTGCACAATGGGTTAGAAAAGCCTACTCAGAGAGTAGTGATCAATGGTTCATAATCAAGTTGGAAGGGCATATTGAGTAGGGTCCCTCAGGGATCTGTTCTGAGTCCAGCTCTGTTCAATATCTTCATAAATTATTTGGCTAATGGCATAGAGAATACACTTGTAAAGTTTGTCAATTATACCAAGCTGGGAGAGTTTGCAAGAACTTTGGAGGACAGGATTAGTATTCAAAATGATCTTGATAAACTGGAGAAATGGTTTGAAATAAATAGGATGAAATTCAATAAAGACAAATGCAAAGTATTCCACTTAGGAAGGGACAATCAGTTGCACACATATAAAATGGGCAATGACTGCCTAGGAAGGAGTACTGCAGAAAAGGATCTGTGGGCTATAGTGGATCACAAACAAAATATGAGGCAACAATGTAATACTGTTGTAAAAAAAGTGAACATCCTTCTGGGATGTATTAGCAGGAGTGCTGTAAACAAGACACAAGAAGTAATTCTTCCGCTCTACTCAGCACTGATAAGGCCTCAACTGGAGTTCTGTGTCCAGTTCTGAGCAACATGCTTTGGGAAAGATGTGGACAAACTGGATAAAATCCAGAGAAGAGCATCAACAGTGATTAAAGATCTAGAAAAAATGACATCCAAGGAAAGATAGAAAAAACTGGGTTTGTTTAGTCTGGAGAAGAGAAGACTGAGGGGGGACATGATAAAAGCCTTCAAGTACATAAAAGTTGTTATAAAGAGGAGAGTGATAAATTGTTCTTCTTAACCACTGAGAACAAAACAAGAAGCAATAAATGGCAGCAAGGGAGATTTAGGTTACATTTAGTAAGGATAGTTAAGCACTGGAACAAATTCCTTAGGGAGGTTATGGAATCTCCATCATTGGGGATTTTTAAGAACAGGTTGGACAAACACCTCTCAGAGATGGTCTAGAAGATCAGTGGTTCTCAAACTAGGGCTGCCGCTTGTTCAGGGAAAGCTCCTGGCGGGCCGGGCCCATTTGTTTACCTGCTGTGTCTGCAGGTTCGGCCGCTCGTGGCTCCCATTGGCCACAATTCGCCGCTCCAGGCCAATGGGGGCTGCAGGAAGGGCGGCCAGCACATCTCTCGGCCTGTGCTGCTTCCCGCAGCCCCCATTGGCCTGGAGCGGCGAACCACGGCCAGTGGGAGCCGTGATTGGCCAAATCTGCGGACGCAGCAGGTAAACAAACCAGCCCAGGCCGCTAGGGTCTTTCCCTGAACAAGCGGTGGCCCTAGTTTGAGAACCACTGGTCTAGATAATACTCAGTCCTGCCTCAGTGCAGGGAACTGAACTAAATGATCCGCCGAGGTCCAGTTCTACATTTCTATGAGTCTATGATATGCAAATTTTTTCCAAATATGGAAATTAGCCCATGCAATAATTTGTGTAAACTGTCCCACTGGGAAAGACAAAAAGCTTGCCAGCTGTGCAATCTGGGCAGCTCTGAATGTGAGGGAAGCCCACAGATGGGGTTTTTGTCCAAGACTCGGGCTTCAGTAATACAAATAAATAAAAAATAAAATAATAATAAATAATAAATAATAATAATAACAATACGCTTGTCACTCACCACAACCAAACCTCGCTCTTTTATAGAGGGTAGGTGTTGGGTTTATCACTTTGCTCCCTGCTGCTACAAACATTCTCAGGGCAACTGACAGGACATGGTGCATGTAATGCATCAGTTGGGAGATCTGAAAGGTGCATGGCATGGCATTTGTGTATAATGTATCTTCACATGCACACCTCTGTTTGCACGTGTGTATCTATAGGGATCTGTGTGTGTGAGCATATTTGCATACATGAGTGGGTTTGTGTAGTTGCACAAGTGCATATATTCATGTGTACAAGCAAGTGTATGTGTAAGGAACCAGGGCATAGGTGATCTGGCCTAGTGGTGGTTGCTGAGCAGGAGTCAGAGGAATTGCACAACCCAGATCTGGTAAGCAAGAGTCAGGGTCAGAGTCAGGCCAGGGTCAGAAACCAGAGGCAGTACCAGGCTGGAATCAGGCTCAGAGTCTGGCCAGAATTGGAGACTGGAGATCAGAGTGAGTACCGGGCTGGGGTCAGGGCCAGGAGACAAGGTGAAGTCTGGAATCACAGTCGGCCAAAATCTGTGTGGTTGCCCAGACAACTTCCGAGGCCAACCCCTGCGTTAAATAGGGTGCTTGGGCAATCAGAGGGCTGCAGGGCACTGTCACTCTGGCTCCCTAGGGTGGTACTTCCTGTGGTACCTACTCTGCACCATGCTCCCTAGGTGTGGCTCAGCATGGTACTGTGGGAATCTAGGGTCTAGTCTGCAGACCTTCATTGTCTATGGCAGTGCATGTGTGTGTTTCTGAATGTGTGTATATGTGACACCCCCAGAAGGGCGAGATAAAGGGCCCCCTCTGTGCCCAGCGTCCTGAGGATTCCAGTGTGTGACAGCCCCATCTCTTATGCTTCAGAGTCAGGCACTGGAAACACAAACTGGCTTAGCCAGACCCAACCCCCTGCTGGGCTAGTGAAAGGGGAAAGGAGCTTCGGACAATCCTGATGGGAATTTCCCACTGCACATCAGCTGCGTCCGTGGGTCATTTGGATCCCGTGAGCCCAGGGGTTTTCCCAGATGCAGCTGTCTTGGGGCACTCAGCCCTATGGCACTTGGCCCCTTTGGCTCTGCTCTCCCTGCGCACACAGGGAGGGAGGCCTGGCCCTGCTTGTGGCCTGGCCTGATGCACAGGGGCAGCACACGTTTCGGGGAGGACTGTTTGACGTCTCTCAGCTGCCGCCCCTATTGTGCCATTTGTTTTTGCATCCCTGTTAATCAGGAGACTGTCTGCTCTTTAGAAGCTGGAATACAAAGAGCAAAATGTCGCAGCAGGGGACGGCCATGCTCAGGCAGGGAAAAACAGAACAGACACTTTTTCCCAAGCTTTGCCACTAGATGTCACAGGGAAAGCAACACTCCATGTGCTGCCCAGCGCTGAGGCCTGCCAGTCCCCGACTCCCACGGCGTGTGCACCTCCAAGACAAACAGCCTGCTTCAAGGCTCACATAAGCCACACAGCGGGCTCTCCTCTTTTCCCAGGGGCCTGCGCCCAGGCAGGGGTGGAGGTTCCCTGTACCTCACTCTGCTGCTTCCCACCCTCCGTGCTGGTGGCCCCAGCTTGCTTTGTCTGGCTGGGGAGCCCTGGTGAAACAGTCCCTGGGATTCAGGGTTCAGGGAACATTGAAATGCAACTGAACCCTTTTCCCCGGAGCCAGGATAAGCCACCTGCTCAGCTGCTCTCCCAGGGGGGAGCTGCGCGTCACCCTTTCTCAAAGGGGCAATTCTGTCAGCCCGGGGCCCTCGGCACCTACAGCAATGTGGTTCCCTTAAACAAGCCGAACAAACAAGGCCTTTATAGGCACATTCTTTCCTTTTGGAGTGGAAGGGGGAGAGACGGCGCAAGAATTCGGAGGCGTCCGACAGCAGCGGAGAAGCACACAAAGGGCTGAAATGAAAGGGCATCGAGCAAATCCTCTTAGAGGCCTTGACTGTATGTGTATGCTTATCCCTGCCCCATCTGCTGGGAGAGATTCCCCAGGCCGAGGGGGCTAGGGGCTGTCACTCCTCCCGCGCCGCTAAAACAAGAAAAACGCATTCAAGGAATTAAAATGGGATGAAAAGGAAGAAAGGCTGCGCCACACTGGCCTGGAGATCCTGGTGGTAAATATAGCTCTGCTGAGGGCTGTGGCAGGAGAAGGAGGGGGCACGAAAGCCTTGGTTACTGGGAGGGAATCCCACAGGCCGGGGGGGAGGGGAGACTAGCTGTTAGCCCAGTTCCCAGTGTCCACAGCTCAGCCAGAGGAGGAGGGGGAGGTTTTTGAATTGTTTCTGCACGTTCCCTGACTATGGAGGGATAGACTATGTGACCCTCACTCCCCAGGCACAAATGAAAAAGCAGAACTGACGGGTGGTGGACCAAGGAAACCCAGTGAAATGCCCAGCCTGAGTCAGGGCTCTGTCCTGGGCCACCATTACTGAGCAGTCTCTGCACTGTGCTTGACTGCGCCATGTGTAACCGGACCAACGGGGGGAACATTTGCAAAAGCACCTCAGTGACTTAGGGTGGAATTCTCACAAGCGAGTAGGGAAGTGAGGTGCCCAATTCCCACTGAAAACCAATGGGGTTTAGGCTCCTAAGTGCCTCTGTCACTTTGGAATCTGGGGCTTAGGCCACAGGGCTTTGTCTAGCTTTACTCACGTAACTGTTTGGGTTGGGGGTGATTTTTGTCATTTATCCCGGTATAAGCCCTAGGGAGGATGTGGCTGACTGGGCTAAAAGGGCTTTACCCCAGGACAGTCCTTCTCCCTTCTGGATGGGAACAGCACCTTTACCCTGGTGTAATCAAGTCCACCCCAGGGGGTTGTATCGCTTCAGCTCTGCTGGGATACAGAAAGTGGGACAGCCACCAAGTCCAGGCCAGTCCTGGGGCGCTTTGGAAAAGGTCCCCCGGGGTGAGGCTGTGGGGATGCACAGTGCAGGCTTTTCTCTTTTGGGGGAAAGACAATTACTGGAGCCTGAGGCAGGTCTCAGCCCAGCTCCCACCGAAGCCAACCCTGAGAGGAGGTGTCGGGGGCTGGTTAGTCTGGAATAACTACATTTTGCAAGAAGGCATTAGAACTTTTTCTTCAGCAATTGTTTGAGCATCCACCAGGGTCTGCAAATCCACCAGCTTGGAGCTGTTCAGTAGCTTCTTGGATACTGTTCCAAGCAGTATCGGCCCCTAGGCTCCGCTTCTCCCCTTCACCCCAGCAGTGGGGGGGCCCAGCAGAGAGCTGCTTAGAGCTCACAGACTTTTTCGTCTCATTTCCTTTTCTGCACCCCTTGCAGTTGCCTCGTGCTCTCAAATTTGTTCTAACGAGTTCGTGATTTCTCCCTTTGACTGGGTTCCAAATACCCTGCGTGTTCCAAGGACATATCTGGACAGTAATAAACAGTAATGTGTTCCCTGAGAGGCGCTATAATCATGTCTCTCCATTAGACCCTCCTCCAGCCAGGGAGCCAGCAATGGATTTTCCCCAGAACTATAAACTTTAATGCCATAAAAATTAACCAACTTAATCAGGAGCAGTATTTTAAACCAATCCAGTGCACACCAAGGAGCTGTTCCCAAGTCCTTGCACGTCAACTGGGCATCTTGTTAGCCTTTAGCACAAGAAATTAGGCCTTCCACCATGGCTTTATAAAGCAACTTAAAGCTTACATATGGATCAGGTGATCTTTGGTCCAAGCCGATTGGGGGTCAATGTGATCTATAGTAGTTTACCGATGTGCAACAAAAGGCACATGCCACCTATATGCTGCTAAGGACCTGATTGCAATATCTGAGCATCTCATGGGCATTAATGGATAGATCGCCCCACCAAGCCCTCTAAGGGAGGAATGGATCATCCCCACTGTATAGCCAGGGACCTGAGTGGAATTCCCAGAGCATTCGGTGCCAGCCCAGTGCCTCTCCTGAGAGCATAATTAGGCCAATGCTGAGCACTGTGGACATGCCCCCCGCCACGCTCCCCCACCTGCACAGCGATTCACCACACAGTGATACGCTGGTATTGCTGGGAATTCAGTCCAGGCCTCCTGAAACCCAGCTCAAGGCTCGGTCTGGTTTTGTGCAGGACTGGTGGTAATGTTGAAAGTAACTGGATAGCAGGGCCATGTCTGTGGTTGGGCTCCTTACTGGGGTGAAGCCTGCACACCCTCTGTAGCGCTATAGAGAAATCGGGAGGAGACGTAATGGTCTTGCTGTTCTGTGCACAGTGGAATTTTTTATTTACCACAGCTAAAGCAGCTTGTGTTTCTTTCTAGCTGTGGCACGAGCCTGATATAGGGCATGGTCTTTCCTGGCCGTTGGGCTGAGGGGGCCTCGGCACCAGCTGCCCTTGGAGTTTGGCGCTTGTTCTGTGGGGCTGGAATTTCTAATGAATGAAACCAGGCTGGGGTGCTCAAATGGCTGTTCTGGGAGGGGTGGGGGGAGCATCAGGAAAGGGAAAGAAGCTGCTGGTGGAGCAGAGGGCATCCAGATAGAATACAGAAAGGCAAAAGCAGCGGTGAGGGTGTCAGACTCCTCAAGATGCTGTCAGGGAGACAGACATGAGTGTGAATGGTGTCAGCAGCCACCGGGGATGGCAGCAGGAACTAAGCTGACATCCCTTGCAGAGGGCTGGCCCCCAGCTAGCAGCACTGGGGGAAGTCAGGGTTGTGCTGTCCTGTGGAGGCCTGGCTGGCAGCTTCCCATCAGATTTTGCTCTAGATTTCAGAGTGTGCTGCTGAGGGAGGGGTCAGTGGTGCATGGGCATGAAGGGGCTGCAGCCAGGGAGTGCTCCTGCCCACCCGAGGGAGAGATGCAGCTGTGGCTGGCACCTCCAGAGCCCTGCACTCATGGGTGGATCGTGACAGAGTGGGGCTGTTTGGTGCATTCATTATTCAGGGGATAGGGTTGTTTTACTGAGTGCAGAAGTGGCTCATGGGCTGATCTGGTAACTCGTGTCATCTTGGGGATAAACGGGCAGCACGTTTCCCACAGAGATCTCCAGGGAATGACTCTGCAAGGCAGGCACAGGACGGGGCAGATTCCGGAGGGCGACAGGGCTCCCAGGCAGGGGTCAGCTGAGAGGGACTGGAAATATAGAAGTGCCAGCTGAGAGATGCCATTAGCTCTTACCATACACGAGCTGTGGCCCAGAGGTGAGTGCTGCATTTTCACCTGCATGTGGTAAGATCTGTGCACACACCAGTCTCCTCTGGGAGGCTGCTCCAAACCAGGGCTGCCCAACCAGACAGCTCCAGGCCCTAGTTGCCCAAGTCTCACCCTTGCAGTAGCCAATGCCCCGGTTCCCACAGGGTGAGTTGTTGTGTACAAACACTGCTGTGTTCAGATGGATGGAGAGGTGGCCTCAGAGGTGAGCTCAGACCAGCTCATCGAGGTTTTTAAAGATGAGGACCAGAACTTTGGATTGGACCCAGTATTTAGGGCAGGCATTGCAGTATCTGGATCACTGGGGTGATGCTCTGCTACAGTTTGAACCTGCTGGAATTACTCTTTATGGCCTTCACCACTATTCCCAGGTAGAATGAATTGCATTGGTTAAGCCTGGATGCCCTGACAGCACAGATCCCTGTGGCCAAGTCAGGATGGAGCCAGTCCTGGATGGAACAACAACTTCGGTGAGCTAGTTTTATCTGGGAGCCTAGTCATAGTGAAGAGCATCCCAGAAGGGCCCCAAGGCTACAGCCAGAGAACAGACCCCTTAAACGGGGATAAGGAAGTGGATCGGGCTACTTCTTTCCACTAACATCTCTTCTTCCTTGGCCAGGTTTAGCTTCAGCCAGTTGCTTTCACTCAACCACTCTCCTCCCTCCTAGGGCTGCCCTGGGACATCTGGGAGGTAGTACGGTTAGCATTATCCCTGCGATGATGCCTCTCAGTCTCCACTTGGATCAGTTCAGGGACAGGTCTGAGCCTTGAGGAACTCCACAAGTCAGGACTCAGAGACATTCCTCTGGCGTTATTGTGAGAGGAAGGATCTGATCAAGCTCAGTGCACTTCCTCCTACCCCTGCCAAGCCTTCCAGGCAGCTCATGGTTGACTACCAAATCCACAAGAGATCCAGGGGTATATGTACTGCATCCACCTGGACAGCATGTACATATACGCATGTACAGCAATTAGGCACTGCAGTGTGTGCAAATACAGCTACCAGCTGAGAGCAAGGTGCTGTGCATACATACAGGGCCTGGAATTTTTGCAGTCCCAAAAAATCTAGGCACACCTGAAATGAGGATATAATCATGGGCCTAGTGTTCCTTACACTGTCTCCAGGATCTTCATCGCATGTCTTGAAGGTGAATTTCTTTGATACAGCACAGCTGGCCAAAACAGCTTGTCTGTAATTCACAAAATAAATAAGCCATTAAAGCCTGCACATCCTATACCCTGCCAGAAAACCCTTTCTGCTCTCAGCAGTCAGCTCCTGGGGAAGTCTGGGAGCTGAGAAATGTAAGCACCTTCCTGCCAAAGTTCAATTTAGTTTGACTTTGGTCCACATTTCTTTCTGCACCGATTCCCTTTAAACCTCCTTGACTTATCTTCTGACTCTGAGAGGGGTCTTCAAAAATTCAAACCTTTAAAACCATCTTTCCAGGAGACTGGCTTGGCTAGCTTTGTTCCCCTGCTGCTGCACACGCTCAGTTCTGCTCTGTTCCACAGAGGGACACAGATGGGGATGTGCATTCACCAATTCACTCAGACATGACAGGGTCACTAGAGTTTTAAGACTGCAAAGGGAACTCTTCCCTCCCCCCAGACACACAGTGGAGACGGGAGAGGCCTATCTGGATACCTATCAATCCAGCATGTAGCTTTGCAGCATCCTCAGATGATGAGCAAGGATGGAGACACTCCGTTGTCTCCAGTGTCCACAAACACTTCTCACATGCCCAGACTATTCTGAGGGCTGGATCCTCAGCCAACACACAAAGTGTTGAGGCTCCAATGACTTCGGTGGAGCTAAGATGATCAGTGCCAGCTCAGGATCTAAATATCCAATATGCAGAGGTAGAAGGAGGTGCTGGGTCTTTATGGGCATTGTGAGAATACTGCCTGTAATCCCAACAAGTGGCCTTCCAGGCTTCTGGGTTTAGCTGGTGCCCAAAGCTACTGCAAACACTGTGCCTACTACACTGTATTAAACTAGCCCTGAGGTTTGAAATTAAGCTTTTCCCATCACACGGTCCTCTGGCCTTATCTCTCCAAGCAGAAACCCCCTGGCCTCAGTCCTCTCCACCCTGCTCCTCCAACTGCACTAATCTGGCTTGCTGGCCAGGTGAAAGGAGGAGGAAAATCGGCATTGCTGGCACCAGAGGGCTCTTGCAAAGCTGTTCTCACTGCTCTCCAAATGACATCCTCGCTGAACAGCTCCCTGAGACTCTTGGCTTGAGCTGCTGTGCTGGTGAACTCCCACTTGGCAGCGTTACAGCGCTGGGCTTGATCACTGCTGTGTTTGCTTATCTAATGCTGTGATTTAACACAGATTCAGGAACGTGCACACTGTCCCGGACTCTCCTTTAAATTACTTTATTGCTTCCTGTGAACCAGTTAAGTGTATCCTGTTCACACACAGCTGCCAGCTTGGGGTTTCCACAGTACAATCCCCTTTGTCAGATAACAAAATGCCCTTATTACCAGTACAGCCACAAAACTCACAGGCCCTGGGTTGCTAGTACAGCAGGTTAGGAATTCTCCATCAGAATGGGGGTTTTTTGCTTTACTTTTTTAATTTATTTTGGACTGAAAGTGCAGTTGCTGCACAATAGAAATGTTCCATGGGAAAATTTCAATTTTGTCCTTTTTATTTTATTTATTTATTTATTTTCCACTGGGAAAATCTAGAGGTTATTTTGGATTGAAACATGTCAGTTTGTCAGACTGAACTGAACTGAAGTGGTTCGTGTTGGGTCACTCTGACATTAATCTCTGTCCCCCCAAGCAGCTCTGGGGTCTCCTGGGAGCTGTAGTTCAGGTACCTGAAGTTCCCAGTCTCCTGTACCGGCCAAGCTCTCTAGTCAGAGTACCTTCTCCCAGCCGACTTTACATTATTTGATAGGAACTTGCAGTACACGCCTCCTGCATTTGTAGCTCCTGACATGGAAGTATGCTCTAAATTCTAGTGTCCCAGCCGCAGTACCCAGCTTTCCCTGCTTGGGCGAATGTTATCATTTCTTATATTTCAGCTCTGGCACTGCCCAGAAGCCCCATCAGGACTGGGGCCCTGTGATGCCCGCTGCTGTACAAGCACACAGAGGAGCTCATTGCCTTTTGTGTCTGTGAGTAACATTGGTCACCCTCAGAGAGGCCTTGGCTTGCAAATCGTACTGGTTGTTCCTGACTTAATACAGGCTGGCATCAGCAATGACTCACGTTCTAGCCGTTAGGATTATCACATGCCAACTCTCGTCCTCAGTGCTTCAAATGCTCCCTGTCCTGCTGTCAATCTGTGGTTTTCTGTGCAAGTCTCCGCAGTGCTGTGGCTACAGTTACCACGTCAGGAATGAAGCTGGCACAAAGAGAACTAATTCCCGGGAGCTGCATCCTTTGCATGATTGTCCAGACTCCGAGCAGTTGTCACACCTCCGCGGTACTTCTCTGTACTTGTACTGATGGTACCGAATAATAAGATCAGAACTAAGAAATGGTTGGTGCCTTCTCTAGAGCCAGAGTATTTATACCTGGGCCCCTGTTCTAACCACTAAATAGTATGTCTTCACCAATCTATCTCAGTCACACCCAACCAAAGCTTTTGCTGTCCTAGGCGAATGTTTTCAGCCATCTCAAATGTACTTCTGGGTTCCCATGCGCAGTGATGCTTCCCAAGAGAAGCAGCTCTCTCACATCTCTCTTGTTCCGGTGGAATAATAGGAGCCATGCTCCAGGAGCGGATGGAATCCCAGCCATCAGCTCGGGATCCCTTTGAGGATTACGAAATTCAGGCCAGCTGTCCCGGGCATGGGGTGAGTGATCCACCCACTGAGGATTGTTTCTCAGATTCATGAATTCCAAGGCCAGGTGGAACCATTGTGATCATCTAGTCTGTCCTCCTGTAGAACGCGGCCAGAGACCTGCCCCACAATCATTCCTAGAGCAAACTGGTTAGAAAAACGTCCAGTCTGGATTTTAAAATGGGCAGTGATGGAGAATCCACCACAATCCTTGGTAAAAGGTCAACTGTGGTGGGACTCAAACCCACAGCCATTGAATACCGACCCACCTCTAGAAGGCCCATTAACCACCCACGGTGCCACTGAGTTCCTAATGTCTGTGGGATATGTGTCACTCCCTGTGACTGGGTGTCTCTCTCCTTTATGGCCGCTTCACTAGCTTTCCTCAAATGGACATACTTGATGGGTACATTCCCAGACTCTTGAGGGGTTCCCTGTACAGCAGCTGGGCTCTTGAGGCAGCTCTAGGCCATCCAGTCTCCTCTCTGCCTGAGATTGGCCTTTGTTGCTTTCCTTGCCCGTGCTATCAACTCCCTCTAACTCAGGTACTCCCAGGGCCTGTAATATCTGAGCACCTCACTGTCTGTAAGGGATTCATCCTCCCACACCCTGCGAGGTCAGGCAATGCTCAGGCTCAGAGGGCCACACCCACAAAGTGGCTTAAGAGGCTAATTACCTCTTTAGGCACCTAAATTCAACATGTAGAATCATAGAATATCAGGGTTGGAAGGGACCTCAGGAGGTCATCTAGTCCAACCCCCTGCTCAAAGCAGGACCAATCCCCAATTAAATCATCCACAGTGAGGTGCCACTTACATTCTCAAAACCCCACGTAGCTGCCGCCTAACCTCATACGTGCCTAAGTCTCCACCCACTGGCGCTGGCAAAGTGACCTAAGTCCTCATGCCCCCTCGCTGCTCGGAGCCCTAGTGGCCTTCTCCAACCAGGCCTATCTTGCCATCAGGGCCTCATCCTGCAGGGGTGCTCAGAGCACACCTAAGACCTGATACCTCTCAGTCCCAAAGCAGGAGGGCCAGGCGCAGGACCCTGAGAGGTGGGTGTGGGCTGCGGGGGGGTGGGGGCAGCACAGCACCAGAACAAAAGAGAGTGTGTGTGTCAGAATAGCCAATAGCCCTGCGGTTGAGCTACTCACCGCCAAGTCCCTGCGCCCAATCAAGCAATGAGAAGTCAAACCTGGGTTTCGCTCATGAGGGCCCTTCTCACAGACGTTGTGGATCAAATCATGCTCTGAAGGGGATGGGGGCCATCTGATTCCCAGTGCCAGTGTTTTGCAGCCAGATTATGGCTGCCTCCATTGCAGGTGCACTGAGGACTCCCTGGGCAGTTGTCCCAATGCAGCACACCTGTGCCAGGCCAGCAGTAACGTAGCCCTATAGATCCGCAGGCTGAGAGGCTGTGGGACTTACAGACACTGTAAGGATTTTAGCAGAGCCACGCATGACTGCATCCAATTAGCATACAAGGCAGGAACTGGGCAGGAAAGGCAATTCCCATCTGAGCACATTGTGTGATTGATCCCCAAGGCTCCAGCTGCAAAACGTTGCATGCTGCATGCACATGGTGCAGCAAGTGTCAATCCTCTGACCACCTTGTTCCGAACGAGATGCTCCTCGCACACTTAAACCAGTCAGAGATGCATGTGGTCAGGGAATGTAGAGAATGCAACCCGCCGGGTAGTAATTAATGATCAGAGCATTGTGCAGGACTCAGAGCAGTGAGCCCTCAGCTAGCATGCCTCTGGGAGCAGGCTCAAAGGCTGACCCTAACTAGGCACTGGAGCTGAAGTCCCATGAGGAGACACTGACACATGATTATAGTGGCCAGTCCTTGATTCATGCACAAAGTCATCTTCTCTATGGCCCCTCAAGCACCTGGAAGGTTTGTTAAATCAAACAAAAAGAGTCCGGCAGAGTCAGGCTCCTGTCCTGCGGGCTGACCCGCTAGGCATAATGGCCCTGTAACAGGGTTCTGCTCACCCCTGGCAAGCCTTGTGTCTGGGGATTAGCTCTGCCCAGTCTGACGCCCCCTTCCTTGGGTTGCTTGTGCCGCGGGCCCTCTTGCTCTCTAGGTGCTTCCTCTTCATGGCTTGGCCTTCCAGCCACGCACTGCAGTTTTCCTCCTCTGGGGTAGTAACAATGTCTCACCGGACCAGCAGTCCTGTGCCATTCGGGGCAGTCTTCCCAATCAAGACTGTGCCACTTTCCTGTGGGCTGCTAGGGGAACCTAGGCCTGCCGGCTACTCTGGGTTCCAGCCCCAGGACCCTAGAATCAGCAGCCAAGGTCTGCACCGCCTCTACTCTTCCTGCAGTTTCCCTGAGCTTCCTCCTACTCCACCCTCTGCAGGCTTCCTTCTTTACCACCCTTGGGTAAACCCTTCCCTCAGGGTCAGGCTCTCAGGGCTCCTGCTCCGCTAACAGCTTATTTTTTCCTCCTCCCACTCACTAGGCTCAGAGAGGGACTGCAAACCTCGACACTGCAGTCCTGTCTGCTCTCCCTTCCTGGCTGTGTACCAGCCCTGCCTACTGCTGCCCAATGGGCTCTATCTTCAATTAGTGCTAGTCCTTCAAGTCTCAATCTCCTCCCTGGGGCAGGTGAATTAGCCCCTTCTGAGCCACTTTAACCCCTGCAGGGGCGGTGTGGGATGGACAGGCCCCTCCACATAGCAAAGACAGCAGGCCAGGGCTTTCCTGCACTCCTGGGCCCTGCTCCCTGACCAAACCAGAATGTGGAATCTCCTGCTTAGGCATTTGTGAGCTCCTCCAGGGATGCAAACTGAGCATTTGTGGGCTTGTCCCAAGTTTCCCTCCAGTCAGGGGAAGCCCTGAGCCAGCCAAAGGGTTGGGTTCAGGGGTGCTCTGAAAGCAGACAAAGCAAAAGCGTCATTTATCTAGAGGACTGGCTGCCTGAGAACACTTGGACGTCAGTGTGAAGAGGAAGGGAAGGCCGCAGGAGCAGGAATAGGGACACACTTTCAGGAACAGCTCAGTTATGGGCGCAAAAGTGTGGCCACAAATCTGGAGGCCAGGCTAGGGGGCCTGTGAAAACGTGCCTGACCGTTGAATTTCACCTCACACTGAAGATTGTTTCGCTCGTGCCATAACTCGGTGCAGGCAGAGTTCTCAGGAGGGAGCCACAGGCTAATGGCAGCCCCCACAGGAGCTTTTGAAAATTGGGAGCTGCTCTGAAAGATGCCAAATGGGTCCAGTTCAGCCCGTCCACTCTGTGCACTGAACCAATGGAAGTGGGGCAGGATTTTGTGGGCTCTCCCTGTGCTGGCGCATGCAGGGAGCTCTCAGGATACGACATCTATCAATATGTGTCCAGCAGCCATCCCTCCCTGCAGAGCGGAGAGCACACCTGGTGCTGGGTGCAGCTGAAGTGCACAGCCTGGCGGAAGGGTCCCACCTCTGCAGAGAAGCCTAGGCCTGATTCAAGTCCCAGTAAAGCCAGTGGCAAAACTGTTGTGATGACAGTGGCAGCTGGACTAGGCCCTAGTGCCTAGTTTGGCCGCTTGCACTTGGTTAAGGGCTGGGCCAAGTGTGCGAAATTGCAGAGAGCAGGATCAGCCCCTCAGCAACACTTGCTGCTGCTTAGAGACGCCTTGTGCCCAAGTGAAAGCACTTGGCACCTGCAAACCTCTGTGCCTGAGCCCCCTCGGGGTGTGCGAGGGACAGGAATCCCACAAGTGCGAGGGTAACCTGTAGAGCTTGCTGTGACCACCATCAAGCACATCCTGCTGGACACACACTGCCGGGGAATGCAAGCAGCATGCACAGACAACCGGGCTCCTCTGGGGAAATGCAGCATCATGCATTAGAAAGTGCAGGCCGCATGCCTGGGATGAAGGGGAAGGACTAGAGTTTAATTTTATGGCAAGTGTTTCCAGTGTCACCGCAGCAGCAAATCCCAAAACACAGACTGATGGGGTGTTCCACAGGAAGTGCTCTTGAGAGGGCATCTCTCAATTCATCTTTTTACCTACCAGCGCTTTCCAAACCCACAGTGTGCTCTGAGATACACCCGCCCAATGGCTTCGCAGTCTCTGCACACATACAGAGAACGCTCCACTTCTGCCACTGCTATGCCCACAGCCCCCACTCTTGGATCCCTTCACAAACTCCCCACTCCCTCGGCCCTGCACAGCCACAGCCCCTCAGCTGTGCACCCCCTTTCAAACTCAGCGCTCTGGCCACACCTGGCTCCAAACCACTTGCTTTGTCTCCTCCTGCCATGCTTCACTCTTGGGTCTTTTTCATGCAATTAACCTCTTCTCCCCCTTCAGATCCCCATTAAAGCTTGTCACAAGATGGGGACCTTTTCCCTCCCTCCCAGGCCACCACAGCACTGAACTGCAAAGTGTTCGTATTATTGAACTGTACACACAGAAACTCTTTCAAGCATTCTTTGGGTCACACTAGGTAGGACTGGCACTTCTGAGGCACAGAAAAACTTCTGGTCTTTGGGTAGGCCAAGGACGCAGGGGACAGGTACAGTCTGTCAGCAGGGCCAGGTCCCAGGGCTGGAGGGAACCACTGAGTGGGGTTCAGATCTTGGAAATTACATGAGACTTGGAGGGAGTTAGGGCCAGGGCTAGGACACTACTTCCCCATTGGCTGGTGTCTGCCCCTGGCACGCTGCACACACCAAAGCGGGGCAGCCATGGCGCACGCTCTGCCAAGAGGTGTAATGGACTGCTACACTGTATTACACTGTTCAGCCACTAGGTGGCACTGTGTGTAACATACCTTATTTAAGGTGACCTCAGCCAAACACCACAGAACATTAACGGATCTTATAGAGTACGTCCACACAGCAATTGAACACCAGTGGCTGACTCCATGATCTGGAAGGGGCCCAGAGCCCAGGATGCAGCCCAAGCCCAAACATTTACAAAGCAATTTTTAGCCCTGAAGCCCGAGCCCCAAAAGCCTGAGTCAGCTGACCTGAGTCAGCCGTGGATCTTTTATTCCAATGTAGACGTACCCATAGTGAACACATCGGGTGTGCATCTTTCTGGGAAGGATGCTCTGTAGCCAGTCCATATCTGGTACAGGACCCTGACCTGTTAGTAGCAGGGCTCAGGGCACTGAAACTGAGGGGAAGGGGCAGGGGGCCATAGCTCTCCATTTTTGGTCAGGGCGCACCACACCCCCTTCCCCTCCTCTTCGCCCTAAGGACCTACCCCCCGCCAGGCCAGTGTGGAGCCCAGCCGGGGAATCCGGGCAGTTGTGGGAGCTGTAACAGACCCTCCACCTGCCCACGGTGCAGGGCAGCTAAGAGCAGCCCCTGGCCTTTGTTCCTGCCTCCCAGGCTCCCTGCCTGGCCCAGGGCAGATAGAGGGTCCACACTGGCTCCCCATGTGGCTCTCCCCGACCCAGCTCCAGCCTGCCCTGGCTGGGGCACCCGAAGGCTGGGGACAAGGGCAGGGGGCTGCTTCCCTCCCCCCATATCCTGGGGGGGGGCAAGGGCTCCCCGGACCCACTCTGGCTTCCAGCTTGGCCGGGATCAGGCCCTCTGGAGAAAGAGGAGGGGCGGGGTGGGGCCTTGGGCAGGGAGGCCTCCCCACTTTTGGAAGGCTCCCGTGCCCTTGGCAGGCCTGCAACCTACCACGTACAAGAAATACATGACATGGTGTTAGTCATGGGATTAGTGCCGGAGGAGAAAGGAACAGACGGAAAACAGCAAAAATTTTTGCAAATAGATGGAACAAATCAACAAAGGCTGCAGACAGAAGGGGAAACAAGCAACAAAGGTTGCAGGATCTCATCCACATGACACTGTTCAATGCCCCAGAGATCTTCAGGTTTAACAAGAAGAGACCAGCCACATCAGATAAAAAGGCACAAAGAGATTATGAACACTTTTACAGTCAGCACTCAGGCTGGGACACTGGAAACTTACAACAGTAGAGCTATGTCATAAAGGGGTGTGAAAAATCCATACCACCCTAACCCTGGTGTAGACAGCTTGAGGTCGATGGAAGAATTCTTCCTTTGCCCTAGCTACCACCTATTGGACCAGGTCTACCCCAGGTATAACTACATTGCTCTGGGGTGTGAAAAATTCACATCCCCAACCAATGCAGTTGAACAAGCCATGCAGTGAAATCAGGAAGGCCAAATCGCACCTGGAGTCGCAACTAGCAAGAGATGTTAAGAGTAACAAGAAGGGTTTCTTCAGGTATGTTAGCAACAAGAAGAAAGTCAAGGAAAGTGTGGGCCCCTTACTGAATGAGGGAGGCAACCTAGCGACAGAGGATGTGGAAAAAGCTAATGTACTCAATGCTTTTTTTTCCTCTGTCTTCACGAACAAGGTCAGCTCCCAGACTGCTGCACTGAGCAGCACAGCATGGGGAGGAGGTGATCAGCCCTCTGTGAAGAAAGAAGTGGTTCGGGACTATTTGGAAAAGTTGGACGAGCACAAGTCCATGAGGCCGGATGCACTGCATCTGAGAGTGCTAAAGGAGTTATTGGATATGATTGCAGAGCCATTGGCCATTATCTTTGAAAACTCATGGTGATCGGGGGAAGTCCCGGACGACTGGAAAAAGGCTAATGTAGTGCCCGTCTTTAAAAAAGAGAAGAAGGAGGATACAGAGGGCCCTATACAAATTAGAGGATTGGGCCTAAAGAAATCTGATGAGGTTCAACAAGGACAAGTGCTGAGTCCTGCACTTGGGATGGAAGAATCCCATGTTCTGCTACAGACTAGGGACTGAATGGCTAGGCAGCAGTTCTGTAGAAAAGGACCTAGGGGTTACAGTGGACGAGAAGCTGGATATGAGTCAACAGTGTGCCCTTGCTGCCAAGAAGGCCAATGGCATTTTGGGATGTATAAGTAGGGGCATTGCCAGCAGATTGAGGGACGTGATTGTTCCCCTCTATTCGACACTGGTGAGGCCTCATCTGGAGTACTGTGTCCAGTTCTGGGCCCCACACTACAAGAAGAATGTGGAAAAATTGGAAAACATCCAGTGGAGGGCAACAAAAAGGATTAGGAAGCTGGAGCACATGATTTATGAGGAGAGGCTGAGGGACCTGGGACTGTTTAGTCTGTGGAAGAGAAGAATGAGGGGAGATTTGATAGCTGCTTTCAACTACCTGAAAGGGGGTTCCAAAGAGGATGGATCTAGGCTGTTCTCAGTGGTAGTAGATGATAGAACAAGGAGTAATGGTCTCACGTTGCAGTGCGGGAGGTTTAGGTTGGATATTAGGAAAAATTTTTTCACTAGGAGGGTGGTGAAACACTGGAATGCGTTACCTAGGGAGGTGGTAGAATCTCCTTCCTTAGATATTTTTAAGGTCAGGCTTGACAAAGCCCTGGCTGGGATGATTTAGTTGGGGATTGGTTCTGCTTTGAGCAGGGGGTTGGACTAGATGACCTCCTGAGGTCCCTTCCAACCCTGATCTTCTATGATTCTATGATTCTAACCAACGTAACCTCCAGTGTAGACAGCACAGTATAGATACTGCCTCTCGGGGAGGTGGAGTACCTCTGTCGACAGGAGAAGCCTTCCCATTGGTATAGGTAGCATCTTCACTGAAGCGCTACAGTGGTGCAGCTGCAGTGTTTTAAGTGTAGACAAGCCCTCAGGGAGGTGGATTCCTTCACTTACAGGAGAAGCCCTCCCATTGGCGTAGGAGTGTCCACACTGGAGCTGCACTGGTGTTACTGTAGGCAAGCTCTGAGCTAGAGAACTCCTGGGTCTAGAACGTGGTGACAATGTTTGGGTCAAACTGGATGGAGAAAAAGGATGGAGAACTCCAGCTGTTGTAAAGAAAAAGAATTCAGCACCCAGATTGTGTGTGATTGAGACCAACGGTGGAGAGTTCAGCAGAAACCGTCGACATCTACAGTTTGTTCCTTAGAAAGAAGAATCAACAGAGCAAACTCTGCAGATGGCAGAAGCAGAACTAGAAGAAGAAGGGCTGGTCTACCCTGGGAACTTACACTGGCACAGCTACACCTCGCAGCAGTGTGAAAATCCCACCCCGAGAGCCGTAGCTATGCCGCCCTAACCCCTGTGTAGACAGCGCTAGGTCAATGGAAGAATTCTGTCAACCCAGCTAGCGCCTCTTGGGGAGGTGGATTACCTCCACTGACTGTAGTGAGCGTCCACACTGACGCACTACAGCAGTGCTGCTCTGCTGCTGTAGTATTTTAAGTAGAAGGAGCCAAAGACTCAGAATTTCAAACCAGTCGTTAGAACTAACGGGCAGCCAGATGACCAAGTTGTTACGCATTCAGGTCATGTAATTAGAAAACCAGTATGATTCAGGGACACTGAACAGACTGATCTGTGCTGAACTTTAAGGATAGTGTGATAGTGTATATTAACCTAGAACTTAAAGGGGGAGATGTAATGGAATGCTAAACTGAATGACGCTGTTCAGCCACCAGGTGAGCTGATTTAAGCTAACCTCAACCAAACCAGGCAGGACCCTGCCGTGAACACATCTGGTGTGTACTCTGGGAAGGACACTCTGTGGCCAGTCTGTATCTGATACAGAAGCCTGACATGCTAGTAGCAGCTCTGCTTGTGCAAGAAATACATCGCAAGGCACATGGCCCGTAGCTACCATCACTGCGTGCACAAGTGCACAGCAAAAAAAAAAAAAAAAAACCAGCAAATTATTTCTTCTGACCAGCAACCAGAAAGGCCCTAGAAAAACCAGCTGGGCCAGTCAAAACCCAGCCAAGGCCTTCAGTTTAACTTTTCATCCATAAGAGAGATCCCCTCTGGCTAGCTGGGGACTGGCTGAGTAAGGAGTTAGAGGAGAGTGCACCTGTTCCTGAATCACCAGCATGCAGACCCTGCCATGTGTCCCCCAGAGCACTGGATGAGCCCAGCCCTGAGTGACGTATGGGCTTAGCACAGAGGCATAGAGCTGGTGAGATGGGCCTGAGCACCATGGAGCCACGGAGCCTGTGGGCCATGGAGGCCGGGGCTCCACTGTGCAGGACAGGGCATCTCTCCAAACCTTGAGCCTGGGGAGAGAGTAGAATCTTGCCCTGCACTTGACCCCAGAAAGCATTTGGAGTGTGTCCGAGGCAGAGCACTATGGGGGGAATTTAAGCATATGGGTCATTTTCCCTAGGACCGATTGCAATGTCTCGGTCAGGGCCAGCAGAATCCCCCTGACACCTGCGCTGCCATCGAATGGCGTGTACCCAGCCCCGGGTTCATCGATCACATCCACTATGTCCTTCAAAGCCACTCACCTCAGCCTGCCCAACAGCGCTTCACTAAAGCGAGAAAGGCCTGCTGTAAATCCAGCCTCGCTGCTCCTGCTCTGCCTGCATCCCACAGCGCAGCCAGAGCTGCCGGGGGGCTTTGCCAGGTGAGAAGAGCAGGAGGGTTTGCTCATGTTTTAAAATTGCTCTCCAAGCTGATTTATCATTCAGACATGGGGGGCGGGGGTGAATCGCTGTCTTTGCTCCCCAGTCCAGTATCACCTCAGCGACCGGCTCAGTGGCAGCAGGGCTAGCTTGTGCATGGATGTGCTCAGGGATCAGGAGTTAAGTGTTTACGTGATAAGCGATATGTTAAAAACATAAGTTTAAAAATGAATGCTCGCTGACAGTACTATGCTATTAGTTAATAGGCAGAATTAACTCGCTGGCCTGGGGCCAAGCCCGTCACAGCCAGAGCCAGAACAGCTGAAGCTTTGGGCTTTGCTTTGACGTGATTTGCTGCTGTAGCAAGACTCCATTTTCAGTAAAAATACGCTAGTGTTTCCCCCTCCCAACCTGCCCCTGGCCTGGCTGCTCGAGGCTCTCTGGAGCCCAAGGGATTCTGCCAGAAGCCAAAAATCTTCCCTTTCACATGCAGAGACTTGAGCAGGAGGCAGGTTCCCCAGCTGCCTGGCTGCTCCCCAATCATCTTTATAGACAGTTTTACTGCCCCAGATTTCACCAAGAGACAGCACCAAATTCTTCCTATTGAACATAAAAATGCCCTCCCAGCTATGGGATCCATCCAGCTCCAGTATCACCGGGCCCCCAGCAGGCAGGTGGAAAGCTCACTGGACCATTGGTGGAAGACGAAGATTAAATGGGCCCTGATCCAACCAATCAAAGGATGACACTCCCTGCTTCCCTCTAGTGCTGGTGACTCTTGGCTCCCTACCTTGACACCATCAGAGAAGAGAACCCAAATGGAAACTGGGGGAGCAGGGCTGGAGGGGCTACTGGGGGTCTGCGCCCCAGCCCCCTGTTGATCTGAGGTGGGCACGGTCTTACCAGGTCCTCGGTGAATGGAGCAGGAGGAAATGAACGGCTGGATCAATGGGGATGCTCCTGTTAAAGGTGGCCCAGGTGAGCCATGTAGGTGCCAGACCTACAGGTAGAGGGGGAGAGTCAGCACAACAGGGGCAGTGCCAACAGGAGAGTGTGGCTTTGTGCGGCCAGAGTCCATAGGTAAAATAAGGCTGGCATCAGAGAGAGGAGAAAGGACTTATTTCACTTCCCTTTGCCCTCTGCTGCTGGCTAGCACCCCGACATCGAGGGGGTCGGGTGCCTGATGCCAGACGATGTTCTTTGGGAGCATGCTGACAAATCCCATGGCTGGACTGCTGCCAGCAGCTGTGGGTCTTCTGGCTTCTTGGAATAGGTTTTAACCCTCGGCTTGCCGGAGGCATGTGACCCTTCCCCGCATCACGACGATCTAACTGAAAACAAAGAAGGGACTAACCTGCTGGCGGATGTCCTCCAAATTCTACATCTCTGTGTGCTTTCAATCCACTCTCCTGCCCCTGCAGGTGGGCTAGGGGAGGGAAGGGGGAAAGCCACTGTTTGGATCTGACCTGCCACTGATGTTCTGTGGGGGCTTCACGGCAGTAATACATGAGCAAATACAAATCCTCTGCCATTTTCTGCCGGGTCTGGAGTGTTGTAGCCGTGTCAGTCCCAGGGTATTAGAGAGGCAAGGGGGGGTGAGGTGAGACCTTTTATTGAATCAATTTCCGTTGGTGAGACAGACGCTTGCGAGCTCCATAGAGCTCTTCTTCAGCTCTGGGAAAGGTAATCAGAGGGTCCCAGCTACATACAGTGGGGAACAGACTGTTGAGCATAAGCAGTTAACACATATTTCAAGAAACCAATCAAGGTGAGGTGGCCTCTCCAGTCATAGGACAAAAAAGGCAGATTAGTGGGTTACAGATTGTTATAATAAACCATAACTCCAGTGTTTCTTTTCAGTCCATGATTTTTAGTGTCTAGCAAAGTTATGAATTTAAGGTCCCAGGCTCTTCTTTTGAAAGTTTTCAGAGTAACAGCCGTGTTAGTCTGTATTCGCAAAAAGAAAAGGAGTACTTGTGGCACCTTAGAGACTAACCAATTTATTTGAGCATGAGCTTTCGTGAGCTACAGCTCACTTCATCAGATGCATACCGTGGAAACTGCAGCAGACTTTATATATACACAGAGAATATGAAACAATACCTCCTCCCACCCCACTGTCCTGCTGGTAATAGCTTATCTAAAGTAATCTTCAGGTTAGGCCATTTCCAGCACAAATCCAGGTTTTCTCACCCTCCACCCCCCCACACAAATTCACTCTCCTGCTGGTGATAGCCCATCCAGAGTGACAACTCTTTACACAATGTGCATGATAATGAAGTTAGGCCATTTCCTGCACAAATCCAGGTTCTCTCACTCCCTCACCCCCCTCCAAAAACCCACCCCCATACACACACAAACTCACTCTCCTGCTGGTAATAGCTCATCCAAACTGACCATTCTCCAAGTTTAAATCCAAGTTAAACCAGAACATCTGGGGGGGGGGTAGGAAAAAACAAGAGGAAATAGGCTACCTTGCATAATGACTTAGCCACTCCCAGTCTCTATTTAAGCCTAAATTAATAGTATCCAATTTGCAAATGAATTCCAATTCAGCAGTTTCTCGCTGGAGTCTGGATTTGAAGTTTTTTTGTTTTAAGATAGCGACCTTCATGTCTGTGATTGCGTGACCAGAGAGATTGAAGTGTTCTCCGACTGGTTTATGAATGTTATAATTCTTGACATCTGATTTGTGTCCATTTATTCTTTTACGTAGAGACTGTCCAGTTTGACCAATGTACATCTTAAACAAAAAAACTTCAAATCCAGACTCCAGCAAGAAACTGCTGAATTGGAATTCATTTGCAAATTGGATACTATTAATTTAGGCTTAAATAGAGACTGGGAGTGGCTAAGTCATTATGCAAGGTAGCCTATTTCCTCTTGTTTTTTCCTACCCCCGCCCCCCCCCAGATGTTCTGGTTTAACTTGGATTTAAACTTGGAGAATGGTCAGTTTGGATGAGCTATTACCAGCAGGAGAGTGAGTTTGTGTGTGTATGGGGGTGGGTTTTTGGAGGGGGGTGAGGGAGTGAGAGAACCTGGATTTGTGCAGGAAATGGCCTAACTTCATTATCATGCACATTGTGTAAAGAGTTGTCACTTTGGATGGGCTATCACCAGCAGGAGAGTGAATTTGTGTGGGGGGGTGGAGGGTGAGAAAACCTGGATTTGTGCTGGAAATGGCCTAACCTGAAGATTACTTTAGATAAGCTATTACCAGCAGGACAGTGGGGTGGGAGGAGGTATTGTTTCATATTCTCTGTGTATATATAAAGTCTGCTGCAGTTTCCACGGTATGCATCTGATGAAGTGAGCTGTAGCTCACGAAAGCTCATGCTCAAATAAATTGGTTAGTCTCTAAGGTGCCACAAGTACTCCTTTTCTTTTGAAAGTGTTATGCAGGTTTCCTTTGTGGATGAGGACTGAGAGGTCAGATATGGAGCGATCGCAGTGTGAAGTGTGCTCACCCACTGGTGATAGGGTGTTTTTGTCTTTTATAACTTTTCTGTGTGAGTTCATTCGAGTGCGTAGTGATTGGTTTCATCCACATAGTTGCTAGTGAGGCATTTAGTGCACTGACTGAGGTACAGCACATGTTGTGACCGCCGTGTGTAGGACCCACAGATCTTGAAAGGTGTGTTGTGGGGGTGTTGATCATCATAGCAGTGGGGATATATCTGTGGGTTTTGCATCTGTTGTTCTGGCAGGGTCTGGTGCCACTTTGAGTTGGTGGGTCCTGGGATGTGATCAGGAACAGCCAGCATGGATTCACCAAGGGAAGGTCATGCCTGACTAATCTAATCGCCTTTCATCATGAGATTACTGGTTCTGTGGATGAAGGGAAAGCAGTGGATGTATTGTTTCTTGACTTTAGCAAAGCTTTTGACACGGTCTCCCACAGTATTCTTGTCAGCAAGTTAAGGAAGTATGGGCTGGATGAATGCACTATAGGGTGGGTAGAAAGCTGGCTAGATTGTCGGGCTCAACGGGTAGTGATCAATGGCTCCATGTCTAGTTGGCAGCCGGTGTCAAGTGGAGTGCCCCAGGGGTCGGTCCTGGGGCCGGTTTTGTTCAATATCTTCATAAATGATCTGGAGGATGGTGTGGATTGCACTCTCAGCAAATTTGCGGACGATACTAAACTGGGAGGAGTGGTAGATACGCTGGAGGGGAGGGATAGGATACAGAAGGACCTAGACAAATTGGAGGATTGGGCCAAAAGAAATCTGATGAGGTTCAATAAGGATAAGTGCAGGGTCCTGCACTTAGGTCGGAAGAATCCAATGCACCGCTACAGACTAGGGACCGAATGGCTAGGCAGCAGTTCTGCGGAAAAGGACCTAGGGGTGACAGTGGACGAGAAGCTGGATATGAGTCAGCAGTGTGCCCTTGTTGCCAAGAAGGCCAATGGCATTTTGGGATGTATACGTAGGGGCATAGCGAGCAGATCGAGGGACGTGATCGTCCCCCTCTATTCGACATTGGTGAGGCCTCATCTGGAGTACTGTGTCCAGTTTTGGGCCCCACACTACAAGAAGGATGTGGAGAAATTGGAGAGAGTCCAGCGAAGGGCAACAAAAATGATTACGGGTCTAGAACACATGACTTATGAGGAGAGGCTGAGGGAGCTGGGATTGTTTAGCCTGCAGAAGAGAAGAATGAGGGGGGATTTGATAGCTGCTTTCAACTACCTGAAAGGGGGTTCCAAAGAGGATGGCTCTAGACTGTTCTCAATGGTAGCAGATGACAGAACGAGGAGTAATGGCCTCAAGTTGCAGTGGGGGAGGTTTAGATTGGATATTAGGAAAAACTTTTTCACTAAGAGGGTGGTGAAACACTGGAATGCGTTGCCTAGGGAGGTGGTGGAATCTCCTTCCTTGGAAGTTTTTAAGGTCAGGCTTGACAAAGCCCTGGCTGGGATGATTTAACTGGGAATTGGTCCTGCTTCGAGCAGGGGGTTGGACTAGATGACCTTCAGGGGTCCCTTCCAACCCTGATATTCTATGATTCTATGATTCTATGTGGGAAGCTTGCTTCTGAAGATGAGTTTGGAGAGGCTGAGAGTTGCTTGAAGGCGAGAAGAGGAGGTTCAGGGAAGATTTCTTTCAGAATGTGGTCCCTATCAAGTATGGGCTGTAGCTGTTTGATGATACCCATTTGGGTTCCAGTGTGGGGTGATAGGTGGTCAGACTTCCCCCCAGCCCCTGTACTGAAGCAAGTTCTCTTGGGGTATTTGCGTAGCTATTCCATGATGTGATCTCTTTCTCTAGTGGATGTCCTTGTTTGGTGAAGGGCGGTTTGAGTATGTTAAGGTGTGTATCCAGGACTTTCTCCTATGAGCATATTCTGTGGTATCTGGGTGCCTGGTTGTGTGTTCGGGGTGGTTCCTTGGTGTGTTTGGGGTGATTATTGGATCCTTGGAGGTAAGGGTGATGATCAGGGGTTTCTTGCATATAGTCTGCAGAGTTCCATTGTTGAAGCTGATCGTGGTGTCCAGGAAGTTGATGCTGGTGTGGGAGTGATCTAGAGAACCTCAGCTGATGGGCAAGGATTGGAGCAAAGGCAAGGCACACACTTCTGCAGGCATTATGGGAAGGGCTGTACAATGGGGTCTATTGCTCAGTTCTGAGTTTGACTGGCTATATGGCCCTGGGCAAGTTCCCGGGCCCATGTTTTCAGAAATACCTACTAATTTTCGGTGCCTCTGTTGTGAAGAACCCAACCTGAGATACCCTAGGCTTTATTTTCAAAGGTCCCATGCATCAGTTGGACTCGTAAGTGCTTGGAACCAAAGAGAGTCTAGCATGAGGGGTCTCAGAGCAGGCACCCCAAATTAATGGATACTCCTAAAAATTCAAGCCTAGGTTTCTAAAGCTGGGCACCCAAAATTTGAAACCACTTTGAAATGTTGGCTTCAGCCATGCTGGTTTCTCATCTACAAATGCGGAAGAGGGGGATTTTAAATGCTGCTGCCCCGGCTTTGTGAACTGCTTTGAGTTCCATGGATGAACATTCCTGAAATGTTAGGTTTCAGAGTAACAGTCGTGTTAGTCTGTATTCGCAAAAAGAAAAGGAGTACTTGTGGCACCTTAGAGTCTAACCAATTTATTTGAGCATAAGCTTTCGTGAGCTACAGCTCACTTCATCGGATGCATACTGTGGAAAGTGTAGAAGATCTTTTTATACACACAAAGCGTGAAAAAATACCTACCCCCACCCCACTCCCCTGCTGGTAATATCTTATCTAAAGTGATCACTCTCCTTACAATGTGTATGATAATCAAGTTGGGCCATTTCCAGCACAAATCCAGGTTTTCTCACCCCCCCCCCCCCCCCACACACAAATCCACTCTCCTGCTGGTAATAGCTTATCTAAAGTGACCACTCTCCTTACAATGTGTATGATAATCAAGGTGGGCCATTTTCAGCACAAATCCAGGGTTTAACAAGAACGTCTGGGGGGGGGGGTAGGAAAAAACAAGGAGAAATAGGTTCCCTTGCATAATGACTTAGCCACTCCCAGTCTCTATTCAAGCCTAAGTTAATTGTATCCAATTTGCAAATGAATTCCAATTCAACAGTTTCTCGCTGGAGTCTGGATTTGAAGTTTTTTTGTTGTAATATCGCAACTTTCATGTCTGTAATCGCGTGACCAGAGAGATTGAAGTGTTCTCCGACTGGTTTATGAATGTTATAATTCTTGACATCTGATTTGTGTCCATTTATTCTTTTACGTAGAGACTATCCAGTTTGACCAATGTACATGGCAGAGGGGCATTGCTGGCACATGATGGCATATATCACATTGGTGGATGTGCAGGTGAACGAGCCTCTGATAGTGTGGCTGATGTTATTAGGCCTTGTGATGGTGTCCCCTGAATAGATATGTGGGCACAGTTGGCAACGGGCTTTGTTGCAAGGATAGGTTCCTGGGTTAGTGGTTCTGTTGTGTGGTATATGGTTGCTGGTGAGTATTTGCTTCAGGTTGGGGGGCGGTCTGTAGACAAGGACTGGCCTGTCTCCCAAGATTTGTGAGAGCGTTGGGTCATCCTTCAGGATAGGTTGTAGATCCTTAATAATGCGTTGGAGGGGTTTTAGTTGGGGGCTGAAGGTGATGGCTAGTGGCGTTCTGTTATTTTCTTTGTTAGGCCTGTCCTGTAGTAGGTGACTTCTGGGAACTCTTCTGGCTCTATCAATCTGTTTCTTCACTTCCGCAGGTGGGTATTGTAGTTGTAAGAATGCTTGATAGAGATCTTGTAGGTGTTTGTCTCTGTCTGAGGGGTTGGAGCAAATGCGGTTGTATCGCAGAGCTTGGCTGTAGACGATGGATCATGTGGTGTGGTCAGGGTGAAAGCTGGAGGCATGTAGGTAGGAATAGCGGTCAGTAGGTTTCCGGTATAGGGTGGTGTTTATGTGACCATTGTTTATTAGCACTGTAGTGTCCAGGAAGTGGATCTCTTGTGTGGACTGGACCAGGCTGAGGTTGATGGTGGGATGGAAATTGTTGAAATCATGGTGGAATTCCTCAAGGGCTTCTTTTCCATGGGTCCAGATGATGAAGATGTCATCAATATAACGCAAGTAGAGTAGGGGCGTTAGGGGATGAGAGCTGGTGAAGCGTTGTTCTAAGTCAGCCATAAAAATGTTGGCATACTGTGGGGCCATGCGGGTACCCATAGCAGTGCCGCTGATCTGAAGGTATACATTGTCCCCAAATGTAAAATATTTATGGGTAAGGACAAAGTCACAAAGTTCAGCCACCAGGTTTGCTGTGACATTATCGGGGATAGTGTTCTTGATGGCTTGTAGTCCATCTTTGTGTGGAATGTTGGTGTAGAGGGCTTCTACATCCATAGTGGCCAGGATGGTGTTTTCAGGAAGATCACCGATGGATTGTAGTTTCCTCAGGAAGTCAGTGGTGTCTCGAAGGTAGCTGGGAGTGCTGGTAGCCTAGGACCTGAGGAGGGAGTCTACATAGCCAGACAATCCTGCTGTCAGGGTGCCAATGCCTGAGATGATGGGGCGCCCAGGATTTCCAGGTTTATGGATCTTGGGTAGTAGAGAGAATATCCCAGGTCGGGGTTCCAGGGGTGTGTCTGTGCAGATTTGATCTTGTGCTTTTTCAGGGAGTTTCTTGAGCAAATGCTGTAGTTTCTTTTGGTAACTCTCAGTGGGATCAGAGGGTAATGTCTTGTAGAAAGTGGTGTTGGAGAGCTGCCAAGCAGCCTCTTGTTCATATTCCGACCTATTCATGATGACAACAGCACCTCCTTTGTCAGCCTTTTTGATTATGATGTCAGAGTTGTTTCTGAGGCTGTGGATGGCATTGTGTTCCGCACGGCTGAGGTTATGGGGCAAGTGATGCTGCTTTTCCACAATTTCAGCCTGTGCACATTGGCGGAAGCACTCTATGTAGAAGTCCAGTCTGCTGTTTCGACCTTCAGGAGGAGTCCACCTAGAATCCTTCTTTTTGTAGTGTTGGTAGGGAGGTCTCTGTGGATTAGTATGTTGTTCAGAGGCGTGTTGGAAATATTCCTTGAGTCGGAGACGTCGAAAATAGGATTCTAGGTCACCACAGAACTGTATCATGTTCGTGGGGGTGGAGGGGTAGAAGGAGAGGCGCCGAGATAGGACAGCTGCTTATGCTGGGCTGAGAGTATAGTTGGATAGGTTAACAAATGTTAGATACTCGGTACTGTTGTTACTATTGTGTTAACAATCCCAGTAACAGGATTTGGTTGTAGTTTTGCTCCTAGCTGAACAGATGGGAATTTTAAATGGCTGCAATCCTTGTTCTGGGGTCTAATAGAGCACTCTGTGGTCTAGGTGGGATCCTTGACCAGCTAACACATGTTAAAATACAGCTTGCTCTGTCTTTACTAGGGATTAAAAACATTAGTTAAAACATGGTAGCAACCACCTTTTGTCCTAGTCTAGACACACCCTCTGGTGTAACTAAGGCCATGTCTACATGGCAGAGTGTTTTGTGTATAACCTAAAGGGTTAATTTAAATCAGTCTAGTTATACCAATATAACCCTGGTGTGGACACTCTTATTCCAGGGGGTTTAAACTAACCTAAAAATCCCCAACCTTATACTAGAATAAGAATGTCCACATGGGGACTTAGACAAGTATAACTAGATCGGTATAACTGCTAAAACTTCCCCATGCAGACAAAACCATGCACTATTGTGGTAAGCTAAAGGCAGTTGTGGCATTGTAGTTAGTTGATTGCCACTAGGAGGCAGCACAGAGAGCACCAGCTATAGAGAAGCTGGCTCTCTGAGATACCCTACAATCAGATTTTCTGTCTCTCCCTGAATAGCTTTTGTATAGGCCACACACATGGATCTGGCACAAAGATGAACATAAGGAAATGGGGTGGGGGTGGTGGGGAATGGGAGCATCAAATCCAGCCAGACCATAAGGAGAAAAGTCATTTTCTCCTAAACACACATACATCTGGCTATGAGATCTGCTATGTACACATTCAGAGTGATAGATCCAGTGGCCTCCGGTGGGCAGAAGAGACCCAGTTGGGAGTGTAGATGTTTGAGAGAGAGCCATGCATGGCTCCCTGGAGCTGGGGTTCAGTCATTTCCCTGCACTGACAGCACCAAGCTTTCCATAAGGGAGGCCCCTCTCCCAGGAGACTGTTAAGGAGGGTCCATAGCCCCAGGGCCACGGCCAACATCTGCTGGTGGAGTCCAAAGTGGACCTGAGGGATATATAACCTCCTGAGGTTCCTTCCAACCCTGATATTCTATGATTCTATGATAGACGCTCCTGAGTATGGAGCGAGGGGATGATTGGGTGGGGCAGTGCTGGGTCAGGGTTCTTTGATATATTTATTAATGACTCTGAGGAGATGGAGGAGAGCGAGATGGTAATGTTTGCGGGTGACCCTGGGCTCTAACTAAAACAAACCATAAAGAACTGGGAGAAACTCCAGCTGAGCTGAGCATGGTGGAGATGGCACAGGGTGATGGCAGGAAAAATCCAGGCTGGCTGTGTACAGTTGTGCACTTTGGCAAATATAGCCTGAGCTCTGGTGCTGCGGGGCATGCTGCTCCAGGGATCCTCTGAGGAAAAGCTTGGGGGGTATTGGGGGCGTGAGGCATTGGTCTGGCACACAGCAGCAGCAGCTAAACAAGCAAAGAGGCTGTTTGGAGATATTCAGAATGGGAGAGAGAGGAATATGTTCTAATGACATTGTATCAAACGGCAGGGCCACCGTTGGGAGCTCTGTGCCCAGGCTTGGGCACCTTGCAACAAGAAAGATCTAGTGGGGAGTAAGGGGTTCTGTGAAGGACAGTGGAAATGGTTTGAGGCCTGTATGGTATTCTCTTGCAGCAGAGGGTGGAGAGCCCAGGGCTCTTCCCCTTGAAGTGAGCTGTAGCTCACGAAAGCTCATGCTCAAATAAATTGGTTAGTCTCTAAGGTGCCACAAGTACTCCTTTCCCCTTGGAAGGGGCATTAGAAAAGTATCGCAGGTGATGAAGAGCAGAGGGAGAGCTGGTCAGTACCTCCTCAGTCCCCTGCCTGCTAATGTGAGAACACTCGGCCTCTCTAGCACATCAGTGGCAGCTCCATTTAGATTCACTGAAGGGAACCGCTTCTCCATGCAGCCAGTGTGGGTCAGGCTGGGGGCTTCTCTGTCAGAAGGGAGCGTCACCACGCTACCCCCAGTGGTCATTTTGATGAGCAATAATAAAATGTGTAGCTTTGTGTGCTCAAGAAGGGAATGGAGTCTCCCGTGCCTGGGCTGGAGCGGTCTGCTGCTGGGGTCACGGAGGGTCGTTCCCCTCCTGTGCACAGCTCTGCACAATTAACCAGCGGCATTGTTGCTGGCGTTTACCTTCCTCTGACGTGCTGGCTATTGCCACTGGAGGGCAGCGGGATGCAGATTGCGTGGGCTGATGGTGGACCTCTGTGTGCCCAAGCTGCTGTAATACAGTACCAGGAAGCTCGTGGTGGGATTAATCCTGGGCTGGCTGCTGCATGCTGGGGCCCTGGGCATGAAGTCAGAGCTCGCCAATATAATCATTTGGGGTTGATCACAATGGGGACTGGCCCCCAAATGCCCCATGGCGCTTTGCCATAGCTTCTGAGAGCAGATGGGCTAAGGGGTTGTCTTGTCAGGAACTTGGACCCCAGGAAACCCCCTCTCCAAAAGCTCTCTGTCCCAAGTACTCTAAGAGCTTCCAGAACCATGTGGTGCCTCGTTCACCTTTCTATGGGGCCCTTCGCAGAGTTCAGACCCGCAGAGCAGTGCTGTGACACGGGAGCGTGAGCTCCAGAAGGAGTGCTGCTTGCCATGGGAGCCGGCTGCGGGGCGTGGGGGGATGTGTGTACTGGGGAATGACAGCCGCAGGGGCAATGCTGTTGCTGCAGGGAGCAGGTGGAGGGGGGACACAGACAGGGGTGGGGCTGTTACTGCATTAGAGCACTTGAGGCAGGGAGTGTGCCTGGCTTTGGATTAGTCTTATTCATAGAATCATAGAATCATAGACTATCAGGGTTGGAAGGAACCTCAGGAGGTCATCTAGTCCAACCCCCTGCTCAAAGCAGGACCAATCCCCAATTTTTGCCCCAGATCCCTAAATGGCCCCCTCAAAGATGTGGGGAGTGAGGGGCTGATAAAGGGGGAGCCCATAAGCCAGGGAATGCAGTTGCAGGGCAACGTGGGCTGAGTGGCTCTCTCCAGGGCAGGGACTGAGACAGCACCAGTCACCTGGAATCCAGGCGAGGAGCGGGCCGAGCAGCACAGTCGGGGTAGAAGGAACCGGGGTAGAAGAGTTCAGGCCTGCAGCACCTCAGCTCACCTGGAGGGGTGGGGCAGGAACCCCCCAGGGCCATAGTTTCTGGTCAAAGAGGCTAGAATAGTTTTGCCAGCACCAGAAACCACTGCACTGGGGGATGTTGGCCAGGGCCAAGGCGCCAGGGAGAGAGGGGGCCAGATCCTGATCTCATTCACACGACTGTAGACATAGGGTAACTGCTGGGACAGCAGCGGAGTTAGTCCACTTTGCACTGGTGCGAGTGAGGCTGCGGCATAGCACAGGACATGCTGTTTGTCATGGCTGGAGTAGCTTTTGGGCCATGCTGAACGCAAGGGGTCAAACTCAGCTCTTGAGTGCTTTGCTGTCTGGACCATTACCGTACACTGCCTGCAGGAAGTACCCTGAGACAGTTGCACTGGCACAACTGAGAGCCAGTTTGGTCACTGATTTGCATCTCAGTTACACCACTGCCTTCAGCGGAGCCACTCCTGATTGACACAGATGTGAGTGGAGGCGAGTCAGGCCCTACAGCCATGTGAAGTCCTAGTCAGCACTGGAGATGCAGGGCGCACCTGTGCATGGGACCACTGCCCCACTTGTGCATGCTCCACTGGGACTAATATCTCTACACCTAATAAAACAACAGGGTGGGGGACAAGCCTGGATTCGGGAGGGATGAGCCAGGAATTAGCCACCCCCTCAATTCACCTGTGTTTTATCTGACTCTTACTATCAGGGTTTTGCCCCTCTGCTGGGGAAGGCTGGCAAAGCTTGGGGGTGCTAAAACCACATAATAAGAAGCAAATTGCTCCATTTGAACCTCTCCCTTTCCCAGCCAGGGGCTGACAATGTGCCCACTGCAGGAGACTTTGTGGCTGAGTGGCAGGAGATCACCCACAGAGGAACCATCACTTGACTCAGAGAGGAGCCTGGATTGCTGTGCCAGGGCCGTGCCCAGTACTGCCAGCTTGAATGCACCACTAGGTAACGCAAAACCCGAAAGCTGTTTCATACATTCTCTGTAACCAGCCTTACAGTTTAACACCCGGCTGGCTGGGGCCTGGGTCAGGCACAGGTAACCCCTCGCCAGACACAGCCCGGGGCGGGCGCAGGTTACCACTGCCGGGCAGAGCCCGGGGCAGGCGCAGGTAAACCCCGGCCGGGCACAGCCCGGGGCGGGCGCAGGTAAACCCCGGCCGGGCACAGCCCGGGGCGGGCGCAGGTAAACCCCCGGTCGGGCACAGCCCGGGGCGGGCGCAGGTAAACCCCCGGTCGGGCACAGCCCGGGGCGGGCGCAGGTAAACCCCCGCCGGGCATAGCCCGGGGCGGGCGCAGGTAACCCCCCGCCGGGCCCAGCTGGCGATCCCAGGGCGGGCGCAGGTAAACCCCGGCCGGGCACAGCCCAGGGCGGGCGCAGGTAAACCCTCGCCGGGCAGAGCCCGGAGCAGGCGCAGGTAACCCCCGGCCGGGCACAGCCCGGGGCAGGCGCAGGTAACCCCCGGCCAGGCCCAGCTGGCGAGCCTGGGGCGCTGCTCCCCTGGCCCGGCAGGTGAAGGGCGACCCCGCCCCGCCGGCCGCGGCTGACTGACAGCGGCGGGAGATACCACTGGCGGCGGGGGGGCGCCGGCTCCGCTCGCCCGCCTGGCCGCCCCGCGCCGCCCCCCGACTCCCGCCCTCCGCAGGCTGCGCCGCCCGCCCGGCCCGGCCGGCGCGGCGGGACGCGGGGGCGGGGCGGCGGCGAGCGCTCCCCCGCGCGGCGCGGGCGGTGGGTCGCTCCAGCCTGGCGGAGCGGGGCCGGCTCCGCGCGCCCCATGGCTCACTCGGCGGCGAGCGCGCGGCGCGTGTGTCTGCCTGCGCGGGGCCGGGCTGGCCGCATGGAGCCGCGGCCGCTGCCCCGCTAGCCCCGGCCGCCGCCCCGCGCCCGCCCGCGCCCGCCATGGCGCTGCTGGCCGGCTGCTGCCTGCTGCTGCTGCTGCCGCCGCTCGCCGCCGTGGAGGGTAAGTGCGGCTCCGGAGCTCGTGTGCGGGGGCCGCCCGGCCGGCGCAGGCGAAGGCATGGCGGGGAGCCGCCGCCTTTCCCGGGGGCAGGGGCCGGCGCCGCACCCCTCCTCCCCCCCTCGGCACGGGAACGGGTCCCTGGGAAGCGCTGCCGCGAGCAACCGGCCGGGGCCCCCGGAGCCTGGGGGACATGCAAAGTTTGCAGCCTAACGGTGGAAGTGCGGGGGGAGGAGATGGGGGGCCAGGACCCCGCATCCCGCTGGCCAATGCGGGGACGCTGTCCGGGGGCTCCGGGCTGCAGCTGTCGGGCTTGGCTGGTGGCGCCTGGACCTTCCCAAACATGGCGTGGAGATAGAGTGGGCGTGTGGGGCACACAGGTCCCCCTCTCCCCATGCCGTCTGCAGCGGCTTCTGGCATGTGCCTTGGATGGCATTGCCAGCCTGATGCCTGTGCTGTGCCCTCTGCTGGCACCACCGTTAGCTGCCCCTGGCTTGGTGGGCAGCCCCGGCATGGCGGCTGTGCACTCTGAGAGATGCTTAGGGTTCCCGGTCCTGGCGCCGCACAGGCTGCCCACCTCAGCCTGGCGCTGGCGGGCGGGAGAGGGTTTGGCATGTGCCTGTAGTGGGCCCTGGCACCTTCCTGGCTTCCGGAGCCTGACATTAGCCCTTGGCATGGGCTTTCGGGAGCCCTGTGTTCCCTGGAGATGACATGTTCCTGGCTGTGTTCTCCCTAGGCCGTGCAGGCTGGATGCCAGGTAGGGAGCCTGTGGAATGTGGGTGCGTTTGGAACATGCTGCCCGACAGGGGGAGACTCATTGCGGCGGCACAGGATGCGGTGGGATTCATCCTTCTCGCATGCCTGTCCATCCGTGCCCTCACACCGCCCTCTGCGCTGGGAGAGAGCTGACCCTGTCGCCCAGGGAAGCACCAACTGCATGGAGCCCTGGGCTCCGCTCTCTGGGGCCGAGAGGAGCGCGCTGTCTCCGGCTGGACTCTGGCTTGGTGAGAGCTTTGAGGGCAGCGAATGGAACTTGCCTTCAAGGCAAGGGGTGACTGGATCCCTTGCTGGGCGGATGGATGGTTTTGTGTGGACGCCACTGGGTTTGGATGTCAAGACAAATGCCCGGAAGGGGCCCACGGCTCTGCGTTGGTGTGGGCTAGGGATGAGGCACTGTTGATTAAGTCGGAGTTTTGGGGAATGACTCATGGGTTGGCCAGCTATACGTAGTGATATTTACAATATGCGCGCTTGGCACAAACAGGACTATTTACGTTGCAGTGGAGAGCACTAGCCAGCAGTGCTGTTCAGAGGAGCCTGGCATGTTTTTAATTATAGGGAGATGAGTGTGTCTGTAGGAACATCCGTGTCCAGGGCGGGTGGCTGGCCTGATCAAATGGCAGTATTGATGGTTGACAGCGGCATTCCTGCAAAGCCAGCCAGACCCGACACTGCTGACTACAGCAGGAGTGGCTGCTGCGTAGGCGACTAGAGCCATGGGAGGGGAGGGGGCTGGGGCTGTGCACAGGAGCTGGCTGACACTTCCGCCCCCACCCTCCTAGTGCCACCTCTCTGTGGCAGAGGAGAGCCCCATGCAGCCCACCGGACAGCGCTAGGGATCAGTAGCCCCATGTACTGTGGCACTGCCTGGCCATAGGGCTCCTCCATTTTCTAGAAGGAGTCAGAAACGCCAGATAACATGGGCGGCTTCCCGGTGCCGTGGCAGCGTCTGGCTGGGCGCGGGGTCAAGAACGTGCTGGACTTGGGGGGCTTTTCTCCTCTGTTAACTGGATTGCCCGGCAATGCAGAACCCAGGCTGTCGGCTTTGGGGTCTGACTGGCCTCACATTAACATTTCCCCCACACACGCTCCCCTGGGCGCTCCACAGTGTGTGTGTCCTGGTCAGGGGCTCTCAGCAGATGTTGCCCCACCAGGAAGGCGGATCTGTTCTTTGGCCAGTCGCGTTGGTCCAGGCGTTTCCCCAGCTGTGCGTTAGTGTCACTCTCTGCCTGTCCAGTGGCCCGTCTGCACCCACCCTCAAGCCCCTGCACCTGAGCGAGGAGCCTGCGTCTTTCCATTTTTGCAGTGAAGGGCCCCCAGCCCTCCCCAAGGGGGCTTTGCTCACGTGGCTTTGAAATAGGGAAACAAGCAGCTTTTTTGGGAAAGATGATCCTGGGCCTGGCTTGAAGTCATTGGGCTGGGCCTGGTCTCAGGCTCCTCTCCAAGACCCTGCCAGCACCGGCCTGGAGCATGGAAATGAAACCAGAGCTGGGGCTGAGTCTCCTGCTCCTGCCGCTCGCTCCTTTACCATTTACTGTAGCAAGAGCCTTGTTCTCTCCACCTGAAGGCGTGTCTGGTGCTCCTGTGGGCTGTGGCACCTCACAGGTCAGCAGCTCCCATCCTTGCTTTGCAAAGCTCCAGTCAGCAAATGCAGTGCTCCTTACTGGCCAGCCCCCAGACTGCCAGACTGGGGGGGGAGAGGCGGGAGTGCTGCCAGTTTAAAAAGTCATTAACATTATGGAGAGCCTTTGGTGGGGGTGTACTGGGTGTGGAGCGGGAGGAGGAGGGCCGTAGGGGGAAGGGCGTGCACAGGGAAGTCCTGCTCTACTCAGGCCTGTTGGGCGCTGGAAAGAAAAGAGGGGAGAGGGGGAAGGGGAGGAGAGTGGGGAGCAAGGGGAGGGAGTCACAAACCAGCTGGACATTAGAGCCTGAAACACAGTTGCCAGAGTCAAAATGGGACAAATGCAAACTGGGGTCAGTGCGTTTCCCACTCGACTCTCTGGACCTCATGCTGGGTGTGAGTGACTCACGCAGCGGGTGTGAGTGTGCACTGGTGCTATGTAAGCTGCATCTCTTGGGCATTCAGTGGAGTGGGGAAGTGGGGAGAGTGGAAATGTGCGGCAGGAAGAGGGGGCTCTCAGATGGATAGCTCATAGGCTACACTCTCCAGAGGCCTAGCTGCTTTCCATGCTGCTAGCCCCTTGCCCCCCCGCCTCCCCGGATGGGTCAGCTTCACTCATGTGCTCGCCACCTTAATGCCAGGTTGGTGTAAGTCACTCATATTATGCCCTTGAGCTGCCCCCCTCCCTGATGGATAATGTCCATTGCCTGCTAGGGTGGTCCTGGGCATGGCCCATGGTCCCACACTACTTCTGTGTGATGCCTAAAATTGTAGGATTGAAAGGGACTTTGGGAGATCATCTAGTCCAGACCCTTGCACTCATGGCAGGACTAAGTCTAGATCAGGAGGGACCCAGCATCATGTTCATGCAAGCAACCCCCAGCTCAGGCTGGCTCTGTCTCTCTGATAGCAAAGCCTAGCCCAGAACTACCACCCCCAAGCTGAATGCCGGCTCGGCTGTCTTGGGGTGATGTGGTGCTCTCCTCCCTCCTTGAGTCACTCTTCTCCAAGGTGGTAAGCCTGGCATGCTGATTGGTCCTGCAGCTACCATGTCAGGCTGTGGCTCTGCCTTGGCCAGTGTAGGAAGAAGCTCAGACATTTATGCTTCAGTGCCTATGTCTAATCCATTCTAGCCTCCCTTGCCTTGTGCGAGCTGGGCTATTGGAAGGTCCCCCTGGTACTTGCCTCCGCTCTAGCAGGTTGGCTAAGCATGTGTGCCAGATCTACTGACACAGCAAATCAGTGTTAAGAGTCCTTCCTTACGTTGGAGGCTCGGCAGGCGTCTCACTCCACCATATGTCTGAGTGACACCTCCTCAGCCCCTGCTCCCTGAATGTTCCCCCGCTGCCTTCGCAGCTGCAATGGACTCCTGGCTGTTTTTCCTTTTTCTCCAACAGGCAGGGCAAGACCTTTGGCTTATTTATGGGAGACAGTGTTGTCTAGTTGTTAGATCGGGGATCATCTTCTTGGAGACAAGACTCCTGGGTTCTATTCCCAGCTCTGTGATGTTGGGGAGGTCACTTGTCCCCTCTGTCTCTCAGTTTTCCCCATCTTTAAATGAGTGAAATAATACAGACTCCCATCCTGGGAGGCTTCACTAATTGATGTTGTAAGGTGCTTTGAGATCCTTTGTTGAAAGTAAAGAGAATGCTGTACCGACCAGTAATAGATATGTACGTATCCGTATTTACACACACTTGGGCTAATTCCCCAAAGCTACACATAATTATGAGCAGAATCATTGGGAAGAAAAACTTAAACTGGGAAGTGTGTATGGGAATTAGGAGTTGTTTAAAAACATTTCACTAGGTGCTCCAAAAGTCTCAGTATCTCAGCTGTAAAAAAAAGGCTGTTTTTTAAATCTTAAAGGAAATGTGCAAAGAACAATAAAATATAAATCAGTGTGGAAAAAGGGGAGGTGAGTGGCAGTGAATATAAAACAGAAGCTGAGAGGGTGCAGGCGGCTGATAAGAGAAGCAAAAGGGATCCTCCCCATATCTGTGTCAGAGAGTTAAGGGTAATAAGGAGGTGTGTTCAAAATGTACCCGGAACAAAAGGAATCCTAAAAATAGTGTTGTCAATAATGGTGCAGAAAAGGCAGAAGGGTTCAATAAATTTGTCCTCTATTATGAATCAAGTTGGATGATCTATCCATTGTGTACAATGATGTAAAAATACTTCTCCAAGGGTAACGAAAAGGATGTTCAGTAGCAGTGTCTACTCAAGTTACACCTTTTAAAATCAGCAGGGCCAGAAAGCTTGAACCTGAGAGGTTTAAAAGAGTTGGCCAAGGAGCTCTTCATACCTTTGATTTTTACTTTTATTAAAACTTGCAGTGCTTGAGAGGTTTTAGACGGCTAGAAGAAATGCAGTATTGTTCGAACAAAATGTTAACAAATAAATGGGATAACCTGGGTAACGACAGGATACTATTAGCCTGACCTCTATGCTGGGAAAAACAGTGGAACAGCTAACACCAGAATTCCACCACTAACAAGCCAACAGATGGAAATATAATTAATACTGGTGCACGTAGTTTCATGGAAAATAGGTCTTGTCACACCACCTTGATATCATTCTTTGATAAGGTACAAGTCTGGTTGATAAAGGCATTTGTGTTGACTGAATATACTTAGAATTCTGTAAGGACTTAGCTCTGTCAGACATTAATCATTTCCCCCCCTCCCTGAAATGTATAAAATCATTGCATCCCATATTAGATGGATTAAAAATGTGCTAACGACCGATCTCCAACTGCAGTTGCTGGTAGGGAATGATCCACAATGGGGTGTTCCCAGTGGGGTCCTACAGGGCTTGGTTCTCAGCCTAAGGCTATTCAATAATGTGTCATTACACGTGCTTGGCAGAAGGGGTGGCGAACTAAGTGGGGGCACCTTGGGGTTCTGGTTAGGAGCAGCTTGCGGGAGCCTGACTGTGAACACAGTGAGGCCCTGGCGTGCTGCTCAGCCAGGCCGAGGTGTCGAAAGGCCTTGTCTGTGCAATACATAAAATGCTTGCACTGTGTTGGTGTAGTGATAGTATCACCAAGTCCCTTGTGTAACACTGGCTGCAGTGGCATCAGTGTGCGTACAGTAGGCTCACTATTCCTGTACAGAAAGAAGAACAGCTCTGCAAGTGGGAGGCACTTTTGTACCGGTAAAACTGCATCTACAGGGGAATAATACCGGCAAACCTATGTCAGTGGTACATTCACAACCCCCGACTGACACTCTGTTGGCACAAACGCTGCATGTAAGCCAGGCCAGAGGTACATTGAAAGTCCTGCGGGAGGGGAGGAAATTGGTGACTTTCCTGTCCTGACCTGTTGTGTCCCTCAATCGCATTTCCCTTGGGGGATCCTGAAATAGATTCTCAGCAGGGACTGATCCATAGAGCCAGTGCTAGGACCAAGGCAGGGAGCAATGGGGTCATTCATGGAACATTCTGCCATGGTTGGGATGCCCTGTCCTCTGTCACAGCCAGGGGGCGCTCTGGACTGTGGAGGGCAGCAGCAGAAATAGGCCAACCGCAGATGAATTCCCGAACATCTGGGTGCTGCTCATCTGAGCTGGCTGAATTTTTTGGGAAAACAGGCTCTCTGATACTGCCTGCTTCTGGATCAACCCCAGGGCTTGCTGGCCTTCAAGAGCTGTGGCTGAATGGGGAAGGGCGGGGGGCCATGGCAACTACGGGGGCAGGGGAGGCCCTATTTGGAGACTTTTGTGGGGGTTCCAGAAAGGTTCAGTTCATAGCTCCCAAGCCTTGCTGTAAGGCCGTGTTGAAAGGCTCTGGGGGGCTGCAGGAGGTTCAGGGGGCCTTGTGCCTGCTTAGTCCCAGCGTTCTCTTCAGGCTCCTTGGGGGCCTGGGCCTCAGTGGGAGTTTCACTATTGGCTCTGATTGCAGCAGGCCGGGGCCCTCCCTTCGCTGATCCTGTGGGCCCAGGTGCAGGCCATCCAGGTGCAGACCATCCAGCTCCTACCCTGTGCTGAACTGTGGGCGCTTGGGACTCCGGGACTGAGCGCTAGAACCACCCGGAAATAGGTGTGGCGGGAGAGCCCCCCCCAGTATCACAGTTTCATCACTGCCTCCTCCAAAATCGGGTCTGCCTGGGGAGAGAGAGTTATGGGCTCTGGGTCTGGCTGGGGTCAGCACCTTTACTGTGGAGATTGATCCTCTTCATTGCCGTGTGATCCCAGGCCAGCCCTCCCTAGGTGTCTGGCACATGGAGGCCGTGCTGGGCTGCCTGCATTCCTTCCAGGCTGACACTTCTCCCCTCCCTCCTTGGTAGGGTGGATGGTCTAGTAGACAAGGCATGAGGCTGGGGCCTGGGAGACCTGGGATTAATTCGCTGCTCTGGCACAGATTTTCTGGGTGACCTTGGGCGAGTCTCTTAATCTGCCTCACTTCCTGTCTGTTCAATGGGGGTAATGCCCTTTGGGGTATTGTGAAATTAAACTCCACTGACGATTGTGAGGTGCTCAGAGGATATGGTGAGGAAGGCCAGGTAAGTATGTAGAGTGCTGGAGCTCCTCTATTAGGGTTATCTCTTGCTGCGGCTTTTGTATCTACTCTTTCCTGAGCCTCAGGCTGGTTTGCACAGTTACAATCTGCGGGGAGAGCACAGAGCGGACTCGGATGGGGAGGGCTTCGAGCTATGAGGAACCCATACAGTGTAGGGTTGCCCTGTCGCTGGCTTGGGTCTCACCACAAGAGGAGAGTGAACAAGGTGCTGCCTTTAACACATCGGGAGTGAATGCTGCTCCCGCTGGCTGCCTTTTGACTGGGAATGGGAGGTTCTGGAGCTAATTACTGGTGCCCCTCCAGCCCATGGGAGGCTGCTTTTCCAGCTTGCCCCCCATGTGTGTAGGAGTTTGTCTGGCACTTCGGGATGGAGCTGTGGAATGAAAGGCTGGAAATGGATGGGTCCTAGGGTAATTACTTATCACTATCATGCTGGGCTGCTAGTTACAATCTGTGCAGCTTCCCTGTAAAGGAGCGACAAGTCCTCCCAACTAGAACCAGTGCACAGGGCAGAAACAGTGCAACCCTCCCCGCCCCCCGCCAGTGAGATGTAAAGTGTATATGGTAGCACGGATATAAATGACAGTGTAGACCAGGAGGTGAAGACACACCTGAACCCTGTGCCAATGTACCCTCTAGGGCTCTCTGTGTTGCTGAGCAGTGCTGCCACATCTGTGCTCCTGCTTTTAGCTGTGTAGTGTCCCACTGCTGGAGTTTTTACCACTGCAGGGAAAGGCTCTGATGGAAGGTGGCAGTGGGGAAATGCACCTGGCAGCCTTTCCCTGACACTGGGAATTCTTTCCCAGGTATCTGCTTGCTGGGTCTTGCCCTCATGCTCGGGGTCTAACTGATCGCCAGACTTGGGGTCAGGAAGGAATATCCCCCTGGATCAGATTGGCAGAGACCCTGGGGGGTTTTCGCCTTGCTCTGCAGTATGGGGCATGGGTCACTTGCAGGTTTCAACTAGTGTAAATGGTGAATTCTTTGTAAAGAATTCTGAGGTCTTTAAACCATGATTTGAGGACTCCAGCAACTCAGCCAGAGGTCAGGGGTCTGTTACAGGAGTGGATGAGCGAGGTTCTGTGGCCTGTGATGTACAGGAGGTCGGACTAGATAATCCCATTGGTCCCTTCTGACCTTTAAATCTGAGTCTGATCCAAAATGAAACGTGTAGACGTTGCCAAATGGACATTTTTCAGAACTTTCTGTTCCACCAAATGTTTTGATATTTTTGCCCTTTTGTCCCTATTCAGGACAAAAATGAATTTCCAAATACCAGTGTTTTCCATGGCCCCGGGTTTTCAACCAGGTGTGTTTATCACCAGACAATAGACTCTGCAGCCCTGCTTCTTCAGTCCCCCTGCTGGGTGCAACCCCGGGGAGTGTGCTAGAGCAGTGGTCTCCAAAGTTTTTGGATCGCACACCCCCACGGTGCCGCGAAAGAAAGGAGAAGGGAAGATTTACCCCAGGCGTGCCACCGAAGCAAGAAGAGGGGAAGACCGGCTGCAGGCGTGCAGAGCTGCTGTCAAAGGAAAAAAACGGTGGAGTGCTGTCCGGCGGCACTCCTCCTGCCTTGCACCCCCTGGGATCCTCTGGCGCACCCCACTTTGGAGACTACTGTGCTAGAGAACCAGGGTGAGTTGGGTTTCCTTGTACTGTACCTTGCCATTGCCATGGCATCTGTCTGTGTGCTTGCAGGGGTGACTGCTGTCATGGGAGGGCCTGTCTCAGAGCAGAGTGCCCCTCTGGGCTCTCTTGGACACTCTCCCTTTGTCATGGCTGTTTTGCTGGTGTCTCTAATCAAAAGAGTGTCTTGGGCCCTGCCAGGCTGGGGTGGGCTTTGTGTGCAGAGCAGAGCTGCCAGCACAGCCGCTTGGCTCACCGGGTGCTCCCAGATCCCTTTACCTCCCTTCTCATAGTGATAACCCTCAGGGGAACAACTGGGAGAGGGGCAGTATGCAAATAAGAAGGTGTCCTAATAGTATGGCAGTGGATATGCTTCGCCTCTGAGCATGTCAAGTGTCAACTGGATGTTTGCAGTCCCCTGAGCTCACTGCAGCTGGTACTGGAAGTGCTGGGTCTGTTCTCCTGCCTCCCGAGGTCCAGGCTAATGGTTACAATGCATCATGCACCTGCAAAGCCACTGTCTGTCCCACTGGAGAATGGCTGTGCGTGGGAGTGGCTCTGTACTCTTCCCCGGTGTAGAGAGGGCTCTGGGTTGATGGGGCTGGGTCCTGGGAAGGGGTGTGGCCCGGCATCTGTGTGCTTCAGCTATTCTTCAGCCACATGAGCTCCATAAGAGAGGGTCTTTGTAGACAGGGCCATGCAGCTCCAGGGACAAGAAGGCACAAGTCCTGTGTGCTTGGATGGAGCAGAGCGGTGGCAGTGTCTGGCTACAAAGCCAAGTGCAGGTCTGCTCCTGGCTAGAGCCATTTGTTTTATTAGTGACTAGAGGCTGCTGGATCCAATCTGCCTGGCAACCCCCTCCCAATCAGAGATTCCTTCCTGAGTTCCTGGAGCAAGAGAGCAAAGGGTGGAGGGTGGGAGCACAGAGATCAAGCAAGAGGGGACACTGGGACCTGAGCATACCTGTGTCCCTCCGGCAGAGGAGTCATCTCTTCATAGAGATCCCCAGTGGATTCAGATGAGACTCTTGTACAAGGACAATGTGTCCGTCTCTTCCCCCCCCCCCCCGCGCGCACACACACACAGAGGGGACTGGGAGCAAAGCAGGGGAGGGGGGCTGTTGGGTTGGATGCAGAGGGCTTTGTGCTCCTGTATTCCCACTTGGCTTCTGAGCAGGCAAAGTCGCTGCTCCTGCCAGCAGCTGCCTGGGTACCCCCAGTTCCAGGGGTGTGGCAGGCTGATTTCCAGGAGCTTTATACTGGGCCTGGGGAGGGGCATGGCCAGAGCCTCGTCCTGCTGGGGTCACTGCAGATCAAGACCTGCCGAACGCACCAAGCCAGGCCTCGGAGGAGCCTTTCATGTCTGAGCCGATTATCCTTCCCTGCCTGCGGGAGGGGGTTGGGAAAGCCTGGCAGAGAATGAGGTAATGAGCATGGTAGAGAGGGTTCTCCGGCTCCATACAGACCCTCCTGCCAGACAGTGCAGTAGAGAGGCAGAGCAAAGGGCTGTGCTGAGCTGGGGCAGTCGGGGTGGAGATCAGGGAGTGACTGGCTGGCTGCAGCAGGCACAGGGAATAGCTGGCTGTGAGGAGAGAACAGCCTCGTGGACCCTGAATGCAGCCAGATCCCAGGAAACTAGCCAATACGTTCAGTGTAGCGCTGGCTTCAGTGTGGCTGAGGTCACAGAGCAGCCGGCGCTCTGAGCCCTGCTGGGCCAGCGGTTCCCGGTTCGGTCGCTACCCAGAGGAGGATTTCTGTGGCAAGTCAATCTGTTGATAAAACCACTCCAGGGTTCAGAAGCATGTCGACGATACGTTCCCCAGAAGGCCCACAGCACCCTGCCAGGATGGGTCCCCTGTGTGTTGGGCACTGCCAGCTCTCAGTGAACAAGGGGTTAACGTCTTGTCTGTCCCAGGTACTGTATATCTGAGCTGCCTGGGAGACAGGGAGGGCCTGTGGGGCCCTCAGGTTCCACACCCACGGGTGACAGGGCGGGTCCGAGCCCCAGGAGACTGTGTTTTCATCTCACATTGTTTTTTCTTTCCCTTGCTGATGGTGACTGTGTCTGTTTCATTGTTCCCCCAGCTTAGTATTGCAGTGCGGGTGGGAAACAAAGACACAGGGAGCTGCCCGGCCCGCAGGGAGGCCGGGACAGCGTGGGGATTAGAACCCGGGAGATCTGACCCAGTTCTCCTGCTCTGTCATCTTGCGCCATCCCAGCCTCCTGTGACCGAACAGAGCGAGGACAACAGTGTCCAGGATGCCGGAAGGAGCTTCATTGCTGCTCTGTTAAAATTGCTGGGGTCTGCTTCCTGCTCCACTGTCTCCTTCTCTGGATGTGTCAGAAGATTCCCAGCACTGCCTCCAGTCTCCCCAGATCTGCGTGCCAAGTGGGGCTGGGGGAAGGCACCCCTTTCCAAAAGTGAGATCTATGAATGGCTTTAACCAATTGAAAAGGAAAAGCTGGAGGGGAGCTTATCATGGCAGAGCTGGGCCGTCCCCCGAGACAGGTCACCTGCATTTTGGCTTCCCCATAGGAGCGGAAGGGCGGGGGCATTCTGTGGGAGGAGGGGAGGCAGCTTGCTATCGATCTGAAACGTTCTGACACGTTACTGTGTCATAGGCCAGCTGGGAACATACAGGAGTGAAGGGGTCACCCAGGGCATCCCCTGCATTGCCATAAGCTGCCACACCACCCTTGGGTTAGGACTAGACTTTTCTGTTTGGGTCTCTTCTACACAGCCTCATTCCCATCCTCATGACTCTAGTATCTGGGTACCCTCCGGTCGTGGAGCAGATGTGACTAATGTCCGTTCCCTCTCACAGATGTATAGATTCGTAGATATTTAGGTCAGAAGGGACCATTATGATCATCTAGTCTGACCTCCTGCACAACGCAGGCCACAGAATTTCACGCACCACTCCTGCGAAAGACCCCTCTCACCTATGTCTGAGCTATCGAAGTCCTCAAATCATGATTTGGAGTGGGAGAGGTTTGGTTTGGTGGATTTGGGGGTTCTCACGTCCATGCTGCTCTGTGTTTAGTCAGCAAAGGCAAGTCAGAGAGGTGCCCAGGTGGGAGGGGGGCAGGTTGGGGTGGGCCTTGGTTCCTGGGGGTGTTTGTTCCAGCCTGGGGATGGCTCCCAAGGAAGCTCTGACTCCTTCCCAGGGAGAGTTCTGCTTGATGGACCTGAAGTGCTTGAGCCCTCCCAGCCCTGCATGTGAGTCAACATCTCCATTTCACACGGTGATCCCCAACTGTCCAGTTATTACGGTTATCAATAGCAGACAGGAGTAGAAGCCAGGAGCTCCTGGGGCCCAGCCCCATGTTTGTCCCTAGGCCTTGCTGCCTCTCCTAGCCACCACCCAGTTCCTGGGTAGTTCTGGGTCCACTACAGGCCCAGTGTGAGGAATCAGGGTTGGCCTGCTCTGGAGCTGGGCAAGGTGTGAGGCTGAAGCAGTGATCCTGCTCCCCCTTTGCCCTGCCCTTGGTGCTGCTCAGATCCACAGAGAACGGACCCCTCCCCCCCCACATTCATCCCTGAGTCTCACCAGCAAATACACACAGCATCTGATCCAAAGCCACAGAGGTCAACCCGAGTCTCTGCATTGCCTTCTGTGAGCTTTGGCAAGAATCCTCACATCCTCACAGGTATTTAGGCACTTCAGTTCTGTTGGCTGCACTGGGTGTTAGGAGTCTGGCCCAGATCCTCAAGGTATTTAAAGTGCCTGTTAGTAAATGGAGCAGGGCCCTGGCCTGTGCAGCCTGTCCCCGTATGGAGATCCTGGGAGATCAGGGTGGTTCCCGATGGGGACTCCCCTACTCCCGCCCTTCCAGCTTGCCAGTGCTGCCAGCTTGGTTCCTGGAGAGCAGCCGGCTGCGTCACCAGCATTGCTGCTGGCTTGCGTTCAGCACTTCCTCTAGGAGCAGCACTTGGCTGCCAGGAAACATCTCTGGGGAGACATCTGCTTTCTAGCAACTTCCCTGAGGCAAGAGAACAGGATGAAGTCAGGCGGTTTCTGTCCTGGTCCCTCTACCTGCTGCAGCTTCTCTCCTTTCCACAAAGCTTTGTGTGCCCATCTCTGCCCTGTTGGCAGGGCTGGGGAACCACCTGGACCAGGAAGAGGGTGCTCTGTCCACCAGGCGTTTCGTGGCTGTTGCTGTGCCCCCATGTCACAGCAGTTAGGGTGCCCGTGCAGATGGCCACAAACCCCTCTGTGCAGAGCAGGCTGCCAGCACCAGGCAGCTGCCGCAGGGAACAGCTTGCTCTTTGCTATAGCCTGAACTCCACATAGGCGCTCTGGGCTTAGCAGTGCAAGCCCTCAAGCTCTGGCACTGAGAGTGAGGACGGACGGAGCACGTCTTGGCGGAGGGGTCTCTGTTATGCAGAGCTCTGGGTTCCCACTACGGTGAGGTTGGAGGGACTCGGTCTGGGGCCTGGCCAGGTCCAGCTTGTAGCCAGAGTTGGGGTCTTGTGACCACAGGTCCCTGGGCTTCGATTTCAGCTGCAGAGAGGGCCAAGTGCTTGATGGTACTGGAGCAGGGGACTGAAATGCTGCTCTTCCCCCTCCCAACTTGTTCCCCCCTGCCCAATCTGCACCCTGGATCTCCCCTTGCTCCTCATCCCAGCCCAGGTCTTTGTGCCCTCTACTGCCAGAGCACCCAAGGACTGTATTGGGTATGGGTGGCGGTGGTGTCAGCATGTGCTGTGCTGCCAGAGACCCCCAGGGGGCTGTATTGGGTACCGGGGCGGGGCGGGGAAGACAACACACTCAGCGCGTGCCATGCCGTCCGTCGCCCCAGGGGCCGTATTGGATACGGGTGTGCGCGCGCGTGTGCATTGTGCTGTGTTGTCAGAGCGCCTCCAGGGGCTGTATTGGGTACCGGGGGGTGAGTGGGGGGGAACGACTCAGCGCATGCCATGCCGTCCGTCGCCCCAGGGGCTGTATTGGGTACCGGGGGGGAGTGGGGGGGAACGACTCAGCGCGTGCCATGCCGTCCCTCGCCCCAGGGGCTGTATTGGGTACCCGGCGGGGAGTGGGGGGAACAGCTCAGCGCATGCCATGCCGTCCGTCGCCCCAGGGGCCGTATTGGGTACCTGGGGGGGAGTGGGGGGGAACGACTCAGCGCGTGCCATGCCGTCCGTCGCCCCAGGGGCTGTATTGGGTACCGGGGGGTGAGTGGGGGGGGAACGACTCAGCGCGTGCCATGCCGTCCGTCGCCCCAGGGGCTGTATTGGGTACCGGGGGGGGAGTGGGGGGAACAGCTCAGCGCATGCCATGCCGTCCGTCGCCCCAGGGGCTGTATTGGGTACCCGGGGGGGAGTGGGGGGGAACGACTCAGCGCGTGCCATGCCGTCCGTCGCCCCAGGGGCTGTATTGGGTACCGGGGGGGGGAGTGGGGGGAACAGCTCAGCGCGTGCCATGCCGTCCGTCGCCCCAGGGGCTGTATTGGGTACCGGGGGGGAGTGGGGGGAACAGCTCAGCGCGTGCCATGCCGTCCGTCGCCCCAGGGGCCGTATTGGGTACCCGGGGGGGAGTGGGGGGGAACAGCTCAGCGCGTGCCATGCCGTCCGTCGCCCCAGGGGCTGTATTGGGTACCCGGGGGGGAGTGGGGGGGAACAGCTCAGCGCGTGCCATGCCGTCCGTCGCCCCAGGGGCTGTATTGGGTACCCGGGGGGGAGTGGGGGGGAACGACTCAGCGCGTGCCATGCCGTCCGTCGCCCCAGGGGCTGTATTGGGTACCCGGGGGGGAGTGGGGGGGAACGACTCAGCGCGTGCCATGCCGTCCGTCGCCCCAGGGGCTGTATTGGGTACGGGGGGGATGGGACCTCAGCATGTGCATGCTGTCAGTTGCACGGGGGGGGGGGCATATTGGATACGGGGTGGGGGGAGATCAACCTGTGCCGTGCTGCCAGAACGCCCTGGGGGGGATGTATTGGGTACGGGGGTGTGTGTGCGTGCGCTATGCTGTCAGACCGCCCCGGGGGCTGTAGTGGGTACCCGGGGGGGTTCTTGTTAGCGCGTGCCATGCTGTCAGTCACCCTGGGGGCTGTATTGAGTACGGGGGAGGGGGGCTCAGCATGTGCCTTGCTTTCCAAGAGCCCGGGGGGTAGGGGGGTGTGTCAGGGTGTGCTGTGCTGTCAGAGCGCCCCGGGGGGGCAGTATTGGGTGTGGGGGGAGGGGGGCTCAGGGTGTGCTGTGCTGTCAGAGCGCCCCGGGGGGGCTGTATTGGGTGTGGGGGGAGGGGGGCTCAGGGTGTGCTGTGCTGTCAGAGCGCCCCGGGGGGGCTGTATTGGGTGTGGGGGGAGGGGGGCTCAGGGTGTGCTGTGCTTTCCGAGCGCCCCGGGGGGGCTGTATTGGGTGTGGGGGGAGGGGGGCTCAGGGTGTGCTGTGCTTTCCGAGCGCCCCGGGGGGGCTGTATTGGGTGTGGGGGGAGGGGGGCTCAGGGTGTGCTGTGCTTTCCAAGCACCCCGGGGGGGCAGTATTGGGTGTGGGGGGAGGGGGGCTCAGGGTGTGCTGTGCTGTCAGAGCGCCTCGGGGGGGCTGTATTGGGTGTGGGGGGAGGGGGGCTCAGGGTGTGCTGTGCTTTCCAAGCACCCCGGGGGGGCAGTATTGGGTGTGGGGGGATGGGGGCTCAGGGTGTGCTGTGCTTTCCGAGCGCCCCGGGGGGGCAGTATTGGGTGTGGGGGGAGGGGGGCTCAGGGTGTGCTGTGCTTTCCGAGCGCCTCGCGGGGGCAGTATTGGGTGTGGGGGGAGGGGGGCTCAGGGTGTGCTGTGCTGTCAGAGCGCCTCGGGGGGGCTGTATTGGGTGTGGGGGGAGGGGGGCTCAGGGTGTGCTGTGCTTTCCGAGCGCCCCGGGGGGGGCAGTATTGGGTGTGGGGGGAGGGGGGCTCAGGGTGTGCTGTGCTGTCAGAGCGCCTCGGGGGGGCTGTATTGGGTGTGGGGGGAGGGGGGCTCAGGGTGTGCTGTGCTGTCAGAGCGCCTCGGGGGGGCTGTATTGGGTGTGGGGGGAGGGGGGCTCAGGGTGTGCTGTGCTTTCCGAGCGCCCCGGGGGGGGCAGTATTGGGTGTGGGGGGAGGGGGGCTCAGGGTGTGCTGTGCTTTCCAAGCACCCCGGGGGGGGCTGTATTGTTTGTTGTTTACTTTCTAGAGTGCAGCGTGGGTGCACACCTGCTCCGACTGGGTTCGAGGTGGTGTATCTGGGGGCACAGGGGGTGATGGGAGAAGCGAGAGCAGGGGCAGTTTGTGTGTCTGGGGAGCTGCGCACGCGCAGAGGAGGGGGGAGACGTTTGGGAATGACTGGTATGCAGGTCTCTTTATCTGACTGAAGCCTCCCTTACTGGCCCCCGGGAGACGAATGGGCCATGTCTGCCATTCATCCTGTGGGTGTGGTGTGGTGAGGGGTTTGGGCTCTCCGCAGGGCGAAGCAGGCTGGGCCATGTTGCCTAAGTGGAGCCTGGTAGCTGCTGCTGTCCGGCGAGGTGCTGCTTGCCGCCAATCTGAGGGGTGGCCGCGAAGGCAGCCGGTTTAGCTGGGCTTGCCCAGCACCGGCAGGTGTGGAAGGAGAGCGCTCCAGGGGCTGAAATCACTTCAAAGGAGTGTGCTGTTGCCCAAGGAGAGCAGAGAGCGCCTCAGTGAGTGGCTGCAGGCGGAGGGTGGGTATATGAGAAATGCAGCTTGTCCCACAGTTAGTTCCTCTTCACTCCTGCGTGCGGCCCAGGCCGTGTCTGCACTGCGGTTTGGGCTTGTGCTAGTCTGCACGCGTTCGCTTAACTCCAGTTCAGAATGCACCTTTTTTCTTGGGGGAGATGTACCCTGAGTGGGTAACACATGGAGAAATCGGGGCCGATTCTCATCATGCTACATCAGAGTAAACCTGGAGTAACTCCAGGGCAGTCCCTCTGCATTTACATTGCCAGAACTGGTCCTTTCACCAAGGCATGTGTACGTGTACAGACACACACACCTTGGCACTGCTGGCTGCATCTGCATTCTGCTTGCTTGGGGTTATGTGTAAATCCTCTTCGGGGTGCAGGAGAGCTGCCTGCGTTCTCATCCCTGTTGGGCTCAGCCTTCCCTGCACCCGTGGATCTCTGTGCCTCTAGCTTACCTGACGTCTCAGCAGGGAGGCCGTGTCCTAGCTCCATTTTCCGTACCCCTGCAATGCCCACCCACACTGTCTCCATGCAGCTCTGCCGAGCTGTGGGAGACCACATGCTGCATCCTGGGCAAGGCAGCCCCACAGCTGGGTGCCCTGCGTCCCTATGCCCAGAGCTCCTGCTGGGGTATTCAGCTGTGCTGGGCCCCTGCTCCGGCCTGTGCGTCAAAGCACATTGAGTCCATGCTGTACTCAGGGAGCGTGAGCAGGGTCAGGAACCGCAGCGACTCCCTTCCTCTGGAGGGCTGCTCCGTGCAGGCTCTCCGTGAACTCTGCTCTGGCAGGTGCTGCGGGTCAGGGAATCTGTTTTTGAACCTGGCCTAATTCTGCTTGTGGGAGCTAGTGATGCCACCGCAGGGCCACGAGAGGCAGTGCCAACGGATGGGCCGGGGAAATAGATGCTTCCCCCACCCGGGCAGCCTCTCTTGCTTGAAGGGGCTGTGGCTTTGTACCCTCAGCAGACACACAGCCAGCCACAGACAGTCCCTGTGTGACTGAGGCTGGGCCTGTCTCCTCTTCCCCAGCCCAGCGTGGACAAACTTGGAAAGTATTTTGAGTTGGAGTGTGGGAAGCCCAGGGCTTTACAGAGCAGTGGGATCAGCTCCCTGGTGGAAAGCGGTGGGCTGGGAAAGCCCCCACCAGAGAGCAAAGGGACAGCAGGTTGGCAGCAGCTTGCGCCAGATCGGCATAATTGTTTCTGTGCTGAGGGACACAGGCTAGTGGTTCAGGAACGGGCTGGGGCTGTGGCTCCCCTGACTTCGGGGAGGTCTTTGATACAGGCCCTGAGCAATATTTTCATTTGGAAACGAGCCGTCTGGGTAGGGATGGACACACCACTGGATAGCAGCCCTGGAAGGAGTGACTCCTGGTGATCCTGGAGTAATGAAGGGATTGGTGTCTGGCTCGTGAGAAGCAGCAGTTGGGCACTGCAGAGGTCTGTTCTGTATCCAGTATTGTCATAAACACACTGGCTGATGGACAGCGAATCGGGTTCATTGATGGCACAAGCCTGGAGCAATGACAGCACTTCGGAAGGGAGAAAAGTTGTCCTGACCTGTCAGTTTCTTTTCTCTGAGATGTCAGGTCGGCTGGCCTTTCCCCAAACCTGCCCTGCCCTGTTTTAGACTGTAAGTGATGGTTCTGCTGCTTTGGAGAGATAGGAGGGCCTGCTCCCCCTGCTCAGTTTCCAGTGACTGTCATCTGAGCTGCCTCCATGCATGAGGCAAAGTAACCCAAAGCCATCAGTCCTGGGTCGTCAGGTGCAGCCTCCAGAGACAGCACTGCTGTCCAGCATGGTCTCACAGGTGTGGAGAGCAGGCTGACCTCAGGGTAAGGGTATTCAGCCCCAGGGGAGGAGTGGTGGAACATGAATTTCACTCCATTAACCTGCGGAGTGCTGGCCAGGCAGACACAGGCCCAGGGCTCAGAATGGACAGAAAATTGAATGTGACTCAGTAACTTGTTGCTGTCACTAGAAGGGCAGATGTTACTTTGGGTTTTAATAAAAGGGTCACTCCCCATCTCCTGGGGTGCAGTCTGGGGTCCTGCTTCTGGGGAGGGATAGCTCAGTGGTTTGAGCATTGGCCTGCTAAACCCAGGGTTATGAGTTCAGCCCTTGAGGGGCCATTTAGGGATCTGGGGCAAAAATTGGGGATTGGTCCTGCTTTGAGCAGGGGGTTGGACTAGATGACCTCCTGAGGTCCCTTCCAATCCCGAGATTCTCTGATTCTGCTAGTGGCTGATCCCTGGTGCTGGGTGCAGGAGAAGATCCCCTGGAGCAGGGCCTGTCTGTATTTCCTATTATTTACCCACCTTTCATTCTGCCTCTGTTTCTTTGCTTTCCTTTACTGATAGCTCACTGCAAACTCGGGAAGCAGAGAAGGAGGTTCTCCCATGAGAGAAGGAGCTAAAAGCTCATTCTGACCTGATGTCAAACTCTTTGCTTTCTGACTGAATATTTGCCAGGAGATTTCACTGTGACTGACACCTGTTCTGGCTGCAGATTGACAGCTTTCGATAAATACAGATCTCCTGGAAATGCTGAATTGACTGTCAGCTGCTTCCACTTGTCACCTGTGTTTCTGCTAATATGGAGCTTGAACAGCGTAGAAAGGCTGTGATGTTGCCCCTCTAGGCATGGCCATGGCCTGGGCGCTGCCAGCTCCCTGGGCTAGGGCTGTAGTGCTGCCAGCCCTTCTGTGGTAGGTTGCAGAGAGTGCAGAAGTGTTGAGCAATACCAATGCCGGGGGAGACTACCTATGGTAACAGAGGAGTGCAGGATCTATGGGGCAGGCCTGTTCCTCTGGACTGAGCCCTGGTGAGTCGCAAGCACCATGAGTGCCAGTTCCCTTCATGACAGGAGCCCAGAGCACTAAAATGGCAGCGTGTAGGTGGGGTGATATTACTGTGGCTTTAATAGGATGAACAGTCTCCAGGATGTGGGAGCTGACAAGGGGAGGAGGCACCTGGTTTTAGGTTAGACTGGCCAGAGTTAAGTGCTCTGCCACCACACATACAGAGCATCTGAATAAAGACTGTGGTTCAGTTACTAGCAGTGAATGATGTAAAATGACCATGGTACCAGGATTGGGGGAAGTGATAAAAAGAACTGGAAGCTGGGTGGTTTTTTGTTCGTTCATTTAAAAACAAACGAACAAAAAAACACTGAAGTAAAAATCACTCAGGAGTGAAAAACAAGTTTGAATGAAATAAGATGGACCAATTCAGTTAGCACATTTCTAAAAATGTTGAAGTGCTGCGGAAACCTGGATTTATGTTTGAGGGCATCAGGGTCTACTCTAAGGGAAGATGAACAAAAGATTGCTACCTTTTTGAAAAGTACAGGTGCTGAAGCAATTTGTTTATATAATTCATTTTGAGATTAATGAAATGAAAAATTTCAGTTTCATTCAAACCAAATGGAGGAAGAGACTTTTGAATAATTTAAAATAGATCTAAAGATAAGAACTCAGATGTAATTTTCTGAGTCAATAAGAGATCAGTTGTGATGCGTATAAAAGATCTCTGTAAGAAGATTAGAACAGTCAGATCTAAATTCAGAAGGAGCAGTGAAAATTTGCCAAACTGCTGAACTTAATCAACAATTGCACATTTTAGAAAGAAAACCAACTGATATGAATATAGACTTAATAAGAAAGTGTATATTAAAAAAAAAAAGGCTATGGAGGAAAACCGAGTCAAAGTATTAAAGTTAAAACATATGAGCATATGAAAGAATGCTCTAGAATGTGCAGGGAGCCACCAACCTAGACAATGTCCAGCAGATGGTCAAACCTGTCACACCTGCAAGAAACAGAATTATTGTTGAAAGTTGGTAGACAGAGACGTCTGGAAGAACTTAAAAATATACATTTAGTTCCAAATTCAAAAGTCTCAGAGAAGATGCCAAGTAAGGAATGCAGAGCTGACGTTACAGAAGAAGAAAATTGTGTTTCTGAGTATTTTGAAACAGAGCCACTCTGTGAACTATAAGGAGGATTGGATAGTTACACTATCTACTAATGGAACATGCATTTTGTATGTAATAGATACAGGTGCACAGGCTAATGTAATTTCTTCTGAAATTACAAAATGTCTAAAAGTAAAACCTCTAGTAGGAGAACAAATGCAGATTAATTTACAATCTAATATAGCGGTGAAAAAATTCCTGTTATGGTATTTGTGAATTACAGGTCATAGTTAAAGATAAGATTTGTAGTAGTTAAGGGACAAAGTATTTCTATTTTAGGTTTAGAAACGTGTTTAGCACTAATTCTAATTGGTAGAATTCAGACTATTCAGGATTCTGAAATGCCGGAAAACTTTGAGGTATTCACTGGCATTGGTAAATTGGATACAATGTATAAAACAGATATTTTAAATGAAACAAAGAAATCAGTTATACATACAACTAGAAAAATACCCTTTGTTTTAAGACTGTGGTTTTCGACTTGTGATCTGCTGACCTGTGGGGGTCTGCAGACTGTGTCTAAGGGGTCCGTGAAAGGTTGTCATTATTACAGAATAGTGATTTTCAACTTGTGGTCTGTGGACCCCTGTAGTTTACAGACTAAGATTTCCAAAAGGGTCCACAGGTCCATTTGAAATTTTGTAGGGATCCGCAAATGAAAAAAGATTGAAAACCACTGCTTTAAGAAGTAGGGTACAAAAGAAATTGGAAAGGTTCTTTAATTTAGATATAATTAAAGAGTTGAAGAACTGACTGGGTGAATTCAGCTGTAATAGCAGAATAGAAAGATGGATCCTTACGTTTGTTTAGATCCGAAAGACTTACTTACGTATGTTAAAAAGGAACATTTAAAAATACCTATCAGGGAAGAAATATTTGGACAAATGGCAGGACCAAAATACATTTCTTCTTTTTGATGCTTCATATAGATTTAGGCAGATATCTTTGGAGCAAGAAGGTCAGTTGCCATGTACATTTAACACAGCTTTTGGATGTTACTGTTTTAATGCTCCTGAGGTATTTCATGGAGCAATGCAAAAGATTTTTGAAAATATAGATATAGTAATATGGGGAAGAACTTTAGAAGAGCATGATATAAGATTAACTAAATCATTACCCAGAGCAAAAGGAGGATTGAAACTTAACAAAAATACATGTAAATTTATTGTGCAAGAATTAACATTTCTAACATTTCTTGGAGAAGAGTTGATCCACAGTGAATACAAGCCATTGATGATATTGCTTACCTAAAAGATAAGAAGCCATTACAGAAATTTTTGGGTGTGGTTGATTTTGTAGGAAAATATAAACCTAACCTAGGAGGAAAAAACAACCAACAAATTGAAGGGCTTTAACTTTGAAAAAATAATCAATGGAAATGGGACTATGAACACAACAAGAATTGAGCAACTAATAAAAACCGCTCCAGTATTAAAGTTATTTGATAGTAACACTTACAAAATTATCTTCAAATGCATCCAAACAAGGCCTCAGAGCAATTCTATTACAGAAGTGTCGTGCACTATGAAAACCAGTTGCTTATGCATCTAGAGCTATGTCAAACCGAATGTCAGTATGCTCAAATAGAGAAAGAGGCTTTGGCATTGGTTTTTGCATGCAAAAAAGGCTCACTTTTGTATGTGATAGAACTGTACTTGCAGGAGGAGTTCATAAGCCATTAGTTAATATTTCAAAAAGGAACATGACAGACATACTGCCTTGGTTACAAAGATTATTTTTTCAATTTTATGTATATGATTTAGTAGTGGAGTATCAGCCAGGCAAATCATTAATTGTTGTTAGAAAAGGAGTACTTGTGGCACCTTAGAGACTAACCAATTTATTTGAGCATGAGCTTTCGTGAGCTACAGCTCACTTTGAGCTGTAGCTCACGAAAGCTCATGCTCAAATAAATTGGTTAGTCTCTAAGGTGCCACAAGTACTCCTTTTCTTTTTGCGAATACAGACTAACATGGCTGTTACTCTGAAACCTGTCATTAATTGTTGATGATATTCCTTCTAGAGTTTAAAATGTAACCAGTGTAATTGAAGAAGGTGATGTGATACATGTAGATGTACTTAAATAGTTTTCTGTATCAGAAAGAGTATGGAAAGAAATTGTACAAGTAGACAGGTTGAGAATTTGCAAACAGTTATTACAGCTTGTGAAAAAGGATATAATAAATTATACTGAAGCCATATAATCAATTTATTCAAGATTTATCAGTAATAGAAGGAATTCTGGTTAAAGGCAATAGAGTAGTAATTCCTTTAGGGTTTACAGCAGAGAGGTTGCAGTGCATACATGACGGACATGTAGGCATAGATAAATGAAATGTAGAGTGAGAGGTTCTGTGCTGGCCCCAAAAGACAGAGTAATATAAAGAATGTGACATATGTCAAAGACATAGAAATGCTCAGTCTAAACAACCTATGACACATATTCATGAAACTTAAGATCTCGGTCTAAAGTAGGCTTAGATCTATTTCAGCGGTTCCCAAACTTTAACAGCCACGAACCCTTTTCACTAAATTGTGAAATCTCGTGAACCCCCTCCTAAAAATGAATATTTCCAGGGATTTAAGTTTAAATTTCCTCCGCACTCCGTGGGGCTCCTGCTGCTGGACCCCGTTGACCACCCCGATCAACTGAGCTCCACTGAACTCTGGCTGTAGGTCCCTCTGACCGCCAGGGCTTGGGCTGCCAGCCCCGTGTGGAGCACTGGGGTTCGGGCGGCGGGCTCCTTGCTGACTGGGGCAGGGCTCGGGCTGCCAGCCCCACCTGCCCTGCCCCACTCTTCCTAGGCTGTCTGCCCTGCAACCGGATCCCACCTGCTGCCTCCAATGGCCGGGGTCCTCTGGCCGCCATGAGTGAAATTTTTCTGGCGAACCCCCTGTAATGTTCTGCAAACCCCAGTTTGGGAGCTACTGCTGTATTTGAATATAAAGGAAATGCTTTTGTTCTAGTTCATTTTTGCATTTCCCTGAAATATCTATACTATAAAACACATATGCCAGTCAATTTATAAAATGAAATTAGTTTTTGAGAGGCATTGCATTCCCAACACAGCAATTACTGATGATGGACCTCAATTACATAGTCAAGTGTTTAAAAGTTTTTGCCAGTATGTGTATGATTTCAAACAGATTGCATCAAGCCCAGGTTTATCCTCAGTCTAATGGGCTAGTTGCAAATGGTGTTAAAATAGTAAAAAGATTACTAACAGAAGCTGAAGAAGTGAATTCTGGTTTATATTTGGCGTTATTAAATTACAGAACATCGCCATTACCATAAGGTTTATCATCTGCACAGTTTATTTAACAGAAATCTTAGAAACCGCTTATGTATTGTTTTTTTTCCAAGGAGGATATAAGAAGAGGAATATCAATATCAGTTGAGTTTGTATTAAAATAATTATTAGGATGGAATGAACTACTTGATTTGAAACCCAATGATGGAGTACGTGTCTGTAATGGGAGAAGATGGGCTTGGAAAGCTACTGTAGCAAAGGAGGTAGCACCGTAGTCTTATGACGTCATGACTAGTAATGGTCACGTGTACAGATGAAATCGGAGGCATTTGCAATTGTTACTTGCGAGACCAGACTCTGGGGTTGTCTGCCCTTAAAATGCTACAGTGGCCCAGCTGGGCCAGTGTAGATGCTACCTTTGCTGATGGGAGCAGTTCTCTCATCGGCCTTGGTAATTCACCTCCACAAGAGCTGGTAGCTAGGCTGACAGAAGAATTCTCCCATTGACCTAGCACAGTCTACACAGGGACTTAGGTCAGCTGAACAAAGCTGTATGGGGTGTGGATTTTTCACACCCCTGACCGACTTAATTAAACTGACCTAATTTTGTAGTGCAGGCTAGGCCTCGGCTGAAAGAAGAAATAATATAGTACAGCAATAGGAGCAGCAAGAAAATGAAAATGACGTCAGTCCTCTAAGTAATAATTAATATGGCAAATATAGAAGTTACACTATTACTGCATCCAAGGAGACCTGTTAAAAGACTTATAGAAATCTGTTAAGATAATTCTGATTTTATATGTATTTATACGTGCATAAAAATGCTGAAAAAAAATTACGAGAAAGGAGATGTGGTATTATTGTGGCTTTAAGAGACTCCAGAATTCTGATCTGACAGTAGGAGGCAGCTGGTTTTAGGTTAGACTGACAGACTGGAGTTCAGATGCTCTGTCTTTAACTGCCTATCTAATAAAGACTTGTTAAGTTACTAGCAATGGCTGGTTATTAAGACTAGTGGATTACATGACTGTAAAACACAGGTGGGGAGTAGGCATGTCTGAGGAGTCATGGGCTGCAGGCCAGCTCTCAGCGGCTCAGATACTTCTCCCTACCCAGAGTCCACAGAGCTGTGCCAGAGATGGATCTGTCCCAGTGTCTCCTAAACTGAAATTTGGAAAAAAGCAGAATTAGAGACCGAGAGAGAGGATCACTGTGAGCTCTGGCAGGGTCCCATCCTTACGTAAATTCACACAGGTGGGTGTTTAATCTCCTCCGCTGGGCGAGGCCTTGGCTGCTGCTCTGTAGTCAGCTTTGGGCAACACATCTAAAGAAAGGCAGACCCGAGGTGAGAATTAAAAGGTGCGCATGCTGTCACTGGCCCCCTGGCTGGGGTAGCAACTCATCTGGGCTCTGGCAGAAGGATGCTGCAAAACATCATTGAACACAAAGCCCTGGCATTTAGGTGCCTCAGTGGGCACTGAGCTCTCAGTTGTGGGTGCTGAGCTCTTGAGAATCTGGCCGTGTATTTTGACCTGAGTTTGGGAGGTTGCCAGGGTCTGGGCTGGTCTAGTAGAAGAAGCAGAAGCATACAGAGACGTAGATCTTACTAATTTTTCTTTCTTCAGATTCTTCTCCAGCAGATCAGCCTCCATCTAGCAGCGTGTAGCACTGTCAGGGTTGTTATGATACATCATTATACTGCTGGAGCGGCTAGCGGCACCAAGCAGGGATCAGGGTGTGGCTGAGCTGGGCTGGGCATGGCAGAGAGACACCGTGTAAAGACAGGCCATGCCCTGGGGAGCTCACCATCAGGCAGCGAGTTCTAAAAAGTCGAAGACTCAGTAAGAGTCCTTGCTGAGGTCCTCATTCCCCATGAGAAGCTGGTTCAGATGGTTAAATGTACTGCTTGGGAAGCCTCATCTGAGGCTTTACTTTGAGGAGGAGAACAGTGAGCTGTCCCATCTGCTGGCAGGACAGACCTGTACGCAGCTGGGGATGCTGAGCCCTGCTCAGACCTCAGACGCTTTCTCAGAGACCTCACGTGAGCAGCTCCCTCTGTCTGTCTGCAAAGCAGTCATAGCCCTGGATAGTGCTTTGCGTCCCAATGCACAGACCACAATGCCTGCCCAGGGGTTCATTCTCCACCTCACACAGTTTCTGTCCTCCGAGCTCCCCCACAACCCATCCCCACAGGAAACCACACCCAGGCAATATGAGCCTGGATTCAAATCCTTGGGTACTGTCTGTCCTGCAAAATCCACAGCCATAGCTCGTGTCTCTGAGGAGCACTGCCAGCAGAGTCCGATGAGATCCCTAAGGGTCGCAGAGCTGGCCTAGACAGAAATGTACAGTATCTGCTCCTCAGTGTGGCGCATTAGGAATAAAGGCCCTAGGCGCTGAGCAGAAAATGTCTGTCTTCATTTACAATCTTCCTTTTAAAAGTTGATTGTCTGTCTAATTTTCTAATGCACACACTCTCCCACCCCCCTACCCCTCTCTCTCTCTCTAATCTCTGTCTGTCACTAGATATTCCAGCTCCTCACCACCATATCTTTGCCAGGACTGAACG